>NC_040906.2:185732713-186368121 GCF_004126475.2 Phyllostomus discolor | reverse complement strand
AATCTCTACATAATACAGAAAACTTATTTAACTGATGTTTTAATATTTTTAAAATTTGTATTTATTGATTTGAGAGAGAAAGAGAGAGAGAGATTGATTTGTGGTTCCACTTATTTATGCACTCATTGGTGGATTCAGGCAGGTGCCCTGACCAGGGATCCAATCCACAGCCTTGGTGTGTTGGGATGGCACTCTAACCTACTGAGCTAGCTTGCCAAGGTTAGAAAATGCATTTTAACTCCTATTACCCTCTCTATTACACAGTTGCAGAAAGTCACTAAAAACTGTGGAAGTGTTTGGTTTGAATTTTATCCCCTTTTCCTTTTCCAAATTTCTGAAGGTGCTGCTGATCAATAAAATGTTTAAAAATACCCTAGTAGTTATGCAAAAAGACTGTAGTTTTTCAAACAAGGGATTAATTTAGAATTTCTCTGGGAGAATTGAATGTGAAAGACTCGGTAGAGATTATCAAAGCAACACAATGAAAATAATTTGTGAACAGTAGGAAATCTGCTAAAACAGTCTGGAAAATCTTTAACATCTGTCTGATTAAGACCTATCTAATTGTATACACCGGCAGTTATCTTTAATTTTCCCCTTAAGTTTTTAGTGTATTTGTTTTCTGGTCTACAGTAGGCAGGGACTCAGCTGCAAAGTGCAACAATCCAATATAAACTGTTTGGAGAAAAAACAAAGTTTTGAATCCAGGGCACAGGTTTGTTTTGAAAGCTCTGTCTTTCTCCACCTTGCTTCTCTTGACTTCTCTTCACACATTGGCCTCACTTTTATCTATTCTTTAAGTAAGATGGTTTACTTCTTATGGTTAGAAAAGATAGCTCTAGACTTTCTTTTCTTTTCTTTTCTTTTCTTTTCTTTTCTTTTTCCTCCCCTTCCCCTCCCCCCTCCCCTCTCCTCCCCTCCCCTTCCCTTTCTTCTCCAATTCACCAGAACTGAGGGAGGGAGACCCTTTCTCATAGTACTTCTACATAGGAAATCTCAGCAAAGACCTAGGCTGATCTGCTTGGGACACAGTTCCATTCCTGAATCACTCACAATGGCCAGGGGAAGGCCCACTCTGGCCTCCCCCACTGGAGGCCAAGAAAGGGTAGGGTCAGCCTCATTGAAAATACACAAACTAGACTCCTTTTAGGAAAGATGTGTGCTGTTACCAAAAGAAAAAGGGGTACTAGATGGACAAAATACAGCACATGACCACTCTCTGGCCATTTCATTATTATAAGCTATAAATTTATTAGCAAATTGGCCTTTCTGTTTAATGATTTCTGGATAGGTTTTCGGATACAATAGTGTGTGTGTGCACTCGTGTGTATGTGTGGTGACATCCTGAATGCAGCATGTCCCTGGAATTTGTCCTTGGCAATGCTTTTGAAGCTCTGAACTGGAAATAATCTGGTGAACAACCACATAGAAACAGAGAAGAAAGAAATGGGAAGATAGTGTGCAAAGGGAAAAGTAAATTCTCCACTGCTTTTACATTACCTTAAAATAAGTCATAAATGTGAGTGACTGTCACCCAAGAAGCCTGCTGGTGTCCCCTATTTCTAGAATGTCACTGTTGTCCTGATTCTATCGTCATAGATTAGTGTGCCTGCTTTCTCGATTTACGTAAATAAAATCATATGGTGTGCTCTATTTTGTGTCTGGCTTATTTCACTCAACATCATGCTTGTGAGATTTTTCTATCTTGTGGAGTGTAGTTTGTTCATTTTCATTACTCGTTAACATTTCATCACATGAATGTGCCACATTTTATTTAACCATTCCTGCTCTGTTGTTGATGGATCCATGGGTTGTTTCCAGTTTTCTGATACTATAAAAAGTGTTGCTATGTACATTCTTACATGCTGTTTGGGAAACATATGACTACATTTCTTTTGTTTATATATCCAGGAGAGAAACTGCTGGATCCTAGAATATGTACATAGTCATCTTCAGTACATATGTCTAATTTATTTTTCAAAGTGGTCGTACCAGTTCGCACTCTTACCAGCAATTAATGAAACTTCTAGTTGTTTTCATATACCTACTACCACTTAATATTGTTGGAGTTTTTAATTTAACTATATTAAAGGGTGTGCATATGTTTTCTTATTGTGGTTTTAATTTACATTTCCCTGATGACCAGTGTGATGGAGCATCTTTTCATGTATCAATAGGCCATTTGTTGATTTTATTCTGTGAATTGCTTGTTCAAATCTCTTGTCCGTTTTTCTATTGGGTTGTCTTTTTCCATACGGATATATAGGAATTCTTTATATATTCTGGACACCAGACTACTCAAACACACATGCATATTTGCGGCTTGTTTTTTCATAGTCTGAATTGTACCATTAGGTGAAGTTCTAATTCTATTGTATTTCAGTGTATCACTCTTCTCTTTTATCACTAGAACTTTGTACACATGAGCATCCTTGACCTTTTGCATCTCCATATACATTTTACAATCAGCTTGTAAATTTCCATTAAAAGGCTGCTGGTGTTGGATTGCTTTGGAGTAAAATTTTAAGGAGATCTGTCTTGGGAAGTCATTTTTAGGCTGAGGCTTAAAGGATTAGAAGGAGCCAGTATGTCAGGTTGGGGTTGGGGATGGAAGGAAGAATTAGCTGGAGCAAAGGGAACACCATGGCCAGAGGCCCAAAGTATAAAAGAACTTAGCAAAGTCAGGAAACAGTGAGGTGGCCTGCGCGGCAGTGGGAGAAGGAGGGAGTGAAGCTGGGGGATGGGTCGAAGCCCACAGCCTGCAGTCTGGAAGGCCTCTGCGGAGAACTGGGATAAGCAGGTGATCAGCAGACTTAGAAACTGTCATTTTGTTTGCTTGTGTTTTGTTGAAAAATATTTTACTTTGGGATTTATTCTACTTAATTTTTTTAAAAGTAGGTAATTTAACTCGAAAAGCTCTTAGAAATTTACAAAGCTATAAGTTGATTCTCTTTGACTAAAACCAAAAGTGTAACATGGGTTATGTTGGATTCTTTGACTCAAATTTGGGCTGCCAGAGGTGCTGGCTCTGAATCTACGTAACTCCCACATTCCCTGTATTTGAACTCAGTGGGCTAAACCATTTATTTGATAGCTAGGCAAAAATGTCCCCCACATGATTCAGTATATGTTCACTTCATGTCTATTTTTTTTCTTCTTTGTTCACCAGGAAGAATCATAAAAGAGATGAATCAGCCATAAATGAAGGAGTGTGAATCTGTGCCCATTATCCTCAAGCATCCATGGTGACACTTGTAGCTTAGAACTCTTATCAAAAGGCCTTTTGTTAGTTCAAGGACATCACTAACATACACAATGCCTACGTGCTTTTGATGCTTCAAAGAATTTTTCCTATTCTCCAGAAAGAATGCAGTTGCTTTAGCTACCACAACACTGTTCCACCTATAAAGTGCTCTCCAAGAGAGTCCAAAATGTTACATTAATGTCAAAATGAACAACTTATATAATAGGACTTTATATCAGAGTGATTACATATGGATCTAGAAAGTAAATCCTTGTTACTTCATCTTAATGCCATAAAAAATGCAGTTCAATGAATAGTTGAGTAACTTAATTGGCAAGTTAACATTGTTAGATGCTTTGGAGGATGCAAGGATGACCCAGGCTGCAAAACAAAACAAAACAAAACAAAACAAAACAAAAGCTAATATCAAGGGCCTTATGTCTTACAGAGCACAGAGTGGTAGGATGCTCTTATAGAAAATGATGTGGGGCAAGGTGAGAGGAGATGGAAGAATAAGACAAGAGTAAGAGATTGGTAAAAAAATCCAGTAAACTGCATGACTTGCATACATTTTTTCCCAACAAAAGAAATAATTGTAGTGAAGCTAAAGTAATTTAATTTTAATTGTGGAATTTGCTATTGAGCTGCTCCCTGATAACACATGGTAACATTTGTTACAGGATTGGAGGGGAAGGCGCCAGTAGAAACCACTCCTGGCACCTCTGACCACCTACAGTTACCTCTAAATTCCTATTAAATTACAGCATCTGACCTGCAGAATTAAGTTTTCTTTTAAAGATTGAGTAAGAGGAAGAAAGGATCAGTTAGAAGAAAAAATGAGGGCTCATGCAAAATCAGCCTTGGAATGGAGAGTCACAGAGAAGTCATTGAAGGATTAAAGATGACCTTTTCTGAGGTCATGCTCCTCTTCTAGGCTTCTGTCTCACTGCCTCAGCAGATGCAGAAGCAAGTCACAAGGCTGAGGTCATGTGAGCGCTGGGATCATGTGTGGGGTCTGTGGCCCCATGCTCTCAGGGTAGTTGGCACCAAAGCCCTGCATGTGGACTGTCCTGCATCTGAGCTGAGTGGTAAGGCAGCTCTGCCTCCACTAAGAAGCCAGTGGGAAGGACCTGGTACTTAGGTGTAACTTCATGGTAATTCTAGCACTGGTCCTGTGCTAGTTGCATAGGCAGTATTTGATCTAAGTATCAGGTTCTTAGAGGGCTGATGTGACCAGTATGTATATAGTGTCCAGAACCCTGCCTGGAGTTAGCAAAGTTTTGATAAATAGTAGTGATGATGACAATATTGGTGATTATGATCATGGTGGTGATGAGGGAGAGGAAGGGGAGGAAATGGAGGAGGAAGAGAAGGAGGAAAAGGATAATAATGAGGAAAAAGATAATGATGATTACAAGAACAAAGCATTAGCTAAGACTGATTTTTACCTAAATGTTGGATGAATGCAGCTCACACCTAGATGAAAGTACCGTATTTTGCCATGCATAACGCACACCCATGTTTTTGTACGCATTATACACAGGATTATTATATGCATTATTATACCCATGGATAATGCACATCCTTATTTTTCCCTAAAAAATTTTGGGCAAAAAAATACATATTACGCATGGGAAAATACAGGTATTTTCTTCATGGCACTGAATTAGACCCAGGCATTACATTGCAGCCTCTTACTTTTATAAGAAGACTTTACATACGCACACAATTTTATCATTTCTAACCTCATATGAATATTCATAAAACAAAGAATAGCAGTCTTCAAACAAAATTGGTTATTACAAGACACGTTTGGATAAAATAATTTTAATTTTAAATTAGATTTTCTTTATTTACAAATACTTTCTCTTTTTTAGGAATGAGAGAGAATTTGCTATTTGTAGGGCGTTTTCAACATTCTGAAAGAGCAGGAAATTATGTAGCAAAATTAGCAAGTAATCTCGATTTTCGGTTATTTTCTGCATTAAAAAATAAAATCAATAAACATTTTTGCAGGTGGAGTGTTACAAAAACGTTAAGCCATGAATCATTCAAGATGATTTCTAGTAGTATCTTTTCCTGAGAAGTCCTCAAACTTCATGGTGGTGGGCAGAAAAATTGAGGATTAGAGAGAAACTTGTAGTTTTCATATTAGAAATCCTCTGGGGGCAATATAATATATATATATTTGGATCATACATTAAATTTTATAAATTATATTATATATAAAATTATATATTATATATGATCAGGAAAAAGTAGGTTTATAGTTGTGAGTACACAAAACATAGTTTATTCTTATATTCTTATTAATTATTGTATTATTTTTCCATACAAACACCTGTAAAACTACTTTTGCTGCACCTTGTATGTAGATTCTAAATGCATAATATATGTGTTTTTCCAAGATTATATTGCAAGTTCAACAGAATGTTGCACTAGTCATATTGCCGCTCATACCTCCTTTAGTGCCTACCAGATAGCACTGTAGTTAATTGTTTTCTTTTCCCAATGGAAAAGACTGTGAGCTCTTTGCAAAATGGTTTATCAGTGTGAGATGCTGTGGAGGGTCTGGGTAGCAAAATTGTAATTAATTTGTAATTGTTTTTCCTTGGCTGAGTCCAGTTTTGAACATAGTAGGTGCTCAATGAGTGCTTGAATGAATATTGAATAAATAATTGAACAGAAGGTCGTTTTAAGACTCTTGCAAATGCCTGTTCTTGAAACGAGAAGAATCAACATGCTTTTTTTTATCATTCCTGCTCCTGCCCCCACCCCATTACAAAATTTGGCCTATGGTTGGCTTAGTTAAGGCTGGTAGCAGCCCACAGCATTCCAGGACCGTGTGACCGTATAGCCAAGTTGTTGTGAATGTAGCCTGGAACAGATGGCACACACTATGAGACCAAATACAACCACTGCTGTAAACCAGCGGGAACCATTATGAAAGGGAAAAAATGGTTTGAAAAAATTTAATAATGCATTTTGATATTTCTATCAAGTTTACTAAGTCCTTAAAATCCAAGAAATTTACAAATTTGAAAGAGCTTTTCTTTGCAAATTGCATACCAACAATTGAGCTCATAGCAGTGAAATTGGTAATTAAGCTTACTGGGAGAATAAAATTCAAATGTAGGGTTACAAGAACTTTTGAGTGAGTAATGTACTCATAGAGATGAGCTTTATTGCAGAAAGCTGATTAACAAGTTTATTGAATGTATAGTAGATGTTCTTGCTGCATGCTGAGGCTACTAAAAAAAAGATGGCATTTGAAACACGTTCTCTTTCACATTCCTTGATTATGTCTTGTTTGCCTCAAATCTTTATGTGTGGATAAGATAATGTCTTAATGTCTGAAATCTTCCCTTGTAATACAAATATTTTCTTCTTATGGTCTAAATCAGCATTATTTTGAAGCAATGTGTATGTAATTTGAAATAAGTTTATCTTGTCCTATCTCGTGTAGCTCAGTGGATTGAGCAGCAGCCTGCCAACCAAAGGGTAGCTGGTTCAATCACCAGTCAAGGCACATGCCTGGATTGCAGGACAGGTCCCTAGTATAGGGCACGCAAAAGGTAACCACACATTGATGTTTCTCTCCGTCTCTTTTTCCCTCCCATTCCCTCTGTCTGAAAATAAATTAACATGTTTAAAATAAATACATAAATGATCATCATCTTTAGTTACTTTGCAGGTTGCTGGCAGCTATAAATCATCACAGACCACATTTTAAGACTAAAAAATATTTTAAAAATGAAGCTTGAATATAGGACATGAATAATCTCTTTCAAGTATTATTCTTTCATGCTAGGTATTTTTAGTGGGTTTGTCAATGAAAATTAATTCTTTTATTTTTTTGAAGATTTTATTTATTTATTTTTAGGGAGAGATGAGGAGACGGGGGAAGAGAGGAAGAGAAACATCGATATGCAGCTAGAGAAATGCCGATCAGTTGTCTCTCCCATGCTCCCAGCCTGGGACCTGGCCCGAAATCCAGGCATGTGCCTTGACCTGAAATTAAACTGACAACCTTTTGGTTTGCAGGACAATGCCCATCAGGGCAAAAATTAATTCTTAAGACATTTCTTATTCTGAAGCCCCACTCCCACCCCCCATCAAATGGGTGGGAGACTTACTTGGACTTTTCTCCAAAAACAGGACAGAAAATGCATTATGGTATGCTCCAATGAAGAGCTTCTTTGCGTAGAAAGTCATGACTATTCAGAGCAGAAGACTAAAAATATGGCTGCTAGTCCACATGCTTGGGAGTAATACCTACCGCTTGACTTCCTTTGCTGAACATTTTCATACCATCAGACTTGTTGATTGTCTCCTGGTGACAAAAGAAAAATCTGGGTAGATGGAACAAGAGAAACTATAGAAAAGAAACTTGAGCCTCATTAATTCGATTAGGACTCACAGTGTATAAGGTGACAATATATAAAGTTATGAGGCAGTGGAAAGAACCCCATCCTTGAAGTTAGACTATCAGGGTTCTGGCCCTAAACTCTGACACCTAAAAACCTTGGGCAAGTCCCTTAGATACTCTGAGACTTCGTTTCTCCATCTGCTCTATCAACGAATTGGATAATCACAAACATTAAATGAAATAACATATATACAGTTGCTTTCTGAAATACAGCAGGTTGTGAAGGTGTAAGGTATTATTTTCCTAAGTTATAGTGGATCATATCTTGTGTATTATGTTAAAAGCCTGCATAAGAATTTTTTGCTAAATTGACAACATCCTAAATTTCTTTTTTTTTGATATCTCTACTTTAGCTTAAAGAAGATTCCTTGGTAATCTGGTTAGAAAATTTTCAAAGCAGCACTAGGATGATTTTATTTCTTTTGAACTTCTACAATATTGTGTGACAAATGTCTCCCTAGGCCTTTGTCACAACCCCATAGAACTGGACAAGAAGCCAGCAGACCTACCTCAGTCTGTGTCCAAATCCATCATTAGCTATGTGACTTTGGGCAGATCCTATTATCCCTCTGAGCTTGTTTCCCAAGCAATTAAAAAAATGGAAACAGTGCTATCCAACGGAATTGTTGTGGAAAGCAAGTGAGAACATGGGCATAGACCACTTAGTGAGCTATGACAAAACTCTGCTCAAATAGTAATTCTGCATTACTTCTCTAACATTGCCAATAATAGTTCATTATATTATAAATGGACTTGACTACAGTAAAAATACCTTTTTATATTTTGGGTATTTTTTTCAAATATACAGTTAAACAAAGCCATTGTGCCAATATTTGCACATAAGGTCCAACAAGAAAAGGAACTAAAATATATAACATCTTAGCTTTAGTGAAGTAGCTACTCAAATGTGAGAGGAATGCATTATCTCAAAGTGTTAGAGGATGGGCCATTAGCTGCTTGGTTATTATTGCTAACACAGTTTTCCCTGTGTATAAAATTATCTCAGTATTATAAGCAATCATTTCAAACCTTAAAATAATTTGGCATAGGTGAGTTAGCTTATTTTATACAACATAAGGTGAAATGGAAAAGGATAAATTTTCTGGAAAAATCCAGACAGTTAATACAAATAACACTGCACTCCACCTATTAAAGTTCATGGCATTTCTGATCAAATCACCATTCAAAGGCTCTTTCAGCCTGAGATTGTCCAAACAGCCTATACCGATTCAATAAATCAGACAATTGGTGAGTAAATATCAAATCTTTGTGCTGTGCTAATAAAGCTTCAAAGGTAAAATTAGTTTCAGGACAAAGAAAGATTCACAGAGAAAGAAGAGCACATAAGGAAAATGATTTTTTTTTTCAAATAATCTGTGTCTTTGACATTTTCAGTTTAAGAAGAAAAAGCGTTTACTTAATTAAAGTTACATGTTCATCCTTCCTCTTCTGCGTGCTTCTAAAATAGTTTACTGATAAAATGCCTTGGTGTAATATTCTGACAGGCTTTGTGGAAATATATCCTGTAACCAAAAGTTATATATCATATGCTATTGGGCACACTGATATTGAATAGTTTTCATTAGACTTTGTAGGAAAGAGTCTTAAGCAGTTTCAGGATTTTTAAAAAAGATTTTATTTATTTATTTATTTATTTTTAGAGGGAGAGGAAGGGAGGGAGAAAGAGAGGGAAACATCAATATGTAGTTGCCTGTCACGCACCCCATACTGGGGACCTGGCCCTGGCAACCCAGGCATGTGCCCTGACTGGGAATCAAACCCACGTCCATTTGGTTTGCAGGCTGGCACTCAATCTACTGAGCCACACCAGCCAGGGCCAATTTCAAGATGTTTTGAATACTTAGGGAACCAAGTAGAATGTTAAATAAACTGAAGGGTTCATTCTGAATGTTCCAGTTTACATCAGTTCTGTTCTGGATAGTAAGAGTTAGTGATTTCCCTTCTTTTCAACTAAACACTCTTTTCAATCTCTCTCTCTTTAATAGGCAACACCAGGCATAAAGACTTAATTCTCCCATCTATCTTCCTGTGCCATCAATGGTATGAAGAAAGATCAGCCAACAGCTCACAAGTAGTGCAGACTTCAGGAAAGAGTGGAGCATGATGTGGGCAAAGCAGGCTGTCCTAGAGAGCCCTAGAAAGAGTATAGGAACAACACCGGCAATGTGAGGTTGAAATGTTCCAAACACAGGGCAGACTGTGGCCGTGAGGTGAGAGCCTCTTGCTGGCAATAATTTACCATTGACGTTTGAGGGAGAAACCAGTATAAACATGGTTAAAATGCTCTTTGATCATGTTTATATATGAAAGTCACAAAACTGCGTTGCTGGACTATTTTGTGGGGTAGAAAATTAAATATAATATTTGGGTTATCAAACATAGTAAGTAACTGGGGTTTACTTACATAAATCTGCCAATAAGCACTAAACTTGCCCACAAGAATTCTCAACTTGGATTTCCAATGCTAAGCTGCCTGTAAAGTAGAGATATCACAGTATAAATTCAATGAAGCCAGAAGCTGGCCACAAGAACTCTCCATGGGATGCACACTGAGCATGATTTATCAGTTGGATCCTTCCATTTGATGGCGACTCAGTTCTTGAAATGCTTGTAACTACAGCCTCCTAAGTGAAGAAATGCAATCATTGTATTCCGTTGCTTTCTTCCTTGTCTTTATTCTGTCTTTACCTTGACAAGAGCTCACTGAAAACAGACCAGGAATTTACCCAATTCATCTAGCCTGAGACAATTAAAACGATAGCTCTGGTTGAAAATTCCAAATTGTTTAAATCCTATGTTACCCACATCAAGTGAAGCTTTACTCCGGGATACTGAAGATGGCCTTTGGCCCCCTGGCCTCATGTTACTTAAAGTTATGTTGGAAAAATTCTTTTACCTTTTCCTGGGGTTTCTGTGGCAGCACTTTTGTTAAGCACTGCTTCTGGAACTTTCATGTGCATGCAAATCACCTGGAGATTTACTAAAACAGGTTGTAATTCATTCAGTAGGGGTGGGGCCTGAAGTTCTACTATTCCAAGAAGCTTCTAGGTGAGCATGCTGGTTCCAGAATATACTTTGAGTTAGCGAGGTACTAACCATTCTCTCCATCCCTTATGCACCCATGGGAGGGAGACCGATTAACCTAACTGGTGAGATAGCAAGAATCTGACATTTATTCATCATGACCCTCCTGCGAAGGGAGGGATTTACGAGGGCAGAGGCCTCCTGTTGAGCGTGGCCACATCTTCTGCCTCTCCCTTTGCAGCTGCCCTGCCAATGAGAGGATTTTCTTTTTCATCTGGCAAAACTCCTAGGCAATTTCTGCCTGTGGGGGCAGGAAATCTACAGCTGGGGCAATGAGAGTCACATCTGGAAAGTCAGTGGACTTGGTGAGGCTGCATATCAGGAAATCCCTTTGGCATTGGGTCTATGAAAGAACAGAAATTCAGCCAAGTAAATCTAAATACCTAATTGGCTTTATTGAATGATTTATGAATTGGGCAGCGTCACACCTAGAAACAGAAAGGGGCTCTGAGGAGTTGTACAAAATAGAAGACTTTTTTGCACAAAATGGGAGGCTTTAATAAAGAAAAAAAAGATCCTCACCTGAGGGTATGTTTATTGATTTGAGAGGGAGAGAAAGAGAGAGAGAGAGAGAGAGAGACAGAGGAGAGAGAGATCAATTGGTTGCCCCCTGTATATGCCCTGACAAGAGAATGGGGATCGAATTGGCAACCTAGGTATATGCCCTGACTGGGAATAGAACCCACAACCTTTTGGATATGGGATGATGCTCCAACCAAGTGAACTACCCAGTCAGGCCAAAATGGAAGGCTTTTATAGGCAGAAAGAGACGAACAAGAAAGGAAGTGGATTATTTTCAGGCAAGGTTGCCTTCCCTTAGAGGCAGGCAGTGGTTTTATCAGGCAGATTACCTGACTAGTCTTAGCCAGAAAATGCCAGACTGATTGGTTTAAGATTCCCCTCCTCAAAGAGGCTGAGACTGCACTTAGGCTAGGCAGAAAAGGCTTGGTAAGGCTTTGCAAAAGTGACTCCATTTCAGGCCCGTGACTTCTTTTTGTAATAAGTCCAAAGATTGTTTTTAATCCAGCTGCAGCAGCAATAAGACTGAACTTCTGATCTTTATTTGAATCCTGTGCATGTTTCTCACATTTTTCTGAGTGTAGTAGGGAGAGGAAAATAATTAATTGGTCCTCTAATTTCCAGTGAACGCTGTGGAATCCCAGGCCTCCTGATAGGGAGCTCATCACGGCCTCCTGGATGTCTGAGCGTAGTTTTCTACTGTGTGGAAACTTCAGCTCCCTTCCCCATGACTGTCAAGAGGAAGACAAGGATGAGGGTTATTTTGAATAGGGTTTTAGAATGGGGCCAACTGCCCTGATATTCCTGAGCTTCTTACATCTCTAGTACCTGTTGAACAGGATTAGGTTCCCTTTAGAATGCAGTAATTCATGGACTCCGTGGAAAAGCTTTAGGGCTCAGAACAGAGCAGGAAGTGTTGAGCTTCTTCCTAAGGGAGAACTGGATGGCATTTTAAGGAGGTTAGAGGCTCCAAGTGTTGAGCTATTACACAATGGCTCAAGTTTTTAAAAAATTCTCTCCCATTGGGTCTCCTCTTTGGACACTTTGCAGTACCTAATTTTCCACCAGCTTACACGTTTGCCTGTCACTCAGCCTCACAAGGTGACATTGCCTTTAACCCTCGTCTGACCAAAAGTCTAGACCCTCAGGTAACCATCTGCAATTGTCCAGTTTTTTTTAAATTCTCTTTCATGGAAATTATCTTGACCCAGGTGACCTTTAAATGGGAGGATGCGTGGCATATTCAGAAGTGGGCTGGCTGTCTTTTCAGGTGGACCAAGATTCAAATATCAACCCTTCTGATTATTAGCTGGAATCTTTAGGGTCTAAGGGTTGTTTAACCTTTCTGAGTTCCTGTTTATTCATCTAAAAAGTGACAAAAATGCTTAGGGTTAAATGAGATAGCATAAAGTATCTGGCATAGAGTAGATACCCAATAAATGGTGGCTACTATTGTTACTAGTATAGAATTTTTCAGCCTTTGCTTACTGTTATTCCATAAGCTTTGGGAAAGCATTGCCTCTAATATCTACTTTTTGCCACAATCCCTGGAAAATGCACATGTACACACATACATTTTCTGAATTCAATTCCTTGCTAGTCTTAATATCAACTTAAAAAAATAAAGTCAAGTAGTAATGTGCCTCAAGACAGCATATACACAATTCAGGATTATTTGTTGCTCTACTGCTTTTATTTTTCCTTCATTTTCTGGATCGTTGAATTAGAGTAATTATATGGCAAGATTTCTCTGAGGTTTTTCATTTGAGATCAAGAGCAATTCTATACATTGTCTTTTTTTAAAGATTTATTTATTTATTTTTAGAGAGGGAAGGGAGGGAGAAAGAGACAGAGAAACATGAATGTGAGGTTGCTGGGAGCCATGGCCTGCAACCCAGGAATGTGCCCTGGCTGGGAATCGAACCTGTGATGCTTTGGTTCACAGCCTGCGCTCAATCCACTGAGCTACACCAGCCAGGTATACATTCAGTCTTAATGGACAGCTAATTTTAGATCAGGGGACTAACACATCAGATAATCTGAATCATTCCATATTGAAAGAGAACAGACACTCAGGCTTGGTAACAGGATGTTATCGTTGATGATTGAAAACATGAGGAAGTTATTAAGAACACTAAAATGTGACCTGGCAGCTGGTAATATGCAAAGTAGTGTATTACAATGAGAAACATCTTCTCCTTCTTTAAATGCCCATAAGGAAGGCACATAACCCATCTCCCACACTCTTTCCTTGTTTCCATTTCTTTGATAGCATTTGCTGCTATCCCATCTTCATGGAAAATGAAGGTTCCCACATATGGGAACCAACAATGGCATTCACTTTTAAAGACATTTTTGGTCAGCAAATATGGTTATAACCACTCAGAATCAAAGCTCTGATTTCAAAGAAAATCAAAAGGCACATATATTTAGCAGGTTTATTTTGGGAGGTAGGGATGGGGAAGGTAATGACACTTAAGATTATACCGAGCATAAAAAATCGAACTGTTGGAGAAATAGCTTTTATCTTAAATACTTGATCAAGACAAAACCATTTTTTTTAGAAGAGGAAGTGCTTTAAGATAACTTGGCCATTGTTAGAAATGCATGCTCCGTCGGGGCAGGGCTCTTCATCCGGTTCGCTCTCCGACATGTGCCGAGTGCCTGAAAGAGCTCCTGACACTCAGCAGGTTTAATAGAGATTTGCTGAGTGAACTCATGTGCCGCTTTTTTAATATATGACCAATTATGTTATGAATTAAGTCATCAAAGGAAGAAATTATTGTTTAATCATCTTAGTGCAGAACATTTAATCTGTTTCTTCACTTGCCAAATTGCTGACTAACTTTTTTCATAGAAAAAAAGGGATTGCTATTTTCACCAATGTGACTGAACATTTACTTCTTTTTTATGTGTTTTATATTTTTAGTTTTTAATTTTATAATTATAGTTGACATTCAATATTATATTAGTTTCAGGTGCACAGCTTAGTGGTTAGACATTTCCACAACTTACAAAGCAATTCCTCTGTTAAGTCTTGCACTCATCTGGCAGCATATATATTTACTACAATATTATTGACTGTATTCTCTATGCTGTACTTTTCGTCCTAGTGATTATTTTGTAACTACCAATTTGTACTTAAACTCTTTGCTTTTTCACCCAGTCCCCCAAACCCCTCCCCATCTGGCAATTATCAGTCTATTCTCTGTATCTAGGAGATTGTTTCTGTTTTGTTTGTTCATTTTGTTTTATAGATTCCACATGTAAGTGAAATCATATGGTATTTGTCTTTCCCTGTCTGACTTATTTCACTTAGCATAATGCTCTCTAGATCCATCCATGTTGTCACAAACAGCAAGATCTCACTCGTTTTTCTGGCTGAGTAAAATTCTCTTGTGTATGTGTACCACATCTTTATTTATTTGTCTTTTAATTGGAGTGTTTAGTCCATTTACATTTAAAGTAATTATTGATAGGTTTGTAGTTTCTGCCATTTTACTGTTTTTTAATTGTTTTCGTAGTTCTCTGTTTCTTATTCTCTTGCTAGCTTCTCTTGTACATTGATGGCTCTCTGTACTGTTGTGTATGGATTCCCTCTTCTTTATTTCTTGTATATTTCTTGTAGATTTTTGGTTTCTGGTTACCATGTGCTCCGTATATACAAGGCTATGTTTATAGCTGTTTATTTTAAATTGATGGTCACTTAAGCTTGAACATATTCTAAAATCACTATCATTTTTACATATCCCCTTGATGTTTATGTTTTTGTCATTATGTTTTTTTATGTGTGTTTGTGTATATTCCTTAATTTTTAAAAAAGATTTTATTTATTTATTTTTAGAGAGGGAAAGAGAGAGAGAGAGAGAATCAATGTGTGGTTGCCTCTCACATGGCCCCCACTGGGGACCTGGCCTGCAACCCAGGCATGTGCCCTGACTGGGAATCGAACCTGCGATGATTTGGTTTCCAGCCCGCGTGTTCAATCCACTGAGCTACACCAGCCAGGACTATATTCCTTAACTTACTGTTGTAATTACACATCATCTTCCTGATTTTGTTTTTTAACCTGTGTACTAGCTTTAGGGTTGGTTGATTCACTGTTTTTTATTATGTTTGTTGGCTTTCTCAGTGAGAATTCTTTTTTATATATTTATTCAGATTTTTGACGACTTCTTCTTCTTCTTCTTCTCCTTCTCATTCTCCTTCAAGAAGTTCCTTGAGCATATCTTGTAATACTAGTTTGGTAGTTTTGAACTCCTTCAGCTTTTTATCATCTGAGAAGTTCTTTATCTCTCCTTCATTATGAATGATAGCCTTTCTGGGTGGAATAAACTTGGTTAAGTTCTTGTTTTTCATCACTTTGAATATTTTGTGTCAATCCATTCTGGCCTGAAGCATTCATTTCTTGAAATGAAGAGAAGTGTGAGAACACACTCAAATTAAGTTGAAATGTAATTGCAACCCAGCTCTTTTCCGGTCTTGACATAGGCAAGACAAACAACTCAGGCAGCTCTGCCCAGAGCCTCTCCCTCAACAGTGACTTCTGGGGTCTGGCTGACTTTGACCTTGAAGCTCTGTATTTTGGAGAGGTTTCCTTCTAGTCACATCAATAGCAGAGAGGAAATGCGGACAATTCACAAACACTTTGTCTTGGGTCAGCAGAAATATACTACTTCAACTCACATCCCCATTGGTGGGAACTCAGTCACATGATTTCTACCTCACTTCAAAGGAGGCTGGAAAATCCACAGCAGAATCCATAGCTTGGTAGTGTAGACTTGATGTTGCTGTGTACTTTGAAATATAAATTGTTTTATTTTAGATGGGTGTATCTTGTAGTGGGCTAGGAGAGATTCTGCATATATTGGTATATTTTATTTCTTCAGCCAACTGAAGAATGATTCTAGATTTTTATTTTCACTGATTGACATTTCTTTTAGTCTTGCTTAAATGTATCCCTTCCAATGGGCCAGTGCCTTATTATCAGCTTCCATTGTTTCCCCCCCCCCCCACACTATTTTTGTTAACATAGTGTGCACTTTAATTTCCTTGACATTGGTTTCAACCAGCCATACAGGCAAGAATTCTTGCCAGTATGATCCTGGAACTTGGCTAATTATATTTTCATAGCAGATATACTTTGCCTGCAGAGTACAGAATGAGAAACTAAAAATGTTATACTCAGCAATTCAAGAGAACATTTAAAGGTTAATAAACAACAACAGTGGTGACAGTGAGAACAAAAACAAGAGCACAACAATTTTTTGTCCTTGAAGACATGAGGTCAGAGAACAACTTTTCTGGTGCCAAGTTCTTGTGAACCTTGTCAGAGACTAAAGACAGTGGTTTGAGTGGTTTTGTTACTTCTATCTGTCTAGTCTCAAACTATGGTTTTATTGGTTGCTTTGTCTTTTTTTTATTAACCTGAAAACTTTTTTCTATATTAATAGAACTGATCGGTAGCAATGATTAAATATATTTCCTTATCCTAAGCTAAGTTCCTGATCAAATTACTATGTGATCGTCACCCCTTCTCTTTGTGTACAGAAGCTCTTAGAGCCTGTTGGATTATCCTTGTGGTCTAGACAATCTGATTTGCATTGGAAACTTTGCTTAAGTTATTTAAAAATACTCAGTGACCTCAAATGTAAGGGTAAGCTGCCGTATTCTCTTCTTACTTCTCAGCTGTTTGCACCATGTCTTTCTCCTGTTCTTATAATGTTATTTTTGATTTCTAAGTCCAGGGCAATTTTGAATACAAGAACCCTGGCTTTGAATTTTCCATATATTTTATTTTAGAAAATTTAGAACCTTGGATATTTAGGGTTATCTCCTTTGGTTATACTTTGAATATTTCCTAGATGACCTTGTACAAATATTTTGTGTTAGATGCATGTATATGCATAGGACATTCACTGGCTTTCATGTTTTCCCATATTTTTCTTTTTAAAGTCAACACAGTATTTGTCTTCTAGAGACTTCTCTATATTTACTGTGTGCTCTATATCCTGAGCCATCATGCATTTTAGACTAAGTACTACAAGCCATTGAGAAGACAAAGGAGTGATTGTGGTAAGCTGGGAGTCTCCAGGGCCCTAACAGTTGGACACATTAGCTTCCCTCACCCTTGGAATAGTGATGGGAGAATTGAGAAACAATGTGACAAATTTAACATAGAAATGTGTTATGAAGATCTGATACAAATGAGTAAGAAAACTTGAAAGTTGTTAAATTAAAAAATGTTAAATACCATGGCATATGAATCTATTTGGAAAGTTTTTGGCTCAGTGGTAATAGATTTTTTTGATGTGCTAAACACGACTTTCTTTTTAGGTGGAAGGCAGGAGATGGAAGGGAGACCAAGGAATAGAAGGGAAAGGAAGGTTAGATTTGATTAATTTCTAAGCAATATAAGATTGCTGTCTCATTGTAAGCCTGCTTCTCTTAACCTAATTTCAGCTGTCACCAAACCACACACAATATGTTTCATTGTGTACTAGTCAATTCTATTGATCTAATTTATTGACCAAGAGGCAAGTGGTAGATAGGTTAGTTCCCTGCCAAGTCAATTTCCTTTATCTTCTTTAGTGAAAGAATTTCATGCTTTTGTTTAGAGTGAAAATGTGCCCAGAATTATGTGCAAGAAGTAATGGCCGTGTGACCTCATTTTAGCCAATAAAACATAATAGAAAGTCTACTGATGGAGCTTCCAGGAAATAAAACTCTACTTTTTCTAATAAAAGGGGGAAATCTCAGCTGCTATGTGTCTTTTGCCTTTTGCCATCTCCCCCTTTTGCCTACCTGGAGTAAGAACTTTATACCTTAAGGTGCAGCAGCTGGTTTGTCATCACAGAGATAAAGGTCACATGTTAAGGATGACAAAGCATGGTACAGATGGAGGTTGGTTCCCTGAACAGTTGTCTCAGCCCTAGACTATTTGTGTTTAGTGTTCTTGTGAGGTGAGATCTACAGGCTTCTGTTTTTATAAGCTGTTCTAGTTGGTATCAGTTCCATGCAGCCAGTTGTAATTCTAAATGATTCAGTTTAGTTAAATAGTGGTTCTGTAAGTTCTACGAGATTCTTTCTGATTCTTCCATGGTGAGACCAACTGTTCTGTTGTGTGCCTCCATATAGATTTGCCATTTCAAATATACAAAAGCTAAAATTATCACGAGGGGTATCTCCTCTCTAGCAGCTGAAGCAATTGACAGGAAGGAATGAAAATGTCATGCTTTTTGTTTGTTTGATCGTCTTCCTGAAACTATGAAACCTGCTTTCAAAACCCCTTAGTTGCTCTTTTGGAAAATATTTTGGAACTTACTCCTTCTCTATTTTTAAATCCATCCTATGCCCTCCTTGGCACCCCTCTCCCACTCTGCCCACTTTGAATTCTTAATTTTTACAAATGCATAGTTCTCTGGACCCATTTTACAATCGACTTTAGAGATGAAAGGACCTTACAGGTGGTCTATTTTAATGTTATTATTTCATTGAAGAGGAAATGAAGAGAAAAGATAGTAAGATAATTGCCTAGATGAAAACCTCCAAATAAAATAAGACTATTGGCAGTCAGTTGTATATGACATGCACTAGTACAATGGCAAACATTTGTGGTGTTTTAACTATATTTCTGGCTAAGCATCATTCTTATTTTACTGATATAGCATTCTCCCAGTAACACCATGAGGAAGGATTTATAAGCATCTTTGTTTTGCAGATGAGGAAACTCAGGCACAACACAATGAAGTAACTTCTCAGGGCCACAGATGGAGTCAAGCTTCGCTCTAGGAGTCTGGGAAGCAGAGTCCTGAGCTGTGATATGTCATAGGACATGTTAAAGAAATCAACCTATGCCTGCCAGGGTGGAGATTGAAAGTAAAATGTAGTTGTCTGTCACTGATGAAGAAAAATGTAAAAAATTGCCCTGTTAAACATTACTCACTTATAGGTCATTTGAGAATAGTAAGATTTCCATTTTTCCACTTAGTAAATGAGGAGTTTCTATATATTGGACATTCAGCCAGGCCCTGGGGATATATTATGGTAGGGTCCCGGACGTTGCCTTCAAGGGACTGATAGCCAGTAGGGAGAGAGTGCGGAGTAAACAGGCAAGTGTATGCTGTGCGATCATGCTGTATTTCATGGAGGAGGCTATTAAAGCACATGGAGGAGAAAACTCACACAAGACTTCCAGGAGGCTGGACCATTTAAGCCATGACCTACAGGAGAAGCAGGGATTCAGCACGTGAAGTGGGGAGAGGGCATCCTACGCATGAGAAATATCGTATGCTGAGGACAAAAAAGAAGAAAGAGCACGGTGCATTGTAAGGTGTCAGGTAGGCAGTATGGCAGGAATATTAACTCGGGATCAAATGGCCGGAAATAAGCTGGGAGTTTGGTGAGGCCAGAGAAGTGGGAATCCATCAAGTGTTTTTAATCAGGAGAGTGATATGATTGGAGTTATATTGTAGAAAAATCTCCATGGCTGCCTCAGAGAGGCCCTATCGAAAACAGATTTTTGATCTTATATTTTAAAAACTTCATTGTCTTTGTTTCACATTGTTTTATTATACCATTCCTAATAAATACTCATCAGAAAATTAAAAAGAAAAAATGATTCCCAGCTTTATCAGAAACATATCAAGACCCTGGGATCACATAGGAACTGTATATTGGGACCATTTGGTGAAATTGCTGCGTGTGATTGCAAACTTAACTCATTAAGGGTTTGGGACAGAGCAATAGATTGAATTTAACGTACCCATGCATGTTCACCTGTGTTTGCTCTGAACCTTCTGTAGCTGAGTGGAAGGCATCATAGAGTTGGTTTTGACAAAGAATGTACTCCATTTTTCCAGACTTATACATAAAGAAATGAAAACCTTTCTTGCTCTTTCTGAAAGGTCAAGTGCTCTACCCTGAAGGGCATCTTTTAAAGCCAAATTCAAAGGCATTTGTATCACCACTGAAGACATTTTTCTAAAATAATAAACATTCCAGTGACTGCTATGTGTCACGTCAAAGTTCGGAGATAACAAATGATGGTAGGTAATTATGCAAATTAAATCTGCTCCAGTTGTGCTCAGTATTAATGATAGTCTTGCGTTTTACGATTCATTGTTGTGCTGTGATCCATTCACGTGCTTGTTACTGCCCTTTCTGAGCAACTGCAGGAGAAGAAAGCAAAGCCTTATTTTTGGCATCTTATTCAATAATGATGAATTCAATAATATATGTAATAAAGTCTACACTATGACAAAAAGAATTTGTATAACAAATACTGAAAATTGGGAATATGCTGAAAATATGCAATTGTTCCCCTTTTTAATGCTGGATTTAACCGCAGCAGTTAGAGAACATTTAACTTAATCAAATTCTGTAACTGCAATTTCTGAGTCTGGTTGTGATATACATTTGGCCTCTCCAGAAGATGGATTTATTAATTAGAGTATTAAAATTCCATGACTTAGTACTAATTCTAGGTTTTTGAAAATGCTAGTATCTTGCTGAGAGGAAAAAGGAGTCTCATGCGATTAGCTTCATGTTGGGTTACAAACTTATTATTAAATCTTCTTAAGGTTCATAAAGGTATTAAATCTTTCTTAAGGCTCATAGCAGGTAAATGAAAATGCTCTGTGTCTAGACCTGTTGGTGCCATTTAACAGCAAAACGTGGCTTTGAGCAATTTAATCTTTCTCAGATCCCAGTTTCTACACTTAGAGTCTATAAAATGTAGGCAAGTAATACTATCATAAGGGGTTATTATGAGGATCAAATAAGATAATATAAGTGAAAATGATTACATAATATCTGGCTAAAGGCTCTGAGAAACCCAGCACAAAGAAGCCAATCTTTGTTTAAGTCAGTTTTTCTCAAATTTACTTGGCCATGGAAATCCTTTTCTGCATCGGGCACCTTTGCAATGCTGGTGTGGTCTCATTAAATATAAATACCATCTCCCTTATACTTCACCGCCGGCCATTCCTATTTATCATGTGTACGACTACCGAGCCAGTCTGACATTTGTCATGTCCAGCTGGGCCCATTGACCTCCGTTCCATCACCGCTGCTGGAACAACATCCCTGCTGGTCACTGACATCTCATTTCACATTTGATCTGCGGTCTTCTCGGCTTGTAAAAAATGGAGAAATATGGGACATGACTAAAGCTATGACTTCCATCTGCTTTTGCTGTCACGCGGTCACTTCAGACTGTTTGTCACGGAGAACGTGATGAGCATACCCTGCCTCTGATGTAGCAGGCAGGGCCTGGTCCTGCACTCCCCTCCTACCAGCCATCTGGGCAGGCAGTGAGGGAGGTAAGCACAATATTACAATCCTGAGAGAGAGAATTTGCCAGTGATTAAATCTCCTGGCAACATAGACACCAGAACTCTGGTCTGTATTTCAAGTTTTATATGCTGTCTGATGACTTCGCTTTACAACCGAGCCAAAGTTTGTGTGGGGGTAATGTGAAACTAAGTTTAGGTCCTGTAGCCTGTCTTAAACCTGGCAGAGGGAAGGGGCGGGGTAGAGCTGAACTCGTGCTGAACTTGTCTGCTTCCTGTTCAGTTGGTATAAATGTGTTATTGACTGAAACCAAACCTGGTCTTGTTGCCGCCACGACTTCCACGCGTCAGTGTCTTGGTGCATCCTGGGGCATCCTTGACAACCTGTGGGCAGGACAGGCTGTGTTAGGGAAGAGGCCAAAACCCAAGGGCAAAGAGGTGATGGATAGGGAGGTCGTAAGTGTGAGAGCCTATCTGGTTCACTAAGTTTCCCTGGCCACCTCCCTTGTGTGAACTCTGAAAGGGCCTTCCACCAATCCCTGATGTCAACTTCAGACAGATACCCCACGTCGTATTATCCATTGCCTTCCTGGCATGCCCCACCGCAAGGGCCATCTTGAGGTCTCTGTACAGGCATAGCAATGACTCAGATCGCAAAGGTGATCTGTGACTTACAAATCGTGCATCTATGTATTCTTCAAGTGAAACTTAAAAGTATCACCTTTGCACCGTATAGCTCTCATGACTCCATTGACTAAATCTGGCCAGGAAGTATTCTTTGACAGTTTCTTCTTTTTTAATTTTTTTCCAGTTAAGGAGGAAATTATTAAGTATCCATTTTAAGAACTAAATGAAGTGGAGAAGGAATAAAAATAGCATAGACATATTTAAAATGTGGGAGGGAAGGGGAAATTGTAGAAAATTGGAGTTTATACAAGTAATTCGGTAATCTCTGAGTATGGTGAAATCTAACTCTGGGCCACAGGCAATGCTGGAGGTTGTGTCATCTTGATTGAGAATTAACCTTGGAATGTCAGTCAGCCTCAGTGCTTGCTATGTCAGAAATGCTACCTGCAAAACTGGTCTTCGTGGGAAGTTCAGCCACAGGGATAAATCACCTGATTACTCTCCTGTATCTTCACACCAATTCAGGGATGCCAAGGCACTCTCTGACAGTGTCTTCTTCCCCCACTGCTGTAAAATTAAAAGAAAGTCAATGCAAGTCTGAATTCTGGAGGTGCCCCTGGCGTTCTACATAACTCAACCCAATGGAACCTGGCATTTGGTATGGGATTTCCCATGCAAGCACTTACCAGATGCAGTGAGCGGGCCTTGTCACAATTCAGCTCCTTGTCTTCTCTTTGGCTCTTCTTTCATTGATATCATGTTATTAGCTTCTTTACAGTTTGCTGCTCTAGTTTCCCTCTTCATAGCTAATGATTATGAAATCAGGTACTTCATATACTTCCTAGACATTTGGCAGTGAGCATAATGATCATGACTAGGAAAATTCAGTTTTCTTCACTCCTCAATGTTAATGTACTAAAATTCTTTCTTGTTTACCACATATATTTGGAGCTTCCTCCCTGCCTCCCTCCCTTCTGCCCTCCCTCCTTTTCTCTCTCTCCACTTGCTTACTCACGCAGTAGCGTATCATAGTGCAGGTGAAAAATGTCCATTTGTCTAAGGAAGAATAAGTCTGAAACCTAGAGGGAATTCTTTATTCAGTGATATGTGGTCAACTCAATTACAGTGAAGAGAATGGAGCATGGCAAAAGGTGACAAAGTCCAAGTGGTGTTAAGAACTCTTCCAGGTTTCATGAGGAAAATACACTTCCTCTTAAGTAGTATTTGATTGATTAAGAAGTACAAACTGGTAGTTACAAACTAGTCACAGGGATGTAAAGTAGAGCATAAGAAATATAGTCAATCATTTTTTTATTTAAATTATTTTATTGTTGTTCAATTACGTATAGTCAATAATATTGTAGTAAATATGTATGGTGCCAGGGGAGAGTACTGGAGAGATCAGGAGAACACTTTGTAAAATGTATGTTTAACCACTTTGTCTAGCCACTATACTGCACACCTGAAACTAGTACAAAGTAATATTGAATGTAAACTCTAATTTAAAGTTAAAAGTGGAACTGCCTTATGACCCAGCAATTCCACTTCTGGGAATATAGCTGAAGAAAAAGCACTAAGTGAAAAGAATACATGCACCCCTATGTTCACAGCAGCACTATTTACAATAGCCGAGATTTGGAAACAGCCCAAAGTGCCCATCAGTAGATGAGTGGGTAAAAAAGCTGTGGTACATTTACACAATGGAATAGTACTCAGCCATAAAAAGAAGGAAATCTTACCTTTTGTGACAGCATGGATGAATCTGGAGAGCATTATGCTAAGTGAAATACACCAGTCAGAGAAAGACAAATAACATATGATCTCACTTATATGTGAAATCTAATGAATACGATACAAACAGACTGACAGCTGTCAGAGGGAAGGGGGTTTGAGGGGCTGGGTGAGAAAAGTAAAGGGATTAAGCAAAAAAAAAAAAAATGCCACCGTAGACACTGACAACAGTGTGGTGGTTACCAGAGGGGAAGAGGGTAAGGGGGAGATAAATGGTGACAGAAGGAGAGTTGACTTTGAGTGGCAAATGCACGATGCAATGTGCAGATGATGTGTTACAGAATTGTGCACGTGAAACTTGTATAACTTTATTAATCAATTCAACCCAATAAATCTAATAAAATTAAAAAATAAAGATAAAAAATAAAAGTAGATGTTATTTAGAAGAAATTTCCATAACAGAATTCGTTAATCTACCAAATACACAATAAGCATCCATGAAAAAAAATAAACGAAATTTAAAGTTGAGGTAAAACCTCAAATGTGGACAGAAACAATGGAGATAAATGGGATTTCACAGCCCAGTTCCCATCATGGGCTGTGGAATCTGCTTCACATCCCTGCATTTTTTAAGAGAATAGTCCTTAGTATCACCTCAATAGCTAAGAACACAATTTGTTTTAAGGCAATGCTTATGATTGGGTGAGAGATTGAAAGGATGCATGGGTTGAGAAGGAGAACCTGGTTCCTTCTCTGAGCCTAGGAAAAAATCATTTAAAGCATCACCTTAGAAGCTGATGTTAGAGAAGCCCAAAGACTCAGTTTTCTAGCAGGCTGGGAGAAGCACTGGGCTGATGGAGGTGAAGGTTGTAATGCTGAATTTGCTACTGGATAAACCCTATTTTTGTTTGTGAGCTAAGGAGTCTGATGAGAATGATCTTTAAAATTTCTGTTGCCTTTGTTTTTCAGCATAATCATAAGATAAATAGTACTAAAGAATTTTAATATTTTTTTCTCAGTGATGAATCTATATTTTTCTTCTAACAAATAAATTGGCATATTTTAGTAAAATAAAATATTTTCAAGACAAAATAAAACAGAACACCATTTAGTTAAAAATCGGAATTGTGTATATGAGGTCTGTCTGGAAAAAGTCCAGCCATTGTTAATATAATGACAAAAGTTTACGTGACATGGATGTAACTTAGCAGCCAAGTAGAGTGAACTGGAAAGTGCATGTGTAAACACTGATGACTTCACTATACTAGTCAGAGGGGGTGGTAGATGCTATTGAGTGAGCACGTGTACTGTGTGGCCATCGCATTCAGAATGACTGAGTGAGCAGAACAACGAATCTGCACCAAATTTTGCATTAAACTTGAATATTCCTCCATGAAAACTGTTGGGGGTGATTCAGAAGGCCAAGGCTATGGGCAATGGATGATCAGCAGCTTCATCATGACAATGTGCCTGCTCATGCATCACATCTTGTGCAGAGATTTTTGGTAAAATATCAAATTGCCCACATGACTCAGCTACCTCAACAGCCCAGGTTTGGTGCTCTGCAACTTCTGACTTTTCCCCAAACTAAAACCTCCTTTGAAAGGGAAGAGATTTCAGGTTGTCGGTGAGATTCAGGAAAATATGATGGAGCAGCTGATGGGTATTAGGAGACCTGTGGGAGGACCCAAGGTGCTACTTTGAAGGGGACTGAGGCATCATTGTCCTATGTCCAGTGTTTCTTGTATCTTGTATCTTCTTCAGTAAACGTCTCTGTTTTTCATATTATGTGGCTGGACACCTTCCCGCACAGACCTTGTATAATATTTATATTGTTTTACTTTCTTATTTCAGATGGGATCAGGAGCATGAATATTCAAATACAAGTAGCTCCAAATATTAATGGAATGTTCCATGCTAAAAATGTTATGAAATTTTGGGTGCTAATGAGACTTAAAGATAGAAAGAGAGATCCAGCAGATATTGATAACATAATATAGATTTTTTAAAAAAGATTTTATTTATTTATTTATTTTTAGAGAGGGAAGGGAGGGAGAGAGAGAGAGAAACATCAATGTGCGGTTGCTGGGGGTCATGGCCTGCAACCCAGGCATGTACCCTGACTGGGAATCAAACCTGTGACACTTTGGTTCGCAGCCCGAGCTCAGTCCACTGAGCTACACCAGCCAGGGCACATAATATAGATTTATAACTAGCCACAAATGTAAAATTTGAGACTACTTACCTAAAATGAAATAAACATCCATTTTTAGAAAACATTTGGTTTTATCACTCTAAATAATGTTTTCTTTCTGATACTTTTGCTTCCCTTTTGTTTGCTGTGATAGAAACTGGCACACAGAAATTTTTCCAGAATTGCAACTTTGCCTTGCTTAAAATCTGGGTATAATGAAATTTACTTCTAATACATTTTCAGTCATCAAGAGAATTATGGTTCTAAAATATATTAATTTCACGGAATGAAAATCACTCCTATAAGAACTGAATGCATGTTTTACTGGCCTTTCTCGCCTTGACTTTATAACTCTGTGAGGTAGACACCCTGTCTTCCCAACTATTTCTGTCATGTTTGGATTTCCATGAGGCTGACTTGATTGTTATCTTCACCATCTGCTCCAACATCTTGTTCCTGGGTATCTCCATATCCACCAAAACCCACTAAACTGGGCATTGTGGGACCTTTCTTTCATTGGACACTGCCTTGGCTGAACTACTGCAGACCATGGGCGCTGCAGGGGATGGTTTCTCTTGTGATGTGATGCGCTAGAGAGTCCCTTTCTTTTCTCTTGTTGAATAGACACAAAATCTCTGCTGGGTGTGCCCCAATACAATTCTTCATAAAACAGATCTTTAATTTCTTATCCTGAGTGTTATTCACCATAAAACTCAAAACAAAATTTAGGGAGTTACTCTGGGAGCGATCACCATCTTAGAGTCAAACTGTCTCTCCCCTCTGACAACTAAATCATTTCCATACTTAACTCTTCTCTCTCTCTTTTTTTAAAGATTTTATTTATTTATTTTTAGACAGAGGGGAAGGGAGGGAGAGAGAAAGGGAGAAAAACATCATTGTGTGGTTGCTTCTCATGTGCCCCTCCCTGGGGACCTGGCTGCAACCCAGGCATGTGCCCTGACTGGGAATCAAACCAGTGCTCTTTGGTTCGCAGGCCCGCACTCAGTCCACTGAGCCATACCAGCCAGGGCCTAACTCTTCTCTTAAAGTGGAAGGCTTCTCAGGTCCTCATGCACACAGATTTCAGGCAGATATTTGCACCAGTTCACAGACATGTGACCTGTCTGAAACTCACTGGAGCACACAACTTGTGTGTAGTTTGAAGTATCCTTCCTATATAAGGAGAGATAGGGAAATAAAAAAGGTGTTGGAAACCATAGAGCTTGGTGAAGGAGAGATTTTTGCCATGATGCTTTGGGAGTGCTGAAGAAAGCTATAGGAATGTTAAGCTTAGAACACTATATCTAGAATGGTAGAGAGAGAGGGTGTTTGAGAGTGGCAGCTGAGGCAGAGGGAAGGCAAGGAGTGGGAGGCAGGATGGGCTGGTGGTGAAAATCAACAGTTCTTGGGTCTTACGATTGTAGAAGCATTGGTGTTACACCATTTCCCACTCAATGGAAAGAATAGAGCAGTGATAATACTCAATTTGGGAAGAGGTATTTTAAGGTGAACACTCTCTTTCACAGCTGATTTATTGCTTTGGTGTGTAATCCCTTTTTTCTTTCAATTTTAACTGATAATGATTTTCCGTACGCAGTAGGAATTGAGAGGTAAAAAGTCCTCTATGCACTTTCCCAGACAGAAACTTGGGTCAGGGCCTTACATAAGCAGAAACTTTTGTTTTAACCCATTTATGTACTTAATAGTACTTTGTGAATGATGACACATGGATAACTAAGAGACATATTAACGCTTTTCACATCCAGTGGATAGCCAGGTGTGTGCTCTGGCCATGTCTTTGTAGAAGATGGGCTGAGCCAGTGAGACTCAATTTCTTAGAGGCCTTTAGACTCTCAAGATCACATTTCTCTTTAGGCTTCGGTTTTAACAGAGCGAAGTAAATACGCATCTGTGGCCTGTATCAAATTGTCTGTGATTCTATAAATGAATTCACAAATAGCATTTTCCAATTTTTAAGAAAATTGCTTAAATAATTTACTTTCAGATATAGTTTAGAAAGAAACATTTGTGCCATTGTGTTGAACAGAAAAAGTTCCTGTGTTAATATAATGATGCCAAAGGGGTTTTTTTTTTAGGCACTTAAAAACAATTTTGTGGATTTGCTTAGTTCATTAATTGATTTCCAAATGTGGCTTTTGATTAAGAAAAAAATCAGAAATGCAGGAAAGGATTCCAAAACTAAATGTGAGTTATCTATATCTGTGATTGTGATGTGAATTATCTATATCTATGAAGTAAGAACATTTATTCTTTACAAATAGAATCCTTATACTTTATTTTCTTGGCAATGACTAGACAGAGAAAGGAAATAATACTACCTGAAATAAATGAGCCTGTACATATCATCACAGAATATGCTTAGCAGCGTACTGTTCTCGTGTTTATTCAGAACAGGAAAGGAAAAAAATTTTTATATCAAGCAGCTGAGAAACAAGAGTCTTAGGTTCTTTTTGTGATGTTTCTTAATGACACATCCGAGATATTTATTCAATGTTTTACAGTGAGGATGTACATGGACAAATTACTTCTTTCTTTCGATGAAGAACATTTTGAAAGTCACTGGTGGTCAGTAGCACAACGTGATGCAGCTATTGTCATGTGTACATGTTTCTCCCATTTTCCACATGTGTACACAGGAATGTTAGAATTTTATGAGCATGTTCCATAGGTTCTCCCTGTATAGATTTGTTGTCTTTTTATTTATTTTTTTATTTAAGCCTTTGCCTAGAAACCTGGGAGGACCCATTACAGATAAATGCTTTGCCACTTTTAAACCTTGTTCAAAGTGCAGATGGCTTTTAATAGTGACAATTGTCAATAGGAGACCACCTGCAACTCCTTTAGGAACCTCCAAGGGGATGCTGGTATCATTACCAGTATTTGTGTTGCTCAGTCATATAAAATCGATGGTCAATATATTTACTTCCTTACTTCGTCAGCCCCCTGAAGTCTGCCTTCAGACTTTCAAACTGCTTCACAAAGGTAAACTGCTTTACGTCGCCTCTCAATTGCTAAACGCAAAGCTCTCTGTCGTCTTGACCTGTCTGCAGTGTGCGATCACATCCTCATTGACATTCCCTTCTTTTTCAGTTTCCACAGCCCCAGTCTGTGGATTTGTTTCTGCCCTTTCTCCAACTCTAATTCTTCTTCAGGTCCAAGTCCCTATTTTCTGTATTTGCAGTCCTCAAAACCCTTAGAACTGTAGTGCTGTTCTGAGACAAGCAGCATCGGCAACACCTGGGAAAGCACGTTGAAAATGCAGAATTCAGGCTGCACCCTGCGGACCTACAGTCTGCATTCTCATAAGGCCGCCGGGTGACTCACTTGCACAGTGGGGTCTGAGAAGCACTGCTTCAGCGATGGTGTTCCCCGAGGTTCTGCCCCCTCTCCTTTTCTCTCTTTTCCTGAAAAATCACCTCTGTACCAGACTTTAACATTCATATCCTTATGAATTTCAAAGTAACTCCAGCTAGATAGACATATATTTTAAATGCCAGACATTCATTTTGATTTTCTCAACTACTTGCATATCCCACAGGCATCATGAACTAAATATGTCCAATTGGACTTGTTTTCATTTACTCCTCTATCTGCCTGAGCACCCAAGTCAGAAACCCATTATTCTTGATTCCTATATCTCCCATCAGTGGTATAATAGACTAATAGAGAAGCATGAGCTATAAAGTATTCCCTGGGAAATTTTGAAATTAAATGCTCTTACTTTATTATAAGTCAATTCCCCCATCCCATCCAAAAGAGGGGAAAGATTTTATTAAGGTCACCTGTCAAACCTGATTTGCTCATGGCTTTCTGAGGGAATGAGGGGGCATGAAGTGTTTCGGAAAATGCTTGCATGTTTAGCATAAATGAGCTCTTTTGTTTTTAATAGTTTGAAATCAGAGTAGAGAGAAAATCTGAATCCTAAACAAAGTCAGTTAAGATTGGAGGTCCTTTCCCAGTACAAGAGATGGCAAAAATATATACATCCTGGTTTGCCTCTGACTGCTATTTAAAGGAAACATCTATAATGCTTTGGAAGCTCACCAGATGTTGATTTTTTTCCTCTTAAAGCTATACGCTTCCAGAAGTGAAAGTTTATATGTAATTTTCTTACTCAGGGTTTTAGTTGCCCTCTGCATAACATCTAGACTTGAGTTAATCTGGTTGTAATTAGTTGAGATTACATGTGTTGGGTCAGAGGCTGCTAATTGCCTATGAATACCCGGCATCCCCTCCTCCTCGGTGACAGAATTCTGACTTGATTTGAGGTGGCCTCTGTCCTGCGGTCATTAGCATGATGAGCAATCTGAATGATGGCCACACACCGGAGCATCTGTGCACCTTCTCCGGCTGCATTCTGGCGTGAGCCTCACTCCACGGAAACCACTTACCCCTCTGGACAAGCTGCTGCTGCTCATCCCCTAGTTCAGAAACCCCAGAAGAGCATGCTGGCTCCCTCTGCAAGCCCCCCACCCTGGCACCCTGGAGCGCTGGCACAGTGAGTGAGCAGAGCCTTGAGACCATTCTCCTATAGTGCCATGCAAACTGTGCTAGGAAGCAAGCTTAGCAGCTATACGTTTCTTAATAGTGTCAGTCACCTGTATTGTGCATACACAGGCATTTGCTATCTGGACTGGATAACCAACCACCATCTGTAACACAAATTGTATGGAGAAAATGTGCTTGGCACTCCAAATACCTAATTTACTAAGAAACATTTGCAGCACAGCCTGTGTGTGTAAGTGGATGCCTGCCAAGGTATGTGGACTGAAATGAATCAGGAATCAAGAGCCTCAAAATGAAAAATGGATTTGATTCCTAAATATGGCTGTAACTATGCACAAGAACAGATTTGGAGAAATAAAACCATAGGTGATTGAATTCAGTGAAAAAAAACACACAAAAAAGCAACTACCAAGGTCATGTAATTCAACTATTTCCTCATCCACCCACTTTGGCTGGAACCAACATGGTTTATGTTCTCATTTGTCTAATGCTCAATGATGTCTTCAGAGGGAAATGTAAATCAGACCACCACTGAGTCATGAAAGTGTCCCCAGAAACGCCCATGCACCACGAGGAAGGCAGTATCAGTTTCACGTCCTTCCTGTTTTCATATGGACATTTCTATTTAAAAAAGACAAGATTTTAAATCCTCTAATCCAGGATATATTCTTAAACTTTATTATTCCCCGTTGATTATTTTTGGAATAGTAGAACAAATAACTTGGAGCGTACATGTTACATGGGATCATCTGGGGTTTATTTCTTTGTAAGCTGCCAATTTCTTGTAACCAGCCAAATCCCTTTAAGGGAATTGAAGATATAATAAAACAATAGAGGAGATAGCAATTTTCTGTAGTTTTTTTTCCAAAGAGATTGAGAAATAAGGGCTGATTAAATAAGTTCAAGTCAAAGCATCTCAAACCACAAGAGAACCAGAGAGAATATGACCTGAAGAGGCGATGGTGCTGGATGGAGAGTGGCCTGGAGCTCCCTCGCTCCCTGGGCTCCCCCCCACCCGCCCCCCGCCCCCAGTGTCAGTGCAGAGGCATGCTCGGCCCCTTTCTGGCTGTTCGGGTTTGGAGAAGATGTTGAACATGCTTAGGCCTCTCTTGCTTCCTCCATAAAATGTGAGTTGGAGTAATAAGTGATATCTGCTGCTGTTGCTGTTGTGACCAGAGTAACTAGGCCTGAAATGGTGCTGATGAAAATACCTGTGTTTTAGAATGTTACTGTAGCTCTTTCGGGCATTGGCAGACCAACTGATTTGAATTATATTCTACATTTGCTTTTGAGGCCTAGCAGAAAAGTCATTTTTAGAAAAGGAGGCACTTGGTTCTTTAAGACACATACTTTAAAGTATGTGATTCTCTTCATAGCACCTTTGAGACGCTCCTCACACACACACAAAGGGAGGATAATTGTGGTAAGATCTCTCTCCTTGTTATTTTTGGAAGGGAATTTTATATTCTGCTTTACTGTTGGCTACTCTGTTATGTTAGGTTTTACTAGAAACTTGAGATGAAAATCAGCTTGATATATTGCCATAACATATATAAAACGGTAGAGGCTCTTCGCCTGTGGTCTACTAAGGTTTCTCCATGTCAGACTCATGAGCCCTAATTCTTATTAGGGTGCTAGAGTGGTGTCGTTTAGTGAAATTAGGAATATTGGGTGTGTGGAAGAGAACAAGAGATGGACATATCAGTTTGAGACACCGATTTGATATCTAAGTACAATATATATACCATATTGGCAGTTGGATATGTGAATCTAGATTTGGGGATGTGGTCAAGGTGAAGGGTATAAAACTGGGAATCTTTAAGTATAGGCATGATTTCTAAAACCATGAGACTGGGTGTGGTCACCTAGGGGTCAGCACAGCCAAGTAAAGAGGTGGTTAGAGAAAGAGGGACATTCTATGACTGATATCTGCTACTTAGGTTTTATTTCCTAGGCTCGAACAGACTCCTTATTAGACTTGTTTCCAGAGACAGAGAGAATGATAAGGCACTGTAAGTTGAAGAACTTGGAGACTTGTTTCACTCAAGGCTCCTTATTAAGGCCTGGCAGTCAGAGGCAGCGTGACTTGGTCCCATCCTAACAGGAGTAGTGTGAAAAAGGACGGACAGGTGGCACCTAGCTGAGACAGAGCCCAGCTGAAGGGTGATTCCATTGAGGGTGGTGTCTACCATAGGGGCAGCTGTGCTCAGCTGAGGAGGGTTGGATGCACAGACACTTAAGGAGTGGGAGGGGTCTGAGAGGAGAAAATAGCTAGTGGTTTTTGAGAAGTGGCTGAAGAGGAGCACACAGGAAGCACCCAAGCACTTGCAGAAATGCCTTGGAAGGGGCAGTGGGAGCGGGGTGATTTGGAGGAAGCTTTGCAGGTGGTCGAACACTCACATGCGACCGGGCCTCTCCATATCCCAAAGATTTCAGTTAACCTCTTGCCCGTCTCCAGTTCTGCCAGTGCATGGGTTTCATTTACTGACAGGCAGCAGCCACACACAATGGCAGTGATTTAGCAGACCAGTTGCTTTAGCACTGTGTTTTCTGAAATCCCAGAGATTTCTCAGAGATCCTCAAAGTCCCAAAGGCAGGGTGGGGAGAGTGACTCTGGGTTTCCCACTCCCACCCCCCCTTGAACCAGAGCAATCTCTCTTTATTTGTTGTACACCACAGCCTCCATGAACTTTCACTGGGAAGAAACAAAGCCATTTCTACAGCTTAAATTTAGAAAAGCTCACTCAACTGCAGAAAGGATAAAGTGATAGTTGAACACATAGATATGCAATGTGATTTTTTTGAGAAACACAGGGATGTATTGTTTGCCTGGCCGTCTCAACCAATTAATCTCTGAAATGGAAGACAGCGGGAGAAAGAGGAGCAAAATTGTCGGACAACCACTGCTAGTCCTGGGGTTGTTTATTGGCTCAATTCACTGACAGGCTCTCCAGTTCAATTAAATGAGCTTCAGACACACTTATGCTTTTTCCCAGATGACGTCAACAGTGACCTTTTAATGCATTATTTTAAAAAAATTCTTTGTGTCATGAATCCAATACAATCTCAGAACAAAAGCATTGTTTTATTCCTGAACTGTGTTTTCAGGACTTGGTTAAACAATGGACTGGACATTATTTGTCTATTCAAAACACAGAAGAAAAATGTAACAAGATAGAAGAATATATTAGGTGCATTGCTTTTCCAAAATTACTGACCCCCACGAAAGAGATGGAGCAAAATGCTAACAGATGAGATTGTTGCGCCCAGAGAAGAGTGAAATCCTTAGGCTATGGAGTGCTGTGGAGCGTTATTGCATCCCCATGTGCCCACCGTCCACTTCTATTTCTCTCTCAAAGCACAGGTTGTAGCTCCCTTGTTTGTGACAGTTTTCTTTTTAAAAAAATATTTAATTAATTGTTTTAGAGAGAGGGGAAGGGAGGGAGAAAAAGAGGAAGAGAAGGACTGATGTGTGTGAGAAACATTGATTGGTTGCCTCTTCACACTCCCGACCAGGAACCTGGTCCACAACCCACGTATGTGTCCTGAATTGAACCAGGAATTGAACTGACAGCACTTCAGTTCACAGGCTGGCACTCAGCCCACAGAGCCACACCAGCCAGGTGTGTGACAGTTTTCCAGAACGGTCTGGCATCTCATTGCCAGTGTAGACACACAGCTTTGATCATGTGATTGTGTTCCATTTCTTAGCTGTCTTCCCAATCTATCTGAGCACTTTGAATACTAGGACCTACCATTCATTCATATATATATATATATATATATATATATACACACACACACACACATATAAATATATATGTATATGTATATATATATATATTCTTGAAGTGGCATACAATAAATGCTTGAAGAAAACTTTATCAGTGCTCTCCTGGTAGGGACCACTGAAAATCTACTTGTAGGTGCACAAGATCAGAGGATCTGGCTTGTGCTCGGTGATTTGGGGGAGGGTTCAAGGAAATACGACTTCGCTCTGGATTGGATACTTTCAGGAAGTGGGGGTAACTCCATCACTGGTTACCTTCCTATGTCTGATCTAGAAGGAAAAAAGATTAGCCTAAGGCCAAAGCTGCAGCAGTAACTAATGTTAGTCAGGATAGGGAGCTTGGGGTCATTTTTATTTTTTTGGACAATGTTCATGTTTTCATGTTGAGACATTCTTTTGGAGTGGCCTTCTTTTTGTCCTGGCCCATCACGGTCGCAGAGGGGCCTTGCCTGGTGTCGAGGTTCTGCGAAGTCATTTTCATCGAACAGGAGGACTCCAGGGCACTGCTGTGAGCTCTTCTCTCAGGAGCCGCTCTGCTCTTTCTCAGTGTTGAAGTGAATTGATTCCAGCAGCATTACATCCTTATCAAAGATTCCTATTTAATTCCCTGGGTGGGAGGGAGGCATCCCAAGAGAGAAGACCTCTGAGCTTTCATCTCTGATCTTCCCTTTCCTACTTACATTGAAGACATTATATAATTTCTTTACAAGGCCGCCTTTTGATCTACAGAGGGGGTTGCAATGAACTTCAATGGAGTGCCCTAATTCTTTCCTTTCATTGGACTCTCCTGGTAAGGATCAAAACCTAATTTTTTCTTTATGCTCCGGAGGCTCTGGGAGCTAGTCCTTGGCTCATCCCATTCCCTGGGACTAGGTTGCAGCGAGGGTCTGTGGAAGGGAGAAATGAAACTCACACATGACGCAATACAGTCTTCAGTGTCTGAGCACTGCTTCCTCTAAGCAACCAATGTGGCCATTTCCTACCACCTAAAACTGGAAGTTTTGGCTAAAAATTAGCATGCGTCTATCTGACCTAATCATATGTAAAACATTTGTTTGGTCATTTGTTTGTAATGGAGACCGACTTTTGAGTAACGGTTCATAATCCTGGCTGTACAACAGAATCAAAGGGAGCTTTTAAAAGGAGACCCTAGTTTGATTGACTGGTTTGGGACCTAAGCATCTATCTAAAAAAATACTCCCAAGATGATTCTAACAAGACTCATTGTTAAAGATAAAAGAATCCTTTGCCCCGAGTTGATCATGTAAATTTTCCTTTGAGGAGGTCAGGGAAGATTTGTGACTATAGGTATTCAGGCTTGGTCTAATTTGCCTCAAAATAGTGATAACGTATTTGCTTAGGCCAATGGAATTTATGTGACTGGCTCTCAGAAAAGCAGTATGAAGCTTAAAGGCAGAAGTGGGGAATCAATCATCTTGAAACAAAGCAAAACTGGCTAGCTTCTGCAAAGCTCTGGTGAGTTAGAATAATTCTGCGCCCCTGGCTGTCCTCCTGGCCCCATAAACAGGATGCGGGAGCAGCGGCAGTGAAGAGGGGAGCGCCGGCGACTGGCGCTGGGTTGACGAGCAGGCATGTAAACAGAGTCTTGGAGGGAGCTGTGTTTACAGCAACTGAAAGGGAAGCCCTGACCTCTGCAGTGGCCGGGAGACTCCAGTGTCTATAAATAGTCAACATTTGGTAATAACTACGCATCAATAAATGTCTTCCATTATGTTAAGGAAATTAATCGTTGGTCTGATACCTATTCAGCTATCTATTGTACTCAGGGTTTCCACAAAATCATTATAAACCACATAACTTCCTAGTTCAGAAATAGCAATATGTTTCAAAAACGGACTTACTAAAACTCTCAAGGAGAAGGTGGCTGGGGTTTAAATGTTAATTTGTATAATTCCACATCCTCTATAAGGGGCCCTTAAAAGTTTTCCTCTAAAACTGGTGGTAGTGATTACCCTAGAGAAAAGGATTATATTTGTTTCAAAGAAAACTGCCAATTGAACAATGTACTCTGGCATATAGTCTATATTTATGTTGTTTATATTTATATTTATATCTATCTATATATTTGCTAAAAGTAAACATTTGTGGATTGACTGGTGTGATGTATACATGGAAGGACATTGGATTTACAGCTCATTAAGCTAGTAAGTTGGGTTCCTGGGATGCATTATTACCTTCAGATACATCCTAAAAGGAGGCACTGAGAATGTTATTATAGTGGGAGTATACTATTGGATGTACCAATTTAAAAAATATTCACTTTTATTTTTGAAAAAAGAGGTAATATGATTGAGTGGTCAAGACTGAGGACCCTGGAGCAGACTTCTCGGGTTCCCACACTACCTCCAGCGTGTGCTAGCTCTGTGTGACCTCGGGCAAGTCACGTAGCACCTCTGTATCTCATCCTCATCTGTAACGCGGGACGAGGACTCTCAGTGAACTACTGTGAGGACTGAATAGTTGACATAAGAAAACACCCGAAACGGTGCCTGGCACAGAGTCAGCTCTTTATTGTGAATACGAGGTTAGATTTTTGGTCTCTCAGAGAGTGGAATAGTGTAAAAGGGACTTCGATTGAGCAAAAACAACTTCCTGAAACAATCTATAATTTTGAAGATGTTTTTCTGCAATAACAACTGGTTCCCTGTCCTTAATATTTTATGCTAAGCACCTGGTTTAAGGAATGAGGCTCAGAAAACCCTTGAGACTGGGGCTGTTTGCCTTTCTATCAGTTTACCTTGTACTTCTTAGGACTTCTGAAGGGAAATGATAATTTTTTGAACAGAAATGTCTCTGCTTCCATCTTAAGATGGATTAAAAATCCCAAAGCTAATTAAAATAATTTCAAAAGGCTTCTATTTACAGTGCGAGTAATATTTAAGGATCTGTTATCAAAAGTGCTTTTATAAGCATGGAGGACCCTGAAGGACAGGGGTGTGTAGCCCTTTGTCACACACTTCCTTTCATCTTCAGGGGCTTTATAAGGCTGACTTCCTGAGCTCTGTGTTCCAAAGTGCTGCACTGAAGCTCACTCAGACCTTTCTGGAAAGCAGGCCCTGCCCGGAGTTCTTCAGGGGCCTGTGAGTGCCCGCAGCCCGGCTGGATGCCCCCTGGTGTGTGGTTTCCAAGCACCTTCTTTAAATGTGACGGAGAAAATCAGCACCAAGACACCAGCCATGGGCCCCGGGGGGACTGTCGGGATGTTGCCACACTGAGGTGGTTTGTTGGCCTTTCTTAAAAGACGTCAAATTGACTGATGAAAATACATGAACTCAGATGCTAGAGAGGAAGTGAAAGAGATTTTAAAGGTATCTGTGTGTTCATGTCTGAAGAAGCAGGACCGTTAGCTCCACTTCGATTACTTTTAAGGGACATGGTAGTGGGATTGAAACTGAAGGTCCCATTATTTAGTAACCATTATCTAAGTAATAATGATAACAACAAGAACAAAAGTGAGTATTTATTGCATATGTATCACATTCTGGCACAGTTCTATGCTTCACATATTAGGAATTACTCGTTTAATCCTCATGACAACCGTACAAATTATCACTATCCACACAGGTTTCCAAATGGGGGTAGCAGGAGATACAAAGTTAAAAGAACACCAGCCTGGTTGGAGTGTCCTCTCCATACATCAAGGTTGCAGGTTCAAGCCCTGGTCAGGGCACATACAAGAATTAACCAATGAATACATAAATAAGTTGAATAACACATAGACGTCTCTCTCTCTCTTTTCCTTCCCCCCACTTCTCAAAATGAATAAATAAAATTTAAAAGTTATAAAAAAAAAACAAAACAAAAAACCACAGGACTGAATGAGTGGTGCTGGGATTTAATCAAAGGCACAAAATGATTCAGAGATCACAAAATCTGGGTCAGATCCGCGTGTTCTGACCTCGTGTCTCAGGATTTGGTACTTCTCTAACTACAGAGTTTCAAAATGAGAAAAAGGGGGCAACTCCTGAATAGAGAAGTATTTTTTTGTAAGGCTAATCCTGTTCTTCCGTTTATTTAGTGCCCTTCACTGAAACTACTGTTTTCTATGAGTATTATAAATGCACACAATGCAACTGAAAGATTTTTTTTCAACAAGACAAAAAGTTTAGCTTGTTATATGTCTGTGTGCTAATCTTTGAAGTTGTGTGGGGCGTTTGTCCCCATGGGTACTCTATCCTGTGAAGAAAAGATTTACATAATCTCTAATGTTTCCCTGCAGTCCTGAGTGAATTACATTTCTCCATTATAGTCCACAATCCCCTATTTTCTGCCCCGATCCTGAAAAAAATAGCTTAATTTTCTACCAGGGAAAGAAAAGGAGGCCATTAGCTTGTGTCTGGAAACAGTGAAAGAATTACTAAGCTATTTACAAGCTCTGCACATGTGGAATTAATCTAATTTTCCATTGGATGGTTCAAAAATGTATTCAAATTATGTAGTTTTGAAATGCTGAACTTTGGAATTTATTTCTCAATAGGAAGCTTTTAGGATAGTTTGCCTGAGGAATATTCCCTTTAGTGAATTTGAATAACAAATTGTTTATAATAATACATAAGCAATCTTAATTTATGTTTTATTCCGGTTTCCTGAAGGTCAGGGCAAGCCTGGCAATGTGTATTACTGTTCCCTTCCTGCGGGAGGTGATGACTGCAGAGAATTGAAAAGAAAATCAGGGCAATAACAAATCCCTTGGTTCCATTAGGCTCTTATTTTGATACTTGCCCATGAATTGGAAGTCATACTTAATTAGCCATAGACTAATTTCTATGCAAGTTTCTTCCTTAAAGAATATAACAATTTCAAATCCATGTGGATTTTGAAATGAGACCTTCGAAGCAATAAACTCACGGTAAATAAATGACTAACATAGAACTGGGCATCTATAAGGGCCGTTGAGACACAGCACTTCCATATCTAGTTGAACTGTGTTAAAATGTGTAAGTTCCTTAAAGCCATGGAAATGCAAAATGATATTTCAGTTATGTCAAGATCCGTATTCCTGCCCCCATATAAACTTTCTCCACGTGTTTATATTAATGAGATGGAAGGTTTGGAAGAGACATAAAGGTTGCTGCTACTCTTGGAAAAACAATCTACATTTCTGTACAGTACACTCACATATGTAGTTTCTTTTGATCTTTGTAGCAGTTTCATAAAACTAGGTATTATTTTCTCCACTTTACAAATTAGAAAGCTTAGCTATATGCAGTAATGGAGATAGCACACAAAAGATGGCCTGATCTAATGGAAAGGGAATGGACTCAAAATCCCACCTCCATCTTTTCATGCCCTGATGAACTGTGGGCATACTACTTAGCCTCTTTAAGTCTCACTTTTATCATCTGTAAAATGGGATAATTCTTGATCTCACAGAATTACTCTGGGAGACAAAGGTATGTAGAAGGCTTTATCTGTCATAGCTTAGCTTTTTTGGGGAAGATATAGGTCTTGACTCCAGAAGGCACCGAACTCAGTGTATGTGGCATTTGGTTGAGATCTCTTTTCTGTCATTCAGGACTCTGGGACACACTCACCTGGGCCGTGTTGGTGAACCATAATAGGGAGCCCCTGACCAGAGTGGAGCCAAGTGACCTCTGCCCCTGATAAAAATCATTACCTTCTTGATGCCTTATCATCCTCATCTGGATTTAGCCATCATTATCCCCACGAGGTAAAGATCTACAAATGCATGTGTATAGAAAGAATTACATGGTCCTGCTGCTTATGTTTTACATGCTTTACTTTCAAGTGCTTTGTGGGTACATGTGTTCACCAGCTGTGAGAAAACTGCTTTGCCCATGTACAGAATTCTTATCCCCCATGACCTGTGTTTGCCGATCTCCCCTGTGTGTGTGAGTAGGGCTGTTTGTTGTGACACACGGGGCATGGATGGCATTCAATGCTTGGTGGCATTATGCATCTCTGATGCCTGCAAATGAAGAAGATGACTGGCACCAGTTAGGTTCATTCCAAAAATGGAGAAGTGGAGGAGCAAGGAGGGAAATTATTTGTACAGCATTACACAAAAAGCCCATGATGAAGCAGGAACGGGAACCCACGTTACCGGCCTCTTGTCCAGTTCCCTCCCCAGCGAGAGGACAAAGTGCTGCAACTCTGGACAGTGCAGCCACATCTTCATCCCTTTGCACACTCACAAGTGTGTTTTCCGGGAGCACCACTGCATGGGCCTCTCCCCACCCCCGCACAACTTATATTTAGCTCCGAAGACAAGGGTTAGCTTGACCTAGATAGAAATCAAAGGGGAGGCCAGACTGCTGGGGCCTGGAAAGGGGGGAAAGAACTCAGAGAAATGGCTCTGCAGAAACTGCAGGAAAATCTCTGACCTTGAGGCCCTTGGAGAGAAGGAGTTCTAACCCCATGATGACAGAGTTGAATTACAATATAAATGCTTCCAAATATCTGTTGCCAGGAAGCAGATGACATGCTAAATTACTCTGCAGATTGACTACTTAATTCAGCGATTTCCTGAGTCAGGAGTTGCCAGAAGAGCCATTTTGTCCTTTCTGGCAAAAAAGCCGCTGGGACTGCTGTCTCCAGTCCTCTTTCCTGTGCTTCCTGTGTAGGAAGGCCTGTTTCCTGCAGAGAGATGCCTGATTAGACAGCACTATTTTAGTAGGCTGGGGATGCGGCAGCGAGTGAGGTCTTTCATTTGATACTGATTTGTGGACAGGGTGGCTGTCGTACATATCATAGGAATATAAATCCTTTCAGCAAATGTAAAACAGTGAATCGAAAACACAGTAGACTGACAAGTTCCAAAAAGTCACACTGCAACATTTTCATCTGTTTGTTTTTAAACGTTTTGAGATTCTGAGTTTATTTTTTGTGTCAAGGACTCTATTTCAGTCTTAATGTAGTTCTTTGAAACTAGCTTTTGAGCGATGGGATTAATATTTACCAAGAGAATGTAATGCTGCTAAGGGACCTGATGCTGGTGAGGCATGGCTCGGAGAAGCCGGCCCGGCAGTAGTCTAGAGCTTTAGCACTTGACCTTGAGCCAGCGTGGGGTTTTCACAGACCCTGTTTGTAATCCAGCTTGTAACTACTCCCGTGGATTCCTTTAGCAGTACCTTCCTCTTGTCTCTAAAAGAAGTAGATGATTAAGATGCATATAATTCAGCAAAGCTAAATAAATGCATATAGTTCAGCAAATCTAAATAAAGGTCAGAACATTCAGGCAAAAGGAACAAAAAGGTAGTAAGTAAATTGGCACTACAAGTGAATTTGTCCGCAAAACATAGAAAGTTAATTTTTTAAAATACTTGTTTGATGTTGTGTTTGACCTTGTGTTACTATGCGCATACAGTGACCATTCAATTAGATTGTTAGCTTCTCAAGGGCAAGGCCTCTGTCTTGGGCTTATTTGAATTCTGTGTCTTGTTTAAAACCTTACAGGCAGGCTGTGCCCCTTAAATATTTGCTAGTTTTGATGGTGATGGTTGTGTTTCTTCTCATCTGCAAGGTTCAACATTGGAACACCCAATATTGCAACCCATATTTATCATTAAACCCATTAGCGATTATTTCTGGAGTTGTTATTCTGGATCACTGAACATCTCACGTTAATTGCCTTTAAGCAAACTTGGGGTCACTTTATTGAACAGTTTCTAATTTCTATTTTTAGGTGTTCACTCCAATATCTTCTGGGTGTTGGTTAGAGAGCTCCCTGTCACAAGAAATGTTTGTGAAAAAGCAAAATTCATTAACCACAGGTGTTGTGGGAGGGATTCCTTCCCTGGAGGAGGGGTGACTAATCTCACATTTTCTGCAACAATGATTTTCCAACTGAAGCTCCACGACTTGTTTTCAGAGTCTGTATTTCTTTAGTTTTAAAGAAAAGAATATAAAATACTTGAGAGATGCTTTAAAGTTTGTCTACTTCACTTTTTGGGCATTGTTTCCAGTAGGAGGGCCTGAGGGGTCTCTAGGTGTATCATCAAGTTTTGGGATTTGATGTCACCTCTGTAAAGAAAGGTAAAAAAATAAAACAACAAAAGAAAAGAGAAAAAAACAGAGTTTTTCATTTGGCTTTTTTTTCTAACAGCACTGGTGAAAAGCTTAAGGGGAAATAAGCCAAAGACAATAACTCAAATGAGATGTGGGTAATATTTTTATTGACACTCAACTCTGCTCTATTAATGTAGGCAATGAATAGCTAGTTCTAGTGTACATCAATAATTGATAATCTAGTGTATATCCAAAGAAAGGAGGAAAAAATCTCTTAACACAATTATTTTAGTTCAACTTGTAAATATGGTATGAATATAAGTTTTATCTTGCCTTAATCTGAATTTTGAATCTCTTTCTAATATTTACATCTGATATTCACCAGAGGGCCAGTGTAAATTAGAGAACAGATCTCATCTGGAAGAATAAATGGGAAAATGGAATAAAACCTTTTGAAAAAAGAAAGTAGTTGTGAGAGGTAGGGGGCATTTTTACATATTAAACTGCATTCTAAAGCCATAATATTTAAACCAGTATGGTGCTAACAGAAGTACAAATTGCTCAGTGAATCAAAGCAGTCTAGAAATAGATCATATTGTAAAAGATCATCTAGTATGTATAAAGATGACATCACAAATCAGCTTGAAAAGAGAATATTTTATAAATGGTATCAGGGCAACTGGTTAATTATTTGAATAAAAATTTCAATAGATTTCTTATCTAATGACATATACCAAAATAGATCAAGATGGATAAAATAGTTATACACTAAAATGAAACCATTGAGCAGCTGAGAGAATATATAGATACTTATTTATTTGATCTTATTAAGGAAATAAGCTTTCTGATAAAAAAATTGATGACATAAATAAAGAAGCTTTAGAATGTTTGCACGTCTATAAAATTAAATAGATTTTAATAGCAAAAGTTATTAAATAATATTGGTAGCATATACAACTAAGTGTTGTATCATTATATAAAAAGTTCTTATGAATCTACAAGAAAAATGAGAATACAAAAATATTGAATAAAATATTGAACAGATAATTGACAAAAGAAAATATACACATGACTAAAAAACATCATAAGTTCAGTCTCTAATAACTAAAAAGATGTAAGTGATATCAATGTGATATCATTTTTCTCCCTTCAAATGATCAGAAATTTAAAAATCATAATGCTCTGTATTGTAAGGTACTCTATTCACTGCTGATAGAGATATAAATAGACACAATTTTCTGGAGGACAATTTGGAACATATTTTAAAAGTCTTAACAAATTGCCCTTTGATCCAGAAATTCTACTTCTAAGAATTTATCCAAAGGAAATAATAAGAGTTATACACAATGATTTATGTGCAAGTATACTCACCTGGCATCATGCCTTGTGATCCAAAAACTGGGAAAACAACAAATGTTCAACACTAGGAAAATAATTAAATAAAATTTGATAAATCCATATAATGGCCTATTGTGTAATCTTTAGAAGTTGTGTGTATGTTTTGAAGAATAATAACAAAATGAAATGCTAATAATCTATAAGAAAAAGTAGGATACAAAACAATGTGATCTGAATATTGGAGGAGGTGAGGGGAGCAGGAAAACAAGAAGAAAGATGTGTGAGAGTATAAATTAAGGAAAACAAACATAACAACAGGAGGGAAATAAACCAGAAGTTAAATGAAGTTTTTTTCTGTGTTGGGGGAACAATGGATATTTTAAGTTTATACTTTTCTGAATATTCCAAATTGATATACATATACATATACATATATCAGGCAGAAATAAATCTCACAATAAACACTTTTTTAAGGGTGCATGGAAAGAAATTTTCGGGTGCTGTGGGCGATAAGCTTCCCCTGAGCAGTGTAGTGCTATTCTATGACAAACAAGGCTTATCTGTCCTTTCCAGTCAGGACACCGACAGTGACCACAGAGTTGGCCGGGCCCTTTCTGTCTGTCCATGCCTCTCCTAAAACAATACATTTAACTTGGCAGTTTATAAGGTCAATTAAAGGGTTGGTTAAAAATGAACCACATTGAAAATGAAACACGGCCAGTGACTATAGAATGACCTCTGCACTGTGGGTCTTTCATTCTGCAGACCTGGTCCTCGGCGACTCTGCCTGCCTCCTCTGCCCTCGCAGTGTGTGGTAATGAGCAAGGTGGACTCTGGCATCCACTCTCTGTGAGCGCGCCTGTCCAGGGGTGGGTCCATTTTCATCACAGTCAAAGGCAAACATCGGCTGATGAAGAGCTCAGCCGATTGCTGCCTGGTACAGCAAGCCTGGCTCACGTCCTCAGTGTGCATTAATTATTGATCAGAGGAGGGCTTTCATTCCAGCTCCACTGCGACTACTGTTCCCCTGGGGTTGAAGGTGGGAGGGTCTCAAGTAAATGATTGCAAGTTCTCTTTTAGAAGCCTGGGCCTGCTTTGTTCCATGGCTGATGATGTGTGAGAAATAAAGTAGAGAAGTGTGTTTTTTTTTTTTTTTGGCCTAGAATTGATTAAATGTAACCCTTAGCTCATGACACATATATGTCATTGGTCTGTGCAAGGCACTTACTTGGTTTTTGTTTGATTGATTGGTTATTTATTACAATATAACAATCACCCATGAACCTACTGTTTCATAACTTTCAGCTAGACAATAGTTCCCCACAATTCCATTCTTTGCTTCCCCCCTCTTGAGGTAACCACATCCTGAATCCTGTATTTGTTATTCTCTTTTTATTCTTTTTTATATTCATTCAGCTAGATCTTTACATATTCCTTAATGGTATAATTTAAAAAAATTGTAAACTTCATATGAAAGGGTATTATCCTTAGGTAATCTTTCAGTTTCATCCATGCTTGCCTGTGGCTCTAGTTCATTTTCCTTTGTTTAATATCCTTTGTGTGACTGGCTGTATCACAGGCCATTCCTCTGCTCTCTCATTGATGGGCATTTGGGCCCTTTCCAGATTTTCATTATTATGAACTATAAACACTCTTGTATATACCTTCTGGTAAACATGCACAGAATTTCTCTTGTGTATATGCCTAGGAATGAAATCGTTGGATTGAAGGGTATGAGAATGTTTACAGGTAGGAGCTAATGCCAGAGTGTTCTCTAAATAGTTTTACTAATGTACACCCTCACCACCGAAATACAAGAAATGTCTTGTGGCTATATATTGTCTCCAACATGTGGTATTATTAGACTCTTTGTTGCCAACCAAATCGGTACAGAATGATATTTCATAGTGGCATGGATTTGTATTTCCAATTGAATGGTTATAAAATAATATTGTATGGTGATGTTCATTTATATTTCCCTGAAATGGAACTGCAGTAGAATGTCCATGCATGTGTTGTTCCTCTGAAGTGGACTCATCATGTTGTTGGTTTACTTTTCTATGAGAATGTTTGTGCTCTTCTTATTGACTTACTGACCTTCTTTACATATTCTTAATACTGATCCTTTCTTAGTTGTGCGTTTCAAATGTCTTTCTTTTCTTTTTAGTTTTAATTGTCTTTCCAGTCTATTTAAGGATACATTTTTAACTTTAATTCCTTAGCTTTATTGGTCAAATGTATGCCCTTTTTTTTGCTTTTAAAAGTTAGCATGTTCTGTGTGTTATACCCTTTCCTGCTTGGAAGTCTAAAAGCCATTGACTTGCATTTCATACTAGAGTTCTAAAGATTTAATTCCGACATGTGGAGAGAGGTATTTTCTTCCACTTCAAAGGAAACTAATGTTAGCATCAGCCTCTTAAGATCCAGTGGAATTAAGAGCAGTGTCTATTGAATCAGTGTGCAGTAGAAAGGGCAACAGGGCCTGGAAAATCTAAGATCCTCAGTAAAGTTGGTACTGGTGCCTTATAATATCCAGGCAATGAGGCCCTGATCAGCAGTAGAAGAAAGAGGTACACCTGCATTCAGTAACATGCCAGTTTTCCAACCTGACTTGATTATGTATAACTGGGACTGCCAAAATAGCCAAGTGATGCTTAAAGAGCATGAGTTACTTTTTATTAGATGGAAGAAAGTAACAGGGACTTCTGTTCAAGATGGAGACATAGGCAGACATGGCTTGCCTCTTTGCACAACCATATCAAAATTATAACTAAAAACCATCACTCAGAACCATCAGAAATCAAGTTGAATGGTAGTCTGACAAGTATGGAATTCAAGAAACCATCCAGACTGGTAGGAGGGGCACAGATGTGGAATGGGCTGGTCCCACACGCATGTGTGGTAGATAAAAATTTGGGAGGGATATCTCATAAATGAGGTATCCCAGCTCATACCAGGTTCCCCAGCCCAGGGTTCTAGTGCCAGGGAGCTAAATCCCCACAACTTCTGACTATGAAAACCAGTAGGGATTGATTTGGTGGAAGAAACTTATGGAGCTCCAAGCAGTTCCTCTTAAAGAACCCACACAAGGACTCACTTACTCAGACTCACTCCGTCTGAGCTTCAGCACCGGGGTAGCAGCTTGAAAGGCACTAGTGGCATACAGGGAGAAACTGAAGTGTCTGGCATCAAGGTGAGCAGAGACCATTGTCCCTTTTTTAAACACCCCATGCACAGAACCATACAGCCAGCAAGCTGATGCCATATCTGAGACTCCATCAACCTGGTTAACACTGTTTCACCTGTTGTGGACATCCCCAGAGACTTCGGCCCACTGAACTTGTGGGCCCATACAAGCTGCTTTTCCATGTGAATGACTGGTCTTGGCTCATGCTCCACAACTTCCTAAATCCTCTCAAACAAGTAACAGCCAGCCCCAGGGAGCCCTAGGCCCAGCACTAGCAGCAGCCAGCTGAGATTCACAGCTTGGCTTGCCTGAGAATCTCCAAGCCCAACACGAGTAGCAGCCATCTCAGATTGCTTTACAGCTCAGACAAGATGGCCCTGGGCAAAACACAGGCAGGGGCTGAACTTGGCCTGTACCACCTGGGAAATCCCAGGGCCAGAGCAACCAGTGGACAGCTATAGACCACGTAGGAGCACAACCACCCTGCCCCTGTACTGCTGATCCTCCATGGAGGGCAGAAGTTGGTGGTCAGTGGTCATAGCCAGTCCTTGCAACTGATTGGCCTAACTAAACCCCTCCCATTCATCTGCCAACATCAACCAAGGCTCAACTACAAGAGGAGGGTGTACTCTGACCACACAAAGGATAAAACTCAAGTACCCAGCTTGGATGATAGGGGAGGCCGGGCCACTGGGCCCTGTAGGACACCTACTACATTAGGTGATTCCACCAAGACACGAAGTTGAAGCAGCTCTACCTAATACATAGAAACAAACACAGGGAGGCTGCCTAAATGAGGAGACAAAGTAATGTGGCCTGAATGAAAGGACAGATCAAAACTCCAGAAAGAGAGCTAAACAACATGGAAATAAGCAATCTATTAGATGCAGAGCTCAGAACACTGTTTATAAGGATGCTCAAGGAACTTAGTGAGGACCTCAGCAGCATAAAAGAGGTCCAGTCAGAAACAAAAGATACACTAATTGAAATAACAATTTGTAGGGAAACAACAATAGAGCGGATGAAGCTGAGAATCAAATCAATGATTTGGAACATAAAGAAGAAAAAAACAACCAACCCAAATGACAAAAAGAATACAAAAAAAATTAGGATAGTATAGGCAGCTTCTGGGACAACTTCAAGAGGCCCAACATTCATATCATAGGAGTACCAGAAGGGGAAGGGAAAGAACAAGAAATTGGAAATCTATTTGAAAAAATAATGAAAGAAAACTTCTGTAATTTCGTTAAGGAAACAGACATGCAAGTCCAGGAAGCACAGAGAGTCCCAAACAAGATGGATGCAAAGAGGCCCACTCCAAGAAACATCATAATTAAAATGCTCAATGTTAAAAATAAAGGGAGAGTCTTAAAAGCAGCAAGATAAAAGAAGTTATTTGCCTAGAAGGGAGTTCCCATAAGACTGTCAGCTGATTTCGCAAAAGAAACTTTCCATACTAGAGGGGATTGGCAATAAATATTCAAAGTCATGAAAAGCAGGGACCTACAGCCAAGATTGCTCTACCCTATAGCTATCGCTCAGAATCAAAGGGCAGATAAAGAGCTTTCCAGATAAGAAAAAAATAAAGGAGTTCATCATCACCAAACCATTATTATATGAAATGTTAAAGAGACTTATTTAAGAAAAAGAAGAGATCAAAACTATGACTAATAAAGTGGCAAAAATACATATCTACCAACAATGGACTCTAAAAAACGAACTAAGCAAGCAAGAACAGAGAATCATGGAATTGGAGAATGTTTTGATGGTTGCCAGATGCGAGGAGTGTATAGGGGACTGGGTGAAGAGGTGAGGGGATTAAGAAGTACAGATAGGTAGTTACAGAATAACCATAGGAATGTGAAGTACAGTATAGGAAATGGAGTGGCCAAGGAACTTACACGCATGACCCATGGATGTGACCAGTAGTGGGGAGATTGCCTGAGGGAGTGGAGGGTGCTGGGTGGAGTGGGGCAAAGGGGGAAAATCAGGACAACTGTAATAGCATAATCAACAAAATATAATGAAAAATAAAAATCTTAGTTTTTAAAAAAGGAAAAAAGTAACAGTGATTAGACCATATTATTACCAAAGACCATTGAGGGAAAACTGAACTACATTAATTTCAGAGGTATTTGTCTGTTTCTTTGAGTTCAAGCATTCTTGTGTAGGGTGTTTTAAGGGTAAACTTCTCTTACATATTTCCTTCTGCTTTCAAGTGCTCCCAACTAGGAGAGATATAAGAGGAGAAGGAGAATTAATATAAGAAGGAGAATTTTATAGGCATCTACAGAAAATGAGATTTTTCTGGCTATTTCCTAGAAATCTCTCTTTCCTTACTCAATTCCCCCCTTTCAAGGCATGTCCCATTTTTCCCTCTGCTTCCACAGCCACCAGGGGCAGCAGGTGAAGTTGCAATCCCCTTCTGTGTTAGCGAGGCAGCACAGTGGCCACATTTGCTGCTCTCCCGCTGGCATCCGTACGCATTGTCTTGCAAGTATTGCTTGTGATTCCAGTTACAGCAGGTGTCGTGAGTGGGCTCTGAGCTTCCTGCTACCGGATTTGTTTCTGTTACACTTTGGACAATTGTCGGGACACTAGCATCTGGAACTATAAAGAATAATGATTACAGTATAATTAAATATCCCCAGACTTTAAAATAGCATTTGTATATACTAATAACTTCCTGTGAAATGAAAGGCTGCTTATGATATCCTTATAAAGGCAAAAACCTTTCTCTAATATGTCAGTCCCTGCAAGCTGGCCTTTAAATTAGGCACCATGCCTTTGATCTGTGTGAAATTTAGAAGTGATTGTCACTGGCCTCTAGAAATGCATGTGCTTTGGAGAAATTTGGAACTAAAAACTAACAATTTTTTTTTTGCAATACCATTTACCTATGTAAGAAGGTCCTCTGAGTCTGGTTTTAAAATCTGGTGATAATTTTTAGCAAAAAATAAAGTGGAAAATTTTAAAGGCATTCTGTCAATCCTTAAACAGCTTTTAGGGCCTGTGGTGAAATGGGGTTACTAGCTCATTTCTATTACATCTGGAAGTAACTTAAAGTGACCAAATCCAAGGCTAAAATAAAGGCATTTATCCAGCAAAGATTTGTCACTTGGGTCAGGGGGCTTCACAGACGAAACACGTTTAGCCAGTATACAAATGCAGAGATAGTCAACATCTTCAGTGGTCAGGAAAAGGCAAAGTCCCAGCCACAACAAATGCCATTTTATACACAGGCAATTGGCAAGAATTTTAAAGTCTGATCATCTCAAGTATTGGAAGTGATGAGGATCAACAGGATCTCAGCTCTGCTGGTGAGAGCAGGCATTGGTGCCATCTATTTGGAAAATAGTTTGACATTATCTTCTGGAGTTGAATGATCATGGACCCTTTACCCTAGCAATTCTGCTCCTGAGTATATATACCTGACAGAAACTTACATATCATTAACAGGAGGCAGGTACTTGAAAATGTATAACTGCATTGTTCTTCATAGCAAAACACTGACTGGCATGCAGCCCAAAGGTCGATCAACAGGACTGTGGAATAATAGATGTTGTACATCAGTCAAAAATAGTTGACTACAGAGACATAAAATAACATAAATGAACATTAAAAACAATTAAACTTATAAATATATATACACATATATTATATAATAATGTATATGTGTAATGCAATAATGTAATGTATAATTATATAATATATAATTACATATATATAAAATATATATGTGCATGTAGATGCAATAATACTACTTTAAAGGGAATGGAGGATTCACAAGGAACACAGAATCACAGGATTTCAGGGTAATATTTGCCACAGATCAGTTGAGGTTGGGGACTGGGATGCTGGAGACTGTGGACTTAGATGGAAAGTGGTGTTGAGGTTCTGGCTTTTGCTTTGGGAAGTACGTCTCTAGGTGCTCGTGACATTTATTAGAATTAAGTAACTGCAGAACTAAAAAGCAGGCTATGCCTTATTAGTGATAAGTGTGGTTGTGGTTGATTCCATTCTGTTCACCTAAAGTCTATTGTTGAAAAAGAAAAACTTTTACTTCTGAAGTAAACTATACAAGAATTTTGTGAAGAATAGAAAGTGGTAGAAAGCACAGGGTCATGACAAGTTTAAATTGTGACTCTGTCCCTTACTGGCTGTCTGGTCTTGAGCAAGTTAGCTAACCTCTCCATTTGCTCATCTGTAAAACGGGGACTACATTGTGATTTCCTGCACTTATGATGAGAATTTAGGAGGTCCACACATGTGAAATGTAACAAACTTGGCCTGGTGCCTGAAACAGGTTGAGCATTCAAAAAATAGTGCCTGATGATATTAGCAATGGTAGCAGCGGTTTCATACTACCTGGGCGGATTAGGTCAAATGCAGCCTCTTCCTTTGGTCCTGTTCTAATTCACAAGTCTTTCCCAGCCAGTCTAGCCACTGCACCTCATTTTCACTATGCAAACCCTAGGTCAGGCAGGAGAGCTGAGGGCACAGCCACTCTGAAGAAGGCAGGTTCTTCCCTGTTTGAACAGTAGAGCCTTCCTTTGGCTTCTCGCTACCACTGAATTGGCAGTTCCTGTACGAACGGAATTAGCTGAGAAAACTTTTGACTATATAAGGTGCTAGCAGATGCCTGCAATTTCTTATTTAGGCAACTTGGGCAATCAGAGACATGAGGAGATAGGAAAGATGATATGACTTTGGAAATGTAAGTGTGGAGAATAAGTTTTCTGGTTGAAATGATTTCTTTCTGTAGGTTTACTTGTACTTCTTTAGAAGGAATCTGAAAGCTCATGTATGGAAAAAGTATATCTGTACCACAGTTTTCTTTATGCCGATCAGAAACACAATGCTAGGTAGAGACTGCATTTTTCATCTAGAGATAGAACTTTGATCTAAAGAGTTTAGTATATTCTATTCTTTAAAACAATATACTGATAATAGAGTTATATAGTTATAATTATATGATTATATAAAATTACAAGTAAAATTTCTGTACTGAAATACTAATCCATGTACAAAATGGGATACTAATTTACATTTTAAAAAATATTTTGAAGTTCCCAGGTGAGGAAAAGAAGGCAAAATTGAAAAGGTATAAAAATTATATATATATATATATATATATATATATATCTCACTGTTTTTGTAGTTGCTGGAGTTTTATCATTGCATTAAAAAACCTTGCATTAAGCTAAAGGATAACAGTTTGCCTTTTCTGAAACTGGTGAATAAAGGTATTTCTAAACTGCAGTTAGAAAAATAAACCCTGTATCATTCCATTTATTTATAAAATCCCCAGTTAAACTACTGCAAAAGAAATTCAGGAGACCTGTGCCTTTGACTCTGTGCAATTTCAGTTGAAAATTGCTGTCTGCCGGTGAAGGAATTGTGGAGCATGGGAGATGAACGCTGAGGCTGGATGGGGATGGGAAGATGCCCTAGTTTTCAGAAAGGAGAAAATGTTGAGATTCCTCAGATCACAAAATGCAGAATTTGATATTGATAGTGACACACTTTGCAATAGATTATTATCATGAGCCCATGGAAAGGGAAGAGGTAGGTGATAATTGAAGTCAAAGTAAAATGGACATGAACTTCCCTGACAGACCTCAGGTCCTTTTGATAGGGCCGCGGAGCTGGCGGATTCAGCAACTCACGGTCTGTTGATGCCTCTGCAGCTAGGTGGGAGGGCAAATCAGATGGAACCTAAACTGGCTTGACAGGATGGAACAGTGGGTCAAACCTAACAAGATAAAGTGTAAAAGGGAGATCTGTGAAGGCTGCCCTTAGTTTCAGAAAAATCAGCAACACAAACATGGAAGGGGTGGGCATGCTGCGAAGCCACCCGGTAGTGTCAGAGCGGGTTGGTCTGAGGGGCTGTGTTCATCTAGAGAAGGCGCCTCTTCCTAATTTGCAAAAAGGTACCATTGAGCAGAGGGGTGAATGCTTGGAAAAAATACAAGTTAGGGGCTTTGATTAACTTAGCAAGTTACTGCTATAGTGTTGGGGAGGGCCTCTCCCAAAGTGTCATGTTTAGAAGGGTGCTCAGCACCCAAGCTGAGCCGGACGTATTGCAGAAAGAAAAGAGGGCAGTGGTAAATGGAAGCACAGCCAGAAGAGAGGGGAGAACTCTGGAAACCATGATCCCTGACGAACAGCGGAAAGAAGGATGTTTGGTATACAGAAAGGGGGATTTGGGGGCCGTGATGGATTTCCCACCAGCACACTAAGCATGAGTGTGGGACACAGGGCGTCAAGACCAAAAGGAAATTAAATAATGTTTCTTTAAAAATAATATTTGACCCTGGCTGGCGTAGCTCAGTGGATTGAGCATGGGCTGAGAACCAAAGCATCACAGGTTCGATTCCCAGTCAGGGTACATGCCTGGGTAGCAGGCCATGGCCCCCAGCAACTGCACATTGATGTTTCTCTCTCTCTCTTTCTCCCTCCCTTCCCTCTCTAAAAATAAATAAATAAAATATTTTTAAAAATGACATTTGAAATATAGAAGAAAACAAATGTTTTCATTATGAAGAAATTTTCAACTAAATTTTACCCCTTATTTTATAATTGTTTTTTTTTTAAGTTTTAATTACATTATTTCCTGAAAGACAGGGAGCACCACGGTCTTTTTAATACTTAGGGCTTCTGAAGTCCTAACTGAGATCATTCAGGATCCAGGACTTCCCGTCAAATCGCCTTGTCCACAAATGGAACGGACAATGTTCTGATACAGTTGAGCTCCTTGTGGCCAGGGAGGCTAAGGCTGACAGCAGGCATGCATGATTCTTGGATGTGATCAAGAGGCAATCGGTCCTTTGGATAAAGTGTAGGGCAATATGGCTTTTAAGGTCCCTGTCCATGCTGAGATCTTATGAGTCTGAGAAAAAGCAGTTTCTCTTAAGGAAGAGGAAAATTGACACCACTGATAGGATTGCCTGGTTCTTTCACAAAGAACTCCAGAAATAGAGAGAGAAGTGTAACAGTTGTGATGCAAGAATCTGGAATGTGCTCAATATTTCCTTCCTGCTTTTGAGTGTTTTACGAAGGTCACTTCAGGAATCCCCTGGAGCATTGGGCCTGGGCTGTCAGCAGCTGAGCTTTGGGACCTAACACTGCAAGGTGTGGGCTTTCACTTTGGTGAGGGCAAGTTAGCATTTAAAGGCTCGACTTCAATGCAAGTAAATCACCTTGCAACTCTTTTATAGCTATAAACTTTCGAAGATTGCAACTGTCTTTTACCATGTATGCTCAGAGTAGCAAGTGGGCCATGGAGGATGGGTGAGTGATTAATATTTACCTTTCCTGCTAGAAAAACAGGGCAAAGCCTCTTCCTCTGTATATACATTGGGTAGCTGCAACACCCTGTGTTTATTCTGTCAAAAGGAGATTATCATCCAGAGATGACTACCCTCTACTAACCCTTTGATTGGGTCAGGAGTTTATTTTGCAAAAATATCAAACACGTTTTTGATATATGTGTAGTACACATATATTTATTGTATATTCATATATTATCCATGAGTAATGAATTGTCTAATACAAAAGAATTTAATTTTCCTTGATCATGTCCTTATTCTATTTATTCTCAGGGAGAGGACAGAATAACAAATGAGATAGCAATGAAAATAATAGGTAATGCCACCCTGAGCTTACCATGCCCCAAATATGCTTCTCACTCTATTAGTTACTTGATTCTTAATTTTATTTGGGTTTATGCTGGGAACACGGGGAGAGGAAGGACTGTGAGGCAAACTTACATGAAATCCCCTTATCCTAGTGGAACAAGACAACATACACAGCAAAAGCAGCCTTGAAGGAAAAGAAAAATCACAGAGGGCAGCCTGAAGATGCACGTGAATGAATAGAGAGGCTGCCACACCCACTTACTATTGATAATTTGCATTGATCGCCTTTCGCTACAGCGGCCTTCTTAAAACGTGGAAGCAGGGCCATGACGGGTTTGTGTCGGGGAATACTGTTCTGATCTTACGCGAGTTATGATCAGAATTTCAGTGAGCAGCCCGGACTCCTTGCTGTTGGCCGAAGATCAGGGAGAACAGAACTTCTCAGCAGGAGTGACCTGGAAAACACAGGGTCGTTGGAACTTGCTGCATCAGTGGAGCAAAGTCTAAGTCGGGGGAACTTTGAGATGATTTGTTCCTCCCAAGTCAGGGTGTATTATATAATAGAACAGCAGGGGAGGGTGGCGGTGTGTTTGTTAGGCACAGCATTTTCCATTGTTGATTGGTTACTCTCTTGGAATTAGCAATATTGCATGCCAGCTTGTGCCAAGCATATCAAAATATCACTGTGGAAGTGAAGTGAGTCTCTAATATTTTGTACTGAAGGAACATATTGTTATGTAATGTGAACCTTGAACCTCATCTCTTAATCTAAGTAGAGCTTTGGTAACAGAAGTCTGCCTGTAGAGCCACAGGCAGAGTTATACAACTTTGCTGCTTAAGCCTCTGTGCATGGGATTGTTTTGTTAACCCAAGGCATCCCTGCGGGTACCTCCTCGACTTGGACATCACATAGAGCTCTGGACGGTGACGGTGTTTTACCTGTCTTAGACTGTATGTTCCACCACTGACCAGTAGCCTTTTTAGTCATGAGCATGTTCCAATAAATATTATTGAATGTTTGAAAAAGGAAGACAACAGGAGGAAGCATTTGAGAAGGAAAAAGGAGACAGACAGACAGACAGACAGACAGAGGCTGAGAAAGAGAATGGGTGCGCAAATGCAGCAACAGAATAGAATCAGCACCAGGTGGTTCTCAGTTAACAGACTCAGTTGATAGATAAGGCAGACAGTTCAATGTGATTTCTGTACCCTGGAGCCAAGACGCTCAGGGATTTAGGAGCGTCCCAATGTTTTCTTTATCAAGTGCGTCATACAGACAAATCCTTCCCACTTAAGTAAACTGTGGCTATACCTAAGGCTCTGAAAGGCAAGTCAGATTTCGTCCACTTAAGGACATATGCCTCGTATTTGGTATATTACTCTAGTTACATAAATATTTGCTTAAATTCCTTTCATGATCACCTATTAGTCTGTGAAAACCTGCAGAAACCATCTATTATGTCAAAAATTGCTCCTCCAAAGTTGGACAACTTTACCTGGAATTTAAGTTCCTGGCCAAAATGCCTTTAAATGTATTTAAACCAGAAATACTAGAGCTACTGTAGGTGGTTTGGAGGAAAAGGTATGGATTTGGAAGAAATGTTTGAAATACTTGAAAACGTAGTATAGTCCATTACCTGCCAGCCTCAACTTTTATTTGGTCTTTCTCTGTACACAAACTTAATAAACTGTGGTAGATTTTACGTGATCCCATGTTGCATTCATTCTTGGTTAAGAAGGCCCTGCAATTCAGGGAGGGAAGGGAGAAACTCTAAGTCCTCTTTATATGAACCTCGAGGTGGGAGAGGGCAAAGACCTGTTGCACATTTCAGGCAGTTAAGCTCTCGCCTAGGCACATGGAGGGGCCCTGGGAGCATAGAGGAAGAGGAAAAAAGACATTAGGGAGTGTGGATAAGGTAGAAAGGGGGAAGTTTTCATAGAGCATCACTCTAAGTCCCCTCCACACTGTGACATGATTACTATGAATTCCTTCACTGTTGCTAGTCATAGCCAGGAGGCTGTCAGGTCACCAAGTGTTTGGGCCTGGACCAAAGCCAAGATAGGGTGCTTCAGTGTAAAGACCCACCTTTATGTATATAACTCTACACGGAACTCTCAAATCTCCATGTGAAACATGAAGAGCAATGAATGCATTTCTCTGTGGGGTGAATTTTAAATGAAAGGGTGCAGAAGGCTGTAAGGAACTACTGTTCAATGACTGGCAAGCCCAAGTGATAAGTGAGACAGTAAATCTGTGAGTCTTCTTTCTCTTCTCCTTTCCTTCCTCCCCCCATCAAACATGCTACCTGGCTACACCAGTGTGCATCTGATAGTTCTTGCTAGAATGCACTCCTCTCCCCTCACCTCCCACTTCTCTAGGTGAGGTTCTCATCATCTCTTGTCTAGACAGGTGAACCACAAAATAGACATTAAATGTTTTTCCTAGGTGGTACCCTATAGTAAGTACACGGAGTTAAAAATACTGCCTGCATTTATAAAGCTTATAATTTTGCAAGGGAAACATAAAGTGAACAACCAATGACACAACTCGTTATTAATTAAAATGGTGGCAAATGCAACAAAGGCTAAGTGCAGGGTTCTGGGGAGCACATAAAGGGCCCTAAGGAAGGCTTCCTGAGAAACTAATATGTGAGCGAGCTGTGAAGGATTGGCAAGAATTACCCTGGTACAGAGGGAAGCTCCGGGCATGGAGAAGAGCCTTGAAGATGAAGGACCACGGAAAGGCTAAGGATGCCAAGAGGTGCTGACCCAAAGAGAGAGGTGGGAAGAGGCAAGATGGATGAAGAAGACAAACCAGAGCCCAGCTAACCTGCAAGTTAGAAACAGACTTTGGTTTCTTTTTGGATAACAGTCATTCATCATCTGAAGATCAGTTCATGTGTCCTTCCCCCCAGGCACCTTTCCTTGATGCTCCCTCTGTGTCCCCAAGTCCTCTCACTGGGCTGTCGGGTGCCTAGGATCTGTCACTGCATGCAGTATGGTGCAGTTTCTCTGTATGTGTCTCTGCTGTGTAGTTGATGGTGAGCTCCTTGAGGCCAGGAGCCACGTATTAGTCATCTGCATATGACCCTTATTGAAGCTTTCCCAGTACTCCACTGGACAGAGACATCTCGGTGCCAGTAAACACATACCTATAGTCTAGGAATGAAATCTGTGAAAAATAAGGGGAATAATCTTTGGCATTCAGAGTTGTTTTTTTTCCCCTTTAATTTTTAAAGTTGGTTTTCAAGACAGTGTGCCCAGGTATTCAGAATTGGTTTGTCTTTAAGAAAATATTTGTGGGTATTCAGAATTAAATGGGATACCATTTTTAAAACCATAATCACTCTCCACCTTCCCCAACATACAAGAGTATCTAGTAATAAAAGAAAAAGAATCTTTATGAGTATTTAGTGAATTCGGGAATTTCTTTTAAATCCTGTAACTAGGAAACTGTGTTTGAACGATATTAGGTACTAGACAAGACCAGGGAAGACAGACACTCGAGGGCCCCTGGGCTTTCTGAGTGCGCTGGAGAGGGCCTGCCTCCACAGCAAGGCGTTTCCGGCCCCACGCCATAAAGTTCGTTGATCATGTTTGCCTCTGGGAACAAATTATAATTAGTGATTACTTTTCTTCTTAAAACTTCAGAATCAGATGATGCCTATGCCTACCAGGGCTCCATAAAACTAAAAAATGTAATACTTTGAAACTTACATAATCCTTTAAAATATTGAAATGAGTTTTGAGGCTCTGTAACTGTTTGCTAATATCCACTTCATTCTGATTATATAAAAAGCCCTGATTTGGCTCTAATGAAGCAGATTAATTATTAAAGGTGTGATTTTTCTTCAAAAACTTGTTCCAAATATATTATGAACTTTCCAGAAGTCTTGGAATTAATATTACCCCCCCACCCCATTCATGTTCATTCTGGTAAGCAAAAACATCCAAAACCGTACCCCTAACCTTGAAACTGGACTTGTCAAATAGCCTTCCGTTCCCCTTCTCTCTCCTTCTCCCTCCCTCTCTTTCTTTTTTTCTGCAGTCTCCAGGTGAATCAATCGATGAATAAATATAAAAGCTAAACATTCAAATGTAGGTCTATTTGGAGCGAAGCCAGATGAGAAGCAGGTCCTGCCTTTGCACACGTAGAACCCTTTCTGGCCCTGTCGTCATCTTGTCGGTCCTACCGCTGAGTTGGAGCAAGAGCTGGAGGCCTGCTGAGTCACCCGCTCCTGGGGGGACTCGGTGGGAAGATGCGCCTATCAGGACCAGACCCCAGGAATTCCGTGTATCAACCTGTATGCAGTGTCTGACTTTACTGCAGGAAGCAGCGGTGTTTTCTGTGCAATGCAATTTCTGCCTACTAGGCATTTATGATTTAGTTTTTTTAAAATGAAATATATCGAGTGTACAAAATACACGATGATTAACAAAATAATTCTTTCTTCCAAACTCTTTAAGAGTCATTTACAATGTGATTGAGGTAGCCAAATAACTGAGTAACTCAATTATCTTTGCCCATGAGGAAAAAAATCAATAGCTAATCTTCAAATATATTTTCAGCAATGCTGTAGACTTAACAACATGCACACTAATAAGCAGAGAAATACAAGAGAATGGTAACTACAGGGAAGAGATGGAGGGAAGGTCACGGGCAGATTCTCTACAAACTGAGCAGGCAGCTCCAGCACTTATTTCTATTGGGCAAGAGTGTTTTTTGTTAAATCCTTGAACACACACACACACACACACACACACACACAAAAGCTCCTGCTCTTCTGAGTGTTAACATAGATGCTCAGTGGCTTCTCAAGAACACAGTCCAGCCAGAGCAAGAGAGCCACTGGGCCCTCTCGGACCTCGTGGGTAGCGCATCCCACAAACAAATAGTGTGAAGTGTTTTGGGCAGCCAGGCTGCCCAACGTCTGTGCCCCTGTCTGTGCTCGAGGAAGCCTCTTCTCTCTGGCTTGCGTTCCTGTTTGCATCCTTGTCCTGTTAGGGAAGAACTTACCTTTATGTTTCTTTGGTTGTTAAATAACTTGATATTTTTAAAGGTTCCAGCAAAGTCGGACAAGGACACTGGTGGACCCTGTGTACTTTGTACTTAGACACTGTGCTATGCTGGTCACGTGACTACGGCCTGGGCCCACAGACGGGGAGCCTGTCCCCTTGCAGCAAGTGCACATCTGTGTGGCCTAATCATTTTATCTGCACCAAAATATTGTTTGCAAGACAGCTGGTTGTACGTGTAAGTATGTTGTCTCGTCGTACGAAACAACCATATTTTTAATTTCTGACTCTTTATAAACAATATATGTGTACACAGTTAATCTTGCAAGAAGTGGTTTCTCAGCCAGATTTATTTTCAACTTATTTCACATATAGGGTAATGCACATTTTAATATGTACCTTTTGAAGACGTGTTTCAGGGATGGCAAAAAATAGCGGTAAACTTTCTCTCTTAGAACAGGTTGCTGTGCTGGTGTCTGCAGATGCCCCAAGGCTGAAGTTCCTTCTGAAATTGTTTTTTAATGGCTTGAACCCCCAACCTGCCACCATCCCCTGTATGGCAAGTTCTTTATGGTACTGCTTCAGAGAAAATCCTGGCTGTGACTCGACGAGAATCTGTGAGTGTGTGAGCAAAGGAAAGGGGTGTACAAACATGACAGAAACCGCTCAGCTTAAAAGATCTCATTTGCTCAGGAAACACATCAATCTCTTTCTCTTCCAAGTAAAATGAGTTAATCTTCCCTGTTCCTGACTGCACTTCGTGAAACCTGTGTTGTACTTGCTATCATGTTCAGATTTGAGGCGTGGTTCTGCATGTGCGTGTCTTTGGAGCTCACCCACTCACAGCGATTCCTTGGAAAGTTCTATGCCCAGGCGGTGCGTTTCCCTCTCCATCCGCAGGATCCTCAGCCAGCCTACATAGCAGATGCGCCGTTGTTACCGCTTCACTGGAAGACATTTGGAGAAAACCAGCTGCTAGGGAAGACAATTTGGTTTTCTTTCTCTGGGAAGAACTATGTTCAGGAGACTGAGATCAGAGCCGCTCTGGGGAACCTTCCTGTGTTGAAACATTTTAACACTCATCATGTAAATGAAAGAGCATTGTTGCATCAGTCCTTCCGCTCAGGCGGCTGAGGGCACATCCCAAGGGCGTTTGATCTCTTTTCTAATCTCATGAAGAGGCTCGTCTCACAGACACACAGCTGACACGGTCACTGGGGCCTGCAGCTGCCACGACCCCGGCGCACTATTGCAGATGCAGACGGTGTGCGTCGAGGTGGGGGTGGGACTGGAGAGGGAGAAAGAGGCAAGGAGGAATTCAGTCAAAGCATTAATATTTATAACACCGAATCTTTCATGGCTGTATTGGGTAAAGCTATTGGGAACGGTTCCAGAAAATCTAGTTTATGAAATGGCTGGAGGAAATGCCACATGGCAGACAAACAAACAAACCTCATATACTGAAGTGCCTTTAAAAAGCATGTCGGGGAAATGATACCATTATTTTTAGGAGAATGTCAACGACGAGTCGAAGTGCGGGGATAGTTTCCGATCTGCACAATGTGGCCCAGGAATGTGTGCTGTGAGCCGTGACTAAACAAAGGACCCCCTTAGATCAGGTGAGTCGTCCCCTGTGAGCGGAGTCCAGCGGCTGGAAAACTTGTGAGCCAACCTCCTTCTTGACTCTGGTCAGGGCTCACTGTGGAGTGCTTTGGTGTTTCCATTTCTCACATGGGCAGTGTTATGGGTCCTCTTGATTCTTTGCCCCCCAGACGGTGGTCCCCTGGAGTCACTAGGTGAAACAGGTGAAATTTATGGCACAGTGAATCCAGGCCGCACTAGCATCTCCTGGGGAGCTTAAATTCACACGTACTGATGCCTGAGCCCTACCCCAAGAGTTCAGATTGATTGGCACAGGTGGGGGCCTGGTCTTCCGTGTTTTGTAAAAGGGACTCAGGTGATTCTAACAGAGCTAAGGTTAAGAACCACTATGCCAAAGTATTAAGAAGAGCACAAAGCTTAGCAGCTCCACTGCACCTGAGCAGGGCTCCTGCAGCACCCACGGCAGCAGGAGCAATAAAAGAGGAGCCACCCTTGGCTGGAAGGATGCCAGGAGAGGCAGACGGCTCGCCGATATCCTCGGCTGTCCCTCACACTGGCCAGAAGCATGGAGTTGCTCTTTGGAGGGCCAACAGGTCAGAGCTCATGTGCTCAGTGCACGCCACGTTCCCAGCTGAGGACTGAGCATGTAGAGTAACAAGACCATGTCCCTGCATTTGAGCCAGGAAGGTGGATGTTATAGGCACGTGACCCAAGTGTGAACAGAGTACAACGGAGATACGAAGGAGGGGGTCTTGTTCCACGTGGGGTGTGATTTGTGTGAGAGGAAAGTAAAGCTCACAATCATTGAGTCCACCAGGTGACTTGGGGGCTGCGGGGAGAGTGCTTCCAAGGTGGTGGTGGTAGCCATGGGAGTTAATGCAAAGGCAGGAAAAAAGCCTGGTGTGGTTACAGAGCTCTAAGCCTGAGTGCGATGAGAATGGAGTGGGTCGGGGCCACCTGGGAGAGGGCTTGAGTGTCCCCTTAATGAGGATCAGCTTTCCCCATAGCTCTGTGGGCGGCCAAGGGGTTTTGCGGGGGAGTCACGTGGTCAGGGTTTGTTCTGGAGAAATCATTCTGACAGCTGGATTGCATTGGGAGGGACCATGACAGGAGGTGCGGAAGCAGCTGCAGTTGTCCAAATGAGAGATGCAGAGCATCTGAATAAAAGCAGGAACTGCAGGACGGCGAGAAAAGAGGTGTCAGAGAGAAGACAATGCATTTTTCTTCTAAGTGGCTTATCAATGCCTCCCATTGTCCTGGCCACCTGAGAGCCTATATAAGTACACTTACCCCAGTAAGCAAGACAAGGCAAAGTGCTGTCCCTTGGCATTTAATGATCTTAATGGTCATGAGCTAATCACTAAAAATGTATGAATAACACAATCCTTACTCTTCTCCAAGTTGTATTCCAGGATATTACAATAGGTCCTAAATCACACAGTTGCATAGATTAAAGAATACTATCCCCTGTCTTTGAAAAGCAAGCATAGGTTGAATGAGAGGTAAGATGAGGTTGGTCAGAATTAGATGCTTCCTGAAGAAAATACACGCAGGTATGCAGAGTGGGAGAATACTTTTGCTGCTCTACCTGCTAAGTGTGTAGGGGGTGAATGGGCAGCAGCAAGGGGAGGGGGAGAAAGAGACTGTGTGGGGAGGTGACAAGAAGAGCTTTCCAAGGAAACTCCAGGTCTCTCTCCCATTTTCGGGTTCTATCCAGGTGCTGCAGTTCCTAGTCTTACCCATCCCCAGTCCCAGCAGGTCTGCAAGCTGGCAGAGTCCCATGCAGAGCTCATGGCCTGGGCTGGCCTGCAATCCGGCTGCTGTGCTCTGGTTGTTGGCAAACCTCAGCTCCTCTGCAGAGCTCCAGGGCTCCCACCCCGCACCATGCCTAGGCATTACCAGCACAGTGTAACAGTAGCCACCCTTTAAGAACATCCCGGGATCTGAAACACTGTCAGGTATGAAGAAAACCGTGGCTTGACTCTGAGCTATTATTTCCTCTCCAGGGGAAGTAGCAGTCAAGATTTTATCAGCTGGATATCATTTCAGGGAAATCTTTCAATTTCCCAGGAGAAGAGACTGTAGGGAAAAAAAAAAAAACCCGGGAGGTGTATAGGGTAGCTCTCATTGAGAAGATAAAAGCCAGCCTGCTAAATGAAAAATAGCGCATTCTTAGGACTGGTAGGGACAGCGCTGGATTTGTTCAGTGGCCGTGAAAGGATGCATTATCCTGGTGATGTCATTCAGGGCAGGGGAAGCGGCAGTGATGGGAAATTGGGCACAGACCTGGGAACCTGAGAGGGCTGACTCTTACTGGACAGCCGATTCATCGCATCAGACCACGGTCTCACTGTCTCTGCATGTACAGGTCATACGGTTCTTGCTTGGGGATGAACTCATAAAGTTCTTGGCACCTCATATAGAATATAGAATAGAAATGGAAAATTTCTCCCATGCTTAACTTTTAGTAGTTTATACCTCCCTTTGAAAATTAGAATAGTGGATAAGAAAGAGGTGCGACTCTGTTACTTCTCTTTACACAACAACGTTAACTTTTCTCTAAGGAGCTGGCAGGTTATGCCATTTATTTGCCTCCTGAGTACAGTCTCCAGGCAGAACATTCAAATTGTTAGACTAATTCATTATATTGTTGGAAATTTCCAGCCATCCCACCGCTCAGTAACCTGAGTAGGTCCTCAATTTCCTGCATTTACACAGCACCGTGAATACAGTTCTAATGAGGAAATGGATGTAACATTCTTTTGTTTGATGATACTGAAAGCTGATTTTTGACTTCCTCTGAGAGAAAAAATATTTTATAATGCAGTGGAAACAAGCGATAACAGCATTGAGGGGACCCTCTTGACACACAGAATCTGGACTTCCTGTTTTCAGGGAGTGGGGAGAGAAGTAGTTGAGTGGTGTGATTTCTCATGATGACCTGACTTGATTTGCAATATGACTGCATCCGTGGCAGTTCCGAAATTGGTTTCCAGCACTTTGCATCATTTAATAACTCCAGGATCTTAAAGAAATTTTATTTGTTATCTAAGACAGGACAAGTGAAAGAATGTGACTACCCCTAAGCTAAGTATATTCATGGTAACAAGCGACTTGGCTCATTGCAGCATTGATTGCAATAGGAAAAACTGGACACAATTTAAGTGTTAAAATAAAGTTAAAGCAATGGGTATTCACTTAAACAAATGTTATGCAGTGTTTAAAAACTGAAGAAGGTTGAGGTATTGACTTGGAAAAATGTCCATGTTGTAGGAAGTGGGAGTAATTACAGAACAATATGTAAATCGTAATTCCATCTTGGTGAAAACAACTCAGTCCACATGGGTGTATGTTAGTGCGCACCTGCACGTGACATGCAGATGTAGGACAAGGTGCAGCAGTGTGTGCACATGTGTAGTGATGGGTGGATCACGGAAAGTGGAATATGGGAGACAAACATTACAAGTCTTCCTTTTTGTACCACTGTAGAAGAAAGAAAGAGAGAGAGAGAGAGAGAGGGAGAAAATCTAATACTTTTATAATAAAAAACAAGTATTACCAACACAATAGAGGGCTTTCATCCAAATAAAGGGGGTATATTTTAAAACCACCATCAAGTTATTATTTTTAAGGCCACTATGAAAATGTAAGTGTTTCTGAGCCAGACCAGAGTGCCTGGCAATTATGACTTGATGCTTTTAAGATCTTTGTGCAGATAGTTCTACTGTTGTTATTCATTTAGGAAAATACTCAATACTTTCTGTGAGTAGTCCAGAGAATGAAAGCTGTGTATTTGAACACTTCAGAGTAACTGTCATTAGGCCATCAGAATCGTACAGACTTTTGGGACTCGAAGCTCGTTATCATTGCCCAGTGTAAGTACTTAGACAATAGCCTATGTGCACCAATAACACTTCACAGGAAAAACAGTAACAGGTGCAGTCAAAGGCAGGCAAGTTTCTTGATACAATTTATCATGTGTATCTTGACTTTTCTAAATGTCTATTACTACTACTGCTACTACCACTACTACTAGTAGTAGCTATTGCTGTGTAGTTGGTTTGCTAAGGATAGCCTAGGGCAATGAAAATCTTTTGAAATATAGTAAGAAATCTACCTAGATGAGTTCAGGAGTCCGGCAAGAGGTTCTCTAACCAAAAATTCCACTTCTTGGGGATGCTGCTGTCTGGTGCCCTTTGTGGTGATCTTTCCCTGGGGAGGGTGGCAGGAAAACAAGGAGCCAGGAATGCCAATTCAGTGATCATAAGCAGTGCTAATGAGCACTTGACTCTGCCACACCCCCACACAGATGGAAGGGACATGAGCCCTTGCTAATTTAGGAAGGATGAATAATGCCTGCAGCCAACCAGAGCCAGAGGACAGGGCATTGAAATCAGGAAGAGAAATATGCCTCTGTCATCAAATGGAATACAAATTATTGGAAATTAGTTCAATAGTACATACTATGTAAATGGCTGCAAAGAAAAAATTTAATCTGAATTCACTAACTCAAAATAAAATACATTGATACCCCCCCACACTTTTTGAGTTTACTAGCTTTGAGATGTTCGTTTTGCATAGGTTTATGAGCATACGATAAACATAATGTTCTGATAGATATGGGCTTAATTCCTCTTGCTCCCTCTCTCTCCCTCACTCCCTTTCTCTATCTCTGTTTTAATCTGTGTAAACACTGGTTTTCATATCCTTGCCTGAAACCAAGTGGAGGGCTGGCACTTTAAAAATACTTAGTGATTGAACCTTTCTCTTTATGTAATTTTAGTTCATCAGTACTGAGAGTGCAAGGCAAGATATTAAACACTAGCATTTTACTCAGCATTAAATCCTCTTTTATAATAGACATGAATGTTCTCTTTCATGGCTTTCATTATCAGATTTGCAGGCTCTTGCTCCTTATAATTGTTTAATAAAATGTAAAAGTGTAGCACATTTAAATGTAGAAAATACCCACTGTGTTTCTCCTGGCTGTGGAGTTAAAAATCCCTAGGTCTGATTTACATCACATGTGCTCCTCAGCATTCTTATATTATTGATGAAAGAAGAGTAATGGGAACTCAAAAAAAAGACAGAATGACACATGGACAGATCAGTGGCTGCCTGAAGACACACAGCACTATACACACAGTAAGAGTTCAATACATGTTGAATAAATGGGAACAGTTTTGGGATTTGAGTCCTGTAGAGTGTGCACTCAATTACACTAGGCTCAGTAAGGCTGCAAGAGAAACCAAATTTCTCTTTCTGGGAGCCAGTGCTGAAGGACAGAATCATTTCTGCAGCAAAGAGAGCAGTGGCCGCATACTCTGACTGCTGGTGACATCTCACTGGACAAGATTTCAGAAACCCTGCCCCAGGGATTGAGTTATGCTAGATTCTGATGTGCCTGGTCAGACTCTTGGGGGAAAAAAAGTCTATAAATTGTATACTGTTACATGGTGTGCCAAGGATCAGAAGTTTGATTCCATGTAGCTATTTTTATAAGAATTATTTCTAGAAACACAGAAATGAGTTATTTAATATATTTCAAGTGAAAGTCTTTGGAGAGGCAGGAAGAGTTAAACAGTTGAACCCGATTAAAATTCTTTGAGGAAATAAAGTCAAACTGCTTAGGTTAATGAGCAAACAACAGAATTAAATGTTTCCAAGGCTGACTCATATGTGTTCTTCAGTGTTTGTAGTATACCAGGGGAGACCCCCCTAAAACCGAGAAATATCTTCTGGAGGGTGGGCCCCTTGTAGTATAGACTTTCCCCACTAGATGAGTGATCTAGGAACCCATCTTTATTAGTGGACCAGCTGGCGTTGTTGTGAGAGGCTGTGTTCAGCTTCTGTGAATTTTTTTTGGAAGACTCTTTCAATGTATTTGCCTGTTTTATGATGGTGATTTACGAGCCCACACCACGCTGAGTGTTCAGCAGTTCTTGGCCAAAAGCAGCATGACTCCTGTACCCTACCCTCTCTATTCACCTGATCTCACTCTGAGTGGTATTTTTTTGTTTCCCCAGATGAAAAAAGTCCTCAAAGGGAACATTTTGCCAATGTGGAACAGGTGAAACAAAAAATGGCAGAAGCACTAAAAGGCATCATTGATGAGTTCAAAAACTGTTCTGAGCAGTGGAAAAAACATCTTGATAAGTGCATGCATCAAATGGAGAGTACTTTGAAGGCGACTGAAGTTTAAATATGTAAGGATAAATCCACAATTTTTTATAAGTAAATTCAATATTGAGGGGTCCCCCCTCACACATTTCCTCTCTACATATTTGAAAAAGTGTCCTTCTTCATTTGACCAATGAAATTCTTGAGCCCTTACTATGATAGGGACCATACTGGCTTCAAGGATACAAAGATGGATAAGAAAGTCTCTGTTCTTGAGCTTACCCATTTGGCAGGGTTACTATCAAATAATTTTATCAATTTATAATAAATCTACTAAGAAAATGCTATGTTCTAGGCAAGTAAAGGTTTATAAATTGAATATGACATAGGCATTCTCCCCATGTTGTTTAATATGAAAAGAGAGAGAAAAATTTCTGACTATATTCATAATGTAGTATAATCCATACCATAATTTAGCCAAGTTGCTGGTAGGAGAGAGAAAATAACTCATCTTAAATTATAAGAATTTTCCATTTCCCAAAGCAAGATTCTTTCCTAGTCCAGCATGTATAAAATTTTCAGATAAAATATTTTTAAAAATTGGCTAAGTGTCCATCAGTAAATGAGTGGATGAGAAAACTATGGTACATTTACACAGTGGAGTACTACACAGCAGAAAGAGAGAAGGACCTCCTACCCTTTGTGACAGCATGGATGGAACTGCAGGGCATTATGCTAAGAGAAACAAGCCAGGTGGTGAAAGACAAATACCACATGGTCTCACCTGTAAGTGGAACCTACTCAACAAAACTTTTTGCAAAAAAACCTCCAGAGACTTGGAAATAAAGAACAAACTGACAGTGACCAGAAGAGTGGGGAGGGAGATAATGGGGAAAGAAGGGGAAGGGTCAAGCCAAGGAGCATGAATAGAGGACTTGTGAGCATGGACAGTGTGGTGGGACTGACTGTGGGAGGGGTGGTGGGCAGGGTAGGGGTGAGCAATGGGGGAAAAGGTGGGACAACTGTGACTGAACAACAATAAATTAAAAAATAGATTGTCTTTTAATGAATTTTCACCTGTGAGAAAATATGGGAATTCCTTGAAGGCCAGGAGAAAATCTACAGACAGTATAGAAGCTACATTTTGTGAGGTTAATGGTATAATCTTACATTTTTTAAATACACATGAGACATTTCTGCAGAGTGGTTGAATATATTTGGCTTTAAGGAAGATCTCACAAATTTTGGCAAGATTGGTAATATACTTATCACATTTTCTTACTATAATGCCATGAATAGGAGGTCTGTCCAGAAAGTATCCAACCATGCAATATGAAAAATAGAGACATTTACTGAAGAAGATACAAGTAACAAGAAACATTGTACACAGGACAATGACGCCTTAGTCCCCTTCCAAGTAGGCACCTTGGGACCTCACACGGTTCTCCCAGCGTCTCTTCCACTGTTCAAAACGATCTGAAAAATCCTTTGTTGGAATAGCCATCAGCTGCCCCACTGTATTTTCCTGAATCTCACTGATGGTCTGAAATCTCTTCACTTTCAAAGGTGATTTTAGTTTTGGGAAAAGCCAGAAGTCGCAGGGCACCAAACCTGGTTCATCGGCAGTGATTTGAATCAAGTCATCGGCAACTGCAGCCCATTGTTCCTTCTGCTCTGAGAGCACCAGCCGCTGAACGACTGTTGCCACAACACCTTCCACTCCGAGATCCTGAATCGATATCTCAGACACAGCAGCTTCTGGAATCTGCAGATCAATTCTAGTTCTCACACTGTCAGTCGCCGATCTTTGTTGATTGCAGCCCATACACGCAGAACATTCTCATATGTTTGCTTGTTTCGGGCCTTCCAGAACATGGATCACTTTCAACAGATTCTCGACCATCTTTGAAGCATTTATGCCACACTTTCATTTCTGCTGCACTCGTTGCATCATCCCCAAAGCCTTCTGAATCACCCGAATAGTTTCTGTAGAGGAATGTTCAAGCTTAACATAAAATTTGATGCAGATTTGTTGCTCTACTTGCTCAGTCATTTTGAATGCAATAGCCACACAGTACACATGCTCATTCAATGGCATCTACTGCCCCCTCTGACTAGTACAGTGAAGTAGTCCTTGTTCATGCATGCACATTCCAGTCCATCTCCTTGGCTGCCATGTTACATAGATGTTGCAAACCATTCTCGTTATATTAACAATGGCTGGACTTTTTCCGAGATCTTGCAGATCATTGAAAATGTTCTACACATTTAGAATATATTTTTAAATCAATCAAAAAGAATTAATAGAAATTAGAAAATTCTTAGAAATAAAGAATAACCAAAATGCTATATGTCATAACTGGTGGGATGTAGATAAAACTGCTGAGAGATAAATTTATAGCCTTAAAATCTTACATTAAAAAGAAGAAAAAGGCAAAAAATGAAGTAAGTATTCAATTTAAGAAGGCAGGTGGAAAAACTAACTCACTGAATAATCTAAAGAAAGTTGAAGAGGCAGAATTGGATGAAAAAGAAATTAAAGACACAAATAAAAATATTTTAAAATTTATTTAAAAAATTAAAATGGTAGCTTCTCAGGATTTATCAAGAAAAAGTAGAGAAGTCATAAATCAGCAACATGAGCATTTTAAAGGGAGAACATTACTACAATTTCGCATTAAGAGATTAGATAAATGAGAGAAAAGAAGTCTATGACAATTAACTAAAAATTTATGAGAAATAGGTATGTTTCTAGGAAAATAAAAATGTTCAGAACTGACTCAAAAATTAAGACAAAACAATTTGTGCTATAGCCATTAAAAATTAATTAAAAATTAAAAGTCTGCACGTGAGCAAAATCCTGGGCCCAGACTGCATTTATAGAGGAGTTCAAGGTGTTGGAGATTCCAACCATGAACTCTTGTAGGGACGAGGAGAAGATGGCACACTGTGCAGCTCGTTTTATACATGTCTCATAGCCTGGGTACCGAAACCAGACAAGGATGGCATGAGGAGCCAAACTTATTTTAAAAATTATTAAACACAGAGGCAAGATTCTAAAACAAAATACCAGCAGGCAAAATTTAGTTATTGATTTGAAAAACATTACAGGCAATCTAAGAAATGGAAAGCCAAGTTGGTTAGCAGGTTAAGGGGTGTGGGAGATGGCAAGAATATGGTCATTTCTATAATCATAGAAAAAACATTTGATAAAATTGCATGCCCATTGATAATTTAACAATGGACAAATAAAAGTGCCTATAGTAGAAAAATGATTACTACTTTAAACCAATGAAAATGAATCTAAAATATTTTATCTGTTTTTCAGAGATCTGGCAGCTAGCCAAAAATGGGATTTCTTCCTCAATAGGAGGGTAAGGAAAGATTATTAATAGTTACAGCATTCCCCCATTACATGTATAAATATGTGTACGTTTGTAAAAATATAAACGTATACAACCACACAGAGCTTTATAGTAGTTAAGTACATGAGCTTTGGAGGAAGATGCTAAATTAAAATCCTGAAACTTTGATTTGGGGCCAATTTCCTAACTTCCCTGGGCCTCAGTTTTCTCATCTGAAAAATGGGAGGGGAATGCCTCATTGGGTTGTTGTGAGTATTAAGTAAATAAATACATGTGACACATACAAGAAAATGCCTGGCAAATTGTAAGCACCCAAGAAATATTAGTGGCTCTGGTGATTTTTTTGCAGGGGGCTTGGGGTGGGACAAGATGTTAACACCATAATCTCTGAGCAGAAGACTCATGGATGGTTTTTAAGTTCTTAACATTTTTCCTGTATTTTTCAAAAAAATTTTTTACCATATTTTGCTTTTATAAAAAGAGCTATTTTAACCCCCCCCCCACACACACACATACAGAGTTCACACGAACCCCATAAAAGCTGAAGCCCTTTGATCTGAGGGGGCCCATTCCCTTCTCGGGAAGGCTGGGGTGTGGCGGGACATCGCCTCTCTCCTGCAAACTCCACTCCCAGCCCCGGAGGACTCATGTGTGTGGCTCCTCCTGAGGCCAGGCGGTTGAAGCACTGACTCTAATCACACATTTCCCCCCCTAGCAGCCTCACTTTGGGCAACGGTGACTCCAGAGACAAAGGAAGGGCTCTTTCTGGTCACACTGAGACAAAGAGGCATCAGAAACACTCATGGAACTTCCTAACTGAGGATGTTCAGACCCTACCGCTGCAGACTGTGATCGGGCAGGTCGGAGCGGGGCCCACAGGCTGGCGAGGCTGATGAGTGCCTGGATCGTGAACAGCTGCTTTTTCCTGTTTTCACTCAGCCTCTTCTCCTGTCCTGACGCAGGCAGCCCTGAGCTGGTGGATTTTAAAGACAGACAGAAGTTCCCCATTCATTTTAAATATATAGATAATACCCACTTATTCATTCAAAAAAGCCTACTGGCTGAATTGTTCAGGAAATGCTCTAGATTAGAAAAAGAGGACGCAAAGGAGAAACTAACAATGTTCTCATACTCAGAAGTTTAAATTTGCATTTAGGAAGATTAACAAACACATAAGATAATTTCAGAGTATAAGTGCTCTTAAAAGAGGAAATAAATAGAGCGATATGACAATAATGTGGGAGGAACCTTCAGACAGGTGCACAGGGACAGCTATGCTAAGCAGGTGATACCACAATGGAGACTTTGAGGTGAGAGGGACAGTCATGCTTAGAATAGAAGTGAATGTTTTCCAGGCAGAGGCAACAGCCTATGTTCTGCTTTGGGAAGAGCTGGGCCTATTAAGGCTTAGCATGTCTGCAGTACTACGTGTAAGAGACAGAGGTAGAAAGAAGATCTGGAAAGGTAGATGCATGGAGACTTGTTGTCCAGGCCAGGAAGTTTAGATTTTATTCTAAGTGTAGAACAAAACCACAAAGGCTTTGAAATGGGGCTGGGGGGAGGTGATATCAGAAACTGATGTTTTCAAAGATGACCCTGGTTTCTGTCTGAAGAGTGGTGATGACGAATAACAGCAGAAGCAAGGAAACACCGGGGAAGCTATTGCAACAGCCTAGGTGAGAGGTGATGGCAGCTTGGACTTGGGGTAGCAGATGAGACAGTGAGAGGTGGCTAAGTTGAGGTCTCTTTGGAGGTAGAGGCAGCAAAAATATTTGTGGCAGACTTGTGGGTTCTGATGGGCTATGTGACAGATGTAGGTCAGGCCATTGGGTCACACACCCACTGCAGTGACTCCTTCCTGTGAAGGTAAGTGCGAGAATGCTGACTAATCTCACAGGTTCAAAGTACAAGTCCCCATCTGTCCTTCTAAACCCTTAGAATATTTATACTGTGGCTATCATAAATAACCTACTGCCTTCCAAGGGTGAGATGCTGTTGACGCCCAGGGGTCATTTTCAGCTGCTAAACTCCATATTCTGAGGAATACTTAGGACTCACATGACTACCTCCTATGTCAGAGGTAGAGCAGTCCCAAGAGGCCTGCTCTGGATGTGGGGCAGGACCCTGAGTCTATGGGGCATCTGTGACTTAGTTCTGAAAAAGCACTGAGAAGTCCTGACCTCACCTGAACCTTTGGGACTTCTCCCTGGTGATGTTCAGAGCTTCCCTGCTTCATGGGGTATTTTACTGAACGAAGCCAATCCGAATCCAGGCCCGAGTCCCCCCTTTCTCTATACTCCTGTTCCCGTGGCTGTAATCTTCTCGAGTTTACCCCAGTCCCGCTCAGTCGCTGGGCCAGCTGCTCAGTAACTGGGGGAAGGGTACGGGGAGGGTGTGTGCCTTAAAGGCTGGGACAGTTGTGGTGGCGAAAGTGGGAATGGAGTTTGCCTCCCTTCCCCACTTCCTGTTAGAGGATGATGAGATGTCATACAACACCAACTCTCATGTGTGTTGATGCATGTGTTATGACATGGATGTGGATGTGTGACATGCTGGGACATTCCTACTTACCCAGCCTTAAAGAAAATACCAAGAAAAAAAAAAAGAAAAGAGAAGAGAAACAAGCAAAGAAAATACCAATGATATCCAAAAGTGTATAAGTCAAAAGACACACGTATTGCCATTAGCACTGGGAAAGCTATTCGTGTTTTGTTGCGTGTTAGCTACAGGTTATGAGGGTGCTTCCAAGAGTATGATTCAAATTCCTCATCTCATCCACAGAAAATCTTTTGTAAAGGACTTGGACCTTGGATGCTAATGGCATTGTGTGAGGGGTCGGAAATAAATTTAGAAGCACTTGAAAGATGTGAGAGCTGTAACCATATATTTCACAGCTTAAACATACCAAACAGTAATGTGGATATAAATGCAGTGAGAATGGTAAATATTGTGTGAAGAACTTACTTACATTCTCCTGAAAAGCAAGTTCCAAAACAATACATTAAGGATAAACCATTTCATTAAAAACCTAAAAATTGAGTGTTTCATTGAATCTAAGAAGCTATCAAATGCAAGACAACATAATTTCAGAAAAGCTAATATGTGAAAAAACACATTCATTTAAAAAATATAGTTTTTAAAAGTGCTTTTATAATTGTTTTTAAATAAATGCCTTTAAATGCATAAAGAGCATCAGAACAACATACTCTAAAATGTTAAGGGAGAAATATTTTACTTTAAAATGTTAACGAGATAGCTCTGGGAGAGAGAAATAGGATGAGGTCGATAGAGGAAGACCTTATATATTTTATTCTATACACTTTTATATTGTTTGAGTTTTTACAATGAGCATGCATTGTGATAGAGTGGGTGTGTGTGTAAGTGACAGCAGATCCCTATGGGCAATGCTAGTGTAAATTTGTTAGTCAGAAAAATTTTGTGTGTGGAGCAAACAGCATGACAGATCCTGATTTTATTAAGTTTGACAAACACATAATTCAGGGAAGGCCAAAGAAACTTTCTGTTTGTGCTGCAACTGCACATTCCTACCTGCTGTGAAATAAACCCAACCTTCCTGGGGGGTCTGTTGATTCAGCTTTGCCATCTGGAGCAATGTAGCATTAACAGTTTGAACGGAATAATGCTGCCTGGGTCAGGGGCTCTGCTGGTAGCAGCGTGGGGCGTGTGGTGTTAATGACATTCTTTCCATAAAATAGCGGTGCTCCCCATGTGGAGCTGGGTGGAAACGGTGGAGCCCATGAGGCAGCCAAGATTCAGGATGGAGGTGACTTCCTTGGATTTCGTCTGTCATTCTCATGGGAGGGGAGGGAGAGGATCCAGATTCAGGTCGGGAGGCAAAAGGTCTGTGGGCAAGGGAGGACACCAGGCAGACGGGGCTGGGGAGTCCAGGAAGTGGCTGCCTTATTATTCATGAGTCCTGTTGCTTCTGAGAACATTCTGTACCATGTGCATAGCTGGCTTAGTACAAACTCCAAAGCCATTTTTATTATCATTTAGAATCTCGTTTTCGGAGAAGGCAGATAAGTAAGCTGATGGTTAAACATTTGTAAACCAATACATTCTGACAGAAGCCACCCGTTGGCCACGTGACCAAAGAATAGTACAGTGCTTTCGAGTCAGCCCAGTGAGCAGCCCACTCCAGGTACTGGAAAAGAATGCTCACTCACTTATTCATTCATTTCTTCCCTTACTCAAAAAATGACTTACCCGGTGCCTTCTCTGTGCCAGGCACTGTGCTAGAAACCCACGGTGGTGAAAACAGAGAACTTCCTGCCCTTGTAGGGTGTGCAGGCTGGTGAAGTTGGCAGGTAACGACCACACAAAAGTGAAATAATTACCCACTGTGACAGAGCTGTGAAGATCATGGACAGGGTGGCCTGGCAGAGAGTCAGTGGGAACGAGAGTGAGTGAGGGGGTGGTTTCCACAGGGTTTAGGGGGCAAACAAGGTCTCTCTGGGACCTTACCGCTGAAGGACGAAAAGGCAGTAGTGAAAGCCACAGGAAGAACCCTCTGAGTGTCAGGAGACCCCGGTTCTCAGTGGGCTTTGCCCTGCCTGGCAGGTCGCCTCTGTTTCTGCAAGTTCCCTCCCATTCTGGTCACAGTTTCCTCACCTGCCAAAGGAGCAAGAGTTCCTCAAGGAGCTACCTGTCTGTGAATTTAAATAATCATAAACGAGTCAACTGAAGACTAATAGCTTTATGTGACAGTACTTTATAAACTGGAAAGAGTATAATGTTTACCCCTTTGGTCTTTATTTCTAAGTAGGTCAGGTAAGGATTAAAATTCATCGGATACTGGTGAGTCTAGCTACAGGATTTTTAGGGCTCAGTATGGAATGAGAAAGCAGGGCCTCTTGTTCAAACAATGATTAAGAACTCGGACAGGGCAGCAGCAGAGCACTGAGGGACTAGGTCTCTGAGCATGGAGCCCTGTGTGCCTGGGCAGGAGGTGTGCTCTTGAGGCAGGGCCCTGGATGATATAATGTTATCAGGTTTAGTGGGGAGGGGTGTCATTTCTTACTGCATGTATTTCCAGGGTACACATTTCTGCAAATTCCTAACTTGTCAAATACTACCTTTTATCAGCACCGCTGAGCTTATTCCAGGAAGACTGGTCTGTTTATTTGCTGTTTTCTGCCCTCTTCTTTCAACAGTTTAAAAATCTGGGAGAGCACTTAGGTGGGCCGGTATCTTTTCCAGAAATCTGTAGCAGTTCAGTTGTTTTGATGCAAGTTGTCTTGAGAAAAATGACTTGTGTGCAATAAAGAAATCTTTGTTTGAACTAAGAATGCTTAAATGTGAGTCTATTCTGACGTTTAATATTTATGTGACCTTGAGTCAAACCACCTAGCTCAATGAACATCAGCGACTTCTGCAAAATTGAAGAAATATTCTTTCATTCGTGTGTTTGGGTTGTTGGTAGGATGCAGTGGACTCTGCCTGGTTATCTGCACTGTGTGGCTTGGCCCACAGGGAAAATGATTCTTTGGTGGTTTTCTGTCTGAAGGCTGGCAGGGCTGGTTTTCCACTGGCTTGCTCTAATTTTAAGGGGAGTGTCATTTCTGACCAGAGGCACCTGTTCCTTGCCTTTAGTGAATATTGTGAACATCACCCTTGTGTGGTAGGATGTGTACTATACCGATTTGCAAAAAGAATGACAAATTATAATTTTATTTAATGTATTAATCGTGTCTCAGTGGGAACACATGAACATTTTTAAATTGAAGTGAGATTCACATAATATAAAATTAACCATTTTAAAGTGAACAATTCAGTGGCATTCAGTAGATTCACGATATACACCCATCACCTTCATTTAATTCCAAAACATTTTCCTTATTTTAAAAGAAAACCCCATGCCCATTGAGTAGTCACTGCCCCATTTCTTCTTCCTCTGCTTGCCATGAATGTGCTCTCTGCCCCTATGGATTTACCAGTTCTGGATGTTTCGTGGGGCTGGAATCATGTAATATGTGACCTCTGCCTATGGCTTCTTTCACTCAGCATGGTGTTTTCCAGGTTCCTCATGCTGTAGCATCTATCAGTACTAATTTCTTTTTCAATGGCTGAATATGTCTATGCCATAATTTGCTTATCCATTTATCTATTGGTGGACATGAACTTCTTTCATCTTTGGCTGCTGTGCCTAACGCTGCTATGAACATGCATGTAAATGTATTTGTTTTGATGAAAAAGTAAAGATAGGGAATAAATAAAATGGAGTCACTTTAACCAAGTTGCTAAAATTATTAACATGATGGTTTGGACCTGAGGAAAGACTATTCTTATTCTAAGTAGACTGGGAACTCAAACTTTTTGAACTTGTAAGTCCTGTGTCAATGTTTAGATGTACATCTGGACATACACCAGCCGTCTGGACATACACCTCCTGATCAGGAGGTTATCTGACCCCCAGATGAAGGACTCATGGACCCAGACCACCTGGCATCCATTATCCAGACTGAGGTAGATGAGCAGATCTCCTGGCTCCCCTCCTCAAAACCACCTGGCATGCATCATCCTGACCACCTGGATCTAACTAACAATCATCTTGAACCAATCCTAGGGCTAAGAATGCAGCACTGATTTATTGTCAAGAATGCACTTTTACCATAAAAATGCTTATTTTTTCTTTCTTCTTTGGAATACTTCTAGGTTTTTGCACAGCTGTTTTCAGTTTTTGAACCTGAAGACCCTTGAGTAAATCTTACCCCTTATTTCTAGCCCAAACCTCCAAACTCTTTTTGAGTTTGTTCCACAGTTTCAATACCTACATTCAACTCTTTTGGGTATGGCAGTCAGCACTTAGCCACGGTTTTCCTTTCCATGATTTTGGTTACCCACTGCCAACCATGGTCTGAATCATGAAATGGGAAATTCCAGAAATCCACAATTTGCAAGTTATAAATTCTATGCTGTTTTGAGTGGTGTGGTGAAATCTCAAGCTGTTCCACTCTGTCTCACCTGGAGTATGAACTGTCCCTTTGTCTAGCACATCCGTGCTGTATGCACTCCACACCTGTTCATCACTGAGTGGCCCCTCCGTGGTCAGGTCAGCTGCGGTGTATGGTACCGCAGTGCTTGTGTTCACACAACCCTGTTTCATTCACTGATAGTCCCAAAGTTCAAGAGTACTGATGCTGGCAATTTGGATATGCCAAAGAGAAGGTATAAAGTGCTTCAGCTGAAAAGGTGAATATATATATGAGAAATATATCATATGTAGGGTTTGGTACTATCTGTGGTTTCAGGCATTTGCTGGGGGTCTTGGAATGCACCCCTTGTGGATAAGGGGAGGGGGACTACTGCATCCACTTAAAAGTAAAATTGCTGGGTCATATGGTAATTTTATGTTTAGACATATGATTTCAAGACAAACAGGTGATTATATAGACTATTTTATTATAAAACAATAATAAGAAAATACTTCCATTTTTTTCTAGCTCCTCTATTTCAGCTACTGGTTTTAAACTGCCATCATCTCTACCATCTTCTACCATCAAGAAGCCTGTTGCTTTTAACAATCCTTGAGTCAGTCTAGTGAACAGAACTATTAGACAAGGTTAATTACCATCACTGAAATGTGAGTAAGTGAAGGAAAGTGAGTCATGCACCCTGGCAATTTTATGATGGTTATGAGGGAAGGGTATATCAAGTGTACAAATCTAAACTACAGGGAACATTTGAGTGCCTGAATCACACATCTGAGTGAACATATATTTTATGGCGTGTGCCTGTAGATCCTTAACATAATTGTCCTGATGCCTTGGTCAGACTGTTCTCTTGCTGGAGGCCCAGTGGTGACCTCTCCAAACATAGCAAATGAAACCCAGGACACTTCAAGTAGAAGCCACGCATATTGAGAAGGAAGACAGCAGAAAGGGAAGATAAGGAGCAGCAACATTACATGTCCACTTCAGCGTTTCTTCAAGAATTAGTTCACTTCCTGCAGTTGGTGTTTTCCCTACAATTTATCCATTTTAACAAACCGTACCACACAGGGCCACACTGCCACATGGGGAGCACTACACAGTGAAATGACCAAAGGGAAAGGATGGTTTTCCTCTAGCCCCATCGCCGCCAAAAGTGTTGCCGTGAACATGTTCTTGCTGTCTAGTCCTGGCTGCCCTTACACCTTCTTCATTCCTGTATTAACATCTATGCCCATATGTAAAAATCCATTCTTATCCATGTACCCATACTTCTGTCTTTCTACTTTCTTCCATTCTACCCAGTTAGGGAAAAAACAACTAGCTTACTACTGCAGCAAAGTCAGAAATTCAGGAATCTCTAAAGGGAATAAACATTTTTTTTGGAGATCTGTGACCTATTTTCAATGAAATCTATTCCCTAATTTCACTCTGCTTTGGTTTATTCATACTTGTTATGGCTCTACATACTGTATTGTGCAAAGAAAAACATAAAACATTTGTTTCCTATGAGTGAGAATTATTGGTGCATTTTGGAGCCTCATTTTGTCCTTCAGACAGAATACAGGACACCCATTTCAGTTTACAGAGTCCACTAGATCTAGCTTAAGAGAAAGGTCTTAACTCAGGGAATGGGAAGGGCAGGAGCAGGTCCTAGGTTGAGTCTTCAAGAGCCACCACTGAACTGGCTACCAAGGTGGCTGCATCCTTTAAGACAATAAGGAATCTAGGAGATTAAAAGCCGAACCTATAACTGCTGGCTCTAGGAACACTTCTCTATGCCATCATGTGCATCATCAAAGTGGATGTTACCCTCTCCCCATTCCCTACCACTCAACAACTACCCTCTCTGCATTCCCTACCACTCAAGCTACAGACCAGACATTGGGACCTGCATTATGTTGCCAGAGGAAAAAATGACTTAAACAACAGAAATTTTTTGTCTTACGGTTCTGGAGACCAGAAGCCTGACAGCAAGGTGTCAGGAGGTCTGGCTGGTTCCTTGTGAAGACTGTGAAGGAGAATCTGTCCCATGCTCTCTGCTAACTTCTGGTGTTTAGCAGCAATCTTTGGTTTTCCTTGGCTTGTAGATACATGACTCTAATCTCTGTTTCTGTGTTCACATGATGTGCTCCCTGTGTGAATATCTGTCTCTGTGCCCAAATGTCCCCATCTTATAAGGACATAGCGTATCCAGTTGGACCCACTCTAATGGCTTCAACTTACCTTGATTATCTGCAAAGACCCTGTTTCCAAATAAGGTCCAAATATGAAGTCATACTGACTTCTGACTTCGTATTTCAACATTTTGGGAGGACACAATTCAAACAATAACAGGACCTCTGCAACCACTGTGGCAGAAAATACAACAAAACCACATACCGCCACTCTGATGATGCTACTGGAAATTGCGGAAGTGGTGGAATGGACTTGATGCTGTGAGGTTTACCTCTGTCTTCCAATCTTGCATAGGTAGGTCTCTTTTGTGGAAGGCAGGCTTTGGAGGAAACTAGAGCTGTAAGGAAATTTGAGAAATGATGTAAGATCTTAAGCTCATCAGCCTCTAGGACATTATGAAATCTGAATGGACTAAAATGGAGTCGGATAAGCCAATCTGTATTATCTTCCACTTAAGAAGTAAAGACCTATAAGAGACTTTGTGAAGACTAATGAGATAATGAGTGATGGAGTTAAACAGTAGGATCATCATTTGGTAGTGAATTTCCACTTCAAATCCAGAAACAGGATTTATTAAATCTCCTTTTCAACTACTACAAGCAATTTATTTGTGGACTGGGAATTCTAAGTATCTTAAAGGGCAAGTGATTTATTCTCTCCTTACCATCAAAGTTAGACTAGGCCCAGTATCTGTGCAACCTCTCAGAGCTTGAAGGGATGTGTGATCCAAGTGTAAAAAGAAGAACAAGAAATAAAGAAATACCTTGATATATGCTTAGCCTGGTAGTGCTGTCTACTGACCTGATCTCAGTTCAAAATCTTAGAAACATCTTCATGTTTCCTTTTCTCTCATTTCCCAGCCCATTTTTTTTCATTGCCAGACCCTAGAAATTTTGCCTTAAAACGAATCTCAGATTTGGTCACTCCACTTGACTCCCTTGGCCACTCTGAATTTAGTCTCTCACCACCTCCACACAGACATTTGTGGTAACCTAGCATTCCTATCTCCAGTCAGGCAAAAATTCAGGTTTCTCTTATTAACCCAGAAAAACCTATGCTATCATCCCTGAAATGCAAGGCCTCTGTAACTGTGCAGGCTTTCTACCCCATCCCCCGTGATTAGAGACCGAAAGGCAGGCACAGGCCTCACTCACCCGGGCACAAGAGCAGAGCTAGAACAGAAGTGTAGAACGGCCCACCATCTGTCGTCTGCAGCAGACTCTCCCAGCTTGTGCTTGTTACACAGGAGGGCCTGCTGAATCCCTAGACAGCAAACGAGCCGGGGGGGACACTTTATGTCCCATACACTTCCCATGAGGAAATATGTCCCAATAAAACGTCGTGCCCTGGCAATCAGAATTAGCCTCCACTCCGTTGGGGGCGAGCCGGTGAGGGGGGTGCAGAGAAGGCACTAAGCCTCTCTTCCAGTGCTTTCTGGGCACAGGGAGAGGGGCCATGTTCTATCCTCCCATGGCAGCTGCAGTGTGTGGAGAAGGGACTAACTGCTGCCTCTCAACGCTCTCTCAGGGCCCAGTGGAGAACATGGGTCTGAGAGCCGTGGGATAGACTCCTGACTCGCTCCCCCCCGTCCCAGAGGCAGAATAACTGCAGATGTTAGGGACTATGAGACGTGCTCCAGGAAATCCTGGGCCACTGCAAGCAAGATATCCCAGCGGGTAAGGTAACTTGAAGGTTGCCTCCACTCTGGGAGGGATCAGCAAGTGACCAATGACTGGTTTGCATCTTGTCCATCTGACGGAGCCGGGGGCAGCGGGGGTGGGCTCCAGGCACAAGTTATTTCTTTGTTCTGTGCTCCAGTATCAACCTAGACACTGACTAATTATTGTATCTTTTCAAGTGGACATGAAGATTTATTTTACTTTAACTTTTGAGTTTTGAGATACAGATCTTAATTAAGCTGTTTTATAACTGCCTTAGTCCACTCAGGCTGCTATAATTGAATACCACAGACTGGGTAGCTTATGAACACCAAGAAATGTGTGTCTTCTTGTTCTGGAGGCTGGAAGCCTGAGATCAGAGTGCCAGGCCCCCCTTCTGGGTTGCAGACAAATGCCTCCTCCTCCGTCCCGCACTGTGGAAGGGCCTAGGGAGCTCTTCAGGGTCTCTTTTGTAAGAGCACAATTCCATTCACAAAAGGCTCATCCTCTCGACCTAATACCTCCTAAAGGCCCACTTCCTAATGTTATTGCATTGGTGTTGGAAATCCAACATTGGCATGGTGTGGGGGGGTGGCATAAACATTCAGATCATAGCAATAGCAACGGTAAACTTAACAACTGGAGGCTTGAGGGGTCCACGGGAAGTTCACTTTCACTTTAACCCTGTTTCTTGTTTTAGCATCTTGTCCAAAATTTGTGTTTCTTGTGCGAGCCTCGGTATAATTGGCAAGTGCAAGTTCCCTTGCACTAGCTGGTCTAGACCTTCTCTCTTCTGTCTGTCAAAGTCCATACTCCCCTTCCCTCCTCCGGTCATTGTGGTGAGAGCATCACCCCTTCAGTCTAGACCACTTCTTTGCAACCTGGCACGTTTCCACTGTACGATGACATTGGTTTGGTGTTGGTTATTAAAAAACAGGGAATAGATGTGCGGGCCTTTAAATTAAATTTTATGTTAATTCTAAGGACCAAGGAAAGGATTCAGAGTCTACTTGTGTATTGTTCACGAGGAATCTTGAAAAACAAGGCTAATGAATACAAAAGGTCTGGGCTTCAGTTTTTTTTGTTTGTTTGGAATAAATCTTTATATCATTAGTAGTCACATCAAAAAAAGCATGAATCATATTTTATTGTTTTTTGTTTGGACTAGTTTCTTTATTTAATTAGTATTCATAACTAAAAAAGCATGAATCATATTTTATTTCCTGATTGCACAGCATTCAGTAAAAATAAGACAAAATTGTAAGCGAGCACTGTTGGTCTTTCCTTGCAAGGGTTTGTTACGCGTATATTCAGAGACTGAGCCCTAGAAGGGTCTTTATCACATCTCCTGCTCACAGGCAACCTGGACCTGAAAGAAAAAGCTCAATTGACTTCTCCAGTTATTGAGATTCCTCCTCTTTCTGTTTTTTAGTGTCAGTTTCCAAGCCATTCTTAAATTATAAAGCATGTGACATGAATTTAATACCTTCCTTGCAATTCTAGTGCATTTTCTTTATATGGTTATCAGTGAAGATGAAAAAGGTTTACAGACTCTTTTAGGATAACGTGTTGTCAGCTGAAGAATAATTCTAATTTGTATCCACCTGCAGTTAGAGGAAAGAATGGAACTGAAGGCCTCAGGTGCATTGCAGCCAGGGTTTGGAGGTTTCATCTCACTTGCCCCATCTCTTCTTGCTGGCATTCTACTGTTCCTGATGCTCTGCTCTTCAAATGCTTCACTCTTCACAAGGGCTTTTCTGGTGGCCAACAAGCCAACCAGCCATGATTTCATTCTCTTTCCACTCTTTTTAGGCCTTAGTTCTTCTTTTAATCACTCTTTTCATTTAGGTGTCTGAGGTCAGTATTGTAGTTATTGGGGGTTCACACAACACGAAAGGGAAAGAGGCTCGGAAGGCAGGCGGTTTTGGATGGTGTGACTCAGATACGTCACCTCCCTTGCTGCCCCTCAGTGTCTTCATCTTTAAAATGGACACAATAGTACCTGGTTCTCAGGGCTGCTGTGAGAATTAAATAAAATGGTGAGTGTCAAGTGCCTGGAGTCACTCCGGGGATGCACCTGCTATCAGTTGTGGCAGAAACCCCGGCTGCACCTGCTTTGTCTGCTTTCATTTCCTCTGGAGCGCAGGCTCTGCCCGTCTCTTCCTCGGGTATTGTGTAGAGGCTGCAAGCAACTTCAACACAGGTGCTGGAGAAATCTTTGCTGAATTGCAATAAAATGGTCTTTTTACCAAAATGAACATTACTCCAGCTTTTCTTTATAGCTTCTATTTTTCTTACTACAGGTTTACTTATTATGGCTATGTACACTAAGCAGTATTGTGCATTATATCCTGAAATTTAGATATTTGGGATCATGAAATTAGATTGTTATAAGATACCTACAAGTAAACCAGATCTGTAGGTAGTTACACGCAGACTATGCGTATGTGTGGGTGTTCCTGTGGGTGCACACCTAGAATTGGAAGTGTGGGTCATCCAGTCCTCAGGGGCTGTGTCGCAGCCCCACAGTCTGGGACACAGCCACACAGAGACGAGTCTTGGAAGTGGACTGTGTAAGCACTTTCAGTTCTCATCTACATGAAGATGAAGCCTCACCTATGTAAATGTGGGTTTCCCTGAATGCATATTCTTCCTGTGGATCTTTTGGTCAAATTTCTCAACTGGGGGGCAGGGGGAAAGCACAATTGCTACTCTCTAGGGAAATAAAATATATTACTTGCCTTTGTAAGCAGACAGTCATGAATTCCAAATGTTTGTCTCCCCGTACCTCCCCCCTGGGAACCTACGGGCTCACTCACACCTCTGTCCACAGTGTGGGTTACAGACCTGGGACACCAGCCCCTCTCCCCCTGCCTTCCTGGGCCTCTGGTGCTCTGTACCCAGCACTGGTGGGAGTGACCTTTCCTCTGCACCAGCGACAACATGGAATGAACACCAGCAGCCAAGGTTTTTAGGAGGACACGGAGTACTGTAGTTAGGAATTCTTGTTTGCATTAAGTTTCTCAAAGACAGAATATCCTTTGAAAATGAATATGTATAACACATAACATTCTAAACTGATACTGCAATAATTTCATCACATAAGGACATGAGGGTAGTTAGTGGCCATGACTTATTCTTGGTCACTCAGGGCGGCTCCATCGGGGGGGTACTGTCCTTTCTAAGTTCTGTATATCTGTTTGACCAACTTACCTTCGTAGAACTTTAACAAAAATTGATGTCAAACTCATTTATCTGTAATTTCCTGAAATTGCCCTTTAAAAAAAGTTGGAACATTTTTCCATTTCTAGGTTTCCAACATCTCATTTATTTCTATAAATGAAAAAAGTTTTTAAATTGACCTTTTAGTCAAAATGTCGACCTTTTCAGGAGCGTGAGATAGTTCTTCAGAGCCTGGAAACTTGACCCTGGTAAATAGGGCATATTTTTGAAATGCAACGATTCCTTCCTCCCCTATTTTGATCTCAGGGTCTTACTGTGTTTGTTCTACACTTTCCAGTTGAAGATAGTCTCCTTCTAAGGCAGAAACAAAATAGAAAAGAAGTATTTCTGTATTCTCCTGTCTGTTAATTTTATGCCATCTGTTAAGAAGTGGGTCCATCTCTTTTATGTTTTTTAAAAAGCTTTTTCTTGTCCTTGGCAATTTGCAAAAGTGCTTCTGCCCTTTGCCTTTTATTTCAACCTGCGCCGTATTTTTCCCACCCTTTCTCCTTTTATCTTACTTACTTGTACTTTTTTTTCTTGCAGATTATGTACTTGTTCTTTTAATACTAATCTCCTCAGAAAGCTTCTTGTCAGGCCTTGTTGTCAGCACAATTCCATCGCTAGCAAATCTTGTGCACTTGGCTGACTTGCTTGATCTCTGAAGACTCAATTCCCTCATCTATAAACGTGGGGGATGAGAACGCGTGACTTACAAAGTAGTTGTGAAGGTCAAATGGAAGGATAACTGCAGAAGCTTTTGGTCAGCTGAAAAGCTCTGTCAAGCACGTGCAGTCTTGCAATCTAGGGAACCAAGTGGTATTTTGTGGAAGCCTCTGTGCATAAACTATTAGTACTTGAAGGGGCTGGGAGTTCATCTAGTTCACCCCTCTCAGTTTACAGAGTTGGAAATAGATCAGGAGGGGTGAAGAAGCTTTCTAAGGCTCCCAGCTAGCAGCAGTATGATAGAGAGTTTAGCGTATTTTGGCTGATGACTCATTATCTTGGCTGATGCCGTGCAAATCTGGTGCCCTTCATTCTCCTGGCTCTGCTGCAAAATGGTTGACTTCCTTAGAGCTGATCTTGAAATTACCTTACTCTGTGCACCAGTCTCCACTGCAGATGTAACCATTCTCATGCCCTCCTCCCATTATCTGACATGTTGTGTCAACACAGTGTCACAGACAGTGATGGCCAACCTTCCTGAGGCAGCCTGGCCTGCGACTGGTCCTTCTTTTATATTCTAATGAGGCTTGCATGTTATTCTATTGTCAGAGTGGGGTTTTTTGTTTGTTTGTTTTGCTTTGTTATGAGTCTCCTATTCTTCAGCTCTCTGCCACTTAGTGGCAAACTACTTGAAAAGATATCCATGAAATTAACAAGTAAAAAAAAGGCAATGGAAGTTGTGGGAAAGCTGGCATAACTTGGTTGTTTGAAAGACAATATATAATCAAGTCAAATTAACAAAATTTTTTTAATATCTACTTAGACTTCAAGTCTGACAGACTCTGTAAGGGACACACAGGAAATACAATAGAAGCCGAGCTCAAGGAGTTTAAAATACTCTCCAGGATATCTTACACATCCATTATAGAAATAAGCCTGCTTTTCCCATGACTCCTAATAATAGCTGCTACTTTTAGAATGTCTACAGATTGTCACGTTGCTGACAGATTTCATCTTACTTAGCATGACAAAGGAGTACTACTCTTCCCGCTGTGAACAAGGAGGCTAAAACGAAGAGAGTTTCAGTTCCTTGTCCCCGGGCACAGAGACCAAGGGTCACAGTCAAAATTGTAACTGACATTGGCCTGACCTCAGCATGTGCTTCTTATGAAAGTCTGAGATGGACTTCCTGTTGGAAATTACATGTCTGATTACACGTAGTATCACGCAGTCTGAGTTGACATGCTTGTTTTCTCCCAAATTTGATTCATCCAAATAGGCATGGAAGCAAGGAACAATTAATTTCAGAAATCGGTTGATAGTCAGACAGAATTCTGCCAAGAACCATTCTATCCTGGCAGTTTTCTATTCCTGCTCTGGACTGGAAAGCAGTATAGAACTCTACCGTGTCCAGAGAATCAATAACAAAAGAAGACAGTGTGTGTGGGCGCCCTGGGTTTAGTCTGAGAGATTTGTTTATTTACTTGTAGGTAGCAGCATACCACAGATGTTCTTTTACGGTCAGAGGAATTAGCAGATTCTTCTTGTCTGAAGGATCAGCATCCGTTTGCTGGTTATGAAGATAAAATTGTTATTGACGGCATTGCTACATGTAAGCAGCGGCTGTGTAGGATCTCCTCAAGGACCGCTGCCAGCTGAGTGCAGTCCACGTTAACTCAGACACCTCTGTTCAAACAAGTGGGACGCGCCCAGTTGACTCTGTTGGACTGGGCGGGTGGTGACGAAACAAGAGTGGGCGTCCGTAAGCTTCATTCTCTTTATGTTCTTGCACAGACAGGCTGTGTGCATTTGACCTTTGGGCCTTTTCACTGTCTGAAATATAACAGTAATAGGCAGGTTGGTACTACCTACTTACCTCCTATTTTGGTATACTAAGGACTTAAGAGTTAAGCTCCCTCAGTTATCCTAATGAATGGATTGGCATAAGCACCAGCTATGATTACAGAAATGAGCAAAGTGATGGACATTCTGCCACTAGAAGGTATTTCTGCAGTGAACTGATTTACCTCTTGATTTTCCATCATCCAATCTGTACTGGGATCCCGTTTGATGTTACCCAGGTAGAATGAATTGCCTTAACCGTTCGGGCACTGAAGAGCTTGACTTAATTAGGATGTGGTTTGGAACAAGGGGGTGAAGAGATGTTATCAGTGATTACTCCTGACACTTTAAAACAGTTTTTAAGGTCTTAAAATCCCCCTAATCCTAAATTTAAAGGAATAAGAAGAATTATGGTGTGAAAGTAAATCAGAAGGGATTATGTTCTCCCTGTAACTTGGAACATATGGTGTTTTAACAAAACTTTTTACTCATTCTTGTCTCCTGAGTTAACCTTTGATCTTTTTTACTGGAACAAATTGTGCAAGTACGATTTGTTTGATTTTTTTCTATGTGTCCATGGTATGTTGGGGGAGAGGTAATCTTGGGAAATTTACACTATGGGGAAACACTGTGGAAAACAAGGAGAAAGAGTAGGGACCGCTGATAACTGTATGCTCCGGTGCAACTTCTCCTGTGGAGGAGTTCTGTGCTAAGATATGTATTTATGAGAACAAACAATCATTGGTTCTTTGGTGCTAGTCCCCTGTGGCTTTGAGACACACTGAACATCTGCTATGTGCAGGCACCGGTCACATGCTCAGGAAACTCCAGACGGACCAGCCACAGACACCACCTACAATGCTCCTCGTGTCTAATGGAGGAGACCGAGGTGTAAGCGCCGAATTGCATTTGGATTTAAAAGTTTGAATAGAAGTAGGACATAAAGTATACGTGGAGAAAATAGAGGAAGAAACGATTAAAGGAGATCTGGGAGGTCAGGAAGAGCTTTCGAGAAGACTTTGCCCTTGGTGGGAGCTCTGGGCAGGTTTGCGGAGAGGGTATTTGATGTTGGATATTGACAAAGCAACTGGGACCCAGAAGGTCTGTTTGGGAAGGGATGACTGACACCGAGGAGGGTGTAGTGGGAGACAAAGAAGGAAAGGTGTGTTGGGGTCAGATTATGGGGGAAGACTGATGCTCTTCCCTGACTGCTAATTCTTTTTGGAACAGAACAGCAGATGAATCCGTAGAGGCTCTTCTTTTACTGCACTTGCCGTTCAGAATAAGCAACAGTCTTGTCAAAATGTTCTTTGAACAAAGTCCATTAAAGCACCCAAGTACTGCACATGCACAGGCTAGGCCATTTAGCAATGGGTAATTGCTACAAAGTAGCAATTATACGTAATCAGAAGCAGCCACAGAAGTCACCTAGTACAAACTTGTTTAGTTCGTTATTGCTGCTGTAACAAATTACCACACAGTGAGTGGTTTAAAATAACACAAATTTACTATTTTAAAGTCCTACAGCTCAGATGCCCAGAATCAATTGAACTGGGCTACAGCCAGCATGGCTGGTTCCTTCTGGTGGACACCTGTACTTGTGGTCTTGTGGCCACTTTGCCCAGGTTCAAATCGCATCGTTGCCATCAGGGCTTCCGTCATCACCTTGCCTTCTCCTCGGAAGGAACCTTTCTGGGTCTCTTTTATGAGGACGGTTTTGAATGCCTCAGGCCCACCTAGATTATGCAGGATAATCCCCCCATCTCACCTTCCTTTACTTCACCACATCTGCAAAGTCCTTTTGCCACATAAGGTAACATTTGTAACTTTCAGGGATTTGGAGAGACACAAATTGGGGGTGGGCACGTTATTTAGCCTGCAACAAACCTCCACATGGGGCAGATAGGAGCCTGGTCCAGCGTGGTCTAAGGCCAGACAAGCAACTAGTGACAGAGCTGGGCTGCAGCTCCTTGTCCCCGACTCTCAGTTCTCTCTCCATTGTACCACGGGGCCCATTGTTCGTGCTTTTCCCGAGGAACCAGTGGTGCTCTCGAAGTCAGGGCCCCCAGCCAGGTGACAGTGGGACTGTCCGGAAGCCCTCAGAGCGGCCATTTAGGATGGAAGACTCTTCGTTCCTAGTGTCACTGGGCAAGGAGCAATTTGAGAGAAAAATAAATGCTCTTTTTAGCACCAAGAAAAGCTGGGGAACTGTTCTTTCTTTCACTGAGTGAAGAAGAGATTGAGGAAAGGATAAGAGAAATGAGCAAGAACAGAGGAGGAAAGAGAGGGTAGAATGTAGAGAGGGGGCTGTTGCAGGTGAGTGAGTCAAAGGGAAAGAAGATAAGCATGTATATCCTGTACTAATGCCACCCTTCTGTGCACATCGTTTCTGAAACTCACTGTGCCCTGTAACACCTCCTCTTCATTAATGCCCAGAGCTTATCTTCTATAATAACTGAGTTATCTTGGTGCTTTATGTACTCGTGCTCACAGCTTATGTCCTTTATCTGTGCCTCCTCCTCAATATTAGGTTCCCTAGAGAACAGCAATAGTTTCCATCTCTTTGTACAGCATAGAGCACAAATAGGTGCTTTATAGTCGTTTTAATCATTTTAATGATGACATACAGAGTGTATCGCACTACTATCATTAGCATTTTTCTTTGAAAAAGATCTGGAAAAAATCCAACCTAATTTTGTACTTTAACTGAAAGAAGAGCTTGAGGCTAATATAAAGGGCATATTGTTTTTGAAACTAATAAAGAAAGTGAAGATTACCCAGAAATAGCAAAGTCATAGCAACCTAAAGTTGGAAAAGCAATGCAAGAGATACAATGGAATGTTTGAGAGGAAAGGAGAAGTTTTAAAATTATTTCTAACTATAAATGGAATAAGGAAAAGAGAATATAGAAATTTCCCCATTACTACCTAAGAATTTATGATACTAAAATAGGAGCTTAAAAAAGTTCATCTTTGCCCAATAGGAGCCCAAAAAGTGATGTATGTGGACATTTAGATTACATATTACTTAAAGGAGAGGTAAATCAAGTTGAAAGAATATGGAACACTATCAACATATTTAATAGGAAATATTGAGTGTTTTTTAGTTAATATGACATAATTGCCTAGTAAAACAAGTTTTGCACCATTGTTGCAATTTGTCCAATATCTGTGAACAGATTTCAATACACAATGGATACTTAGTTAATATGTGATAAGGATTATTAATATTAACTAAGGCTGTTAAAAAACTTTGTTGTGCCCATATCAACAAACTTAGATAGTTAACTTAAAAAATTTATTTATGCCGAGCCCTGGCTGGTGTAGCTCAGTGGATTGAGCTCGGGCTGCGAACCAAAGTGTCACAGGTTTGATTCCCAGTCAGGGCACATGCCTGGGTTACAGGCCATGACCCAGCAACCACACATTGATGTTTCTCTCTTTCTCTCTTTCTCCCTCCCTTCACTCTCTAAAAAATAAATCAATAAAATCTTTAAAAAAATTTATTTATGCCTATCAACACAGAATGTATCAAAATCAATGTGAATGTAGTGTAACAGAATTTTTACTTTGAGTATTGTATTTCAGAAAAAATGTCTGAAAAAAATCAGTTCAAATGCTCCCCATTCCTACCCATAGAAACCTTGCCCGTTCTTCAAGACCTGGCATTGTGACTGTCTTCTCCCAAGACCTTCTTCGATCCTCCTCCAAATTTCCCCAGTATTTGGGTAATTCATGTTGCCCTGGTGAGTACACATCAACTTTAATTAAGGTGATTTTTATTAAGTCAAGATCACCTACAAAATAAAAATTCTTCAAAGATTAAGACGGTCTATTCATCTTTGCACTCTGTGTGCCTAGTGTTCTCATTATGTACAAGCAAGCACCATAGATACAGGCCAAACAGATACAGAGGTATAGATAAGCATGAACGAATCAGTGTGATGATTACTGATAACAGTAACTCAGAATTCCCTCCAGGAGCAGGGAATCCCCTCCCTGCTTGCTCCACCTGTTGAGTAAGTTCCTCTGGGTGTGGCTGTGAGAGCTGCACATCTATTATTTTTTAACAGACTTTTCAGGTTATTCATATATATAGCCAGCTAGGCACCTGGCACCAGCAGCATTAGGCTATCATTCCACTTAAATCAATTGGAGGTGAGGTGGGTTGATAATTCAGGTAAAGTTAATCTTCTGAGGAAAATCTGGGTCAGCTCTGCCTAGCAATCTCAGCCCCATTCATACCCAATGGAGAAATAAATTACACTCTAGTGTCTTCTTTCCTAGCCTCTATGAACCATCAGAGTCATTACGAGTCATTTTCTTTTCTTCCATCAAGATCTGTTATAATAACTTCATCTATATGTCTGCCCATTAACTTTACAATAAATATGAAGGCTATCCTTGGAATTCTAAGGATCAAACCTTCACCTCATTTTTCATGTTGTCAATACTCAGTCGCCGCAGGGAGTTTTCATTAAAGATGATGCCTTGAATCTTTCTCAGCAACCTAATATGCTAGTAAAGAAAAAATGACAAAACCTCAAAGACAGAGAAAAACAAGAAAAATCAGGAGATGAAAGAACTCAACCACTTTGTGAGATGGAAAGAGGATGGAGAATTAGTAACTAACTCAGAAAATAGGAGGCTATAACTTACAGGGCCTTCAGCGTAAACTACTAGTGAAGACTGAGCTTATTCTTATCACAAATCACTAAGATCCACTAGAAAACTGGAGAGACCAGGTTCCGCAGAGGGTGGGAATTTTAAGCAAAGAGATAGGTTGTGGGTCATGCTGCTGAGTGACTAGATATCTTTCTGTACCAAAGCTCACCTGTGATTAACCTACATCCCCAGCAAGGGAAGGAAATGAAGTTTATTCTCAAGCATCATTGAATGGGAGAAACTTAAGGTATGGAGGCATCAAGAAGATGGGAGACACATGGGGTGGGGGTGAAAGAGTCAGCATGAACCGTAGGAATCTCCTCCCTTTTCTGCTCTATTTTTATCTACCAGATATTTACTTTTTTAGGCAGAGGACAGAGGATTCCTCCTTGAAGAAAGTGAATGTCACCTGGGAAGAGAGTTCTACATCCTGATATTTGGGGTGTGGGGGGGTCTTATCTAAAGAATCTAACTCCGATATCAATTACTTTGTAATGAGTCCCATTGGTTGATAATCTCTGTGCTTGCATGCAGAGCTTTTTTTTAGTGCCTTGTTTTTAATTGTTTGTTGGTGGCCAAGGATCACCAGATACATGCCAAGAAAGCGTTCAACACAAAAGAGAAGTCAAATACACATACAGAAAAGAAGTCAAATACACAAACACTAATCTGGATTAGAAATCCAGATTATTAGGGAATGGCCTAATTTTTCCACTTCTTGCCACTTCCTGAGTCCCTCTATCTGCTGGCCCTGCCCCAGTTCTAGTAAATGGATTTTTGAACTCTTTTTCAGGAAAATGACCGAGCTTTCCTCGTGTACCTCTTCTGGGGTACAGGCGTCTTGCTTTCCTGTGCCCAAGACTGTGCTTTGACAGTCCACCCAGCACTCACTCCTTTCCAGGTCTAAGCTCTTTCCTGTTACCTGGCACAGTCGGGCAATTCTCCCAGCTCTTGCCTCAGAAACTCAGCCTTGGGCCTTGGCCTTGTCCTGCCCAGTCTTCTCTGACCTGCCCACTTGCCTATCTACTTGTGAGAGCTTAGACTTCCTATTGCTTTGTTCTACCTTCCTGCTGTAATAGTCAAATTCTGCTGGCCTTGCCGGTATCTACTGGCTGCCTATACCATACCCTGTTGCCAATCTCCAGCCTCTAAGACACCGCTGGTCTTCTCCCATTGCCTGTAACTGCATCTACTCCCTAAGAACTTAATCCACTTAGATGGACGTGTGTTCTTTTCAATTCCTGGTGCCCCTAAGGCTGAGCCATCCTAATGAATTCTTAACCGGGCACTAAGTGCCAATTGGTTCAGGCACTTACAAGTCATGTACTACCTCCAGCCCAGGAAATAACTTGGTCCAAAGTTGCCCGTTAAAAGAGCACTGCATTTTGGTTAAAGAAAGAAAGAACCTCTATGGTTTCTAATCCCCTTCCTGGACGTTGAAATCCTGCTTGCCTGGGTCACTGAGTGACATAGGTCAGCTGTGATAGAGAACTGCCCTTACTATATGCCTCCACTAAGGAAACCGTGCTCTGCTACCCCAGTTCTGCAGCTCGGGTGCTGACAGCACAGGCCCGAGCACCTGGTGCTGCCTTCTCCCAGCCCATCTGGATGCTGCGTGCAGTCTCTGGGGGGTCTCTGCTCCCAGGGCTCCACAGCTGAATTGCTGCAGCTCTGAATGTTCTCTAAACAAAGATGTTTCCTTGAAGGTTAATCTTTAAACCCCAAAAATCTCAGAATGGTAAAAGGAAAGGCTAATACATACAATACTCTCAAGAGATATATTCAAGGAATAGTCTTTAATTTTTTTGTATGTTCTGGAAGAAATAAAGAAGATTAAAAAACATTATTTAGTTTTGTTAGAATTATCTTTCAGAAGTGAGCATTCTATTGCGTGAGGCAGTAAGTGCCCGATAATAAAAGAAATGCTATTACGGTGTCAACTGAAATAAGGAAAGATTCTGAATCAGCCTACCTTTCTTCATTATTCTCTCTTCAGAAGTCTTATTTAAGTGTAACTTGTTTTCTCATAAAATCAAGTTTATATTTTAACTCCTGATCATTGCCTACTTAGTCAAATATTATAAATCCTTAAAAATGGTGAAGTACTGTCTTCAGCAAAACACATTTTCACAATGCAAAACATAATCATAAATCAGAACACTGATTTAAAAACTGTAATTTTAATCCACTGGTTGATTACTTTGGTTATGGTTGTATTTTCCAAATGCAAGCTGGTGCCCTCAGGGTGGGGAGGTGGTTTTCAAAAGGGCATAATAACAAGCATTAACATTAAATAAATTACATAGAGAAAAAGACATGTCCTTTTAAAACATTTTTCAGTTCTTTTTAGTGCTAGCATTTCCCCCAACTTTTTAAACTTTCGTTAATCTTCCTTCTTAAATAAAGGAAGCAGGCCTCAGGCACCGAGGCCTTCTTGCATTGTAGTTGGAATTACAATCACGTTATTATGTTTTATTGTTTCCTTAAAAATAATTGCCTCTTACTTATGACAAATGATTGCTATTTAATTTGATTGTTTTATTCCAAGAATTATTAAGTTTACCACCATGTAGGTGGTTCATAGACATAGTACATGTTGGGCATCTGGTCTGTGAACAATAAAAACTTCAGAAACATCGGTTTCTGGGACACACTATGTTTGAGTGTTTCTTAAGCTTGATTGCCTTCACTGAATCAACCAAGACAACTGGCTGTTTGATGGAACATAGGCATAATTACTGGTAGTTAGAAACTTGCCACACATTAATAAAATGCTACTGGTCTTGAGACATTTAGATTTAATGGTGGTTTTTAAACATGATAAAGTCTTTCAATTCCCCTGAAATAGAGAAACACCCACTGGCGGCACCTCCTATCTGTAAACTTGAGGGAAGTTCCTGAAAACGCATCTCTTGACATCAATAAGATGGCAAACATAGTGCCATTGAAAGCAAGAAACCTTCCATCAACACCTTAAAATAAAATCAGAAACACCCAGAAGGTTTATATATTTTAAAGACGTATTGTCTTTGTAAAAATATTCACACAAAAAATTCTTACAGAACTCCTAGAGCTTACCACAAAATACATCCAAGATTCCCCCCTGTCCCTCAGATTTGGGAAACATTGGGCTTCTCTAACATGTTTGCTGACCTACTTTTTCCCTAGTTTCCTACTCTCTAAAACTAAGAATCCCCAAATAAGATTGCCCTTAAAGCTGAAATCAAAGAAAAACAACTGTTCTCCCCCAACGGCATCTACACACGTACTAACCAACCACACTGCTTATTGGTACTGCCATGAGTTGGCCGGGCCACTGGCGCAGTGGAACCAAGCTACAGAAAGGCCCAAGGGCTCACGAAGGAGCACACAGGCGAGTGGGACAGAGACTGAAGGGCAGGGCAACCAAGGACAAGGTGGGGTGTGGCTGAAGACCTCAGCTGCACAATCAAAGTTACGGGGATTTAAGTGAGGAAAGTGTCTCATAGTAGAAGAGTAACAACAAAGTCCTAAAAGAGATGGCATCTGAGATGGGCGTTGAAGAGTAAGAGGAAGGAATCAGACAGAGTTGGTATTCGAGATAGGTCACCCTCCAACTGGTACTGAGAATGTGCCCTTCACCAGGAGCAGAGGGCACAAAGATGAATGCAGTAATGATAACGATAATAATAAGCAACGGTCTGTTATCTTGCTGGAAGACATGGATGCAAACAAATTGTTACTACACAATGTATTATTGATGCAGTAGAGCTCTTTGGAAGCAATTAGAGAGGAACAAATTAGTTCTACCTGGGGAACTGAGAAAACGTTCACGAAGGAAATGAACTTTGCTCTGTGCTTTGAGTGATGACTGGAATTTTACTAGATGGAAAAAAATGAGAAATATATTCCAGGCAGGGAGCACCACATATGACAAGGCATGAAGATATACAATAACAAAATGTGTTTGCAGAGGATGAGAACTTTCTATGTGGTTGAAGTTCAGGGAGAGAGGCAGAATGGAAATGCAGAGTAAAAGAGAAAATACCTGGAAAGGTATGTAGTGACTAATTTGTGAAAGGTGATAGATTCCCTGCTATGGTATTTAAACTTCATCCTACAAGAAATTATTTTACATAAAACAGTGCAGTTCAGATCTTTGTTCAGGACTATCACTTTGGTGACAGGATAGAGGTGATACATGACATGTGGTGCCAGAAAGTTCAGGAACAATCACCCAGAACAGAAAAAGGCTTGCATAGGAATACGGCTTAGGAGCAGGAAAATTTGGAGTGAATTGTAGGGAGCCTTGAAGGCTAGACTAAGAAGTTGGCATTGAGTTCTGTGACTATAGAAGGCCACCAATGTTGTACTTGACCAGGCTAGAAAGGGTCTATGAAACAGATTGTCATGGAAATACCCTATGTCCTGGGACACAGGTTAGAGTCCACAGTGACAGCTCAGGCCGGAGATTCAGGACACACCTCTAGCGGTCACTCCACCATGAGTTCTTTCCCTGCTTCTTCCTTCCTAACTAGATCCTGGTTTGTTCCATGATCCACCCTCTTCTTTCTGGCCGAGGACTGCAGAAGAGGAGACCCGCTCCCTTTGGAGGATGAATCTGGTCCAGGATGACTCCACTGTAGCCAATGGGATGGGAAGGAAGTCCTCTAGGGACCTTCTGGAAAGGTCTTTTGCTTCTGAGAAAGGGAAACACAGGAAGAGACAATCTCTCCTCTGTGTGACACTTGGAACTAGCAGGCCACCACTTTGCTATGAGAAGAGGAACATGTCTGTGGACCAAGCAAATATCCACGTTTCCTGATTCTTTGATGATGTTACCGAGCCACCGATTTGAACCAACCTGCAACTGCCTTCTCTTCAGACATCCTAAAAGGTGACGCAGCCTGAGAAAGAAGTTAGTAAGCCAGATTTTACGCGTTCATATTCTGTGTGAAGCGAAGATGTCCGCACACACAGTTTAAGCCTGGCGAGCGGAAAATGACACCAAAGCCGCGCACAGTTCTTTTCCTTGCTGTGAGCCTGAAGGAATTCTTATCTTACAAATTCTCCCTCCTTACTGCATTTTCTACTATTAATTATTGATGTCTTCATAAGTATAATTAATGCAATTTATATCAATAACAATAATGACTAGCACAATGTAACAGATAATTGTTTCATTTTGCAAATTCCATTAGCACTTTCACTGTATTAATGCTGGCGAAAGTGTTCTGCTCTTGCTTCCGTTGCAAAAATGTGCCCGTGAGCAGCCTGACCTGGGCCCAAACGTCTGCTCCTCAGTCATTCACCATTTGGCCCTGGCAAAGTGCCTTAATCACCATGAACTTCAATTTGATTAAATTTTAAATGAGTTTCATAAAACTTTTTTCTGCAGGGCTTGTGTTTAGTTATGATAATTACCACATGCACCTACATTTTCAAAATTGCTTTGACCTTTATTCCTGAAGTTCTTAAAATTGTCAGTTACAGATTGTGACTACCTGTCCTTGATTTCCATTTGTGTTTCCCCCCTACCAAGGTCAATGCTATTTCAAGAACCCTCAGGCCCCAGGAAGGAGGAGTTGCAAATCTGTTGAGCTCAAGGCCGTGAAGGGAGCCAAGCCAACTGTCTGGCAGAGTCATTGCATCAAAAGGCCAGGCCCAGCCATTTACTTTCTCTCTTATTTCAGAGTGAACCTTCTGAGCTCCGGAGAACTCATGTCTTCAGACTTTGCAGTGAACCGTTGTCAAGGCTATGATTTATAGGTGTAGATAGGCCCATGGCAGGCTTGGGTCTACAACAAGGGTGCCCATTCAGCCTGCCCGAGGGGCCGTTCTTGGGATACTGGAAACACTCGCTTTTAGTGTTAAATATGTACAGTCACACCTCGGCACTTGCCGGCTTCAGAACTTGTCAAACCTGTACTCGTCAAATTTTGATGAGGAAAAAAAGTAGTCTCAGCACTTGGTGCTTCCTCGGGACTTGTTGGTTCTGGCACTCCTCACGTGTTGCGGAACAAATTAACGCCCAGTAATGAGGTACCACTGTATTTTTATTTTTCACTTGTGCTTGTTCCTCGGAGGCATGGCTCCCGCAGGAGCCACGGTGGCAGGAGGTGATCAGGCTCACATAGGACTGGGCACTCCCTGTTGTACTAACTAATCTCATGTTGAGGTTCCCCAGATCTTAACTGACATTTGTACATTCTAACATTCAACAAATATATATGAAATACATGCTATGTGCTAAGCCCTGATTTGTCCTAACAAAAATTTTTTGAGATTTGTTTACATAAGAGGCTTTTATTTTGACAAAGATAAGTTGTTGATGCTCTTACCATCTATTTAACCCATCAGTATTCAGAAGTTTTCTCTTGTTGTTGGACCAACAAGAAACCTAAATCTAGGTTTTAGGTCTACAAACTTACGAATGCAGAATTTTAGGAATTAGTAGACTAAGAAAAAGTGCTATGACCCTATTCATTCGTAACTTCAGAAGTTCAGATGCCAATCAACGGACTACATCTGGCTGATTCACTGGGGCCCCACTTGTGGTTTGTAACCCAGGTGCCTTGCCCGTATGCTGGTTGCCAGGGACCAGGGGCAGAAATGCCCTGCCCTGCTTCTGATGGTCATGGCCCCAGTGACTGGTGGGCTTTAACGTATTTTGACTTTGCACCCATCTTGACAGTGCCCTGGGTAATCTGAACACCTGGACTCATTCCTTTTCAATTTAGTAACCACACGTCCCTATTTAGGACATTGTCTGCTTTGCCTGTTAGCATATGTGTGAGTCACCCGGTCATTACAGATGTCAGTTTCCCTTTCATATTTAGGAACAAAAATGTCTCTACTTCCCTTGTGAAACTCGAAATTTTGCTTTTCTGGAAATACATTTATTATATAAACTATAAAATACATCAGACATATTTGTCCAGGAAATGATGCACTACTTTTTTTTTATAACTACTCCCCCAGAGTAGGCAGGGGGAACATGTTCAATTTACTTCCCTGTTCCTGAGAGTCACCCAGGAGAAAACATATGTATAGTGGACACACACTGATGTGTAAAGAAGGGAAAACTTCAATGTTTATTTCTCAAACTGCACTCTGTTTTTTTCGGGGCGGATTTGGGTTTCCCTGTCTTCCTCTGCGACACACACATGCAGGACTTGAGCTTGAGACGAGTGCGGTAGAGGAAGACGAGGGTGAGACGTTCACTGGACTTGTTTGAGTACATTCTGTCCACCTGTGTTCTTCCTGCTCATAAAAAGTACCCATGCATAAACATTGTAATCACTGTGTGAAAATAAATGAGTTTAATAAATGCATATCTCAGGGTAAGCCTCTATTACCCCATAGAATATCTCTATGGAGATATTCTCAACTGAGTGGGATTCTTTGCATTTTTTTTCTTTAGCCAGGGTTTCCTACTAAATGTTTTGCAGCAGTGCCTGGAAAACTGCACAGAAACAAATCTACAATAGTTTATGGAAAATGTGTATTTCTATGAAATCTTAACTTCTTCCTCTAGTTCACAAGGGCCTAGCGCCCTCCCACCGCTCCCTCCCCTGGCCTTCTCTGTAGTCGCACTGGCTTTCTGCCCTTCTTTTCCAGCTCAGCTTTAATCGTCCCTCTCCTGCACGCTTTGCCCCAGACCTTCACGTGGCTGGTCCCGTCCTAAGTGTGTTATCGCCTGTCCAGGCTGCTGCACCTGCCCATTCTGTCCCGCACAGTACTGCCCAGCAGACATATTAGGGGAGACAGATGTGAGGCATACATGTGATTATAAATTTTTTAGTAGCCACATTAAATTTTTTTAAAGAGGTGAGATTAATTTTAATGATATTTTATTTAATCCATTGTATCTAAAATATTATCATTTCAACATACCATTAGTATTAAAATATTAAAGAGCTATTTGACATTCTCTATCTCATACTAGTCTTGGAAATTGAGCACATCTCTTACAGGACATCTAAATTTGGGCCTAAAATGTTCAAGAGCCACATGTGACTCGTGGCTACCATGTCGGACAGCACAGACCTAAATTAAACTCCCACCCCAGTCACTTGCTATCATATCACCATGATTGATCATAATAGTAACACTCGTTGGTGTTTGAGGTTACATTGTTTGTGTATTTACTTGTGTATTATCTCCCTCTCCATCCCCTATCTACCTCTGCTCTGAAATGAAAAGTTTGAAAGACTAGGGACTTCAGTCTGTTCTTTAGTTTGTTCTTTGTTATATCCACAAAGCTCAGTATATTGCTAATTTTCAGTATATATTTGTTAAGAGTTAAATGGATAAGAAATCAGTGTTCTCTTAAGACAATGGACCTGTGCATGACTGTTGCTTTTGGAGCCTACCCTCCCTCGTGCCGTGTATCAGGTAGGTAGGATAGTAACTGCACATGTGTTGTGCCCCTTCCCTTTCTTCATGCAGGTCCTGTTGTACCTGACTGATGTTGTCTGTGTCCTGCTGGTTTGCTGGTGAGGGGCTGCCTCTTGAAGAGGCAGCACTTTCCAGTCTACCTATGAAGCTGCTTTCAAGTTAACATTCAACTTGCACTAAGCAGAAGAATAAATAGGGCAAATTTCTGGACGTCCTCTCCTTTCCCCTACTAAACTTTACAGGATTCTCTCAGAGGTAGTCAGGCTGCATTCATTATACTTTTAGCCAATGGGAGGAACACCAGGGTCTTAATCCACTTCAGGTCTTGGAAATTGCCCAGGGGCCTGGAGTCCTGGGATTTCCCTCCTTTGTTGCTTTAGAGGTAGCCCAGTCTTGCCTGCCCCTGAGGCTCTGTGTGACAGCAGTCAAGGTCTCAGATTTGCCTATGCTTATTTCCTCCATCTGCAAAAGGAAAATAACAATTATTGCTTATTTCCAGTTTAAGACCATAGGGAAATAACTGCAGAGTGACTTATGCCCAGCAGTGAGAAGCATTGTTGCTGATATACAAAGTAATGAGCATCAGCTCAGTATCTAAGATTCTGTTCTAAATGCAGGTACCACAGCCTTGGCCAGGTAGCTCAGCTGGTTGAAGTGTCATCCAGTGCACCAAAAGGTTGTGGGCTTGACTCCTGGTCAGGGCACTTACCTAGATTGCAGGCTCGATTCCTGGTCAGGTGCCTGTGTGGAAGGCAACCATTTGATGTTTCTCTCTCATATGGATCTCTCTCTCTCTCTCTCTCTTTCTCTCTCAATCTCTCTCTCTCTCCCTCCCTCCCTCCCCCTCCTTTCCCTCTAAAATCAATTAAAAAATATCTTCAGGTGAAGGTTAAAAAAATGCAGGCACCACAATAAAAACTGTCAGATTCTTGGAGGGAGGTGAGTAGGACAGGCAAATGGTAAAGTGTAAACGGGGTTTGAAAAGAATTCTACCCTTTCTACAGTTAGAGATGTTTGTGGAAAGAAAAGTTTCTGCAAGCTTGTTTGGGCCTTTCATTATATTAGCATGGCACTACTCCTAGGTGAAACAGAGTGAAGAGAAAATTGACCTGATTCGGTCCAGCCCTCCCTGCCTTCTCCTCTCCTTCCCCCTGGTATCTTTGAAACTGTACTTCATAATGAGCCTAGCTCTGGTTTACCTGCAAAACCTAAAAGAAGAGATATCAAATTTAAGAATGTTGAGTTTTCAATGCAGAATCCATTCCTTTATTTTTTAAAAAAATTATTTTGTACCTACTATGTATAAGACATTTGAAATGCAAACATGTGATGAACAGGATTCTTGGAAGGGTTGCATTCTAGCAGATGACACACTTATTAAATGACAATTTCTGTGATTAGCCATAGTGCCCTGGAGGAGAAAAACCAGGTGGTGTGAGAAGAGTTAATGGAGTCCTGCTTTATTCTCCCCTGCGAAGGTGTCCTTTCGACTACATTTTCCAGGAGGGGTTAGGTTTAGTGGGTCACCGGGGCTGGAGAGCTTTTCAGGCAGAGGGAGTGGCAGATGTCAAGGTACTGAGAGGGGAGGAACCCAGCACCAGTCAGAGAAGGAGCAATGGCCAGAGTGGCCCAGACAGCACCCAGGGGCTCCTCGATATGGGGCCAAGGGGACAACAAGGCCCAGGGCCCAGAGTCTCTGCCATTCCCTCAGCAGGGCGACTGCACCTGGGTTGAGGATTCCCCTCCATTTGCTTACCTGATACTTACCTATTTAGCACCTACCCATCTGTGAACTCCTCACGTCTGCGGCTTCCCCCGTGCCATTAGCAGTAGAGCTACCCCTCTGTGCCTGACCGGAAGGTCCCTCTTCTGAGTCATCTGCTGCAGTTAAAGTCAAGAAGCACCAGGGGGCAGAAAGTATTTTCCTGTGTCTGCTCTGGTAGACCACACCACGGTGAAAATATACCCGAATTTTGGCCTAAAGTGTTGCAGGAGGACTTAGCAGACACGGTCACTACCAGGGGCGGAGGCCACTGCTGCCTAATCGCAACAGAGTGGCCCTGAGACAGAAGAACAAAACCCTTAGTGAATTTGTCTGGGATGATTTAATTCATGGTGGATGAAACCAGAAAGCACAACTAACACGTTTTCATAAACCTGTGGTAGTCACATAATAATGATTTTTAAAAAATGTCATTTGAGGGGACTTCTCGAAAATTGGCTCCAGGCAGCAAGAAAGGACAGATTTCAGCTCCTTCAAGACTGATTCCATACAGCAGTGGGGGTCGGAGGAGAACACAAGACAAAAGTGGAAGGTCTTTAAATATACAATCTGTTGAGTAATCGGCCTGTGCAATTTGAAAGTTGATAGACTGTTAGTATAAGGACTATGAGATTTCTACTTGAAGGAAGTTAGATGCAGTCTCCCCAGGCTTATGCTAAACTTCTGGCAGCGATGTTTCCAACACATGATACATAATGATACCTTTAGGGAAAACAAACAAAAAAGAATAGACAAGGCTCCTCATTATTACAAATTGGTCACGGACCGCGCAGCGTTCCCCTCACACTGATCGTGTCTTCCTGGTGGCTGTAGATGGAAGTCTCATGCCAGCCACGAGTCTAATCAAATAAAGAGCAGATGTCACCAATGGCAATCTGCTGATGTTTAAAAATGGAACAAGTGAATCAGCAAACTAGTTAGGAAGGTGAGGTCGTGCCAACCATTCTGTCATCACAGTCCTTGTACGGACGATGCGGTCTGTGTGTCATCAAGGTCCCTCAGCGTGACCCTGACAAAGAAAACGGAAGCCTATAGCTTAAGCGTAACTATGAACATAGACTGTTGATAAACACCATATTATGTGGATATAAAAAAATCTCAAAACAGTACTTGTAACTAATCGCCAGGGTTTGCTTGCCTGTTATTACTGTTGTCAGTCATCATTTAAAAGCAAATGGCACTGTTTAAAGGAGGCATGATCTTTTCTCTCTGGAAGCACATACCTCGATAATAGAATGCTAATAGAATGCATGGCTGTAAGAAGCTACACGAAGTAAATATACATGGAGCTAATCTAGGAAAGCTTAACATGGGCACAGTTAAAAATAACACAGGGTGGTATGACTTATGGAACTTGAGAGAGGCGCTGTGCCAGGCACTTCATAAACATTACAATAGGTATACTCCAAAGCAGCCTCGTAAAGTTGGGTTTCTTATCAACACCATCTTCCAACTTTGGGGAACAGAGGAGTGTGCACAGCAACTAGCAGGGCCAGGAGGAAAGACAGGTCTGTCTGACTCCAGAGTGGACCTTTGTTGGCATCGACTCCTCAGCATCCATCCTCCCTTCCTACCCGCATTTCTATTTCACTTAGGGGATTTGCTTCGCCCCCGTTGTGGGTAATCTTTCTTGGTCGGGCAGAGAACTTAGATATTTGTTCTTCCTCAAGGATGGCAAAGAGGATGCAGAGGTAGCCTTTGGCCAGATTTTTCTGTGGGAAAGATCTTAAGGGATGGCCTTTTAGGATCTAAGCCTGGTCAGCTGAATTTTCTCTCTTTAATTCTATGCAAGGAGGGGAGCAACTGCCCCATCAGGAGCCCTGTCTGGGTTTCTGTCCCACTGCTAGGCCTGCTGCTGCAGCTTCTGTCAGTTTGGTATGTTGTGCTCACCACCAACACCCTTCTAATAAATTGAACCAGAGTTGCATTTGTTGCTTGTAACTGAAGAACCTCATAATGCCTCAAAGTAAGTGTGCTTTCCATTCCTCCAAGCCCCAGTTGTGTCAAGAAAATGCAATATTTTAATCTGTATTTTAAATACTGAAATCACTTTACCAAAAATAGATTAGTTAGAAGTCCTTATCAGAAATTGAACAATTTGCAAATCAAAGCAATGTTGATTTTTATTTTCACTGCAATTGTTATTTATGCATAAATGTGATGTATGGAACGCGTTAAACCTATGTAACAATAGCTCATCTTCTGGCTAGTTTAAAAATTTTCTCTCACTTTCCATTTGTTTTCTGATAAGACCCCTTCCCTCTGTAATACAAGAGTAAACTCTAGCTTCTGTGGGCATATTAGACCAATTCTGAATTTGTGGGTAAAATATAGTATTTCTCCTACCAAGTGCCATGAACTCAGCCGAACTCTTCACATACAGTAATTGTGTGTGGTCAATGTTATTATTCCCATTCCACACATGAAGAAGCTGAGATGTGGAGAAACTGGGTAACTCTCACACAGTAACATAACTAAGAAACCATGAAACCAGTCCTTGTTCCTATGGGTAAATCTCCTCCACTGCCCAGGAGGATCTATGGGCAGCCAGGGTCCTCCTCACTGTGACCCTCCAAGGTGGGCTTCATTGCCACCACATCACAGATAAGAATATTGAGACCAAGAGAAGTTAATGCCTTGCCACAGTTCACGTAGATAATAACCAAGCCAGTTTGCTGGGAGAAGCCTACGTCATTCCAAAGCCACCACCGCACTGAGTTAGCTCCCTGGGAGGCTTCATGGCATGCAGACTAAGTGGAAGCACAGTCGCAGCATGTTTATAAAATTGTGGTGATTCTCCCAGGGCATTGCATGCTTCCAAGAATGCAAAGCACTTGTACCAACCACCTGGAATTTTTTTAAGCCAAGAGGGCTCATTAGTAGGTGCTTAATAAATAGGGGCTGATTCACTGGAGCCAATCTATCAAACTCTTAGTCCTCCTCTAATAATATTTAGCAAAACACAGAATTCTGGAGTAGAAAGGGAACTTAGAGGTGACTTAGTTCATTTTTTTAAATCCCGGTGGGGACCCTAAGGGAGAAATACATTGGAAGACATCCTCCAAGGCTGAGCATCTGAGACACAAACTGGGAACCAGGGTACCAGTCTCTAGATTCTCAGGGGATTGCTCTTTCCACACCAATATATTTTCTCCCCTAGGCACTCTTTAAACACAAAGCACAGGCTAGCTTAAGAGAACATCAGTAGTCTGATTAGATAGTCAAGTTTCCTCAAATTTTAGCTCCTTAAGAACTATTCTTAGGCAAAGGCATCTGCCTACTGAACGTAATCCTGTTATGTGGAATCAGATGCACTTTAAGTTTGCTGAATTTGAAGCACCAATACTTGATGGGTTTAATAACAAAATTTTAGCAGACAAGGAGAGAGTGTGATGGGTGGGTGCAGAAGAAACGCAGGCTGCCCACTCACACTCCACCTCTTAACATTCTCCACAACTGCAAGGTATTCCCCTCTTGCTCATCTCGCTAAGTGATCACCTCATCTTTTTCCCTCCTCCTGCTAAATAATCTTGAGATTTTGATTGACAGCTTGGTTCAGACTTCCCACGCAGTGTGTGGAGCTCCCACCTCTATCCCTAAAATGCACTCAGTCCTTGTGTTCGATATATCTTAGTTTTCATTGCTCACTCCTATTGAGATAGGTTTGTCAGTTCCCTGAGGCCTGTGCCTTAGTTCTTCTCCTTGCACAGCATCTAGCACTGTAACAACAAAAGCTGAGGATGAAGGGAAACTAGCAGGACAGAAGCCAATAACACAGCCTAAGCTCCAATATTCAGTCTTTCCATTTTTAAAAAAGTGCAAGGGTCATCAGGGAACATGTATAAAGGACCCACAGACAAAGCCAACAGGAGTAGGATTGAGTGTGGGAGGTGGGGGTGGGTAGAGCAGGGGAGAGTGGTGGGGTGAAAATGGAGACAACCGTACTTGAACAACAATAAAAAAAAGTGTAATACTCTTAAATCTATCAGGTGAGATAGAAGGAATGCATGCCATTTTCTTTCTCCTTAGCATGTACTCTAAAATGCAAGGCCCATGAAGTGCAGTCTGTCACCCACTGCAGAACGGACGGAGACTTGGACTGACCAGGTACCAGCTGCGTGTGCTCTTTGGACCCGGGACACACATGCAGCAGTTGGATGGGGAACTCCCTGGAGAGGAGCCAATGGTTATATTTTGCTGATTCTGTCAGAAACATGACTGTGGCAAGTGCTTATCTTTGTATTCTTCTCCTCCTTCCTTGCCTATTTTTGAATTAATGTATAATTCTTAGGCTATTCTGGCTCTTCCTCAGCCCCTTTCCTCAACTGCCGTATAAGAGATATTGGCAGCCACTTGTGTAGAATTGCCTGGCTTTTAAGCCCAGACCAAGAGAAGCCTAGAATAAGAATTTTTGGAAGATAACTTTTCTCCTGATGCTTCCCAATAGCACTCAATAGAGACTAGAGACAGATGGTTTGTAACTTAGCACCGTGAGCAAAAGTTGTCTGGTTTTATGTTTTGACCATTGAATATAAGGGTTTGTGTTGAGCCAGGAATGCTGAACTGGCAGTTGGGGATGGTTTGGTTCCCAGAGATCTCCAGATGACTGTGGAGCCGAGGGTTCCACTTCAGGGAAGAAGGCCTGGAGGAGCAGCTTCAGATCCCCAAGTTCCCAAGTTCTGCGGTGAGGAAGAGGGACACGCTCCTCAAGCCAGTGGATGCCAGTTAATAGCTTTGCATTCAGATGTTTTCTTTCCGAATGCCAGAGGCGAGGGGCCTGAGCAAGGGTGTTCACATGTTATGGAACTTGTCCAAGTTCAAGGGCTAGTGAGTAGCAGAGCTGGAGATGAATGCTGCATTCCGGCTGTACTCATTACTTCACTCCCATTCCACTTATTTCAAAAAATAAATATAAGCCCTGGCTGGCATAGCTCAGTGGATTGAGCGCGGGCTGGGAACCAAAGTGTCCCAGGTTCGATTCCCAGCCAGGGTACATTCCTGGGTTGCAGGCCATGGCCCCCAGCAACCGCACCTTGATGTTTCTCTCTCTCTCTCTCTCTCTCTCTCTCCCTCCCTAAAAAAATAAAATAAAAAATAAAATCTTAAAAAAAATAAATATAAGTTAGCTAACTCTATTTTCAGCATAAAAATACTTATCCTTGTATGTGAATGGGTCTCATCTCCCCAATTAGATTATTGGTCCTTTAGTAGGTAGTAAGTCTAATGTTGTAATCTCATCCTTGCAAACAATAAGTCCAAGAGCAAATACTAATATAATGGTAAAGTGGCTTCAAGGCTATGTTTTCAGCCCTGGCTACCTTACAACATTTTTTCTTAGTTTAAAAAAATTACAAAGCTGGTACTTGCTTATTATAAGGAGATGTGGTATAGAGATTCATTCCTTCCCCATCTCAGCCCCATTCTCTCTCTCCAAAATCACCCATGTTCTTTGGTCTTCCACACCTGTTTTCATGCTCATACAAGCACATTCATGCATATGGACCGCTAAACAGTATTCCTCTTATTTTTAAAGCAATAAAATAGTATTATCCTCTCTACAGCTTTCCAAAGCAGTAAATACAAAGCCTACACATTCTTTGTAATAGTGATTATGTGTGTATTGTTTAAAGGTTTCTTCTCTTTGTCATTTTTCAGTCAAAAAATTTCTAGAAGACAACAAGCTGGGAAGAACTGTTTTTATGAGCATTACTTGCCATCTGAGCATATCATAGCAGGTGTTTAACTAAAACTCTTTCTACAACATAATGCTTCAAAAGGGGAGGTGCGGGGAGGGGTGAGGTGTGTTCTCAAAGCCAGAGAGCTACCGAGCGAGACTCTCACTACCACAGGATCTGGAAAAATGGGCCAGGTCTATTTTCCCTCTTTGAAAGTGTTGAGAACTGTGATTTACCTGGCTGTTATACTGACAAGTTCTATTTGCAGAAAATTAGGTGTAATTATAAGACTTTTTGACAATTGTAAAGTGGTTTTCCTCACAATACTGACAAGTTTTGTGAAGAAATACCTTACTTTGCTTAGAGATCTCCCACTGGCACCAGGAGCAGCTGGGCCTTGCATGAGCTTTCAGATCAGGAACAGGCCGCATGGAAACACATTTTGCAGCAATTGGAGATGACACATCTCAAACCAGGCGAGCGCACTTTATTTTAAGTGGTTTTCCTGGGACCAGCTACCAGTTCGCTGTTTTGCTTCATGGTCTGTAGTTCTCAGTGCTTGTAAAAGTAACTAAACCTTTGGTTTTTCCTTCTGGTTCCTGATCCTCACATGCTGCAAAGTATCGTATCCTGGAACTTCTGATCTGGCACGATCTGGGAGTCAGATTGGCTCCCAGTGGTGACCCTGAGCTGGAAATGACAGGAAAGCAGTTAGAAAATGACTGGGTTTTTGCAGCTCTTGCTCAGGATGCTTTGTGCAGTTAGTCAGTGGCTTGGGACACATCCATGTCCCTAGCACAATCCTGGCACATGGAATGTTCCTAACAAAAAGTTTGTTAAATGAACACATTTGTTTTATAGATGTCCAGATATAGGATCACACCTCAAAGTCACAGTTTCTCTCAAGCTCCCTGAGCTTATTTGCTTCATGCAAATTAACGGAAATTCAGCCATATTTTTGCTTGGTTTTTATATAGTTCTCCTGAAGACAGGTCTGGAATTTTTCTTGATGTTTAGAAAAATGCCTGCACAGTTTGCTTCCAGGTTTCATTTCTTTAATTCTATAAACAAAATAAAAATGAATACACCAAATCAACACAACACACAGGCAGACAAATGTTTGCAGTTAATTCTGCTAGCGGCCTAATTCTTGTAAAAAGGAGTCACACACACCACATTAACTGGCACCCAGACATAAACAGCAAACCTCCAGTCTGCAAGAACCTGTCATTTCATTGGGAAATTTTTATAATGTCTGAACTCACTAAAATAATTCTTTGTTCCCCTCTTCTACGTTCCCACTATTTTAAAGCAACTAATGAGTAGAACTATATCTAGAGAAGGCAGTAAAAGCAGGCAAGCAAAAAGGACCTATTATTAAACATCTATTGTGTGCCAGGCATTACTCTAGGCATTTTAAACATAATATTTCTTTTAATCTTTACAACCCCCTTGCCAAGCGGATATTGTTAACACCATGTTATGTATCAGGGGACATAGTCAGAGAGGATAAGAGCCTTGCACGGACTCAAACAACTAATAAATAACTGAGCTGGATCAGGACCGAAGTCTTTCTGTGTTAACAGCTTGAGGTTTTCATCGCACCACTGACAAGAGTGGGGAAGTCTCCCCACGCCCTAGCAGTTCTCCTCTGAAGACCACTCTGACTTGGAGGGCCAAGGGTGATAGTCATTCAGCTCGTGGTGCCCCCCTTTTTTGACTGCAATGTCTAAGTTTGAGCACGTGGCTCTCCCAGGTTGAGCAATCAAAGGGCTGTGATGTCGGAGACTGCACTGGCTGACTCAACACTTGTCTGGGAGGGTGTCCTCATTTAGTTCCCTTCCTCTTTTCAGTTTCAGGTCCCAGCCCTGTCTGTGCCCTTTGCACGAGGAACAGGTGGCTTTCCACACTGCCGCAGGATGACAGTCCACACATGGCGTTTGTGGTGATTCGTCTCACGGTGTACAGTACATGTTTTATTGCACCGATGCGCAGCGGGAACTTGAGTTTTGTGCACAGAGGTGACAGACCTCGTTGACAAGAGCTGGGCGCAGTCTTGGCGTTCCTTTTGGCCCGGTCGCTTTTTATTTGTATTCTTAGCAAATGTCCTGGGTGTAATGATGTGTTTATTTTTTAGTTAAACTTCACAATAGTTAACATTGTTCCCATGGTACAAAACTATATTTTGATGAGGTGATGATGTCAGAAGTACATTGGGTTCTTTCATGCAAATGTTTCATAAACTTTAATTCCCCTGTTTACTCTGGGAGCTAAGAAGGTGACAGACACTTACTGAGGTGCTTATTTGGTATTTGTAAAAAATATGTAGTCTTCCTGATATTTATGTTCATGGTTTTCAGGATTCACAGAATTAAAAGAGGAAAATGGGATCCCTTTAATGGCTCATCATTAACATCCTCTTCATCCTGTTTAATCAAACAAACTGTCTACCTTAGAGGCATAGATGCTATAATTACATTTTTCTATTATATCTGTTTATCTGTACATGCTACAAAATTGTTATTCTACTGTATATGCTATTGTACATCTCACATTATTTATTTAAATACATTTCATTATTTCCCCCAAGTCAGTAGATATCTTCCTGGAGCATAATTTTCTAGCATGTGTACTATTCCTTTTCAGGAGGAGACAGTTTACTTAACTGATACCCTATGGTTAGAAATTCTATTTGTTTCTAATTTGTCTTTGCTTTGAAAAATGTTTAAAATTATTTTTGTGCCTCGATGTATGTACATAGCCACTCTTACTATAAATTTTTACACATAGGAATTGCTGGGTAAAGAGTATGCATTTTAAAGAGATTCTGATACACTGAAAAAGTCTCACTTCCCTTTCTGTTTCTTTGCCATTCCTGGGGTGACCTTGCAGCCCAGCACATGATCAGGGCTCTTTTAGAAGCTGGAAACATGCATTCATCCTCTTCACTCTGCTGAACTCCTACTTCTGAAACTTCCTCAAAATAGGCATTTGTAGAGTCATGATGACTACTTGGCTTACTAAATACCTGTATTAAAAGTTAGATGATCCCACGTGTGTCAAATTAATTAATTATAGTTCTTGGTGAAGCCCAATAATGGGCCAGAAGATTCTCTGATTGATCATAGATAAAATTTCTCTCCCAAATAATTTGATTATTCAATAGCATAATGTTGTGCTTTTCTTCAGATAAAATTGATTAAACATAGCATAGAGTATTATATTTTTGCATTATGTACTGAGGACTCACCAGTGATCATTTTAAACGTGTTTGTTCACCTTAAAAGATACTGATCTTATATCCATCTATCAGCTGGATGCTTGTGCATCTAAACACATTACTATTTCATTCCTTTGTCCTGTCCATTCTTTATGTCTTGGCCAGGTTAAAAGAATGCAGGTGATATTTATACTGGGAATATAGTCAGACAAGTGTACCAGCCACCAGCTTATTGCAAACACTTAGGCCTTTGGCATCATAATAAGAAAATAAGTCTCTCATTTGATGGGGTACACAATGTCCTGAACAGCTATTATGATTAATTAACTTTTTCATGTTGGTGCAGGAAGTTTTATTAGTTCTCAGAAAACTAGCTCTAACTAGCTTGTAGTCTGATCACATACAGAGAGCAGGTCAAGTGAAAATGGAAAAAGCCAAGAAACTAATCCTGTGAGAGGTAAAAATGATTTTTTAGAAGCATCTCAATCTAGTTAATAAAGTGTTACCTCTCTCTCAGGGAGAGGTAATATAGGGATATTACTCCATATGGGAATTATAAATGAACATTTGAATTTTAACTTATGTTTACCACTGTCCCTGTTGCAATCTCTGCTGTAATAACGCTTTTTTGAACCCTTATGGAGGGTCTGGCTTGGGCTTTGCTCACTCTTGTGTTTGAGCAGAACCTAATTGTGTTACCATTGTGTTTGAGCAGAACCTAATTCCACAGAACTTGCTTTTTTCACTCAGTTAAAAACCTTGATAGCTGTGCAGTGGTGCTGGATGCTAGTAAACTGAGTTAGAATTTCATAATGACAAACACTCCAGGTTTTCAAGCACCTACTATGTACCAATCCTTTATTACATTTGCTATTTAGTTCTCATGAGAGCTCTGCAAGCTATTTGACACACGGTAAAACAGGCTTTAAGTGGCTAAGTCTCTTACTCAAGATCAAACAGCTAGTAGGTGGCAGCTGGGGTATTCAAGCCCAGCTCCCTTTCACTCCACAGTCATGTACTTTCTATTGCAGGGCAGTTCTGAATCTTTTCATGCATCCTTTTATGCTACTGGTTTGCAAAATACGGTGGAAGAAACCTCAGGTAAAGAAGGGAATGCAGACCTCATCCACAGTTATCTCAGATGTGCTTCTGGAAACACATCCTTGCCCGAAACTGTCAGCCTTTTTAGCACAACTGATTCTCACCTTCTCAAACCGACTCTGAAGAGGGAGCAGAGCTTACATGCGGGGAAATTCTGCTTTTCATTCCACACAGGTACCTTTTTCAGCAACCCTAAGATACAATGTGTAGGAAATGGAGAAGCTACAGGGAAATCAAAAACAGCACAAACACTCATACACCTGCATGCATGCGCCTGGTCGGCACACATGGAAAACACATTTGTCTGTGTGGCACAGTTAAGGGTAATAAGAGCGATGAATAAAAATGGTCTGTTTATATTCAGACACTCTAAAATTGACCCGTGGCTTGTTAGGATGTGGGAAATGGTGATGTGGCAGCGTACGTTGAACAATAGCAAAAACACATGGGTGCTCAGAAGAATATTGCTTTAGCCACTGATTTCTTTACAATTCTGAGCAAACTACTCATATATACACACATATATGTATATATATAATTATTTTTAGATTTTTCATTTATTTATTTTTAGGGAGATAGGAAGGGAAGGAGAAAGAGAGGGAGAGAAATATCAATGTGTGGTTGCTTCTCATGCATCCCCTACTAGGAACCTGGCCTGAAACCCAGGCATACACCCTAACTGGGAATTGAACCTGCTACCCTTTGGTTCTCAGGCCTGTGCGCAATCCACTGAGTTATACCAGCCAGAGTCATTTATACATATTTTTAAGTCATTTGATGAAGGCTATTTTGAAGTTAAATATTTAATATCAGTCATAAATCCTTTGTAACTCCTGGTTCTCAGTGATCTATCCCTAACAAGAGATACTTCAGGCAAAGTATTTCTTAAGGAAGTCAGGATGGCTAGAATATTCCAACTTAACCCGAGATAATAGTTTTACTCTGAGCTAGATACAGGGCTAAGCACTTTCATTTTCATGCAAAGCCCCTTTGAGATAGATCAAATTATTGTACCTGAGAGTCAGATGAGGAAACTGAAACCCAGAGGAGATTAAGTACCTTGGGCACTAACATGATGGGGAAATAGCGAAGTCGGGACTCACCCCAGGTGGTTTGGTGCCAGCCTCCTGGGACTTAAATGCCAGGCTATGCAACTCAGAGACAACCAGGCTACTCGTTGGAAAGTTAATTTTTCAGTTAATACTATTCTATGTTCAAAGTGACAGAAAAGACTCCAACCAGGGCTTTATAAGATCACTATAGCCTTCATTCAGCAACATGCTGGTAGCATAATAGAGCAAAGAAAGAAAAGGAAGGACACAGTTTAGGATTCAGGCCTAAGGACCTGTGAAACTCTTAAGGACCTGAGGGGGTTGTGAGGCATGCAGAGGGCATCATTTCCTGCCCAGAACCGAGGGATAAGGTTAAAAAAAATTTCTGGGTGGAAAATTACTTTAGACTTCATGAAAGGTTCATATTGTTAGAAAGGATGACTGTTGTTTACTGTTCTGTCTTTTGAGTTCACGCCTAGGGTTTTAAATGAGTCTTGACTTTGGCTTCTGGCATTTGCAGAACCAAGCAGCAAATGCTCTTTATACCCCAGCACAGACCTTTCTCACACATCGTGCCACCATACGGACATACCTACATGGAATTCCAGCGCTTTCCCTTTAAAAACATTTGAGGCTACACTGGCCACCAGCTACACTGGCTGGTGTAGCTCAGTGGTTGGGTGCCAGCCTGCAAGCCAGAAGGTCGCTGGTTCTATCCTCAGTCTGGGCACGTGCCTGGGTTGCAGGCCAGGTCCCTGGTTGGGAGTGTGTGAGAGGCAACCAGGAGAAGTTTCTCTTGCATATCAATGTTTTTCTCTCTAAAAATAAATAAAATATTTAAAATAAAAAATAAAAACATGAAGCATCTCACAATTCCTTGGCCTTGCTTGGTCCATTCCCTAGGTGGGGTTGTTTGCTTCTCTTAATGACTCCTATCTTTAAGAAGTTCATTTAAAACAGGCACAGCTACTTTATTTATATGCTAATCACTAAGGCCATAATTGGATCAGGTCTATACGGCAGTCACCCTGAGATATTTATGGCACATGCTTTCTCCAAGTCCTCTCTTTTCCATTGACTAGATCAGAGGGAATGCAAGAGGAGAAAGAGGTTAGTTATGCTGCAGGGTGTTATTTAGAGGTAATTCGGCATGATATATGTTAGCACTGGGTAGGACACACAGAGTATTTGCAAAAGAGAAAAAGGAAGAAAAGAGTAGCATTTTGTGCTAGGAATCAGGTATAATCAACCCTTCCAATATTGCTGTTGCTTCTGAGTATATTCAGGCTAACTTAAGGATTTTCTGGTTTATGTATTATGGTTGCTTTATTTCATTCTGTTTTAATTTGGCGTTTATTTGTTTCAGTCTGTGGTTATTTTGTTTTATGTTTATTTCATAGGTTTGTTTTTACTGAAGAGGGACCACTGTGACACAGAAGATGATTTAGAATAAGGGATGTGTGTTTAAAAAAGATAAAGCTGAGAAACGGTGATGCAGACCATAGTCCTGGTTGTCAGGCAGCGTGGCCTTGGATGAGTCATAACTTTCCCATTTGCAAAAAGTCTGGGGCCCTGTTAGTGATAACCCAAGCACAGCTGCCCGTCACATGCACCTAGGGGGTGTTTTAAAATGAGATGCTTGCTATAAAGCATGGTAGAACTTTTTGGGGTGGTGAAATTTTTCTGTATCTCGATTATGATGGCAGTTACATGACTATATATGTATAGGTCAAAACCTGAGAACTGTACACTAAAAGGGTGAATTTTACTGTATATAAATGATTTGATTTAAAATTTTAAAATTAAAAACAATGTAAAATTTTTTGAATATTATTATATTGAAAAAAGTGCTTGGGCCCCACCTAGATCCAGCTACCTACTGAAAGGTATCCAGCCTCTTCGCCCCCTTTGCACGTGTGAATCTAGTGGGAACTGACTCAGCCTCTCTAAGTTGGTGTCATCCAGGTCCAGATGCTCATCAGCTGTGTCTGTAGAGTCCAGAGGAACTTGGGTGGCAGAGAACAGTGTGGGTGCCTACAGCTACAGCGTGTCTGAATAGACCACTTAAATCGTATGGGGTATGTGGCTAAGTTCTGAGTGTAATACTGAACTAGAGCATCCTTTATGATCAATGAGCAGAAAATGTGGAAGCAGCCAAGTACTGATCACATATTAGAAACCAGTGTAAAGATAGAGGATATTAAACTAAATTAGAACTGCATATTAATAAAAAAGCTATTATTTTTTTGCATTAAAAAACAATTCTGTTGATGAGTCTGACACCAATCACATGAAATTACCCAGCAGACACAGGCTCACTGATTTGAACTCTGTGGACTTTAGGAAAGAAGGAATGCATCCTTGAGTCTGACAGGTATTTTCGATTCAGCATCAACCACTAAGAGGATCCCACCCTGGCATTCACAATATATTCAAAAAGATCTATGAGACCCTCATAGTTAAAAGTGTTTACTGACAGCATTCACAATATATTGGACTTCTGATAGAAAAATGGGATGTTGAAAATACTTAGCTTTGTTTAAAGCTCATAGAAGAGTGCTGTAGGTGTGCTTTGAGGTGTGTCTAAGGAACATCCCCCATTCTTCTGAAGCTGAGGGTTTAGGGGACTGCATTCCTGTAGTGTAGCCATCATCCTCGGCTCAGCTGCTGGAACTGTGGAAGGCACCAATGTCAGGTTGATTGGAAACACTGATATAATAACACCAAGATGGGTCTCTGAGGGAACCAGAATGCAAGATCACAGAGGAAGTTGGGTGCCATTGTGCCATGGGAAGCCAAAGTTGGGGGCAAACTAGAATTAGTGGGAAGCAGTAACTATTGTAGTAACAACAACAGCACCAACCACAATAATAAATAATAGCAATAATAGTAGCTGACACCTATGAAATGCTGATGTGTGCCATGCACTGAAGAAACCATGACTCGGATGTGATCACTTTCCTTAAGGTCACACAGCTGGTCAGTGACAGAGCTGGGAGGCAACCCAGGTACGGCACTTCTCAAACCAGTTTACACAATCTCTGCAAGTGCCCTTGCGCCTCAGGGAAGCCCAGGATACGGCTGCTGCTGCGGAGAGGATGGAAGCAGAGTGCAGAAGCAGAGCCACGAGACACAGCGGTGCACGGAGACAGGGCAGAGCAGCAGCACTCTTCCCGAGGACTTAGGGGTGCCAGCTCCAGTCTGCACGTGACCTTGCTGTGCTTAAAGGGAGGCCTATATTTTAAACAACCCTCCCTCTCCTTCTCCCTGCCCTTATGAACCGATTTCGTGGGATCTCTGTTTCTTGAAATCAGAAAACGTGAAACTAGAATGAAGAAATACACAAGAGAAGGGGAAGCTGAGGGAACATTTCTCAGGCAGAGGCCAGGGCAGAGAGAATTCTCCCAGCGCTCTCTGGTTGTGATAGTATTTTTTCAACCATCTCAGGTTGAGGAAGATGAGCCCCTGCTGCAGTTCATTAAGGAAATATCGATGGAGACTCCACAAGAGGACACTAAGCTGCTGAGGGTGCTTGGCATTACTCAGCATTACACTTAGCTAAATGACAGCTGTTAAACCCAGTTTCTTCAGATGTTCTCTTCTTGGGCTCGTGCCCCGTTTTCTATAATGGAGTTACTTGTCCGTATTTCAAAGGTTTTACTCACCACTAGGTCCCTCACCTCACTCATCGCCCTTCTTTTGATGCAAGACACCATTTATCATTTCTTCTTAAGTATCAAAAGTTAAAATCCCAGACAATATGCTGAGTCTTCAGGATTCCTCTGTCCTATTGTGGAAAGAAATGATCTGGTAGGCTCCCTCTGTCCCTCGGGTTTGCAGAGGAGGATCAGACCAAGGAATTGTCCAGGAGCTCGGGAGCAGGAGCAATCACCAGGAGAGCTCTGCATCCTGAAAGGTTCCGAGGAGGTCAGCCAGGCAGACACAGCCCAGGACGGGGGGATGCTCAAATTAAATGGTGAGCCAGCCACTGTGCAAATTTCAGAGCTGTGGGTTAATAGGGGTCAGTCTTTAGTTCTCAGTGTCTGGAGAGATGGTTCTGATTTTTTCAATTACACTGAAGCACACCAGCAAGGGAAAAATCCACCCTGGCTCACCTGTTTGTTTTTTCTGCTCTCCTGTGACTTCCCAAAGGGCTTTATTAATACTCTATGACTTCAGCTATTTGATCCCCTAAAGAAAGGTTCAGGAACCAACAACCTTTCCTTCTAATCTTACCTCAGTGTTCCTTCTGATTTGAGTCACTGAAGACTTCCTGTTTGAGGCTGAAAAATATTTAAGCAAGCAAGCAAGCAAGCAAGCAGCTCTAGCCAGTTTAACAGGGCATTGGAGCTGTTGCTAGGCAGGGCATTTTAGTACACAAGCATCAGACTGGGTTGCCAGGTTGGCACAAAGGTACAGGTTACCTCACCTGTCCTCCTGGCTAATCTTGTTATGTTAATGGGTGCAATTTCCCCACTATGGAGACTCGATGTTCTTGGCACCTGGACAGTGGCCTGAGGCTTGACTCAGAGGTGTATAAGAACTTGAGAATGCGTTTGTTGCCAGAAGGTCCTGCAGGCACTCCCACACCAGTGAGCAATCCCAGATCCACAGGAATGTGCCACTAGTGGACCGTAACAGACCTGCTCCAAGAAAGCAGCCTGGGACAAAAGGGTGGGGCTCCAGGGGATTCTTTCGGTCCTCAGGACATACTTTGAATTCTTTATAGAATCCTGGCCTTCCTTCCCTTTCCCAAGGGAAGCATATATTTTCACATCTTCGAGGTGCCCTGGATGTGGCATCTTAGCTAAAGCACTATTACATTCCTTCCACCTGGAAAAGTTTTCTCTGTAGCAGGAACTTGCTTTATAAAACACTACAGAACACCTAGTCCAAGCAGAGCGTTATGTGAGAGTGCTGGAGAGCTAGATGTAGAGTACCCCTTAATCATGTGAATAGAAGAGCCCTCCATTTCACCAGAGGGTACGTATTAATTTTCCGGCTGCCTGGGTGGGTAATCTGCATCTCCGAAGAGTGATGGGCCTCATCTGGCACTTGCGCATTTCCTGGCAGTGTGGGGATTTGCCGTTATGTCTTCCTAGCGCTGGTCTACCAAGTGCAGGAAGACCTCATCATTATTATTCTTGGCTTCATTTAGATCCACAAAGTGCCCAGGAGAAAACTCACCTGAGAATGAAATTTCATTTTCTGATTTAAGGGGATGAAAAAAGAATAAAGGAGGTTTGAAGCATATTTTAATTAAGTTATGTTAAAAACTTGGGTCATTTCTAAAATTTTGAAAGGAGATTCTATTAGAACCAGCACCTCCACTCAGCACCAGCACCAGCACTCAGAGGTGTATAAGAGTGCTGGTGCTGGTGGCCCCCCCCACCCCCCAAAAAAAAGGCAATAAGAGAGGCAGAGTTCTTTCTCATTAACCAGCTGAGGGCTTTATTCCTTGAGAAGTGGGTTAGAACTCCAGCTCAGTCTCTCTCTAGTTGAGAGCCCCATACCCCCAACCCTGGGGTACTTTAGTCAAGCTCAGAAAAGCTTCTTCCCAGGACTGGTGAGTCGTCTAAATGAGAACCCATTTGTAAACTGACCCACCCAGCCTGGCACATAGTAGGCCTAAACAGGACAAATAGACTCCTGTCTAATTTTTTTGAGCTATAAGTGTTTAGCCATTCTTCCAAAGGAGGTATCCCCAAATCAGTTTCTGGATTTTCTTTCCCTAAGGACCACTTCAAATCATAAGAGAATAAGAGGGGGTCAAAAAAAAAAACCCACCTTCTAATCCTTTACATGAGCAATACCTGAAATAAACTCAATAAAATAAATTTCTTTCACTTATTTTGACCACTGTGGGCTCTCCTGTCAAAGCTGTGGGAACTGTATTGGATGGAGGCGCACGCACTCACAGCCCTAGAATGCCTTGAGCCTGGAACGTCTTTGACAAGGGAATCTGTGGGAAGCCTGCATGGACGGCCACAGTCATAGGCTCACGAAGTCCCTGAACAAGAATCGTGGTCATTCTGGGCCCCTCCCGAGTCCTGAGCTGGGGGTGGGAATCATTCCTGTCATACCGGGGGTAGCAGCCCTTTCAGGAAAATACAAACACTATAGTCACACATATGGTAACATACACTTACATTAAGATATCGGGGTTTACCTACTTTTGTTCAATTTTTAAAAGAAAAGCAGGTCTCTTCTCTGTCCCCTGGGATGCCTGTGCAGGCCTTCAAAGTAGGATGATGTGCTCAGGACTGTCGCCCTGTTTCTCACGTGTCTCCCTACTAGACTAAGCTGATGAAGAACACCAAGTTCAACTCCCAGTTACTTCCATTATGAGATGTATGAGCTTGGGCATAATTGATTCAACATAGGCTCTGTTTCTTTCTTAGGTCTAAAAAATTGTGATAATAATAGTATTCATCCTTTGTTGTAGGTTTTTTTTTTTTTTTGGAAGATTAAATAAGAGTAGAGAGCTTAGCATGGTGTTTGGCATATAAAAAGGTGTTCTATAATTATTACTGTTATTATTATTGTGATGTCAGTATCTAGCATGTTTATTTATTTACATGAGATTCAAAAAGTTTTAAAAATTGATTTATTGTGCCTGAACCACAGCCCTGCTGTTCGGCTCTATGTTCGTTCTGTGCTTTGACCTACAGTGCTGCATGTGGCTAGAGAATAACAATTATGTATACTGGCTTCACTTTAAATTCCTGACCATTAATCTCAAGTAGGCACTTAACGCTGCCCAGTAATCACACTGTGTTTCTCTAACCCAGTCATCCTCTTACTCTCTACGGTGAGTGGTTCATACTTTCTCTTTCAGCCTCAAACCTCCCCCATTCTCATTGTAGGCTAACAGTTGTGTTTCTATTTCAATGGGGAAAAAAATGCAATCAGAAGAGGTTGCTCCCATCATCCCCACATCTTCTTGCCAACTTGTCTGGAAGCCTTTGTGTTCTGTACTCTCTCCTGTAACCGAGGGTGGACTGCTGTGCTCCTGGATAAAACCAACCCCTTCACTCAAGCACAATAATCCCTCTTCTCTTGCCCTCTCAAGCATATTCTTGAGCATTCTCTCCTTTCTGCATCTCTTTCTACTGATCATTCCTCTTAGGGAACAAGTATTTTACATTTTTTCTCCCATTTTTAAAGACCTTTATTTTGACCCTTTCTCCTTTAATTATACCCCAATTTTTCTCATTCCTCTTAGTGTGAAGCTCCTTGAAAGCTTCACACTAAAAGTTCACCATGGAGTTCACCATGGAGAAGTTCACCAGGTCAGCTGTCTCCAACTTTCCTTCCCCCATCTTTTTTGAACCCATCCAATCAGGTGCAGACCCTTGCAGGTGCAGATACTGCAGCTGTTCTTGTCAAGTCACTGATGACTTAGGCACAGCCAGTTCCAATGGTCCATTCTCAGTCTTCATCTTACTCGACCCATCAGAAGCATTTGCAGGGTTGACCACGTCCTCCTCCTTCCAGAATGACGCACATGCCTGGCTTTTCACTGACCTCTCGCTGTTTCTCCTCAGTCTCCTTTGCTGATTTCCCAGTCTCTAAATGTTGGAGAACCTCAGGGCTCAGACTATGCATTTCTTTCCTTTACAATCCACAGTCTCCCCCTCTGTTCTTCCTACTCAGTACTGCGAACTTTACTCCTCAGTGTTAGAAATGCCCCTCTCCAGGCTTGTTTGATCAACATCTGCCTTCTAACAAGACCCCCAGGTGATCTATTTGCACATTAACGTTTATGATCTTCCTAAGTGGTCCCAACCAATTTCAGGGCCTTAAATGCCATTTATTTGCTGAATTGACTCCCAAATTTATATTTCTAGCCAAGAATCTCCAGTGAATTACAAACTCATTTATCCAACTACCTATCAACTTTTCCACACGAGGTGTTTTGTAGTCAGTCTCATCCTAACCTGTCCATCACTGAGCTCCTGTATTTCCACTAAACCTGTGTCTCCAGTATCCTTTCCTCTCATCAGTAATAGCAGCTCCATTCTCCTGTTGCTCAAGCCCAAACCCTTGGAGTCACCTTGCTTCTTTCTCATATCTGGTGGCAACAATCAAGTCAGCTCTACATAGACAATGTGGTCAAAATTTAGTCTTTCTCATCATCCCGTTATCTGGGATAAACTCTGCTTCCGTTGTTTCTTCTAGTCTTTTCTGAACATGACAGACAGAATAAATTTTGATAGATCATGACACTCCTCTGTTTAAAGCCTTCCAGCATTTCTACCTTATCTGAGGTAGGACCCACAAGACCCCACATGGCCTGTTTTTCTTATTACCTTTCTGACTCTTCAGCTGTTTCCTTTCTTAATGTTCTAGAACCTCCTTGCCCTTCCTGCTGTTCCTCAGACCCAGCGGGCATTTTCTTGCCTCAGGGCCTTTTTGTACTTTCCGTTCTTTCTGCCTGAATGCTCTTCCTCCAGATATCTGTGGGACTCCTTCTACTCAAAGTCACCTTCTCAGGAGGCCTTCCCTGACCGTGCTATCTAAAATCTCAGCCTCAGCCCTCTCCCTTCATTTCATGCCCCTTTTTCTTATTTATTAATTCATTTGTTTATTAGCAACCCTAGCATTCTCCCTCTTCTCTCTCTCTCTCTATTAATGAGTTCTCCAAAGAAAGAGAACCAATAAGATATATAAAATATAGTATAATATAGTATAGTATGATATGATATAACATAACATAATATATTATAATATAATATAAAATAAATGACAGATAGAGGTTTATTATGAGGATGGGCTCATAGAGTGCAACTAAGTCCTTCGCTTTGCTATCTGCCCCAGAGGCCCAGGAAAGCAAGTGGTGTAGGTCCAGTCCAAACCTGAAGGCCTGAGAACCGGGGCAGTCAATGGTGTAAGCCCCAGGCTGAATGTGCAGTTCCCTAGAGCCAGGACAGGCAACATCTCACTCTGGGCAGGCGAAGATGGATGTCTCAGCTCAAGTAAAGAGAAAATAAATGTTCCCTTACTCTGTCTTTTTGTTCTGTGCAGGCCCTCAAAAGACTGGACGATGCCAATCTGCACTGATGAGGCTGAACCTCACTCAGTCACACATTCAAATGCTAATCTCTTCCAGAAACATCCTCCCAGACACAACCAGAAATAATGTTTACCAGCTTGCTGGGCATCCCTTAGCCTAGTCAAGTTGACACATAAATTTAACCATGACTCTCTCTCTTCCTGTGTGTGTACATATTTATTTGTTTATCAGCTTTTCTTGTGTTCCACTGATTTTGTTTGTCAGGATCTGTGGAAACACCATACTGCTTTAATTACTACATTTTTATGGTAATTCTGTTCTTCTTTGACATTAGATTTGGCTTTTCTTGTCCATTTGCTATGTCATGCACGTTTTAGAATCAGTTTCTTGAGATCCATGAAAAACTCTGTCAGCATTTTCATTGAAGTTACATTGGATATATTTATTAACTTAGAGAAACTTGCTATCCGTATTACAATGAAAGTTCCTATGCATAAAATAGTATTTCTTTCTGTTTAATTAGGCCCCCTTTAATATTGTTTGATAAAGTTTCATATTAGCTCATAATGTTCATGTACATTTTTGCTTTTATCCCTATATTACATATTTCTTTATGTTGTAGATGTTGCATATGAATTCTTTAATAAACTGTTTTATTTGGAAATGATACAGATTTACAGAAAAGTTGTAAGGATAGTACTGAGAGCTCTTGCACACACCTCACCCAGTTCCAGTTTTCCCTAATATTACTGTCTCACACTACTCTGCTATGATTGTCAGAGCTAGTACACTGATGTTGTTATGGTACAATTAGCTAAACTCCAGACTTTGCTAGGATTTCCCCAGTTTTTCATTAATGTCCTTTTTCTGTTCCGGAGCCTCACCCAGAATACCACATTGCATTTAGCTGCCTCTGTCTCTACATATTCCATGCTTCACTTAACAATGCATATGGTGACTTATAGTATGACTGTTCAAAAGAGTATTATGTAATATTGTTATGAGCTTATAGTTATTGTTTGTGACCACCCTCAGTTCATATGTTGAAGTTCAAAACCCCAATGTGATGGCAGTTGGAGGTGGGGCCTTTGGGAGGTAATTAGGTTTGGATGAGGTCATGAGCGTAGGACCCCCAGGATGGTATTGGTGCCCTTATAAGATGAGAAACCTCTTTCGTTACTCACACTCACAGAAGAGAGGCCATATGAGCACACAGCCGGAAACTGTCTGTCTACAAGCCAGGAAGAGGACTGTCAGCACAATCCAACCATGCCAGCATCTTAATCTTAGACTTCCCAGCTTCCAGAACTGTGGGAAATAAAGGTCTGCTCTTTAAGCCACCTAGTCTGTAGTATTTTGCTGTGGTCATCTGGGATGACTAAGACACATGTTTTTTTCAGAGTGATGAAAAATTCTTTCTAATGAGTTCTTAAATATTGCTAGAAAAGGTACCTAATGTAGCTATTTGAGGAATGATATGAGCATACTGAAGATCTAATCAGTAATTGAAGAAGATTTTATTCACTTGGGTATTCCATTATTTATCATTTTTGCCCAGATACATAATTTCCTTATATGGCAATAGATCATAAAGTGAAGTGCTGAAATTATAAAAATTGAGATATATCTTATAGGGCTTTTATTTAAAAATATATACATTTAACATTATATGGAAAATCTTGGGAAAACACATTTTAACATGAATTACTAGCATTACAAATTTTTCAGGGTCAATATTGTTCAAAATTCCTTAGGTTAATAAGAAATTGACAACAATAACTTGTCATAAAAGAGGATAGTTGATGAATACATAGAGATAATAGAAGAAATCTAAATTATTTTCTTAGAACTATTCTAATACCTTAGTCTTACCACCACCAAAGAAGCAAATGTTTCACTATATTTTTCAAGCAATCTTGCACAAATGCTGTCCTGAAAATTTTATGTAGACCTACTTTTGCCCCACCCTGTATTTTGGCCTACATTTTAAAATGAAATGTAAAGAAATAATTTTAAACCAACTAATGACATTCCTTTTCTTGAGTGTGACAAGAGAAGGAAGTCTTTAGCTTCTACTTTTAAGGTTTGTATATAAACCCTAGGAAAGTATATACACCAGGCATGCTTAGTTAACTTAGATATTTCAGATTGTTAACTTCCAGGTATTACTCACATGACATAAGGAGCCTCAGAACTTGAGGAGACACACTTATATTACCTGGAATTTTATTGCAGTTGTATCCATTAGGATGGGCTAGGTAATGATTTGAGAACAACAACAACAAAAATTTATTGAATTTATTTCTTCCCCATATTCATGTCTAATGCACATCAACAGAGAGTTCTATGCCTTAAAATTATTCAGAAGCCTAGAACCAAGTTAAAGGGAATAGAACTTGATAAGGTACAATTGCTGTTAATACTTTTATGGAAAAATTATGTGTTACTTGTCTTTATTTTCACATTTCATTATCCAAAACAATAAAAAAGACTATGTTTTAGTTTAAAAAATAAAAAGGTATCATTTAATTTCACTATGGGTCCAGAAGGGCAACAGGAATATTTGCAAAAGTTCATATATGACATTACAACAATGTTTGAGAAAAACTCTCTTATTTTCATTCTCTACACTCATAATACACTCACAGCATTACTTGTACGCCAAATGTGTGGAGTTTTTCCTACACCAAATAATCTCTGATTCTCCATATAACAGCTGGGTGTCCTACAATTAAACTCAATTCTGTTACTATCTTCCTGCAGACAGGGCCAGATCCCACAGGTTAAGGCTTCATTCCCAGAAGACTGCATCACCCCAACCCACTTTAGATGCCACTTGTGAGTCCAAGTTATCACTTGTATTTCTGACCAATCATCTGTCAATCAGAGTTCCCCATGCCCCCCTTCCTGGGATTTAATTTGCTTGAGAGGCTCACAAAACTCAGGAAAACATTTTACTTACTAGATTATTGTTTTTTTAAAAAAGGATATAACTCAGGAACAACCAGGTGGAAGAAATGCACATGGCTACGTGTGTGGGATGGGGAGCAGAGTTGCCATGCTCTCTCTGGGCAGACTACTGTTCCAGCACTGCCAACCTGCCTGCTAATCTGGAAGCTCTCAGACCCTGTGGAGGCTTCATGTGTCAGAAAAATGGATTCAATCGTTGGCCATTAGTGCTTGATTTGTCCTCCAGCCCCTTTCTCCTCCATGAAAGTGAGGAGGTGAAAATGAGAGTTCCAAACCTCTAAGCACATGGTTGGTTTCCCTGGCAACCAGCACCCATCCTTAGGGGCTTTTGAAAAGTTACTTTATTACCATAAACTTAGATGTGATTGAAAGAGGCTTTTTATGAATAACAAAAAAACACCTGTTTACCTTTATCCTTCTGGAGCTATTTTAGAAATTGGGGACAAAAACTAAATATTCTAACAAATGATACCCCTGTGTCTCTAATTATTTAGGAAATTACAAGGCTTTGGGAAACTATGAGCCAGGGACAGGGATGAAACCAAATATATATTTCTTCTTATAATACAAGATATCACAAACAATAACAGAAAAATTAGAACTGATGTGATAGAGATATAACTATGTCAATTAGAAATTTGACTATATAGCCATAAAAAGAGACAACTATGTCGGGTTATTTGTTTAAAACCTCATTCTACTTAATCCAAGAAGGTAAATCTACGATTCTGGAGCACCCACTGCAGAGTATTTGGAGGAGGATGAGTAGCAGGTTGAAGTAGATTTCTCTGGAACACCAATGTTTGGATGAGCAAAACAGGCAATAAGAAACACTGAGAAGAAAATGTGAGAGTTCCAGAAGAGCTGGAGTATTTTTGAGCCAAGGAAGTAGAAAATTTGTAGAAATAGGGAGTCATCAACAGGGTCAAGTGCAGCAGAGCACTCCAGGAAGATAAGGGCTGAAAAGGGACAATTGCAGAAGGCACTGTGGGAGGTCTTTGGTGGCTTATCCACACAGCACCTCAATGCACCTCAAACCCAAACTCACAGTTCTAAAGCCATCGTCCTTCTTTCTAATCATACTCTTCCTCCTACATTTGCTATTTTAATTTTTTGGCATCTAGCCACAAAGCTAGAAAGCTGAGAATAATTATATGCTCCCAGAACACCCACATCTACTCAATGTCATGCAAATTTCTATTCCTGAATATTTCTCAGATCCCACTCTCCTATCCATCTGTACCCCACAGCCCTAATTTGAGCCCTCATTAGCATTTGCCTGGACTATTTTATAACCTCCTAACCACTCTCCTTGCTTCTGGACTTCTGTCTGTAAATCTGTATGGGTTGTCTATGTCTGCATAACAGATTATTTTAAAATTTTATAACTTAAAATAACAATAAACACTTATTATCACTCATAGATTCTGTGGATCAGGAATTCAAGAGAAAGCTCTATCATGAAGTTGTAGTTAAGATGTTGGCTGGGACTGCAGTACTGCACTTAGGGAAGTCAGTATTTGGTGCATGTAGCTGCTCTTTGCTTAAATGAAGAACTGAATGAATTATTATTTTAGGAACAAATACAGTGGTCTAGGTTCAAAAAGGTCATTTACCTATTTTTTTTTGTTTTCCTCAGTTTATTTTCCAGGAACTCAAACTTACCCAATCTGGCCATTATTCTCTCAAGAAAGATGAATAAATGACTTCTGAAATCCATCCTCAATATTTTTGAGAAAGAATTAAAAGGAATTCTGTAGGAGAATAATATTTTGCTTAGGAAATGAAAGAGATGCCCTCTTCTTATGGGACTGTACTGCTCTTAACAAGCTGCCTAATAAAACTTCTATTTCCTTTTTAAAAGAGAAACTCACACAACTCTGTCTAGTAACCTCTGTCCTCAACAACCACTTAGCTCTTTAATAGGGAGATAAAAACAATAGCTACCATTTGTTGAGCACGTATATGGCTTGGCATTGTGATGAATAATTATATGCATCATTTTATTTAATTTTCCCAACAATGCTCTGCAGTTACTAGGTCTGTTTTACAAGTTAAGAAAATGAGAAACAGAAAGGTTACATAAACTGTGGTCACATGGCAATAATGTGAAGGAATCAGGATTTATATGTAGTCTGACTCTGAATGCCTGGTCTAAGAAAAAAAATTTTTTTTCTATTAAGGTGTAATTTACCTACAGAATAACTAATTACTTTTAGTGTCTTGTTCTTTGAGTTTTGGCTAATGCATATAATAGAGTAACTACCACTGCAATCAAAATGTAGAATGTTTCCATCACTGCAAAAAGACCCCTCATGCTACTTTGTAGTCAGCTGGCACATCCAGCCCCTGGCAACCACTCATCTGAAAAGTCAACAACTCATCTTACATCCATAATGGAAATGAAGTCACAGGGTAAACCACTGCCCTTAAAAATCGAAGAGAAAGACATACGGATAGAAGACTACACTTTATCACAGTAGAAATCCACAGCAGACAGGACACAGACTGGGAGAAACTATTTGTAAAAACCACATCTAATAAAGACATTGTCCAAAGTACAAACAACTCTTAAAACTCAACAATAACTGTGAACAACCAACATGATTAAAAATTGGACCAAAAACCTTAACAGACACCTCGCCAAAGAAGATACACAGATGGCAAATAAGCATATAAAAAAATGCTCCACATCTTATGTCACCAGGGAAACGCAGATTAACACAATGAGATCCCCCTGCCACCCCGTCAGAAAGGCTGAAATCTGAGCACCGCGACACTGAGGGCTGGGAGGATATAGAGCAGCAGGAACTCAGGAACTCTTACCCGCTGCAGGTGGGAATGCAGAGTGGTGTAGCCACTTTGAAGGACATCTTATGCTTTGTCATAAAACCAAACAGACTCTTACCACGTGATTTAGCATTCACACTCCTTGGTATTTACCAAAAAAGGGTTGAAAACTTACATCCACACAAAGGCCTGCACACGGACATTAATAACTGTCAAACGTTGGAAGCAAACGAGATATCCCTCACTAGGTACAAGTTGTCCTTTGGTAGGTGAATGGGTAAATAAACAGTGGTACCTCTACACAATTGGCTATTATTCTGTTCTAAAAAATTAATGAGCTATCAAGTCATAAAAAGACAAGAATTATATCAAGTGAATATGACTATGTGAAAGAAGCCACTCTGGAAAGGCTACATACTGCATGATTCATACTATATGACACTCTGGAAAAAGCAGAACTATGGTGACAATAAAAACAGCAGTGATTTTCAGGGATTAGGGAGAAGAAATGGATGAACAGGTGAAGCACAAAAAATCTGTAGGCCAGTGAAACTACTTGGTATGATATTATAATGATGGATACATGGGTTACACATTTCTACAAGCCTGAAGAGTTTACAGCACCAACAGTGAACCCTAATGTAAACTACCGACTTTGGGTGATAATGGTGTGTCAATGTGAATTAATCAATTGTAAAAAATATACTACTTTGGTAGGAGACACTGATAAGGAGGGATGCTATGCATGCGAGGACAAGGGGATTGTGGAATAATCTCTACCTTCTACTCAATTGTGCAATAAACTGAAAACTGCTCTAAAAAAAGAGTCTATTTTTTAAAAACCCTAAGCAAATTTAAACAAACAAACAAACAAATAAGCAAGCAAACATATATACTATCCCACTATTAAAAAGCAGCAGAACTTCATAGCTAAGGGCAAAGGCTCTGGTATGAGGTTATCTGAATTTGGCATTGATGGTGCTGTATACTTACCTGCAAAATGTTGGATACTTCTTCTGTTGGGCTGGCAAAAATGTTCACTTGGTTTTTTCCATAAGATGACTCTAGTAGTGCTTGGTTGTCTTTAACCTCGTTTGAAACAATTTTGTTAGATTGTGTTCCATGTGTCATATCACCATGCATTTAAAAAGAACTTATCAAAATTGGTGAATTTTTTGTGTAGCCATTTTAGTACTGCACATGGAAGAATATGCACAACACTTTTGGTATATCATGCTTTATTATTTCAAGAAAGGTAAAAACACAACTAAAATGCAAAAAAGATTTGTGCAATATGTGGAGAAGCTGTAACTGATTGAACGTGTCAAAAGTGGTTTGCAAAGTTTCATTGGAGATCTCTCCCTGAACGATGCTCCAAGGTTGGGCAGGCCAGTTGAAGTTGACAGCAATCTGTTTGAGACATTAATTGAGACAAATGTTGATTGTTCTCAATTAATGTCTCAAACACAGGAGAGAGCTAACATACTCAAAATATCCAAAATCAATAAAGTTATTGGTGAAAATAAAAATGTTTTTTATTTTACAGAAAAAAACTAAACAGACTTTTTGGCCAACCCATAGCTTCCCTGTGTCTCAGCTTCTTCATTAAAAAACAGAGTACCAAAAATGTTGTTGGTGATTACTACTGAGCATCTGCACACTGCTTAGAGCAGTGCCGTTTAAAGTTGACCTGTCATTATTATTTCATTTCAGGATTGTTGTGAAAATTAAGTAAGACAAAATAAGCAAAACATATATAGTAAATGCACAGTAGCTGTGCACTTCTAAATAAACTGCTGGCCTGCAGACTGTCTTGGGCTCTGTTTTCAGGGGAACCCAGCTTTAACCAAGCACCTACTATGCGCCATCACTGTGTCTTCATGAACAAAAACTTAACGAAGCAAGAATCTAATGGAGATAGTTAGTGTTCTACTCCAGAGGCATTGATCACAGAATAAAATGTTGCCATCTTAATTACAGCCTTTTAAAAAAATATACAAAACTTTCTGAAGTTTAAGACTTGGCTTTAGGATTAATAGCTCACAATTCTATGTTCATGAAAATGAGATACCTTCTACTATTATAGAGTGCAGCCTTTTGATACAAATGTTTTACAAGTCTCCAATATAGTGTATGTGAATAGACATCAACACAGTGGCAAATAGGAGCCTTACATGTATCTACTCTTAAAAGGCGTGACAGACAAAGTAGGGTGGGGAGGATGGGAGAAGGCTCGCTTCTCCTTTCCTTGTGATCGATGAAAGTCCGAAGCCCAGGATTCTTCCACATTCCCAAATCATCGGTGCTTGCTCAGCCATTGGTGCTGGCTGCTTGCTGCAGATTTGAATTTGATCTGCGAGTTTCTATTTCTGCACACCATATTTTGCTTCTCCTGTGTCAAACAGCCAGTATGGAATCCAGGTGTCACTCTAAATGTCTAACGGAAGTGCCTGTCAAGGACCCTACACGAAATGACTCAGAAATAGCCAAAGGCTTAGAACAAGCTCTAAACCCGGGGGGCGGTGTTGGGATGGCAGGTGCACAGTAGGCGGTACATTGCTCCTGGTCATAGAGTTCCTGCTCACTTGGCAGTGCAGTCGTGGTTCTGAGGAGTCCTGGGGGTGGGGTGGGGGGACGTGTGCTACAAGATGACTGATCATCGCAAGCCCTCTGGCTTCCCAAAGAAATTGACCTGTGTGGAAGGCTGAAGGAGTGGATCAGAAACTGCGCAGGACATTCCATTTTGCTGGAATACATCCTTGCCTAGAGTCAAACTCTGCAGTTGCCCTTACAATGTAATCAGTTCACTGCCTTCCTTCATAATGCCACAGAATGAGCCTGCTCCCGGGGAAATCAATGACGCCTCCTCTGTGGGGAGTACGCAGGGTCTGGCCTGAAAAAGTGCTGCCCCCAAACCACCCAGCCCTTCAGTAAAGGGGGGAAGACTCATGTCTTAGACTGCATCCACTGACACCTCTCTTTCTTGGCCTGCACGTGGTGAGGCCTGTGTGTCCTGGCACAATAAAGGCCTCATGGATTCACAATCATTTGGTAGTTCGGAAGACAGATTCCTGGTGCAGCAAGCTCAGGAGTATCTCCCTGTGATAGCCTCTTTTCGGGGAACTTGTCCATTAAGTGACAGCACCTGTGTAAGCTGAGCCGGGTCCCCAGGCTGAGCAGCTGCTATTGTCTGCCATGACTTCATGATTTTCCCCTCGGCCTGACCTTCAACCCCTTCGCTGCCTGGAGCAATGTCTCCTTACTTCTCACACATTCTCCCACCAGACCTGGCAGTTCTCTCATGTTAGACTGTGATGAGAAGCCCAGCCCCAGCGTCCCCAGCCAAGGTTGCTTCCATTTGGCAACATAACATCACCTTCCAAACGCTCTATGGCCAGAAGGTTCTTCAGGCATTCAAATAACACCTTTATGAAGAAATTTAATAATATGCATGTTAAAAAACCAACAACACCTATACCTCTGTTTTTGCTTGGCCTGCCAGGTCCTACCTTCCTTACCAGCATCTGCCCCCAGTCCGGCCGACCAGAGGCAGGGACCCAGGTCTGTGCAGGGGCACCAGATCTCCCCTAAGTGTCTATACCCCACCCCCACCCCCAGCATGGAGGAGAAGAGAGTCATGAAAACCTGCCTTCAAGAAACTCGTCTCAGATTTCTGTTTTTGGCCTGTATTCATATTCTAACTTTGTCTCCTTTATTTAACACTGTATTTTTCTCTTTATTCAACACTGCTAAACTATTATGGACAAAGGTCTCGGCTAGGCCCTATGAGTTATAAAAACATTCGGTGCCATGGGAACTCACTAACTGATGCCTCTGAAAAGTTAAATAAAAATGCATCTTTTTCCACATCGCTTAAACCTGATTTGGAGGCTGATTTATTAGAATGAACTAGAATTTGAAATTGACCATGAATCAAATGAGCTCTTGAAAACCCAGATTGATTTTCTATAAAGAAAGAGAAATTTGGCACTATAAGGCCAACTGAACTAAACAAAATAAATCACAACTTGTCTGATTTTTATTCATTTAAACATAGAAAAATGTTACTAAAATTTTAAAAGGGAGAAATAATCTGGAAACAGGAAAGTATGAAAAGAACAAAAATTATGGGGATGGTGAAGGATGCATAGAACTTTCAGGACTTTAAATCCCCCTGTGTTGGGTTGAGATCTATTGATGTACAAAGAAATCCTACCTAAATTAAAGCAGGCCAATTAAACAACAAAGAAAGTTAATTATCACACCTCAAGGATCAAAGTCCCCAGTAGATTGTAGATCCCTTCACCTGACATGTTTTCCCAAGGTGTCCAAGCCTGACCCAGTGCAGCCAACCATGGGTAGTGAGTAATCTCCCCTTCCACATCACACTGCTTCCCACCTGCATCTGGGTTCCTTGTCACCAAGGTGGATCACAGCTGACTGGTGTGATGTGATCTGCTCCACTTCAGTTTTCTGGGCTCTTCCATTCTCTCTTGGGATGAGCAGTGGGCTCTATGTATTAATTCCAGTTTACAAAGAAAGGAACTGCCTGTGTTTCCAGACTGGGACTGACCTCACGAGTGTTTACTCATGAGGCTGAGTCGGCAGGACTCCAGCCCCCTTCTATTGCTTGTTTGTACGGGGTAGGGAGAGTCCAGAACGTCCTCTGTCGACGAGAACATTACTCATGCCTTTCATTTCCCTGATGTAAATTCTGCCAATTTAGCGATCACTTCTATGAGTTGGTGCTGATCACTCCTACACATTTGGGTACCAGCCCCTTATTCTCCTGTGCCTTTTCTCACAGAACATTTTTTAAATTCGTGATCAATCTATTTCCCCTCCTTTCTATATCTGTAGCAAGACCAAAGTGAGCTTGTACTTTTGAAGTGACGTTAGAAAGAATAACAAGTCTCATTTACTCACTTGTGATTTCAACACACACACACGCACACCCAGTGAAAAGGAGCCAGATGTACCTAGCATTTATCTCTCTGGACTTGACGGGCTTCGGTGATGATCTTAGCATGATCACATCCTATAAATAACACATTACCTCCGCCGTTGGACACTGCAGCTTCGTGATTTATTATCCAGCACTGCCTCTCTCACCTGTTATTCTTCCCTCTTTCATGTTCCTGTCCAGGAGGACATTTCACTTTTAAGACATGGATAAAATTGGTGCATAAAATTAAGAGCAGCACTTTCACTTTCTCTTTTATGAGCAGGTTAGAGGTATGCGAATGCCTATGGCCCGATGACTTTGATTTCAGAGCGAGGCATCATGAGAGCTGGAGAGGGAAGGATGGGGGTAGCATAGTGCCAAGACTGCAGTTTCTGCTCTGTGGCCTGAAGACTGCTGAGCTGGGGTCTGCACACCTGCTCCCTCGGCCTGAGCAGGAGGTACAGGTCGAGAGGTTAGACACGGGATGTTTTCCCAAGGAATAAATGCACGGCAATTATCCTCTCACCTTCAGCTGTGTAGTGCAGAAAGGGAAAAGGGAGACGTTGTTCCTTCCAATGGTAGAAATGGTTCTTTGATATGTCAGCAACAGGGAGCTGTTTAATCGAGTTGTGGTCTATGCACTTGATGAACAATTATGCAGGCTTTTAAGGGGAAAGTTTGAAGACTACCAAGTGACCTGGAAAATGATTATGATAAAATTGTAGTCTAAAAATCAGAATGCCCAATTTCATCAACACTATGATTATTGCAGTAAGACAGAAGGAATTTGGAACCAGAAAAAGAGAATATAGGTGATTTTTATATGCATGGAACTGGGAATTTTTTCCTTTTTATTATTTATAGTATTTGTTGTAGGACAATTGCATTGCTTTTTAAAATGCAGCCTAGACACAAATGGTTTTGAGCCCAGTCTTCAGCGGTTGTATCATTAAATATCTCTGTTTTTAAAGCCATGTGTTTGATAGGAACACACTCCTGTTTCTCCATTTCTTTTAAATCCCCAGAACCTGTGAGCAAGATGAGTTTATAAAGTACCATAAGTTTACAAAATTTATAATAGAATATTTGAAATATAAGCATAACAGAGTAGAACTAATATATACAAATTTCTCATTTTAAAACAAAAAATGCCTTTCATGTTTCTCTAAATAGTATTGATTTTGAAAGAGATTTTATTTTTTTTTAGAAAAGCTTCAGATTTACAGAAACATTAGGAAGATACTATAGAGCATTCTGCTGTATCCTGTAGTTGGTTTTCCATTACTAACACTTTACATGATCATGTTTTATTTGTTACAACTATTAAACCAATATTGATACTTTATTAACTAAAGTCCAAACTTTATTCATTTTTTAAAATTTTCACCTAGTGCCCTCTTTCTGTCCCAGGCTGCCATCCAAGATGCCACGAGACATTAACTTGTTGTGTCTTGAGGCTCTCACGGCCATGACTTTCTTGCTTGTGAAAACTTGGCTGTGGTGTGTGTTCGTCAGGTGTGTTCTAGAATGCCCCTCAATGGAGATCTTTCTGGGGCTATGGCTTTAAAAACAACAACAACAACAACACAGAAGTTCCACTGTCACCATTTCGTATCGATGGTGCACATACCACCAGCATGACTTACCCTGCTGGTGTTTACCGTGACCACCTGGCTGACATCACAAAAGACCTTTCTTTTGAAAGCATTTCACAACTTGAGTACCTGCCAGGTACTCAAAAAAACTTGGTAAAAAATGCACAGACAATAGACTGCCCCTAAACAAAAAAGCCAAAACAGAACATGGCAAGACTCTAACCTGTGACTCTCAGAATTTATTAAGGAAGAATCCATCACTCTTTACGTGGGTCCTCCTGTTCTCTGCCTCATATACCCCCCTGCCCCAGCCCGCCCTGCCTTGACACCTATATCTGTTTGCATCTGCAGATTAGTGAGATGCTTATATTTATATCATTTCAGAGACTAGAATGCCTCCATGGCCATTTAATGTTCTGATGTTAAATCTTGCACTGCGAAGACACAAACCCAGTTTTTATGTAAAGGTGGAGATTATGCAAACACAGATATCTCTCCTTCCTACTGACAGAATAAATAAATTTCACAGAGTCATCAAGTCAAAAATGTGCTGTCAGTGATGAGTGCCAACGTGGGAGCCTCTGCAGGTCTGTGGGGCGACGGGACTGGCAGTGAAGGCAGGCACTAGGGGACCAGTGCTGTTAAGCAGCCTCTCCAATATTGTTATTTCTCTCTAATAGCTGGTCCATTGAGCTAGCTTAATAAAAATGTTCAATAAATAACTGAATATTTTAATAATTGTTATTTCTCCTTATTCTCTGATCCATTGAGATTTCTTAATAAAATGTTAAATAAATAACCAAATATTTTAATAACAAACAGATGGAATATTAAAAATGAGGTGTCCTAGAGATATCAGTCACTGTCAGCCCCACTGCAGGCCTTTCTAAGGGGTGTGCTTTACCGGAGCCTTCGCTGTGTAAAGCCTCAACTCATTTCATGAGCTGTGCCTCACAGGCTGAGACTGGACAAGCCGGACCCAAGGACAGCCGCTTCACAGACTACTCCCCGCCTGCTCAGGCTGACATGCTAAAGTCTTTGCCTTGCCATTTGGAATAAGAAACAAGGAAGGAGTTGCCAAGAAGCAATTTTACTCGTGCTGTCAAATCGCCACAGGTTTGAGGAAAGCAAAGCCACGTGCAAGGTGAAGTCACCAAGTGGCATAGAAGAGAGAGAAAAAGCTGTCAGGGCAAGAGTGTCCCTGAGAGAGAATGAGTCAGAGACGCCATGAGAGGGGACAAGAAAGCGACCACGGGACAGACACTGGGGCCTTAAACTAGGTAACATCTAGGGCCTTATGACCTCTGATTCATTCTGTTTTATTTTTTCTTATAAAATAAATTTTATTTAGAAAGTCGCAGAGGTAGAGGTAGCTGTAGAAGAAATGGATTCTGGAAACAAGTTACACAGGCAGAAGAAGGTCCCTTGTTGCTTAGGGGAAAGAGAGAGGCAAGGAAGCCCACCCGGGGAGAAAGGGTGGGGAAAGGTGGAGGTGTGCTCCACAGCGGGAGCAGAGCCCCTGATTCACTCTGATCTGTGTGAGTATGTTCAGATAACACCTGTCCCTCTTCCCTGAAGTCGAGCCTTTATTCCTTTAGGGTTCAAAGAACGCTGCCCAAAACAGAAATGTTCTGTAGGCCCCTGGCCCACTTATAAACTGTTATATTTTTCAAACTTGAATAATTGTTCTTGCACAAAGCATTTTTAATGTATTATGACTATGTATCCTCTGGTCACAGTTCCCAGTTTATTGTTTCCCAAGAACTTTTTATACATAGTTCAGGAAGTAGAAAGAAGATGAAAACCACACAGGGGACACACTCCTGCCTTTCTCAAGGCCAGCCTGGAGCTCTTTTCGCAGGTCATGACCACACTCCTCTTCCTCCGTCTGGATGGATCCCATTGAGAAGCTCTGAAGTCCAACCTGTGTACCTGATGATGCATCAGTGTGTGTTTTCCTGGAAATTCCTGGGCTGCCATCCTTACTCATGCACAGGCATGCATCTTCCCCATCACGAGCAAGGTTTTTATGAGAGCAGTTATGTGCTTGTTGTGCAATACTAACACTGTATTTGTTATTTTATGACTGTGCAAAAACATGACCGAAGAGTTTAAAACATGCCACAGGTAGAATGTTAATGCTTAGCGACAGACTCATAAAACATCAATTAAAAAGTAATTGCTCTTCAGAATAACAGTCTTTAAAAATAAATATGTGAATAATTATGCTACTCTTGCACATAGCCTCTCCTTCTTATCCATATTACATTTGTTGATGCTTCCCCAGTATTCAACTTTCTAATTAGACAAAAAAATAAAAACCAACTAATATAGAAGTTTAATTATGAGCCTTCAATGAAGTTTTAAAAGCAACTGTTCTTTTCTTGCAATGGATAAAAGTTGGCATTTTTGTGCTTTATGAGTGTGCTGAGCATAAATTTTGAAAACATTTAATTAGCTCATACTTTTTCCTGAAAACTAGAATTATATAATTGCATTAGATTAGATTTATATAGTTGTATCAGTTATATAATTGAATGGAATTAGAGTTTTTCTTGAGATCAACGTATCAACAAATAATGGCTAAGTGTGGTTGGTATTGAAATAGATTTTTAATCTAATTTTGCTTTTTAAGTAAAACCTAACCAAAAACCAGACCAAGATGTCAAACAGACGAAGTGAGAAACTGGTAAAACTAGATTAATGAGTTGAATTTCATGTGTGAAGTTGAGTTTCCCTTAAACCTAAAACAAACTTTACAGTTTAATTACTGGAATCTAAGAGAGCAGTAGTCCAACTAAAAGAACAGAAAATTTCCATGTCTCACTGGGATGACTCGGGGATGGCTTGCAGCGCTGAGTAGAGCACCCACGTGACAGTGCACACGGCTTAACAGTGGTGGAGGAGGAGGGTAGCAGCAAAGGAAGGTAGTTGGGTTGGGTGTGTGAACTTTGCAAACCATGAAAGCCAAGAGCCACTGTGCATTCAATGCTTTAATTATGTATCCAATGGTTCCATTATGGAGGGATCGTTAACATTTAACTTGAGTTACTCTTTGACTTTAAACTCCTTTCATCCAGAACTTTTCATACCTCAGTTCTACATTTGCTTTGCTAATCGAAGGTTGATGTACACTTTATTCACAGGGGACACACACAAATCTACCTATTTGAATTGGTGGGATTCCACCTGTTGAGCACTGAAGTGCTATATATACAGATCCAGGCCCTATATAGTCCCTTTCTTACATATACAGGGCCTGGCTGAAGCAATGGCTGCTTCAGTGTGGTTGGTAGGATAGCAATATGGGTGTGATAATTTGTAGTTTTAATTTGAACATTTTACCTAAAATTTCATATGGTGTGCTTGAGTGTGGCATTACTATGTTATAGAATTACTTGGTTATGATTTTGTAATAAAACAGGGGTGTTATTTGTGCTAGACCTTGTATATAAACCTTGTTTTGCCCACACCGTATATATAATTGTATATAATCATATTACCAAAACAGAACTGTCCTCAGCTGACACACCCACACACACATACACACTGCATTTGTATTTCTAAGCATTACAATTTGTATTCATCTATCTGTGCCATTTTCTTGGGTGTGCTCTTGGGTTAAAAGCAGCCTTTTTCCTTTCTTTCCTTGGAAGCCGCCCATGGTGCTCGAGATAGTGTTGTGCCCTCAGGGATGGTTCAGTAAACACCGTGGTCCCTAAGAGACAGTTAAGCTGTGTCTACCTTTTTAAGAATGTGGGAAGAATAATAATTTTCTTTTATTTATTTAAAATCAAGAGGTTCGTGGCTTCTGTCCTTACTTTGTGTAAAATGTGTTATTTATGATGTTCACATGATAAAAAGGAGATCCTTTTTTATTTTCATTACATTCTTCTAGCCATCCCCTCACATTATAAAAGTGATGAAAATCATTGTGAATATTTCTGTTGGAACACAAGATACAAAGTCTTGTGAAACTTCACTTTTGCACCAATGGTATTTGCATTTTTTTCTTTAATGCTTCTTAGACTTTTGGAGTAAAGTAGCTCCAAGAGGCAGGAGGTTGTGAACACAAACGGAGAAACCCCCGGTCTTCAACCAGAACTTGAAGCAAGCCATTAGAAGCTCAACATTTCTTGGATGGTTGTTGCTTTGTCTTATTCACTTCTCTCTGCTTATAAATCTTCATATAAATGTGGGCCTTCTCAAGACACATAGCTTGTACTTCTGTGAGCTGGCTACACCCATGCAGACCTGTGTCTTCCTGCTTGAGAAGTATGAGCTAAGACTATCAGAAAACAGACTCTCTTGCTACGTTTAAAAGAATAAGCTACCTCACCTATGATTTTAGACAGTAATTACATGTGATTTAAATATACAAAGAGAACTACCAAGTTTTTGGCATACTGTACTGAAAACTTCTGACTAAATTTTTGTTACAAAATATGAGATGGTTTATTTTTGTAAGCTTTGCCTACACATTATTTAGAAATAATAATAAGAATAATTTAAAGCATCATCATAAAGATAGTACTGTGAGTGGCTAAAGGCAGGCTCTGGAGTCAGTTTTTGTTCCTGGCTTTACTGTTCACCTCCTGTGTGACTGCACATGTCATTTCACCTTCTGTGCTCAGTATCCTCATCTGTAAAATGGGGATGGGGGTACCACCGATAATTCGGGTTGCAATGATTATTAAATTAGTAAATATATGTAAAGCTCTTTGGACATTGTCCAGTGTTACAAAACTACTGGATAAAAGTGTACATATGTAAGTGAAGTTGATCATATATTGAGATGTGTCTTATTAAAGGACCTGTGTCAATGCAGGGTTAATTAAAGAACTTTGTTATCAAAGGACTTGGAGGGTGGAACTCACAGACCTTGCACTCCCATGTGATTTAGAACACCAAAAAATGACCTTGCCCTCCCCACCCTCCCCATCAAACTATAACAGCAGATTACAGTCTACTATCTCCCCTAATTCTGTCCCAAAAGATAAGCTATGAAGCCACTGGAAAGAGTCCATCTATCCTGACATCACATGATACATTTATTCTTTAGAAACTCGGTTCTCTGCCTGAGGTGGAAGTGTGCTGGGCAGAACTATCAGGAAACACAGCTGAACAGGCTGTTTTTCTGGTGCTGTCTTGTCTCTGCAGATTATTGTTCCAGGGTATATGGGTTTTTTTTTGTTTGTTCCCACATTTGCACTGGGAAACTTTAACCTTTTCAAAAAGACAATGATGAAGATGCTTGTTGACATTGACCTCAGAGGCCACCTTTCAATGGAACCACTTGGCCATTGATTGTTTTTCCATCACCTTGGTCCTTTATCATCTTCTGGTGATGTGCATATTTTCCATTGTATAGATAGCCTAGCAACCAGTCTTTGGGAGCCCCTGTTTACACTGTTTACAAGAAGCCCAGTTTTCAGCTGAATCTGCTCCCGCTACAGCACTGAGATAACATTTCAGAATGAAAAGGGCCTCATTGTGGTTGTAAGAACATGCAACAGAAATGGGTTTTATGCATAATGGAAAACTGTAGATCTTATGTACATAAAAGGACAATAAGAACAAAGCTCTCTTGTTGATGTGTACACACTTGAACATCTTACATGAGAGACGAATCATGAACATTTAGAGTTTAAGGAGCCCAATGCTGGAAGACTGGGATTCCTGTAGGTTGACTACCTGCCTGAGGGCTGGAAACTGCTCCCCGCCCCACTCCCTGCAGAGAGGCCTTCTCTGAAGATGCTTAAAGCCCTTGCTCTTTCCCCTTGAGCTCAGATAGATAGGGGCATCACAAAGAATTTACAAAATGGTAGCTGAATGACCCACCTGTTAAAAAGAATGATGGATGTGCAGTTGTTTACTGCAGAGGATCAATGGTTATTAACATTATTGAACACATGAATTTATTTTGAGCTGCTTGAAGTGGTATATTTGTATTGTAAAAAGTTAAGGTACATTGAGGGCAGAGAGAGTGAAGGGCATTAACAAAATAGGGATTGAAGAGGTAAGTATTTCAACAGAGTGTTGAAACCAATACGTGATCATAAATAAAACTATGAACTTCATTCCCAGAGAGACCAGCATTGAAATTCCAGTCCTGCTGCTTAATGGGTAAGATTTTTCTAGCTTCTTCCCATATTGGTGTTCTTCTGTGTAAAATGAAGAACTTTATAAAACTGTTGTAATGTTGTAAAATATAAGGTATGTGAGGTCCCTGCATGTTAGATTTTAAATAAATGATGGTCATTATTCAAGTGCTAATTAAAAAGGATTAAAGAATAATATACTTCCTGATTTGATTTAGTAGCTGGAGATGTAGGTTACATTTGGTACAACTCTCCTGAGTCAATTAATTAAGTAAGCATTTCTAAAACTTTTAGTATGTACCACATCCTTTGCTAGGTGTTGCGGCAGAAATAAGAAAAGCCACAACTGGCAAAGTTAAAACTTTTTGCCAGTGTTCTCCTGGCATTGTATCTGACAGATTTTCATGATCATAGTTCCCAACACATGGAGGACAATTATTGAATCTTTAAATGAATTTATAATTTATGGTATGGTTTCTGCTCTGGAAGAAAATATAGTTCAGGAGAAAGAGACGTGTGTTCACAAGTAACGCTAGAGAGAAGCCCAAGGAAGGACATTGTACCCTGTCTCCAAGATTTCAACCAAAATGTTGTTTTAAAAGCCTAACCCAATGGAGTGATGATGCTTATGAACCCCATGGGAGGGACTGATAACATAGCAAATCAGCATATCCTTATTTACTGATGTGTATTACAGCCTAAGACCAGGGCTAGGAAAAAGAAACACAGAAGTGAATAATGCTTAATTGGGGCTCTTGAGAACTCACAGAGTGCTAAAGCTGACACGTTTTTGTATTATTCCATTGGGTTAGACCTAAGCCTTACTGGATAGGGGGCTTGTTTTGTATTTTACCAAGTGTGAACAAAATCGTGTCATATGCCATAATATGCTTAATGAATGTGCTTGATAAAAACTAATTTTAGGAATGTACCATATCAGGATGCTACTCAGAGAAATGTATGCTGATGGAGTTATGTTTAATAACATTGAAATTACATCTTTTCACATTTTATAGTGAACTCTACATATTTAATGTTACTTTTTTAAAAAAGATGCTTTTATCTTGCCCTAAGAATTTGTTTCATTTCTTATTAGTTACTACCACAATGCCTTTACCACGATTTGGAATTCATCCACCCAGCATCTTCCTTTTGGTCATTTCATTGGCCTCCAGCTCCGTTAGCACAAGTTTACAGTCAAGGCAAGCAGAAGAGAAACTCAAATCAGTGATTCATCATATTTATTAGCTGTTATCTTCAAAGGTTTTAACGGGGCAGAAAAGTGAAATTGTTAGTCTGATTTTACTTTGAATAACCAGAATTTGACCTTTCTTGGTCATTTGGTGAGCTATCTATTCCCACAGTAGCCTACATGACTCTATACCCACCTCCAACAGTGACCGTGAACCTAAGCTGATCATGCTTCTCCTCCTCTCTGAACTCAGTCACTGTTGCAGGGATCAGGATATGACCCAGTTATAGCCAGTGAAACGTTTCTAGGTCATCTAGGAAAGGTATCCTAGACCTTCTGTACTGGGTGTGGGTCTAAAGGAATAAAGCACAGTATTCTGCTGCTGCTACTTCCCAGTCTAGCTGACATTGCAGTGATACAGCTGAAGGCAGAGCGGAAGCTTTCATGGTATCAGTGCAGGCCTGAAAGCAGACGTGCTGAAGGTATCCCTTATTTCTAAAATTTATAATCACAACATTTTATTTTTGCCTAAGCCATTGTAGCTGATATTTTGTGTCACTTTTAACCAAGAGTTTGTGTAAATTTTGATTTTTCAGAATGGTTCCAATTTTAGATAACTTTTTTCTTTTCAATTGAGACAATTAGCTAAGCATTAGTTAACCATGAACTCTGTATACCTTAACATTTATATTACTGTCAGAATTTTCAGATAAAAGACTTTGCAACGAAAGTCTCATACCTCTTTGCATAGTGTTTTCCTCTTTTGGTATGAAAAATAGTGTTTGTTTATCTTTGAATATCAAAGATAATTACTACATTCTTGTATTTTCCATAAGTGGAAATTATTAAAGTAAGACATTCAAGAAAAACAAAACCACCAGATAAGAACTCCCTAAATTTCTCCCTACCAAACAACCAACCAAATCACATCTGTATGTATTTCATCTGTTTTTCCTGTTAAGAAGAGACACAATCCCTCCTATGAAAAGCCAACTCCTAGCTCATACTTTCCTTCTTTCCTCTAACAAAAGATTACAGAACTTACTCCCCCTTTTTCTCAATTTTGTCTAGTTTCTTTCCCCTAAAAAAGAGAGAGAAATTTAAAAAAAAGACATCAGGAAAGACTATACCCATATTTAAACTGTAAGTAAATGAAGTAATAAATAATAAAACATCTCTTTCAGCTTCATTTACGCTCATCATCCTTCTCTTCTTCACAGTGAAACTTCTCAAAAGAATTATCTTCATTTACCATCTCCATGTTTTAATTTTTTCATTCATTCCTTTATTCACTCCAAGTTGACTTCTACTCCCTTTCTTCTACCAAATTCTTCTCATCAAGGCCATTAATAATCCCACTGTCAAGAAATCCTATGATTATTTTTTTAGTTCTAGTCTTCCTTGTCTTTTCAGCAGCATTCACTTTTGGACACTCGTTCCTTTTGAAATGTCCTATGCCCTTCATTTCCACATCACATGTACTTGACTTTTCTCTAACATATTTGACCATTTTTCCATTTTCCTTTCCAGGATGGTCTTTCTCTACATAGACTTCAAATGTCAGAATTCCTTAAAGTTTATACCTACAATATATGTATCTCACTATACTCTCTCCCTTGGCAAACTCATATATAAATCCATTGTTTCAATTACCCCCTGTACAGTATAGGGAAAATGTAGATTTACAATTGTGAGTACATGAGACAAGACTTTTTCCTTGTATTATTATTTATCAATTATTGTATTATTTTCTGTATGAACAACTGTAAACCCACTTTTGTCCCATCCTGTTTGTGGATGACTCTACATCTACTTTTCAATCCTTTTCACCTTTTATACATCCAGCTACACCCCTGACTTTGCTCCTTGAATATTTCAACTTGACCTAAACGCAGCTCACTCCTTTTTTAATTCTTCCACAAAACCTACTTCTCCCAATGCTCCCTATATCAGTGGACATTGCAATCATTATCTTTGATAGTGCTATCTACCATGACTCCTTATCCAATTATGTAATTGTTCTGTCAGAATCTCAGAGTGAGGCGTTGAAATCTCTAACTATATTTGTAGATTTTTATATTTCTCCTTTCAGTTCTACTGGTTTTTATTTTGCAACTCTGTAGTTTGGTATGTACACATTCAAGATTTTTGTGTCTTCCTGGTGGATTGACTCTTTCATCATGATTTAATATGTCTTTCTGACCTTGATAACTTTCCTTTCTTTGAAGTTTACTCTATCTGATATTAACCCATTATTCTCTTTCTTAAAAAAATACTTATTTATTTTTAGAGAGAGAGAAAGGGAGGGAAAAGAAAGAGGAGTATGAATGTGTGAGAGAAACATCAGTCAGCTGCTTCTTGCACGTGGCCCACAACCGAGGCATATGCCCTGACCAGGAATCGAACTGGCAACCTTTGCTTTGCAGGGCAATGCTCAACCAACTGAAACATGCTGGTAAGGGCTATCACTCTTTTTAATTTTTTGATTAGTGTTTTGATTAATGTTTGATTAATGTATATTAATCTCCATCTCCATGGAGATTACCATCTCCATCTTTTTTTCAGTGTTTCATTCTCAGACTTCCTGTATCATTATATTGAGAGGAATTTTTTGTAGATAGCACACAGTTCATTTTTTTAAAACCCCATTCTGCCTATCTCTGTCTTTTACCTGGTATATCTAGACACTTTACATTTAATGTAATTACTAATAGGCTAGGGCTTACATCTTCCATTTTACTTTTTTGCTCTTTGTTTCCTCTGTTGTTCGTTTCCTGTTTTATTTTTCCTGCCTTCCTGTGTGTTACTGGAATGTATTTTCAAACTCCATCTTGATTTATCTGTGGTGTTTTGAGCATTTTGTAAAGATTTCCTTTTAATTCTTGCTCTAAGTATTTCACTCTATGTAATTCATAACAGTTTATTGATGCCATTTTACCAATTTGGATGAAACATAAGAATCTTATCTCCTTTGAGGTCCTTTTTTATTCCCCATTTATATTAATCCATTTTGGTCAAGTTTAGGGTTAGGATCATACTGTCCCAAAGGACTATATATTAGATATGCAAACTGCTGGGCATTCTAACATTCTTGCCCCTTTTCAGTGCATAATTAGTGGAAAATAGTGGCAGTGGTTGGCCAGGACAACCCGACATCGTGGGATCCTAAGTAATGTGGAGGCGGCCCCAGCCTGCTCCAAGGGGACACTGTTCTAGGACAAGGTCTAGATTACAAAAAGCTGTTTTTCCATTTTGAAGATAAAAATAATGTGTTATACCAGGGAGTAATGTTATAATAGTTAATAAAAACAAGTAGTTGGGTTTGAAAGTTCCCAAGATAAATTTGTTTTCCAAACAGCTTCAAATTTTTTTAGATTTTTCTAAAATTCCCTAAATCACACAAATCTAGTGAGGCTTGTGCAGGGTCAAGGGATATACTAGTAGGAAAGAAAAGAAAGAAAATAAAAGAAAAGGAGAGGAAAGGAGAGGAGAGGAGAGGAGAGGAGAGGAGAGGAGAGGAGAGGAGAGGAGAGGAGAGGAAAGGAAAGGAAAGGAAAGGAAAGGAAAGGAAAGGAAAGGAAAGGAAAGGAAAGGAAAGGAAAGGAAAGGAAAGGAAAGGAAAGGAAAGGAAAGGAAAGACAGGAAAAGAAAAGACAGGAAAAGAAGAAAGAGAAGGGATAGAGGGAAAAAAAGCTTTCTGGTAAATGTCCAAAGTGCTAAAGCTTTTAGCTGGGTCTTTCAAAACTGACCCACATGAGTGGCCTCTCTCTCTCTGTGTCTGTCTTTCTCTCTGTCTCTCAATCTCTCTCTGACTAGCTTGTGGGCATGTTGAGGATTTAAGAATGATTGTATCCTAAAAGTTTCCTGACAAGGAAGCTTCTGGGGAATGTGAAAATCAAGCCCCTGCGACAGCCCAGTCTCTCTCCAGTGTCTCCCACGAATGCTATTTCTACAGGTCAGTGCAGAAGACCTCAGTGCTTGAATGGGATGGAAAAAAATGGTCTAAATCCTTTAATCTATTCCTAGTAGATCACTATCATTATCTGCAATCAGTTCTATGTATAATTAGAGGGCTTATTTTTGCATTACAAAAACTATCCTTAATTATGTGTTATTTGCAAATTGCGGCAGATCTGTTGTACATTCATCTTTGTGATGAAATGAGGGTCTTGCTCCGGACTGTAGTAATATCATTTCTACACTCTTTCTCTCCTACCCCAAATCCTCTAATTTAGTGACAGATCATGTTCAAAATATTTTCTAAAAGCATTCACCTGTCTTCCCCGCCTTCACACATCACGTTGTGTCCAAGCACCCATTCATCACTTGCCTGCCCTCCAGCAGCAGCGAAAGGAGATAAGTCACGATGGGCAAAAGCAAACACTGGGACAGGCTTTTACACAAATGCTGCCTTTGTTACCTTAAGGTTCTCACACAGACACTTACTATCAGCATTTTCTTGTTCTTTGTTTAAAAATGTTCAGCAAAGCTATAAAAGGGATACCCTTTTGGGGGTAGACCACCTTCTAAGAAAGAGATTCTTCTACACTAAACAAATTGGTCAAGGCTGTCCTGTAACAGGGTACAGACAGGATAATGGGGTTGATGTTCTATGTTTCTTCAAGCTTTTAGCACACTTAGGGTTTCATGGATGCACAAGGAGAAAGAAAATTTCTTTGAACAAGAGCAAACATTTTAGGAGGCCAGGTAATATACAGCTGGAGCAAATAAGTCCGCAATCTTTAAAATTTATTTCAATAATTCACTAAATTATTGAGGATGAGTTGTACAAAAATGATTGGAATTTAAATCCCTATTCCGATGCTTGTTTTCATTAGAATTAGATGGCTCAACATGAACAAAAAGCAGTTTTTCATATTTGTATCGACTATTTTACATTGACCTGTAAAACATATTCATTAAAAATTTAAAATATAGATTACATTGTCTTTAAGTTATTTCTTCCCTTTTTGGCAGTGTAAAAAAATTCAATGTACTTGAAATACTATGAAAAAATATTACAGTATGCCATTAAATGGTGACTTAGTAAAGTTGTCCTGAAAAATACCTGAAAACTGTTAAGTTTCCATCATCAATATTATTATTATAAATATTTATTAAGATTTTCTTTGCATTTGTTTTCTATTAAGAAATCTAGCTCTCCTTAAAAACCCAGTATGGGTTCAAAATTTTTTAAATCTTTTTTAACCCTCTACCCTCATCTGCCACTTGTATGTGGTGTTCTCCAGAATTCAGTGTTTGTTCCATGTACATGACACTTTCCCAGGCACTTTCACCCCCTTTGCCACCGTTAACTACTTCCAACAAGTATTCTAGCTATGGGAGGCTAGACTAGCATAATGGTGAAAAATGCAGGCTCTGGCCATGAACTCAGGCTGCCTGACTTCAAATCTCATCTTTGCCACTCACAAGCCTCGATGAGTTTTCAGTTTTTCAATCTGTAAAATGTATGGAAATAAAAATACTTACTTGATCCAGGTGTGAGGTTTATATAAAATGCTTAGAACAGTTTGTTGCATTGCAAATGGTCACTGTTGGTTGTTACTGTCTTTATGCCAGTGATCACAAATCTGTACCTCCAAACCATCACCCAAACTAAATTTGAACAAATCGCCTTTAAAAAATTTGTCCTATTAGACTATACAGGAATCACCTGGGATGCATATTCAAAATGCAGATTCCTAGACCTTGCCCAATATTTCATGAATTAGAATGCCTGAGGATGAGATATAGGAATTTGTATTTTAACAAATGTCCTAGAAAATCTCTTTTTCTTTTTTACTGAATTTATTGGGGTGGCACTGGTAAACAAAATTACATGGTTTCAGGTGCACAATTCTACAACACATCATCTTTACCTTGTATTGTCAATCTGATACAGAATAAAATTTGTATCCATTTTTGTAGGTTTATATTTATTGCCTCTGAGTCATCTCTGCTGGGTTGACAACCTCCAAGCATCTAGAGATGAACTTGTCCCCAACATATCCTCCCTCTCTACATTCCTATTGTTATTGACTCTATTCATCCATCCAACAGTGAGTTACTGAGCAACTGCTATATGGCAGACAAGGGGTACAGCCATGTGTATGTTCAGATAGCAATTTAGTATAGTTTAGTTGCTTATCACCTCTCTCCTGGATTATAATAACTGCCTACTAACTGGTTCTTTGCATCTTCAGTCTTCAGTGCTTTTCAAATAATCCTTCATATTGCTAACTATGAAATGCAGTCTTGTGTTTAAAGCTCTGTTACTTCTAACATAAGCTTAACCTCCACAGTGTCAGAAACATTTGCCAAAGATGTGCCAACACCTCTACTCCACTTCGTGTTAACTGTCTGCACCGAAGACTTTTGCTCCAAGACTACTAAGATGTTTGTAGGTCCTTCTCCCACACCACGACTGTGTCAGTTAAGCACACATATATTCATCTTCTTTCCAAATGTCTGAGCAGGGGTTTTTGGTAAGAGATGAGAGCATAGATGAGGGGCTTTTAACCTAGCCTTCTGCTTCATTGCCTTTCCATAGTGCTCTTTCCTACAACTCCTGCCATTCCACTGTCCCCCTCACCTCCGTTCCCTCTTTCCCTGTTTATCTTATTCACCCTTTAAGATTCATTCTTTTCAGTCGATCCCTACAACCTCAAGCCAGGCTGGCTTAAGGGACCTCCTCTGGTATTTCAAAGAATCCTAAGCATGACATTCACTATGTTGGGCCAATGTTATCTACCTATGTGTCCATCTTTCTGGCCAGACTAAAACTCCATGAGAGCAGAAATCTTTATCACCTTTGAATTCCTGGCCACCCAGTGTCAAGGCAACCATGGGAATAGAGGTGCCCTCCCAGCCTGACCCTCTCTCCTTCTCTTCTTACCCCCAGTTTCCTCATTCCTTATAGAAGCACATCCAAGCTCTGTCCAAAATCCGTCCTCCTCCTACTTGCTCTGAAAACAGTCACCTCTTGGTTGCCCTTTGGACCTAAGAACCAGAATTCTAGAGACGCTCCCAATACCTTGGAAGGTAGACCTGGGAGAGGCCGCACCAACCCTGGTGGAGGCTCAGGTCATTATGGCAAGGAATTCCAGGTTCCAAATAATCGGAACATGGACTGGGTTGGGGGTGGGGCTTGGGCAGACATGCATCCCTTACTTTGTGGGGAGAGAAGAGGCTGGAGAAGGGGGTTTCTAAAGCACAGGGTGCAGGGGAGGAGCCCTGGCTATCTGGGTCTGAGGCAGGACTGACCCGTGTTGAGCACAGAGGAGTGCCTGGTACATGGCAAGGGCTAACTAAACACATGTAGCCAAAATGGAACCTTGAGGAACATCTGCCTCGGCATTTACCAACCTGCCAATCACAATGTCATGACAGCCTCTCAACTGTGAGATGGGTGCCCAGAAAATCTGGACATTTTAAAAAACTATAGACAAATTACCACAAGTTCAGAGTTGCCCTTCTAATGCTGTCACACTCCCACTTGCGATCTGAGTCGCCTTACGGTGGGAAGGAAGGTGGTGGGAGCGTTGAGAGCTGCCATGGGCCTCGCGCAGCCTACTCAGCTGTCCCATAACTGCTCAGGGGTGGATGCCGCTGCAGGTACTGGGGAAGCTGAGGCACTGTTCTCTCACTTTTCTACAACTTTATTTTGGTGGTGGTGGGTGCTTATCTAAAATTTTGGTTTTCACATGAACTAGACTGCCTAAAAAATACATGTCCTTAAAAATACTGATAGTTTCAAGCACTCTAAACAAAGATTAATTGCTCTTAATTGGAAGTATACACAGTGACATGTCATGGACTTTGAAGTTTCAGATGCAGAAATCACACAGAAGTTGAGTTTCCTTGCAAAAGTCACTTCAGCTTTCTGAGACTTAGACTTCCTTTAGAAAAAGGGAGCGGGGGCTGATGAAACCCACCTCACAGATCTGTGGCGAAGCATAAAAGAGCCAGTATGTGTATGCTTCTTGACTCTGCCTGACATGGGCCCTGTCGGCACCTAAGCGGTGACATGTGATAGACCTTTATTTTCAGCTGGTATCTATGTAAACAGGACACGGGAAGAGGAAGCAATAAAAGCAGAACACAGGCCAAACTAGGTGGAAAAACAGAGAGATGACCTGCCACAGAACCCAAATCATGTTACAGACATTCTTTTGACCACTTTTGACAGATAAAACAAAGCAAAAACCAACAACCACCAAACTCTTCTCTGTCTGCCTTTGCCAGAATGTTTTAGTTAATCCTAGAAGAAGCAGAAAGACAGCCATCGCCTGCACCCAGGAGCACGGTATGGACAGAAGGGGAAGGAGCAGCTCTGGGCACAGCCGCTGCACGCAGCTGGGCCAGACTTTCCCGAGTGATGTTAGCAGGGGCCGCAGCATCATGAAGGCAGCTGAGAGCAGAGCCAGGCTAACCCTGCATTCATGCTCCAAGTCACATCTCCTAGGAGGGAGCTGTGTTTTCACTGAGGAGATTGCTTCGACACGCAACTCTGGGTTTCTGTGATTTTGTGAGCACATTTCTAGGGATTCATGGACTGGCTTGGGTTAGAGAGGTGGGCACTGAGAAATAACCAGTTTCAGGGGACTGATTCTTGGGCCCCAAGTAAACTGCAGTCTGGCTTCTGACTGCCACAGCAAAACAAACAAATAAACAAACAAACAAACAAAAAAACTTTACATAGTATAAATGAGTTAATTCTGTAGGTTCACATAATATATAGTATCACCTAAGTTTTTAATAAAAGAACCAATTTATACAGATAACACTTATTTAAATTATGACTCAATGTAGCTGCATATACCTAGGTTTAGATTTATATACTTTTAAATAATAGAGTTGGTATTTGACCATAGGACAATTATAAAGAATTTAGATAGTTCCATATCATTTATTTACTTATTAAAATGAAATTACCAAAAAAATACAGTTGAGCTGGGTCTCAGGGAGGTAGCGAGCTTGCCTGGCATTTGGAAGAGTAATTCAGGAAGGGCCAATACATATATTGGACCCTAGAGAGTGAGAGATGTGCTGCAAAGGAGCCCAGTAGTCAGCAGTGTCCTGGGCCAAGATCGACCTGGAAGAAAGGGGAATTGAGGCTGCACATAAGAGCCAAAATTCACTTCCACGGTTAAAGGACTCATTAATCCTAAGACCTGCAGGTGCAGGTGGAACTGAAGAGGCTTCTGGGAGGCTGGGGAGGCAGAGAAGCACAGGATCCGCTGCGAGAAAGTGTGTATCAGTTTGCGAAATCATTTATCCTTAAAATAGCCGTTGCTAAACTCGCCCGCCTCCATCTCTTGTGATATTAGTTTTCTGAAACTCACTTTTTTGCTAATCTTCCAGAATCTTTTTGACGTTGATAAGTAAAAATACCAGTCATCTCTGCAGACACTTTTTCTTCTGCTCTCATAGGTCAACACACACTTTACAAAATGGTGTCCAAACAGAAACCATTTCAATTCTGGTGGATAAATATCGGACTGAAAGAGCAGTTAAAAACCATTTTGTCCAGTGATTGGAAAAGTCTTTAAACCATGGGCAAACACAGTTTATCCAGGGGTACAATAAGTATGTGTCTTTTTTTAAGGACACAGGGGAGCTGCTTTGGAGGAAGAGAGCGGACATGGACTGGGCATGAGAACTAGAGCTCTGCGAGATCGTTTCTCTCCCTCACCAGCATCCACGCCCTGCTTGGAGGGCAGAGCTTCAAAAACGCCAGTCTAGTGCAGCTACAAGTTCCCACCCCTTCTTTCAGATCCATGTCACATATATGCCCACTCTCCGAAGTAGCACATTATATCTTTAGTCAGTTGTTCCTTTCTTTGTACCCCCAAACTTTGTCTTGTTGGAATGTCCACACACCAGCATTCTTTGGTAACACATTAAGACATTTTATCTTGAGATCCTATGATTTAAATGAGAAGAGTTCACAGAACTCCTGCCCAATGTCTTTGAAGTATATGCTTCATTCCTTGTTGTGAACAGAATAATACTGGAAATGGAAAAAAAAAAATTGGAAAAAGGAGGGTCTGCTGGGGAGCAATGTCAACAGGATTTGGTAAATAAATAGTACTTAAGTAAATATATATATACACACACATATGCAAATATAAATATGTATACATACCATATTTTTCATACCCTAAGAGGCACCTAGCTTTTAGAGGATGAAAATAGAAAAGGAATTTTGAAGCAAACAATGTGGTAAAATATTTAATAACATAAATAACATAATATTTCACCAATATAAATGTAAACAGAACTCAACAGCAGCATTAACAACCATTATTCCTCTCAAATTTTGGATAGGAAAAGTGCATCTACATATTACGTATATATTTACATGTGTAAATAATGTATATATTTATATATATATTATATATATTTAGACATACACACATACAAAAGCACAGCCCTTAAGATGAAATATTTAATCAATGTTGGAATGTCAAAATAGAAACGACTGACTAATAAAGTTGCCTTGATAATAAAATCTTGATTGAAGGAAACAAGCAAATCAAATTTAGGTCACATAAGCATATCAAAGGCATATTTACATAAAAGAAGTAATGCGTGTTGACCTACAAAGAAATAATGTAAACTGCAGTCATCATTTTAACTTATCATTCTGAGATAATATGCACTATTTAACTTCAAAAAGAAAGTAACTATTAAAGTGAACAGTAGAACTGTCCTTTGCGTATTGTGACTTACATGTAGCACTGTTTCTGTGTTCCAAATCTGTCAATATTTAACTTAAGACTGAAAACAACTGTATCAGGTTGGCACTAGGCTGCAGTGAGTTTCATTGTCATCAGCAAGTGGACTTTCTGGTTGTGTCTGATAAGTTCACTAAGCACCACAGTGTGATGGCAGCCACCAAATAAGGTTAATGTGATTTTAAACCGTAAATAAAAATATAGCTCTGGGCAGCACAATCTAGGTTTGACATATGTTTAAGACAAAGGATGGGAGTCCCAGTCAGCCTCACAGAGCTGGGATATCTTAAAATGGTGTGTATTATAAGATGAACGGACAGAGTGGAAACTACATCATACGAGGATCAAAGAAAGTGGCCGTGTCCCATACGGAGAAAAGATGACTCATGAGAGCCTGACAGTTGTTCCCAGCACCTACAGGCCATCTCGGAAATATCAGGAACATAGACCTGCCTTCCTACACAGAAATGTTCGAAAATAAAATAGTTATAGAAGAATTCGGATTCCTTTACCAAGGGTATTCAAACAAAAGCCAAAGAAGCACTTCCTGGAGGTGTTTCAGCTAAGTGTTTTTCCAATGTGGTTCGAGACTGTTGAGAGTCAGAAAATGGTGGATCATTGTAGTTTTGTTTCATTTTATTTTCTGAAGAGTAAGAAATATTTGTGTTCTGGGCCTGCAGGACAGATGTCTATTTTTTTTTGTTATTGTTTCATGAAACTTCTGTTACACTTACACACTTAGTTGTGCTCTAGGTCTAGGTACAATCAGAAAAGTGTGAAATACAGAAAGAAAGGTGTGAAAGTCACTGCCTTGGTTATCATCTCCATGATTCTCAGGAGAAAAATCAGGAGCCAGACACACCTGGGCTAGCATCACAGACATAAAACTTTTATTTATTCTCTCTGTGGTTAAGATCCCCAAATGAAAAACAAAGAAAATAATGACAGTTACCTCTGAAATATACTTATATTTTACATTTTAAAGGTATAAATCTAAATGTTTAATGCTTTTTAAAGATTATGCGAGTCAACATTTCTGCCCTTAACTTCTTCAAAATTACTTTAAAGTTAATCAATATTTTCAAATCTCATTCTTTGTTTTCTTCATTCACTGACACTGACATGTACAGATACAGGTGGCCCTGATAAGATAAATCCATAATACAACATCCTTGGGGAAGGTGGTGGCCTGGGGAAGGTAACAGAGCATGTGCTCAGTTCTTTGACACAGTAACGTGATTCATTCCCAGACACCCAGATGTAGCTCGTTGCATTCTGCAATGTCTTCGGAGGGAAAGGAAGCCTTTGCAGTCTTCTTCAATGGCTCTTTAGCAACTGTTAACTTTGGCTATTGGTGTCTCTCCAGCTGGGACTAGACATTCATGTTATCAGAGAACTGAATGTCTCGGCTCCTCATGTGTAAGCTCCATTGTCTGACAAGGGCTGCTGTGCAGGGTGCTGTGCTGTTGGTGTTTATTGCTGTTTGGGGAATAGGAAGAAACCTGGTACTTTTGTACTGCTCAAACACTCATCCTATTCATGGCTGCTGTTTATACCAGAGGGAAATGTTCTCACAGAGAGACCGATAATTTAGAAAATATTTGAACTGGAGGCTGAATAGTTTCTATTGGTGTCTTTATTAGTGATCTTTATTTTTGAATACAATGCCAGTCTGTTTTAAAGTGTTCTCTATGACAGATTTGATTTGTCGCAAGCCAAATCTTGTTCCCCATGTACAGAATAAATCTTTATTTCCACAAGACAAAAAGTCTACAATATGTGTAATTCTGATTCCTGACTTCTGGGATAATAGGATAAGCTGTAATTTATATATATATATATATATATATACACACACACACACACAAACACACATTTATGTATATGTGTATATGTGTGTGTATATATATATATACACACACATATATATATATAAATTACATATATAAAAATATATACGCAGCTCTCATTTCAGCAGATGAATAAACTAAATAACATAAAGCATGAGATGCCCTTTAAGGTGTTTTAAAAAGTACAAAAGTGTTACCTTCAGTTCACTATCATTAAACTTACAAAAGTTTTCCAGATTAGAGTACTGAATTGCATAGATTCAGGAGAGCTTTAGACTCAGGGATACCTGGAGGTCTTGCAAGTTGCTGACACACCTCTCTAACATTTGATTAGGGTAAACCAGTACAACTGAGGAAGACTCAGCTCTTTGAAATGTAAATTATGGTATACAGTGGGTTAAAAGTCTTCAAGTGTGCACAAATAATAACTACATTTATCTATATGTTGATGTAATATCTATTTTTAACTCCCATTCTCCTGGGTTTGCATATGTTCCTAGAGGGCCTTTCTTGGGCCAAGGCTTCGAGAGCACAGTGGCATTCGGTCCTTGGGCATCTTCTCATGAAAGCGTCCCCTGAAAATTCCCTGGTCTTACTGGCCTTTCATCATTGTTCCATGCAGGTCCATGCTGGTTCGTCTCATACTCCCACATACAAAGCCAGATGACATTAAGCTCTCTTTCAGAGACTACCAAGGCCCTCTAGGGGGCACAGGGATCACTCTGCTGCTGCTGGGCCAGGTTGGGCCGTGGGAAAGTCCCAAGCCTCTCCAACATCAGACAGTCCACTCAGTGCCACTCCTACGTTCAAATGGGAACTTCTCAGTCATGAATCACTTTGGGATACGGAGGGACTATGAGGTTTCCTGGGCCTGAACTCCATCATGCTCTTCTCAGATACTATTATTCCACCCAAATGGACCCTTGATGCCTGAAGTTCTAGGACCTTCTCTCCCTATGCACTCTGTAGGGCTGTATCATCTCTGGGAAGAGCATGGGAAGTGTCAGATGGTGAAAGATAAATATCATTATGATGTCATTTATATGTAGACTATATATTTAAAACAAAAACAAAAACAAACTCATAGAGGCAGACAACATATTGGTGGTTGCCAGAGGAAAAGTAGGGTGGAGGGAGGGCACAATGGGTAAAGGAGGTTAATTGTATGGGGACAGATGGAAATTAGACTTTTGATGATAAGCATAATGTATTGTAGTATATACAGATGTCAAATTATATAATGTTGTATACCTGAGGCTTATATGATGTTATAAGCCAAAGTTACATCCATTAAAAATAAAATACTTTCTTGGTCATGGTCTGAGTCTGCCTTTTATGAGAACAGCCTGGGCAATTTTTGTGACAGTGTTTTCACTTGGGCATTTGAAGTGTGTCCATGGTTTTTTTGTTCACTCGGACAGCTCTGAGATTATGTGAGCATTGCAGGAGAAAGATGATGGGATCTGAAGCCAAAGGTCTGAATTCTAACAATGTCTTCATTCTCTCCAACTGTCTGATCTAGGGAAATATTTCACTTGTCTGAATCTTAATTTTCTCAGGTATAGAAAACAGTTAATAATATTAGGCAAAGGATTCTCCTGTGCTAGGCAAATTGCAAAGATTAATTGTTGTTATCTGTATCATCTTGACATCATCGACTCTTCAGGGTAGCCAGAGCAAACCAATTCATTCACCTCTGCACTAAATTAAATCTCTTTCAGTCCAGGTGATATCAAAAGAGGTTCTGTTTAATGACATGCTGGAGGCACAGGGCAGTCTCCTCAATTGCAGATTTCAGGCTGGGTTGCTGGGAGATATTTACAAGAACCCATGTATGGCTTCTTGGACTCACAGGAGTTTCATTAATTCATTTACTCACCTGTGCATTCAATAAGCATCCAGTGAGTACTTACTGTGTACTAATCATTGTGCTAAGAAGCATTGAGGAACAAATCTGAATAGGGTATATTCCTTGCTTCTATAGTCTAGTTGGAGGTAAAGGTGGGTGGAAATATACACAGATCATTATAATATAAAAATATAAATTCCATATTAGAGGTATGCCTGAAGAACAAAGAAAGCCCAGAGGAGGGAACTACAAATTCTGCCTGGAGTAGTGAGGGAAGGGAAGGTTTCACAATTACCTTAGGTTTTTTTTGACCAAGAAAGACTGAAAAAAATGTGTGCGTGCGTGCGTGCGTGTGTGTGTGTGTGTGTGTGTGTATTGGAGTTTCAATGTATGCTGATGTGCCAGAATAAAATTGTCCATATCTGATCCTATTTCTACAGGATGAATGAGTGCCTCTGATCTCTTAAATCTCGTATACCTTCCTGTTTTGGAAGATGTATTCAATCTTTTAATGGGCAGTCTACTCTTAGGAGGCATTCATCAAGTTAATTAATGGACAGGCTCCTTAGTATATTTTGAGGTATAATATGTCAATAACTACAATTCTGTTTTGACATGAATCATTTTTCCCTTGAGGTTTTCTCTTGAGTGGTTCCGGTGGTTCAGTTCTCTCTACTAATTCTGGTGAGAGTTTTTACATTCGTGACTATCTGACACTAGGATAGATTATCTCTGAGGTAGTTTGTCTCCCCAAAGTGGTCTAAAGGGAACTCAAAAAGTTTCCAAAGCAATGTTCTTACATAAGAGAAGTGAGGAGGGAGACAAAATGGGATGGGTTGAAAATCCAGATCTTACCTCGCAGTGATGGATGATTAGTGGTTACTCAATGGCTTTGGAACTGGTATTAAATGGCTCACAACTCTATTTCCCAATATTCTCTGAAATAACACCTACCAGAGCAGTTAGCTGTTTTCAGAATCTATATGAAAAACCAAAAGATGGGTTCTGAGAACTGTATCAGGAATCACATAAAAAACATCTAAATTCATAAATATATTTCGATGAGAATTTTGACTTCATACTTATCCCTTTAAACTTCAGGAGGGCAGAGTAAGCTAAGAATTGCATCCTGAATATCACAGTGAGTCTATTTTTTAAGAGTGTAAAAAAAGCAGACACATACAGATATCCTGAAACAGATGAACCAGAAAGGAGGCTAATGACTCAACGTTTTCGACACTTAACCGTGGGTTGACTTGTGTTGAGTTCAGGCACGGGCAAAGGTTCAAGTTGGATCTCATTTTATTCAGACTGGTTTTCCCACCATCTTTAGTTACATCGTGACAAGACTGCCACTGCTATGCCTCAGACACCAAACACTTTGCCAATACTTTCATTGGATCAAATCAAAAAGAGCTCAGGTAAACATGTTTTGATACCCCAAAGAGCATATATCTTTTTTATCACTAGCACCCCTTGTCCCCTCTTTTTTCTAAGCTCATTCACTGATGTCTCAGACAGGACACACCTCTCTGCTGCCAGCAGTTTTTGTAAAGAAGGTATCCACAAAGGGCAAATACTCTTATTTTATGGCCCAGTCAACTTCCAACTAGGTCCAAACCAGTTTAGCTGCAAATACATTATTTTGTACAAAATTTCTACTAGCCACTGTCCTTGAAAGTAGACTACAATTCTTAAAACTGTCACAGTCCAAGGAATGCCTCAGTGTATCTGTCACATAAAGGAAGAAGAGTGGCTTTATCTTGTCTGAAAGCCCTACAATATTCTACAAAGGCTCCTTGATCCACCAGGCAGTAGTGCTGATAGATTAAAGCCATAAACTGCTCTCCTTCCCAGAGTAATAACATGTATGTCCCCTGCAAGCTTTAGCCAGCTGCACAAAGTGTCCTGGGTTTGTTCCCATCATTCCAGACCTCTGGGCTGAGTTTTGATTCGCAAAGGCTTACTTGCACAGAAAATTTAAAATGTGCCTATTGCCAGAATACTTAAGGGGTATTAATTTTTGTCTCAATAATGTCTTAAAGCCACCTTATTCCTCACCTCTGTCATCCACTTCTATGCATAGTGTGAACAATTCCTTCAAAATGAAAAGACTTAGATTCTCTTTCCATTCCATAGCATCAATTGACCTGAACGAACCAATGCTCTCTTCTCTACACAGTAGCTTTTACTTCCCTAAGGATGCCTTCAAACAGTCACTTAAAAGGTTTCTACGAGTGAATTCTTTCAGGCTAGAATAATTTGAGAGTCAATGGTAAAAGGCACAGGGACAAGGAGAACCTATGCCAGCTGGTGCACTTGAGTGAAAAGGAGTCCTACTTAGGACCAGAAATTACTGTTTATGCTTGGAATTCAATATTTATTATGCAAGTTATTAGCAATGCTTCTCAGTAAAGACTAAGGGCATGGTTATAATCACAAAAAACATGCAGAGATTTGAGAAAAAAAAACACATAATACTTGAGATATTTCTGACAGATTTCCACCAAGTTTTACACTGAATAAAATGATTCCAGTAGAGAAAACATAGGGCATGGGGTTCAATCAGTGATCAGATGTAATTATTTTCTGTGTGCAGTCTTGGAAGGCAAAGAATAGTATTCTACCAGGAGTGTGTGCATGCCATTTCCTGCCCAGTTATGCCCAAAAAGCCAAATGGGTTTATATTTTGATAGGAGAGTATAAGAGTGTGGTTGAATAATGAGCTTTAGTTTAAGAATGGGGACCAATTATATAAAGCTGTTCCCCTCTAAGTAAGCATGTTGGAGATTATTACATTACTTAGCAGTGCAGTGCTGTGACATGCTAGTTTCACAGTAATAAATTCCGTAAAAAAGGGGGGGGGGTTGGGTATTGTACAAGCAGCGCTCCTCTTAAGCTGTTTACAACTCATAGTTGAGCAGCTTCCGTCCTTATCTGTATCATGGCCACAGTTTGATGTGGATACTAGATGTGTCTTTATTTTAGATGTAGGGCTATGCTTTTTATACAGAGAAGATATCATGAAATGGCTGCATGTATATACAAGTAGGGTAGATGAGAGGTGGTGAAGTGGGAGGAAGGGAGTGAGTCCTAGTAAAGCTAATTCACCCTTTAAGTACATAATAAAAACCTCTAAAGAAATATCTTAACCATTGCTTTAATTGGTCTTTGATTCAAGAGTTTCTGTCCTGAAGACAATGTGTTTGCTCTGGACCAGCTACATGGCAATTAGTGACAGAACCATCACTATGCCTACCAATTGTGTCACCTTCCAATATTGCTGGTCAGAGTGTTAAAAGTCAACAGCAATTCTGCAATAGTTCTTATGTGACAGAAGGTAATATAACCAAAATGCTACAATTCTAATGACTCTTCAAGAAAATGCTAAAGCCTGCTCTACTGACATTTTCATAAAGGGGATACAAGGAGACTGTGCTATCATTGAATAGTTCTGAAAAGAAAAGCATTCTAACAAGAAATGTCAATAAAAATGCTGCAAGAAAAATAACAATATATTACCTAAATTAGCCATAAAGCATACATCCTAATTACTGCATGCTTAATCCCCTAACATTATATTACATAAGAATATAACAAACAATAAAGCAGTGTAATTATTTAATGAAGTAAATGCATAAGGTAGTATAAGAGGCAGTTACCAAAAATCTTTAGTAGAAAAGAATCTATTTGAAAGCATTTTTAAATTGATTTCATTGCAGCCCACAAGAATATTGGAAAGGGAAGGAGTAAATACCAATAATCAGCAACAATATGCAGAGAGGTTGAGACAGGCGCCTTCCATTTCCTTTCCCAGTGTGAAAGAATCAAAGTAAATGGAATAATCTACCAACAGTGCAGCACTTTGAAATTCAAGCTGCTATCAAATCCAGAGATATTCTTTCCATATTATCAGGATGAAAGGTTGCAAACTGAGTTGGTTATTTGAAATGATTTAGCTACTTGACACCAGGTATCTGGGACTCGATGCACAGATAAGAACTAAAATTCTGCCAGTGTACCCACAGGAAAGGTGATTCCGAAGATCCTTCATCTACTAACTTGTCTATTCAGGTTTTCTTATTTTGAGACGACTGACTATAAAAAGAAAATGCTACTTTCCACTTTTAAGGTAAAACAGAAATAAAGAACGTAGGAGTAGGGGTGAACAATTAGTTTTATCTTTGCTAGCTCTCACCTTTCTCTTCATTTAGCCAAGTATTTTTAAATCATATGGAAATTATTCCCTTAACATGATATGAAATAACACTCCCACACAAATGAATACAAACTAAAGGCAGAACTGAAAAATACAGTTGTCAAAAGAACATTACAATAAAATAAAGGGCAGCCCTGGCTGGTGTGGCTCAGTGAATTGAGTGCCAGCCTGAAAACCAAAGGGTTGCTGGTTCGATTCCCAGGGCACATGCCTGTGTTGTGGGCCAGGTCTCCAGTAAGGGGTGTGGGAGAGGCAACCAAACATTGATATTTCTCTCCCTTTCTGCTTCTCTTCCTCTCTAAAACTACATAAATAAAATCTTTAAAATAAAATAAAATAAAATAAAGGGCAACAGTTAACATGTTTGGAAGTCAAGTTAACTTTTCTGAAAACATGAAGGCCATTTAATTGACTCAGAAAAGTGCAATTGTATTCATTTACCCTTTGTTGGAACCATTTCTAGTTCTTTGTGTAAGGGTAAACATAACATTTTCAGAAAAAGGAACGTCAGCACCTGAGCAGTAACCTGCTCAAATTACGTGTTATTCTACATGGTGGTCTGGAACTTCCATTGGGGGCAAGAGAGGAACTGGGGCTGAAGTGTTGATTGTGGCTTTACACCTGTAAGAAAAACACACGAAGCCCCTCACTTACAGCCAGGTGAGAATGTGCTTCCCCACCTCTTCTCTGGATACAAGATCATGGCCAAAGTACAAACAACTGGCAAACATGGGGTTTTTATGGAGGGAATCTTTAATACCAGATCCCAGAGCATGAAGTCAGAAAGTTATAAGCCAGTATTTTTAAGCTTCTTCATTTAAATGGGAGGTAATACAATCCATGGTTGATAGATTTTCTGAGGTTGCATGTAAAAGAGCACCCCTAAAAATGAGTTGGAAATTTTTCTTTAGCTCTATGCCTGTGCTGTCCAATGTGGTAGTCCCTAGCTAAATGTGGCTGTTTAAATTTAAATTAAAGTTTATAAAACTAAAAATTCAGTTCCTCAGTTGTGCTAGCCATATTTCAAATACTCAGTAGCCACATGTGGTAGTTGCCATTGTATTGAATAGCAAAATTATAGAACACTTGTATTATTTAAGGAAGTTCCATTGGACAGTGGTGCTCTACAGTCTAGATTATTATTTCTGATATTTTACATTTGCACTGAGCAGCCTCATCAGTAGACTAATATCACAATTTGTATTTTATAGGCAAAAAATGTGATTCGAAGGGGTTAGATGACTTGTCAAGGTGACACCTAGGTGGTGGGACTTTCACAGAGCTGAGACTCTCACCTAGTTTTGAGCAGTCATCTGACTCCTATCAAGTGTACTTTCACAGAAACTTCACAGTGATGGATACTTAAGACCAATCATCAGTAAGTTGGTCCTTTACCTCAGTCCCCCAAATAAGGTACTTTTTCCATTTAAGATTCCTTCCTTCCTTCCTTCCTTCCTTCTTTCCTCCCTTCCTTCCTTCCTTCCTTCCTTCCTTCCTTCCTTCCTTCCTTCCTTCCTTCCTTTTTGACATTGTTGCAGATGTCCTGCCTCTTCTCCTTTACTCCCTCCACCCAGCCCTTGCCCTGGCCTTCATCATGTTGTTGTCTGTGTCCATGGGCAATGAATGTATGCACAAATATTCTTTGGCTAGTCTCTTGTAGTCTCCCCCTACTCCCCTTACGTCTGAGATATATCAGTCTGTCCTGTTTAAGATTTCTCCTTTTTTAAAGATTTTATTTATTTATTTTTGGACAGAGGGGGAGGGAAAAAGAGAGGGAGAGAAACAATGTGTTGTTGCCTCTCATGTACACCTACTGGGAACCTAGTCTGCAACCCAGGCATGTGCCCTGACTGGAAATCAAACCAGCAACCCTCTGGTTCACAGGCTGGCAATCTGCTGAGCTACACCAGCCAGGGCTCAAATCTACTTTTTATATTTTCATCTTTTTACTTCTAACCTGTTTTTTAATATTTAATGTATATTTCTTGTGAGTACCTTGAGCCTTGCTTTTTATTCAATAGGACACTCTGTGTTTAAGTAGGTGTGGTTAAACTATTTATATTAAGTTTTATTATTGATGTAGTTGAATTTAAATATACCATTTTGTTCTTTATTTTGTTACCTAAACATTTTATTATTTTTCACATATATTTTTTCACATATACTTTTTACATCCAAAATTACTACAGTTAAAAAAGTTCTTTGGAAGTTTTGTCTAGTCTTATGAATATAAATGTGTTCCTTTACAAACTTTTTTTCCCGGAATTCCAGTTAAACATGGTAATGCTTGCTTTCTAGTTTATACTGAGTATAGTGACAACAAAGAGGTTTTGAAAAACTTTTTATTTTGAAATATTTGTAGATGCACATGCATTTGTAAAACATACTACAGAAAGATCCTCTATATCCTTCACTTTTTCCCAGTGATAACATCCTGCAAAAGTGATATTGACATTGATATAATCCACTAGCTTTTTTGAGGTTCACCAGTTTTAGATACACTTCATCGTGTGTGTACTAGTTCTACACAATTTTATCACATGTAGATTTGTGTGACGACCACCACAGTGACGATGCAGAAGAGTTTCATCACAAGGACCTCCTGCTCCCCCCTTGTAGCCACAGCCACCTCCCACCTCCTCAGCCTCTGACAGCCATTAGTCTATTCTACATATCTATAATTTTATCATTTCAAAAATGACATTATGAATGAAATAATACAATATGTTACCTTTTAAGCTTGACTCTTTCCCTCAGGATAATTCTCTTGAGATTCATTTCGGTTTTTACTTGTATCAATAATTTATTCCTTTTTAATGCTAAGTAGTATTTATGGCATAGACATGCCACAGTTTTTTTTTTAACAATTCTCCCATTGAATGATATTTGGCTTGTTTTCAGAACAAAAATACCAGCAAGTTTTCTCTGCTAAAGACTCTGCTGAGGGACTAAAAGGACAAGCTAGAGACTCAGAGAAAATACTTGCAAACCACATATCCAGCAAGAACTTGTACCTAAAATATATGAAGAATTCTCAAAACTCAGTATTAAAAACAAACAGTACAGTTAGCAAATGGACAAAAGACATGAGGAAACATTTTATGAAAAAGATACACAGATGGCAAATGAATATACAAAAAATGTTCAACATAATTAGTCATTGGAGACATCAAAATTAAAACCATAATGAGATATTACTCCAATCTATCAGAATGGCTAAAAAATGATAATAATTCCAAATGCTGGTGAGGATGTGGCCAAACTAGACTTCCCATTCACCACTGGGGATGCAAAATGATACAGCTACTCTGAAAAAAATTATGTCAGTTACTTACAAAGCTAAACATGTGCTTTCCGTATGACCTAGCAATTGTACTCTTGAGCATTTATCCCAGAGAAATAAAAATTAAGTTCCCACAAAAACCTGTCTATGAAATAAAAGCCAAAAAAATTTTTTTAAAGGGCAAAACCCCAAAAGACAAAGAGCACAGGCAGATTTACTGTAAATGTGATGTAGCAGAGCTTCAGGGCCCCTTTTTGCTTGCATGCACGCCTTCCAAAGCTCTCGGAGGGACTCTAGCAAAGTGCTCATGTGGTCATATATTTTTGTAATATTTGCAAAGGTAAGCCTCTGTAACCATAATTGGTTAAAGCTGCTGTGTATTTCTACCCTGACTTCTCCTTCATCACAGTAGGCCTTGCATTGGATGGTGATTGTGGTCACTTTTGAATTTTGACTAAAGAAATTTATTTGGATTTACACTGAGTTTTAGTTTACAATGATATATTTATATTGTGTAGAATCATTTCTGTGTGTAGGTATGTTACTGCAAGCCAACTTATGTGTGCAATGTTGGTCATCGTTCCAGGAATACTTCTGCTACTCACTTTACTAACACCCTAGGCATCATGATGTGAAGACTCAGGGTCAGAGATCATTTAGAGATCATTTTCTAATAAGATTGCATTTTATGGTACCATGCATCAGTGCATCCAAATAGTGCACAAGAAATAAGTCAAAATATACAAAGCCAGAAACTCATGTTTGGAAAATTGTTCCAAACATCAGATATATTAAACTTTAAATGAATAATTCAGTGTTACATAGACCATATATTTTTTTCCTTTGTGATGAGAATTTTGGGAAGTAGGATTTATAAGATTTATTGTGTTTGTAGAACACAGACCAATATGTTTATACATACAGTTTATAATGTCAACCATGTCTATGCATGAAGTCACATTTTGTGCATCCCAACTCTCTCTCAAAAAAACCCATGCTAGCAAAAATATTGAAATAATTTTCTGTTTTTCTAAAGAATATAAAGGAAAAACATTTATAACATTGTGTTATAAAACCGCACTCATATGAGGAGAATTAATATGTAAGTCAGAAAACACATGGGAGAAAAATCTTATAGAGTTATGTCAGGCCATTAATCTATTAAAATATGTTTAATTAAAATGTGACATTTATGATATTTGTAAGTTGCAATGTTTTATGATTTATTTTCTTATTTAAAATAAGTATTCATTTCTGGATCAAGTTTTATATTCATAATTTTGTCATTTTTTAAGGGTACTCAATATTATATAAACTTTAGTTCTCATGAAACCTGGATCTGTCCCCAGACAACAGAAGAGAATAGAATCCGGAATAAAATTCGGAGAGCAGATGGGTGAGTGACTGCCAGCTTAGCAACACAGAAGGTGCCCTTGCATACAGTAAGGGTTCCTCAAGTTGAAGCTAAAATCTAACTTGTTGGTCATAGAAACATCGATGCATATCGAAAATCCCTGGAAGACCCAGGTCATCCAAAAATGTAGATAACATCAGACTGGAACCAGAAAAACTGATTAACATCTGCGTAAGAAGAACTAAGTGTTCATTATATTATATAACTATCTGAAAAACTGTTACTTTTCCTCAATTCATTGAGAAAATGAAAGAAATGAAATATACATGAAGAGTGGGATAGAGGTGTAAGAGAGTTAAATTTTTATTGTCCATAGCATAATATTAACAAAAATACAGATTTTCTACTGTAAAATTATATTTTTTCACTGGTTTTCCACCCTTAACAATTCTGGTAGGGAAAATCTGCTGGCAATTTTTTTTTCAGACAAAGTCTTTATTTCTTCTTGATTTCTTAAGAATGTAATTGGATATCGAATTCTAGATAGGTGCTTTGTTGTTATTTTTCAACACTTAAAATATTTTAATCTATCTCTTGTAAATCTGCAGTGTTTCTGAGAAGTCCATCGTAATTCTTATCCTTGTTCCTCTGAGGAACAAGGTAACTTTTGTTGTTGTTCTGACTGCTGTCAAGAATTTTCCTTTGTGTTTGATTTTTAGGCAGTTTCTATACACTAGATATGTACTGGTATTTATCCTTCTTGGTTTTCTCTGAGCTTTCTAGATCTGTGGTTTTCACGTCAGTCTTTAATTTGGAAAATTCTTGGTCATTATTACATCAAATATTTCTTCTGATCCATTCTTTCTTCTTCTGGTATTCTAATTTCATGCATGTAATACTTTTTGAAATTATCTTATAGTTCTTGCATGTTATGTTATGTTATGTTTTTTCTTCTTTATTTTCATTTCTTTGCATTTTGGTTTGAAATGTTTCTATTGTTTTACTGTTAAGCTCATTGTTTCTTTTCTCAGCCACTTTCAACCTACTCATAACCCTCTCAAAGGCAGTCTTCATGTCTAACACTGTGTGTTTTAGCATTGAATTTTTATTCTTTCCTAGAGTTTACACCTCTCCTTTCATGTTATTTACTTTTTCTGTATTCAATACTTCTCCCCTAAATATTAGTCACAGTTATTTTAAATTCCCTATCAGATCATTCAGACATCTGTGTCGTATCTAAATCTAGTTCTGGTTTTCTTTGTCTCTACCCATTGTTTTTCCTGCATTTTGCTTGCCTGCAATTTTTTGTTGAAAACCATACATGCAATGTTGGGTAATAAAAACTGAAGTAAATTTGACCTCCAGTGTGAGATTTTATGTTAATTGTCTAGGAGTTAAGTGATGGTTAATATTTGAATTAGCAGTAGGTGCCAGTGACTTTGAATTTCTATACTTGTTTTTCACTCCTCTCTTATGTCATGGCCCCCTAAATATTTGCCTTCAGAGAGACTTTTCACCTCTCAGCGTTAACGGCGTGACCCCCAGGAGTTTATCTCTCTCAGGCTAGACCACACTCAGCCACCAACAATTTGTCAAAATTGTCATATAAGTGTTCCTACCAGTTTATGGCTCCAGAAACATCTGCGCCTGCTAAGCCTATCTCGGCTGTGACTTTTTGGATTCCAGATTTGGGGGGCCAATTTTTCCTGTGACCTCAGTTCTCTGAAGGGTGCAAGAAAATTTATTCATTTTTAGCTTGCTTAGCTTTATTTTGTTGTAAAAAAAAGGGCATGCCAACTTCTAAGGTCTTTACATGTCACTGCTGAAACTAAAAGTCTCATAGCACAGGAGATATTGTAATAGATATTGGTAAGTTGCTTTACAAAAATTTTTCACCGATTTACATTCCCAATTTCAATAATTTACATTACATCAGTAATATCTGCAATGCTTTAAATATAGTTACCTTTAAATACCTTGGCATTCACACTGGCTAGTATTTGACCTTGAGACTGTGAGGCATACCTTAAGAAAGTAGATACTGAAGTCTCAAAAAATAACACTTCACAATGCAAATGTATTTTTGGTGTGTAATTATATATCTTATTAAATTTTATTTTAGTGGTGATAGTTGCCTATTTTGATTTTCAAGGGGACTCATTAGTGTGACCTGAGGAAGAGGAAGTGTGGTGACATAGGTTGAGTCGTAGTGTATTATACATTAAGAATTCCTCCAGTTACTCTCTTTCTTAGTTAAAAATAAGTCACAGGCAAGAACACCGGTTTTGCTAAGAAATTGGTGGGTTTGCATGTACCTGGATATACACATATAAAATGTGTCAGGATTTTCCATACATTAACAAATCAAAATGGAAGTTCCTGACCTTGGTCTGGCTCCAGGAGGGAGCGCGGCTCAGCCACTGCGTGCCTGCTGCTGGCTTCTACACAGCTTCTACACAGGAAGTGTCCCGAGCAGTTCCCAACCCTGCCTCTTTTTTCTTTTTTTAAACAAATATTCTCCATCAGAATTTCTCTCAGTTCCCTTGATTATTGCCAGGAAAGTTAGGAGTGCTTTTCCCCTATCTATCCTTCTGTGCAGAGATGATGAAGCAGCAATGAGTAGATTTTCTCTTTTTTTTTTCACATGAACGCTATTTTTCCATAAATGCTTTTTTGGTAAATGGAAAATATACTTCAAAGTCCTGTAAATGCTTTCCAGCCAGCAAATGGCAAATCGTTACAAACCAATAATCTTTCTGTTGAATACAACGCTCCACTGAAAGTTTTACTTCACTGAAAGTTTTATCCTGAAAATAGATATTTGGTCTAAGATAGAATGGACGAAAAGTCTGATCTATATTTAAGGGTCAAAATGCAAGAAAATTACGTCAAGTAACTGAATAATCAAGCCACCTTAACTCAAACTCAAACTCCAAAAGGGAAAGAAGTAAAGATTGTTTCAAATGGGCTACTTAATTATTGTTAAGAACCACAGTGTCATTTGTTCACTCACTCCGGTACAAATGCCTGCTAATGGTAAATAAATTCGATATTCTAAGAAATGTCAAAAAGCTCTACCTCCTGGTAAGCAATAATTTATGGAAAGAAAATGAAATAAAAGCAAAGCCAAAGCTTTTATTGCTGCTTTGTTTTGTTAAGCTCTGTGCTGGTGAGATATTGTCAGCCATGATGAAATGTGACTTAGCTAAAGGTTATCATTTAATAACATGGGGGATGAAAAAATAAAATAAATCACACTAGATGCTGAGGTTGGGGCAAACTGAAGAAGTTATTTCCACATTTGCATGATAGTATCCCTAGAAGAATGTTGAAAAATGTCTAATACTTAAGTTATTTTAAAAAATTAATTCAGGTTCAACCTTCTCTGGCTATAGGAGTGCATCTATTTTGCAGTGTAAAGCACCATCCAACAAAAATTAAAACCTTGATACTGATCCAGTTCTTTCAGACACTCACAGTCTTCTACTAAAACAGTTGCAGGACCTCAGGATTTGAAGTAAATATACATTATTTTTTAAAAAGAGATTATACAGCCAAAAGTAAATTTACTGGAGAAGGAAAGCTTGTGAAATGAAAGCTTACTGGAGAAACAGAAGGCCTTTCATTTTCAAATCTCTCTACCTCTGTCTTAGCAGTTTCCCAATGAGAGGATGTGCTGAAATCGCCCTCTTTACAACTCGTTTTTTTAAAACCAGGATCCTAGGATTGGAGAAATTTTTTCCCCATGTACAAAGAGGCAACAATACTTAAAATTTTTCCTACATTTAGTCACCAGGAATTACCTTTGTTTTGTTATCTTTTCTCAGGTTAAAAAGAAGTTTCTCAAAATGATCTCATGCTACTAAATATTATGGTTCAATATTTATCTCATCAAAACTATAATTTATGTGTCATCTCTTTTTTCTTGGTTTAGATTGAAAATATCATTCCAGAGAAAGCTCTCAATCTTCAAAAGTTAGGATTTTCTTTTTATTATAAGGGAAACAATACCAGGAATAATGGTGCCATTTGGATGAATAGTCCTGCCAAACAAACACTAACCCTAAGCTTTTTGACAAGAAGTCTCGCTGATGAGAATCTAGTCAATTTCATGATGATTCGGGTACTAATATTTAGCTTGTGAATTTATAGAGTGGAGATTAACCGCGTTCAATAAGTGACATGTCAACTCTTTATCTGCGGACTGGATCAGAGATTCTTTTTATTCTGAGAAGACTAGGAACAAGGGTAGGAAATGAGGAGGAATGGGGAAAGAGAAGTGCATGTTGCATATGAGGTGCAACAGTTAGGAAGTGCTTGTAGTCACGAGTAACCCATGTACCAGTAAAACCTAATGCTGGTGCCTTGTGAAGCACTTAAGTAGTAGGCCACCGGCTCTTTTTGGAGACCCGTTGCCCCCTCTCTTCTCCATTGATTGATCTGACCACATGTCAGCTCCCCCAAGTATATGGTGTTGTTCATAACCAATGTTTTGTTTCCTTGGGCCTCTTTGAATTATTTTGCTTTTTTGTGATCCAGTAGTGGCACACTAGTACAATTTAGACCTAAAGAAATCTATGCAAATTTAGTAGTTTGTTTTTTTGAAAATGTGTGATTCCTAACCTGTTAAATGTTATCAAACACAGCATTTTCTGGTGCAGTGAAATGGGGTTCCATGTAGAATAATAAGTAAGAGCTCAAGTTCCAATGTGAGAGGCATGGGGTCATGCCCCATCTCTACCACTTTATAGATGAGTGTTCTCAGCAAAGTACTTTGATTCCGAGTCCTTGTTCTCTTGTGGCAAATGAGTATAATAACAGAACTTGCTTCATGAGTTCTGAGTTAATATTAAATGAGCTTCTCCCCCAAATTGTGCTTAGCATAGAGCATGGCATATAATGGACACTCAGTGAGTGTCACCATACAAGGAAGGTTAAGCAAATTACATCGAAAATCTACTCTAACTAGAAAGAAGTTGAATACAGTATCCATATTTTATTTAAAACTATTCATTGGGAATGTGGTGAGGAGTTTAAGTCATCTTAAAACTTATGGGCTGGGTGTATAGCTTTCTGGATTCAAGCCAAAAATCAGAGGGTGTAGAATAGTAGCCATCTTTGATTCTGATAAGTGATAGAGCCTAAACATAATCCAAGAATACTGCATCAGATAAACTCGTGCTATTCTTAACATCAGTCATTATTAATTAAGTTAAATATTAGAGTTGGGTTGCATGCCAGGGACAATTCCTGCCACTCAAGGAAGGTCCTAAGGCTTTTCTCAAACAGGTCCAAAAACAGATGATCCATTTTGCAAACCTGTTTCTTATAGGGGGAGGTGATACAACAGATCTTTCAGAAATTTCCCTTAGAGAATCACTGAGACTTGGCCTTTTGGCTACACATCATGACTCAGGAAAAAAATAGAGCTAGATCAGTAATTATACCTTGGCTGGTGGCTCACTTGGTTGGAGCATTCTCCCATACACCAAAAGATTGAGAGTTCGATCCCAGTCAGGGCACATACCTAGGTTGTGGATTCTGTCCTTGGTTTGGACACTTATAGGTGGCAAGTGATCCATGTTTCTTTCTCTCTCCCTTTGTCTCCATCTAAAAATCAATAAATATATCCTTGGGTGAGGATAAAAAGAAAAGAAGGGGAAGGGACTAGTCAAGGAACATGTATGAATGACCCATGGACATGGGCAACAGTGTGTGGATGGACTGTGGGAGTGGGGGGGACTGGGCTGGGTGGAGGAGAGCCAAGGGGGAAAAACTGGGACAACTGGAATAGAACAACAATAAAATATTTAATAAAAAATAAAAAATTAAAAGCAATCAATAATTATTTTCTAACCAATTGCTCTTTGCTAGTTTTTAAAAATATTTCCTTTATTTATATTCAGAGAGAGGTGAAGGGAAGTAGAAAAAGAGTGAGAGAAACATCAATGTGTGAGAAAAACATCAGTCAGTTGCCTCTCCTACACGCCCAGACCGAGGACCAGGCCTGCAACCCAGGCGTGTGTGCTGACTGGGAACCGAACTGGTGACCTTCGTGGGACTACACCCACCCAACTGAGCCACACCAGTCAGGGCTCCCTGCCAATTCTGAGTGAACTCACATTTCTTTAATAAAGTACGACCTGGAATTTAAGAGATGTACGTTAAATGACGTAAGTATTCCATGAGTTATAGGCTCAGTGCTGCAGTTTTGGTCTTTGTGAGCTCCCATAGTTGCACGGTGCAGTCACACAGGGCCAGAGCAGATCAGTCATTCTTTCATAGCAATAGTTCATTCATTTGTCATCCTTTGTTTGTTTATAGCTCCCCAACAATGCTCTGACCCAGTCTGTGACATTTATTCTTGTTGGTCAGCAAATGACATAAAAAAAAACCCAACTAAACACCAAGTTGTAAATTGACTCTTTGTTAATAAATCTGGTGGAAATTTTGATAGAAAAGTGGCAGTTCAAAAAGACTGTTTGAAATGAAGTGTGTGAATGATGCATGGTTTTTAGTAATCTATTCTTTCCTTTTTCTCCTTTACAATGGATTATCAAGATCTGGCTATAAATAACTCTCCAGATGCAGGGGCTAACACTGCCAATCAACATTCTCTGCAGTGTTTTGTGAGTTTCTGGATGAGTACCATGTCATTTTTTTCTGGGAAGGAAATGTGTCCAGCATGCCTGATGCTGGGTATTTCAATATGAACCCTTTTTCCTCAGGACCTTCTGCTTTAACACCTGCAGTCATAAATGCTAGTTGACATACTGAAAAACTATGTAGGCTATTGATATTACCACCAAGAAATTTCTTGAAAGTGAGTCACATTCCTAAGCAGTATTTCTCAACATGGTGCCATTGTCACTCAAAGGAGGCGAAGAAGCAATCTTTAAATGCCTCTATGGTATCCTGTGAAAAGCCCTGCCGTGTTGTGGTGTCTTACATCCCCTATCAGAAATCCTCAGGTAACAGTTAGTTTATTCCCGCTTGCACTGCTCCTTTCATCTTGCTTCCTGGTTGACAAGAGATTCCCCTGGGATTGAACTCCCTTCTCCCAAAACGAAAAATAGACAATGGGCTGGCTTCATGGGTCATTGTTGCAGGACCTTGTAGTCATTGAGGAAGATGGCTAAGTCAGTATATTTTTATCATTTTCATTCAATTGTTCACTCAAAGGTAGTACCTTGCCAGGTCAACCATGTGAGCCGAAGGGTAGGTTTCAAACCAGACACACCAGGAAATACGCATTCTTTCATCAAGATCAATGAATGAGGTTAAAATTGGTATAGCCATTAAGATATGAGCACAAATAATTTCAATCTTCATCTCTAATTTCATAAAAAAGTCTGGCTCAGGCAGCTAAATTATTTCTCCAGGTGTATTTCTCTGCATTGTTGCTGAATTTCAATGAGGTTGTTATAAATTACACTGATGTTAGTCTTATTGCCTTGTTTCTATGAGGCTGGGGTAATAAATTGGAGGAGATTTTGCTGATCCCTAAAGGTTTTCTGAAATACCTCTGGGGTCATGATAAGAAATAATTATTGGGAAGAAGCAATTTCTCTAGACAATGGTTAAGAGAGAACTGGAAATATTAGTCCATTGTTACCACAGCTGGCGTCAAGGGCATGCACACTGTGAACTCATACAGGTGTTCGGAAGGGCCTAGGACTTGGATTAATGCTCTAATATTGCCATATTAAGATTCTTAATAATGTTATCCTTAAACTTGTAGGGTCTTTTTAAGTGAAATCAAATAGGACAATGGAACATGGGCAGGGGCAGAGGACCCACATACCATATGCATGACTGCTGTGGTTCCTCTTACCCCATTCATATTTAGTGTTCACTATGGTGCATAGCGTGTCATTCAGGTAGAACCACGGCACACGGGGGATCACTGAGACTCAAAGCAAACACAAGGCAAGTGTGTTAGGTCTATGACTGAGTGGGGGGTGGGGTGGCAGTCTGACAAACCTGAGAGGCCATGCTTTCCTTTCGAGTAAGAACTTGCTTCAGCTGCAGATAGGAGACAATGGTGTTGTAAGAAACAAACTCTATCACATCCTTTCTTACTTATGTTACTTCCCCATATTAGCCAATCACAAACACTAAAAATTATGACTTAAAGGAAAGAGAAAGATAGAGTGATCTATGGTTACTTTTCCTCTTAGTCCTTCCTTACCCATCAGTGTGTTGAAGGCAGAGAACATTGGTAGAATGAATCTATACTGAGAAGTGAAATAAAAACAGTTGTTAGTATTCTGCTTTATTTCCACTCTTACGGTAAGAACAAAATGTATATGCATGTATGAGCTACAAAATACAAATTACATAATTTTGGTAATTCTATATATGTGTTAAATGCTTTTATGTTTGTATTTGAGTTAGGCATAAACAATATAAAGATAAATGGTATGATAATAACTTAAATTTAGTTTTTCTTTATTTATAATGGTATTAAATTAAAAAAAAAACCACCATGATGATTCAAGAGAAAGGCTGTTGGGAGAAAGGAAAAAGCTTTATGTTTTAGTACTTCTAATAGGATGTTAGTTTTTGATTTTTGACTATGAGCTTCTGCATTTTCATTTTGTTCTGGACCCTACATTATACAGCAGGCTCTGTTTGCTCCAGATCTGTCTGCTTCGTGACCTTGCTAAGTCATTAGCAGATGGGGATTGAGACGAGTGCGAGAGGAGGTGAGGCACTTGGGTCTCCTCAGGCCCTTCCCTTTTGGGGCCCTGTGAACACTCCTCTTTACTGTTTTAATAGAGATCTTTCTTGCCTTTTCTGAAATTATTTTAATAATAGTTTCTATCACTTCCCTAGCCAAAGAATAGCTCCAATATCCCTCCTCTTTTCTGATTTTCTAAATACACATGGCTCTTGGTTGAACTCAAGTCACTATTGTTACTTCCCATAGAGCAAGTTCAGGAGTTTATATTCAATCATCTATCTTCAAAACTATGTCCTTTTCATTCCATTTTTAATCTCATAATTCGAGGTCACTAAAAATATTTTACACATACCCTGCAGAGTTTAATCCTCTCTCTCCCTTTTTTCTCATGTTCTGATTTCTTTCTCATTTATTCTTAGATGCATAGAATTGTAGTCAGGATCCAGGTCTTTGTAGATGTTGTATTGGTTGCTTCTAAGAAAAAAAAAGAGTCACATTGCTAATGCTCTTTAAAGTTCTCCTAAAAAGGCCATAACCGACTGGTCAAGATATTAGTAGTATTTATACCCCTGCCTTCAGTTCTAATTGCCCCTCCTCATCTTTAAATATATCTTTTGATCTTAACATAACCTCAGCCTTGTTTTTTTCAGCATATTTAATACCTAACCTCACTTTATCTAATTCCTGGAGTCTTGATACTAAGTACTAAGACCTGAATCTTGTCTGATTTCCTTTAGCCATATCCTAACAGAAGCTTTAAAATCTCAAGACAGTTTTCATGCCCGGCGCCTACAGATGTGCCCCGCTCCATTTCAACCGTACCCTCAACATTTCAGAAATACCAAGTTACCTGTAGTTCTTCAAGCAAACCTCGCATTTCAAGTCCCCTTTTCTGTCTAGAATCTCTCTTCCCTATTTTCTTCATCTAAACAATGCTTTTCAAGCTTGAAGTGCTATCTCAGACATTATCCCCTTTAAAAGCTTCTTTTTATTACCCCCCCCGCCACCTTTTTGAAGGCTTCCACCTTTACTGTTCCTTCTTAAGGTGAATTAGGGTCCTAGTTAAGGCTCATGCTACTGTGGGTACCACTCAAGTCAGCACATACTATGTTATATCACAATTAACGGTTTCTATGATTGCGATGTTCTTGAGGGCAGGAATGTATCCTTTTATTTGTTGAAAGTTATATAGTCCTGGGCATACAGCATATTTTTTTTGCCTTAGGTAAAATGAATGGATTAGATGTGCTTTGATCTAATACATGATGCTCTTCTGGACATTATGTGGTCTTAACTCAGAGAACACCAATATATGTATATAAATTATATGCATATTCTCCTAAGATTTTTGAAGTCATAGAATCTTAGAACTGGAAATAACCCTGGAATATCCCACTACAATTCAATGTGGGAATATCCTTTACAATGTTTTGGCTACTAGTTATCCATTTTATTTTATCATTTAATTTTATTTTACTCTTTTAACTAGGGTTGGGGGAAGGGTATGGTAGAAGAAGAAACAGTTTCACACATTTCCTTTATACCCAAAGCCAATAACTAATTTAAATGTTCTTTTCCAGGAGTCTGTTGCAATCAGGGATGAGTTACTCAAGTTGAAAGCAGAAGAAGGTCATCAGAAACTTCTATTATGCCTAGGTTTGGACAAATCCTTTCCCCAGGATTTCTCAAAAAAGACTCCACAAAATTTCCAGGTATACAAGAGTTCTGTCATTAGGTCAATTTAAGATAAACCTTTTAGAGAGCAGTTTTTGGTTGTCTTCGTGGGATTTAGCTAGAATTTTGATTTCTTGGTGCTCTTTCAATTCTTTTCTTCTCAGAGAAGGTAACTACCTGGCTTGCTTTCATCAACATCTTGCGTCAGTTATATGATTGACGTCTGTTCTTTTAAGACTAGAACAAGTACATTGGATTCCAAGAAACAACTTCCAGGTTTTTCAAGTTTGCCAGTATCAATATCTTCTTGTCTACCTGTCACATCTACCTCCATATAAACACAGAGCCATATGTAGGACTTTTGCCATCTGGTGGTCATGAAAGCCACCATCAATGGTCAGATTAGAGACTCGTCGCTTGTCCGCATGTCTAGGGAACCTGACCAATAAACATGGTTGGGCCAGGAAACAGACATGTGAGATTTCCTTCATGTACTGCTACCAGCTGTTTATGAAGTTCAAGGGTCTCTAATCTTGTTCTGTCTCTCTACTGATTCCCTCCACTGCTGAAATAGACAATGTCTGCCTTACTTTTCCAGCTTATTTTCAGAGTCAGAGGGAAGAAATATATTCAGAGTAAAAATGCCATGAAAGTAAACACGATATTGTGTTTACTCTTCTTTCCTTACTGAGGGTGAGTTGCTTAGGTCCATCTACATTAGAAGATGGTTAGCCAAGTGATAGATCAGAGGAGGTGTCTAGCAAGAAACAAAGATGGACTAACAGTATTGAGTTGTTTTTCCAGGTACTGATTTAGACCTCTCCTTAATCAGAGAGGCCCTTTATCAGAACCAGAATGTTTTTCCCTGTAAAGAAGATGGGTTGCTGAATTTAAAACTAGGACAAAGGGGTAAAGAGATTTAGGATTTGACACTGTGGATTACTTCCTCCCCATTTTTTGTCTTTTAAGAGGCAGAATTACCCCACAATGGATAATTGCTTCTGGGCAAGTTCTATTAGGCCCACATCACTCAGACCTACATTTAAGCATCACCATTTGTGGCCGTGGCTTTGTGCCCACTGTGATAGCTAAAGCAACAAGTGCTTCCTGCTCCTGCAGTCACCAAGCACGCATCTGCTGCCCAGGGGTCAGCAGGCCGCTGAGTGTTCCTCCCCTACTATGGCAAGTGTTACATCAGCAAGCCAGGATGGCGGAGGCTTTGATTGTTTTTTATTTTTAATGTTCCTTCTAGGCTCCAGACTCACTGGAGACATCTTGAGACAGAATGCCTTGCCCAGCACAATGAGATGCCCTTTACCTAGTACAAGAGTTCTTGTTAAGGTGCTGCCTTCCCCCCAGAACAAACAACGGAAATGCATCAGGAGAGCTCAGCTGCAGATAGAACGCACATCTTGAAGCAGGAGCCACACGGGATTCCTCAGATGAAAGCCGATTTCAATGAACATTGTGTTTCAAAGCCTGCTTCCTCTTGCTCAGTAAGAGCTGCAGAAGGAACATCCCACTTGCGTCTGCTGACACAAAAGAATGCTGCGGCCGGGAGATCTTATCAAGCCTTCCTGTGCCACAGTAACAGAGCTCTAGTTGTGTCTTGTAAGAATTGCTCATTGTTTCATGGGGACGGCTGGCTCCTTTGGGTGGGTTCTGATGGCATCTCGTGGCGTGGAGGTAGGTGGTGCTGGGAGGTCAGCCAGCCACGTGACCCAGCTTGCTGGCTTTGGGGAAGTCAGACAGAGGAGCAAATTTCACCCAGGTCTGTTGGAGAGCTGAACACTTAAAGTTAAACTATTAAAATACACATATGCTGTTTACTTACTAGTATGTTCAGCTAGTACAAGTTAAGAACAAAAAAATAGAAGGATGGCCAGAGTTTCTCTGTTGGTATAGCTGTTTCTGCCCTTTGAATCAACTCATTCAAAGTTTTTTCTAATAAAGTTGAAAAGGATAAAGGAGAATTGTTTTAAAAGCATATATATATTTTTTTTTTCATTTAAAGCCATCTCTGGAGAATTTAGATGCTAATCAATAAAATTTTAGCATTTATGACAAAACTAAAAAATATATACTTGTTGTTTTATGAGGATGAACTTCACATTTAACATCATCATATTTATATTTAAGAGTGGAAGTTAATAATATTGGATTAATTAAATTTGGCCAATTCTAAATAATGTCGCTTTTGCTTCAAAAGTTCATGGCTTCTTAGTTTGGGTCTTTTTTAAAAGTAAAATTAATGGTCACCTGTTCATCTATCTGGAGAGTAGATTAGGATTTCTTCTCTTTACTCTTTTTTCTAAAGGCTTGCTGCAGTAATAGTACATATCAGAAATACATAACTGTCAGCAAGATATGCCAAGAAAGAAAGGTGACCACGAGTTCCCTAAACGGAAAATGCTTGGCTGAACATTTTTAATCCTTCCCTTCTATATGTCTATGTAGTCCTTTCTGAAGTGCCCTTTGCCCTAAATGTACCCGTATTCGGTTTTCAACAGAAGACAAGGTTTTGAGGATCACAATGCTACCAAAACACCATCTCTATTCTTAACATATTTATTACTGAAATGATAAAATATTGTAATTAGTTAAGTGCAAATTTGATTTCTCTCAGTGAACTTGAGGAAAGAGGCTGAATCATATTGATTTCCTGTCTCCATTGCCAAGCACAATGTCTTGTAAATATTAGTGGTTACTAAATATTTGTTGGATGGATGGGTGGATGGATGGATGGATAGGTGAGTAGATAGTTGACTGACAATGTTGTGGTACCCACAGTTACAAATGGACATTTGATTCTGGTTGTCTATATGGATCTGGACGTGACCACATCTGTTAATCTTCAGGCCTTTATTATCTCACTCTTAAGTGCATAGAGTGAAAAGATTTTCAAAACCACATATTCCAACTCTTAATTTACAACTGAAGAAATGAGACTCAGACAGAGCATCTGATTTATCCATAGTCCCACAGCTAGTAAGTAAGCACCAGATCTGGGTTACAATCCAGATCTCTTGCTTTTCAGTCAAATGCCCACCCAAATTTGGAAGTTTCAAGACCTCGTGGGGCAATCTGTCACCTCTGACTTATCTGAGCAATGTGAGAGAGAAAATGGGACTAGAGCAAAACTAGGAGAAAGGAGACACTCCGGGGCAGCTGAGTTCCTGTGTGGATGGTGCTGAAGAAAGGTAAGAACGGAAATGACTCATCTTTAAGCTGACATCATTCCATGTTTCTCTCTCAGAATGCGCTCAAAAGTCAGTGGGTGGTGTCCATTCCCTCCCTAATCTCCTAGGTAACCTCAGGAGATGGCACGGTCCAGCCCCACTCCACTGGCCAAGATTTCTGTTTTACGCAGAGTCCAGTCTTTCAAAGTCCTTTCTGAAGAAGGTTATGTTCCTTCCCTCAAAGGTGAGGCTGATGTAAACAAAGATGCTATCTCTAGCCCTCCTGCTCTCAGGAAATAGCACCTCTGGTTGCCTGCATTTCTGCTTTTCTGCATTGTGTTCAGTCCCACTGCGTCTATAATGACCTATATGGCTCATTATAATTTTAACGTTTTAGATTAAACTATTTTAGAATGAACATACAATAACACAGATGAATCTCATAATACTTATGCTGAGTGAAATAAGCCAGACAAAAAAAGAGCACATACTGCCTGATTCCATTTATACAAAACTCTAGAAAATGCAAACTATTTTAGGGTAAGTAAGAGAAAGCACATCAGTGGGTGCCTTGAAGTTGGGAAGGAGAGGCAGGGGGAAGGGATTTAGAAGGAGAAAGCAGTAAACTTCTGAGGGTGATGAATATTTTCAAGCTTGAATATAGTGATGGTTTCATGGGCGTATGCATATGTCAAAGCTTATCAAATTACACAGTTTAAGTATGTGCAGTTTACTGCATGTCAATTACACATCAGTAAAACTGAGGGTTTTAAAAGAAATGCAGCCATTTAAAATGTAACCAAAGTACTGCATTAGTCAGCATTCAATGCCAGGACAACACTAGAATGTGTTTATAGGAATTTGACCTCACACAACTGTGAGGTATGGTTAAGTCACATCTGTAAGGTTGTCCTCACCCCTGATGCTGGACCTTGAAGTCCAAGGACAGGCTGTCAGGAATACGAGATCGATGTAAAATGGGGGAGAGCCAGAACAAGATAGAACCCACAAGCACAAGCTATAGCACACAAGGACAGACTAAAACTTATCTTAGTTCTTAATGTCTCTCATCTTGATTGCATGGATGCCCTGAAGAAGTAGAGTCCTGCATCATAGACCTGAACACACTTTCTTAGCCTAGGAGTCAGAGTTGCTGGAGGTGGATTGGGGCAGGGAGGGTGGAGCCGTTTAGAGACCCAGCTGTTGCCTCATGTGGGAGGTGAGACCACAGAGAAGGAACAACATTTATGAGCTATAAACTCACTGCTGCTTCACTTTCCCCTTCAAAGTTTTCACAAGAATGTCTCCTCTGGCCCACCCTGACCAGACACACACAGGAAAGGGAATTCTGGGAAACACAGATTGGCTTACTCAAATTCACTCATCATGAAGTCCCGCCTTAACAACTTAGCACTCATCCACCTCTCTATAAATCAAACTTAATCTCCAAATAAAGGTAATAAGGGTCACATCTCCAGCTAACATGATACAACTATTCCAAATACAACCCGAAACACATTAACCTTTCCCCAGAAAAGGATCCAAAGTTCTCCTCTTGGTTGATGTTCATTCTTAGTGTGATTCAAGCTGATTCACACTAAGCTGATTTCTTGTTGCTACCCTATAACTTATATACTGGATATTAAGTTAACTATTATTAACACATCTTATATCAGATAATAAAGGAATGGAAAAAAAGGCAGATACAAAAATAATCAGCTAAATACATAAAAATATATTTAGATGCATATATATGTATATGTAACTATGCATATAGTCATGCCATAGTAAGAATACTCATAAATGTTACAGTGCTTGTGCAATTGGTTATATGGTCATAGCTGGTATTTGTAACTGATTCCTTTCACGACCCATTTTATGTTTCCTTTGTGTTCAGCAACTGCTTCAGCTACTTATGGATCCTTGCCTGGTGGGGTGAACCAAATCTTTATCCCTAAAGGGCCTGGGTTATTAGCAGTCCTGCTAATTGAGTGGACTCAGATTAATCACAGGATATGGGAACACTAAGAGGCCACCTAGGGGATCTTAAACATTGGAAATATCTTCCCCTTTTATGTCTCTGTGTAGAAGCAGCCCCATTTCAATCTCTCTCTTCTTTGCCTGTTGATTCAGTGGCATGAGTCCAAGTGATCAAGAGTGTACCAGTTTAATAGAATCATTATTGGGTCCCTCTGGTAAAAGCATATTTCCCTTTGGAACTAAGACCTCTAGGCCAACAAAGCCTAATACTCACAGGGCTGAAAACAAAAGATTAGTGGATCACTATGGATAATAGTGAGAAGATCCTTTCCCATAACTTCCACTTGTTCCGAGACCCATGAGTCCTGGTTATGGGAGAAACAGAAATATATATTGGATGATGATGTAGCATACTTTGCATCTTGGACAACTGACCATAACTGAATCTTCAAAAGGTCATTCATTCCATCATTCTATCAAGGTAGTTGCTTCAGGGTGATGGGGAACATGGTAAGGCTAGTCAACTGCATGAGCCAATTGCTACACCTCATTTGCTGTGAAATAAGTTCCTTGAACAGAAGTGATGCTGTGTAAAATACCATGATAGTGAATAAGTCATTTTGTATGTGGTTTTGGCAGAAGCATCATGTGCAGGGAAAGCAAATATGTATCCAGCATGTCTATGCTAGTAAGAACAAAGCACTGCCCCTTCCATGAGGGAAGAGATCTCATCTAATGTAATCAAACTAGCCAGCCAGTAGCGAAGCATGGTGCCGTGTCAGAGACTCAGTGTTGATCTCTGTTCTCCACAGGCGCTCCACAATGGCTATAGCCAAAGGGGCCTTGGTTAGTAGAAGTCTATGTTGCTGAGCTTGTGCAAAACTTCCACCTGTGCCACCATGGCCACAGTATTCTTCAGCCAATTGGGAGATGACAGGAGTTGCTAGAGGAGACTGAGCAAAGTCCACCTGACTACTAAAATATACTGTTGAGTTGATTTCACCCCTTGGGGAGCAATCACATAGAACACAAATATCTTCACATGCCATGCCCATATGGAAAGGACTGCCACATCTCTTTGTCACCAACTTTTCAATCATCTTCCTTCCAAATTTCTAAACTTTCAGCTAAATATTAGTCATGGCCCATGGATTAATGTAGACTTATCCTTCTAGACATCTGTCCTGCCAAGAAAAAGAGATACCCAGGTGCACTGCTCGAGTTCTGTCCACTGAGAGAATTTCCTCTCATCACTGTCCTTCAGGGCCACCCCAGGGTGGGTCCGTGGTGCTTCAGCTGTTAAACTTGTTTTTAGCTGTTCACCTTTGAGTGGAATCTGCCTTTTGTTTAGGACCATGTACAGACTAAGACAGAGTTTTTTTTTCTCCATCACGTGGTCACAGGGAGCTCCCCTAGAGGCAGTAGGTGCAGCTTAGGAGAGAGGAGATAGTGTATCAGGAGTAAGGGCCATGGATGTGTGGGCCACTAGCTTGTGCAAAATGCTTGTGCCTTTAGGTTCTACTTAAGCCCAAATTCATTTTTACCACCCCCCTTTTAGAGCACAGTACTTCTGTGCATGCTCAACTTTCGACTCTGTGGGCCAGATGATACTTAGTAATGGGCAGCCCAGGTTACACGGTAACTTGGTGACCCATGGCCATGCATTCCATTTCTGCTCACACCTAGTGGTAAAAGAAAAGCTATTTCTTAAAAGAATAATAGTTATCTGCAGAGGGTGTTAGGACTTTATTTCAAAATCCTAAGGAACCACACTGTGACCCTCCTCTAGGAGTGTGAAAAAGGCTCAAAACAGCACCCCTGTCACTGACGTTTCAAGGACCGCTGTATCTTCTGGGTTTTACATGGTGGCAGAGCTGCTTTCAGAGCAGTCTGGACTCCTGAAAGGGTTTTCTCTCATTCTGTGCCCTACTCATAATTGCTAGCTTTTTTGAGTCACTCAGTAAATGTGTCAGGAAAGGCACCTCAACATGACTCAGACCGGACCCGTAGACATTTTCCTGAGGTTTGGGGTCCCTGATTTTTTATGGGATTTACTCCTTACCCTCTGGTATGCAAGAGGCAGGCAGTGTTATAGGCTCGTGCCCTGGAAAGAAAAGAAAGCCTCAGAGTTTGTTCTCTAGGCTGCCAGTGAAGGAAAGACCATTGTAGTTTCAGAACTGGCTGTCCCAAAAGGGGAAAGCACCCAACCTGTGGACCTGGCCCTGTGCAGACGGCACTCTTTTTCTTGTGTTTCTAAAGTCTGTCTTCTCACAGAGAGCTGACATCAACTTCTGCCTCTAATATTCTGAGTCCATCAGTTTCGCTTAGAAACGGTGAGATGGCCGGCTGTGCTGTGCGAGGATGGAGCGAGCGTGTGTTGAGCGCATGCCAGCGTGATAAGCTTTGCAGTGATTGACAGCACAGAGTTCACAACCGAGGACAGCTAGAGGAAGGGAAAGTACAAATGAGACCCAGGGAAAAATGGCTGTCAGATGGACCCTTCCTTATCACAAACCAGTTCATGACTTCCTGATGAAGACATTTGTCCACCCACCAGGGCCGGTGTTTCTAAAAATTCCCATCACAGGATAAAAGCTGTCAGCACCAGCCTCAGACTCTGGAGTCGGGAAAGACCTCAACTGGGGAAGAGACTGAAGGGCACGATGGTACCGTGTTAGTGACAAAACTGGTCCTCTTAGTTAATGTGCTGAAGGACTACAAAAAAGATATAGGGTGTCTTTACCATAGTATTGGCTGAATAATCACTTGACAGATATAACTGGATGGTTGACTAGTGAAGAAGAGTCACATTTGCTCTTTATATACAGACATTTGGCCTATATCTGGTCTTATCCCAAAAGCATTTCAATTTTTTTCCCTACCATTTTGGTCCTTGGAGCTTTAAAATCTCCAATAAAGCCAACTCTTCCCATCAGAGTGTGCTAGGATAACAATGCGCAGAGACCCCGAACAACGGGACAAAGGAGGGAGGAACGTGAAACAGAATGGAAAAAATCATGGAAATTTTCCCTCATGGGCTGGACACACCCTCATGCAAACAAAACTTGAGCTGAGGCTTTATTGTATTAAAATGTGATAAAACACTTGATAAGCCCTGAGAGGACAAGCAATGGGTTCCCCCCGCCCCTCCAAAACCCACATGCCAAACTATGGAAAGGAAAAGCCTTTGGTCACATTTGTTTCCAAATGTCTATTTCCTTTCTGGAGCCTCTGGAGCAGAGGTGCGAGGTGCTGTCAAAAGCGAGAGGCCGTGTGTCAGCAGTGCTGATGCTGCGCCCGCGCCCTTGTTCTGACCAGGTCCTCAGCCACCACTGACTGGCTGGGTCTGACCGCAGGCTCCTGGCTGGGTTGCTGCAAGCAGAGCTGTCTGGCACGTTCCTCCGGCGGCTGTTGTCTCTAGCTGTGCAGTGCGCTCTGCATCACTCAAGAGAAGTCAGAGAGAGGCAAAGGCAAGCCCCTTGACAGCTTATCCCCTTCATCTCCCAGCGCTCTGTAACGGGAGCCAAAGCCGAGGTCCCCTGAGGACACTGCCTAGTCATGACACCCTGCTTCTTCCCCCAACGCCTTTTTGATCCACTTTGTCCAAAGGGAAAAAAAAAGTCTGCAGATTTTTATGATCATGATACTAAAATAAAATTGCTTACGTTCTGTTGCTTAATACCAAGCACTTGAATATGTCAAATATGATCTTAAAAACCTGGCTACTGGATAAGCTGCCTTTTTCCTGAAAGTGATGTAACCCATCTCTCCCATTTTCTTTTGTATTTGACTTTCAACTGCCAGGCCCAGGAACAGCAGGCCGTTTATCTGTGATCCTAAGTTATATATTACTTTGGTGTCTTACTGCTTTCACAGATATTTTACACAAAAATAATCTGAATGGGTCCTCAGATAACCCTGGGAGGTGGGTAGTGTTGATGGATCCTCTACCACCGTTTCTCATAGGAGGAAAGAAGAGTCAATATGTTATGTAACATGGCCAAGGTCACCCTGCACTTCAGTGGTGGAACCAGACTACAACACAGGCATCAGTCTACAGGCTTTTGTTTTTGCAGTCTGCTTCATCAGACCAAGACCTCTCTATTAAGGAAAGGTGCATACATCTTTCTAATTGAACATTCAGGTTAAATATCTGCAAAATTATAGCCACGGTTTGCTGATCTCAGTAAGGGACAACTTTTTCCATAGTTCTATATTCTTTTTCCTACCACTATTATCATTTTTCCCTACCTGGCACCCTCTATTTAATATTTATAAAAGTAATAACATCCTCTTCTATCTTTCCTCTTTCCTTTTACTCTCCCCATTTCTCCCTCTCTCTGTCTCTCTCCCCGCTCTCTGTCTCTCTCTCTCCTTGCTCTTTGTTTGGGTACTGAAATAACACATGACTGGGATATGAAAGAGTTAAGCTTGAATTATTACAATTTCTTATAACCTCTATGGATCTCTATTTTTTATTTGCAAATTCTTTCTCTAGAATTATAATTTTTCTGCAGGAATGAAGCATACAAAAGGGCAAACATGATCTTTGCGCTAATCAAAAAATGCATATGGTTAAAAAAAGTCGAGAGCTACCTAATTTATAGGTTTTCTTATTGTAAGTTACAGATGTGGTGATCAAACCCAGATCTTCTGTCTTTAGGTCAAATAATTAGTGATTTTGTTTTTATGGTGGTTTCCATCAGCCTCTCCAATCAGCCATTTTTAATATGAAATGCCAAGACAAGTTATTCAAATTCAGGAAAAAAACAAGTCAGAATTTTAAGACGATCCCCTCTTTACCATTATTATATAATTTCTCACAGTGGTGTCATTTAAAAAAAAAAAAAACTAAAATCTAACCATCAATAAAACAACAGCAAAGGAAGAAAAGATGAGATGGCCATTCTACAAGTATTTTTCTGGTTTTATTTGTCAAGCTAAAGGATTTCAGTGTACTGACTAGAAGTGAGCTGCATTTAGATCCTGTCTCCAAAGGTTTTTCCTAGGACGAAGCCCTTATTTAGCTAAACCCATGGTCTGTAGGCACAGCTGCATAATTAGCAATCATCATTAATCATTTCTACTTCTGTACTTCTGTCACCAACAAAATTATAGCAAGCTATTTTTTTAGTAAACTTTAATTGCAAGTTTAATTTGCTATTTATTTATCTATTTAAGAAGCATTTCACTGAACTGATTATACAAATCTAAAATGATGTTTCAAAAGATAGAAATAAACTTCCCATCAGGGATAAATAGGGTTTGCAAAAAAAGACTATCTGCCTCTCAGGGGAAAAAAAAAAAAGATGAGAAAAGAAACAAAATCAGGCTTTCAGGCTCTTCTACTTTTAATGTGAAAATGAGTATTCAGGATGCGGGATGGCTTTAGATACCTATTGAAAAATGCATATCAAGTAACAGATGTATAATTTATGGAAGTGATTGCTTAGAGCACAGAAGCTTAAAAGTGAGTGTTTGCAACTCAGGTTGTTCTCAGGAGGCAAACATATGCTAATTATGCAGAATTGAGTCCTGACCATAAAATATACAACAAAAGGAAAAGAAACTTTAAAAATGTTTGAGAAGTAAAGTATTCCACCACTTAGAAATACTTACTTGCCTCTTTCTATAAAAAGCAATTAGACGGTTGTCAACATTCTTGAAAACTTCAACTGATAGTGAGAGGAGCAGGGAGGTTCTCCTGTGAACTGGGCTGGACATACCTGTGGTGCTGAACCCGGGTCTCCAAGCATAGTTGGGTGGGTGGGTGAATGGGTGTATCCGCCTGAGCTGAGAAACGTCCTCTCAGCCAGGCTCAACAACATGAAAGGGACAGTGGCTTATTTCATTTATGAAATCGAGCCATAATAGTCTCTAGACCAAAAGCCTAACATTAAAGATTTATAACACAGAATTATCACTGTCAGCTTGCATTATGACCAGAAGAACTGGGTTATAAAAACCAAGTCTTGTGTTGCCAACAGCCTGAGGTAGACAAGGAAACTCTCCCATGAAGGCAGGCCCTTGCAAAAAAAATGTCCTGAAATGGGATCTGGGGCTCACTAGTCTTTACAAAAGTGCCTCCAACAGTCTTAACCCGCAGGAGGAGGAACAGGGGGAGAGGGGCTATCTCTAAAGTAACCAGAGCCCGTCGATCACATGCAGGAACTGGTGATTTGAAAAAACAAACCACCAAAGAAAAGTACGGATAAATGTCACAGCAAATCAAGTTGAACATGATAAGCCAACCTTTCCACTTCTGTAAGAACAAGGAGTTCCACAGAAAGATATGCTGGGCTTTTCAAATGTTCTAGAAAGAGCGATGCATCCCTCACTAGTATCTTATTTCCTATGGTTGTTTTGTTTAGTTTAGTGTTTACTGTAATGTCTCCTTTGAAAGAGATAAGTTTTCTCCAATTTAAAAAGAAAGAGAAATGGCCCTCAATTGGACAATGGTTAAGATAGAGCAGAATGCTTTATAAATGAATTAACTACTAGCTACAAGCAATAGCAACTTGCATGAATCTCAGAAACAATATTGAGCAAAAGCAAGTCACAGAAGAATATACATAATATGATCCCATCAATATAAAGGTCAAAAGTAGGTAAAAATAAATAATATATTTAAAGAAATCCACATGTAGATGTAAAACTATAAAAAATAACAAGGAACTGCTAACAATATTCAGGATTATTGTTTCATGGAATGAGGCAATAAGAGAGAGGGACTTGGGATCAAGGAGGCCATGGTGGGGGTGGGGAGGTCACACATCCTGGCACTGTTCTCTCTGGTGGGGAGTGCCTGAATGTTCATCTAATTATTATTCTTCAAACTGAGCATAAATGTTATCATATACCCTTGTAAAGTTGTGCCTCTCCAGTTTGATTTTTTGAAAAAGAGTTGGATCTACACCCTGGCCAGGTAGCTCACTTGGTTAGAGCATCGTCCCCATATGCCAGAGTTGTGAGTTTGATCTCAGGTCAGGGCACATACAAGAAGCAACCAGTAAATGCATCGATAGGTGAAGCAACAAATCTCTCTCTCTCTCTCTCTCTCTCTCTCTCTCTCTCTCTCATCAATAAATTTGAAAAAAAAAGAGTTGAGTCAATTTTTATCATTTGATTTAATTTATTGAAATCCTAACATTCCTATCTTCTGAAGTTAACCTTCACCCAGAGATATCTATAAAGCTAATGATACAGAGTTTCCAGGCTTGTAGTCAATGCTACCATAGAGCAAAAAGTAAACAAATGCAGTAAAAATCAGGAAAAAAATCTCTTGTTGAAAGATTTTTAAAAGTTGGCATCCACATATTAGCTACAATGGCCTGACATTCAAGGGCTTTTACCAGCTGAATTCAATCTTTCTAAACATATTTCCCAGAACTTCCCTTTGGAGCCTCTTACCTGGTTAAATATGATTCCCTGAGCAAGCCTTATATTTTCCACCTTCGTGTTTTCATTATCTCATTCCAGCCACCCACATTTCTCACCCTCTTGATGACTGACCATCACAGTTTGACCTCTTCTGGGAAACCACCATGATAACCTCATAACTCAGTCTGAGGTGCTCTGGCCTTTTCCTGAACTCTTTAACAACTGCCTCTGTCATTCTTCTAGCAGTTAACCTTGTGTGCCTTGTAACACATTTATCTTTGCCAGCCAGATTCCTTTGCCTCCTAGGCACAGAGCGGGACTGTGTCTCCTATCCTTCCTTGCAGGTAGCTGCAGAACATGTGATTGTGTTCTACCCAAAGGAATACAGACACCAGACAAATATGAATATACCTTCTCTAGGCTTGGCTCTAACGCCTCCCCCAAAATCCTCATACCCTCTTTTCTCCCCTCATCAGTGGTTGCTTATAGGGGGCCTGGTGAAGCATTTTGATTCTCTAGGGAACTGCTGACATTTCATGGGTTAGCAAACCTTTTCTGTAAACGGTCAGATAAATATTAGGGCTTTGCAGGTACACAATGTCTCTGTTGCTGCTGATGCTGCTTCCAAATCATTTTAAAATATGGAAACCTTTATTAGCTTCCAGAATTGAGCTGGACTGGACCTTGGATTTCAGAATGTCTTTGGAAAGTTGATGCTCCCTTCTCCCTTTTCCTACCCCCACCCCTATCTCCACAACTGACTCATTTGGATTCTGATGGGAACAGTACTTCCTACTGTGTTTAGCTTTTTCTGAACTATAGCTGTGGGACCTTCTGCGATGCAATGCAGTAAAGAGATAAACAACTATTTGGCGATTTGAACCAATTCAAATTCCAACTCCAAGTAGAGTTCCAATTTCAGCTTGGGGTCTGTTCACTCCAACTAGTCTTCTTTACTAAAACAGTGCTTACACTCGAAATACCCTATTTGGTTACTTAGTTTGTCTGGAGAATCATCATGAACTAATCAATCTGGTTATGCCAGAACAGGTTACTTTAAAATCATAGCTTGAAAATCTAGCAGAGAAAATTCCCAGGTGGGAGAAAGACTCAAGAGGGGAATCTGGAAGAGTAAACAAAGAAAGATGTGTGCTTCACCACATAAACTGAATCTGCAGAGCATGGAAACTTCAGGTATGTCTGACTCATAATATTAATGTTTCTCTAGGAACCACAACCTCCTCTCTGTTCTCCGCTTTCCTGAAATAACCCACACCTGTAAAGTTTCTTCTCTCTGTTTTTTAAAATGATTCTCAGTCTCCACTGATGCGTAGAACTCATAGAATCAACATGCCTAAGCAGGCTTGGTAGCAAGTCAGAACGTCTTAACAAAAGGTTTGAGGAGGAAAACACCCCACAGCAACCTGGTTTGCTCAAACACCTTGACAGGAGGGTACCTGTTCTTGTAACACATTTCTAGAACCAAGGGAATGAGGTGTGTTTTGATGGTGACATAAAAGGTAGAAGAGAAAAGCAATAGCTTTCCCACCGTTGGTTTAGAAAAAGGGTCAAAGCCTCCTCCCACCTTCCTACATCTGAAATCATGTTCATACACATATCCTCTCCCTGCAGTAGGCTACAGGATAGATATTTACTCTCAGCAACCACGATGTACTCTGATGGCTTATTTATATATGAGCTTCAATTCTACCAGTCTCCATTAATTTTCTGGTGAGCTAATATTAATCAAGTATTTATACCTCACTAGTTAACTCTTTCAGGGAGCCAGCATTTTATTCAGACCTCTGAAAATTATCATTGTGGACCTTTAAGAAGTAATGAAAAACTCAACTGAATTTAAAAAAAAATGACTGCCTATCTGACACCCCAGTAAATGGTGTTTGGTAGCTGCAGACTTTATGGTGCCCATCTCCCAAGCTAGTACAGGAGGTGCCCGTGCCTGAGTCTAATGCCTCCAGGGACCACAGGTGGGGGTGGTGGAGGGTGGGGAGAGAGTGAGGACTGGCTTTCAGCCCCTATAAATGAATGATTGCTGATCTAGTTTTCTTAGGCTAGTCTAGAATGACCCCAAGGGATAGGGTAAAATTGCCTTTGTTTAATCTCCTAATGCTTTTCTCCTAATGCAATTCTTTGAAATATACTCAACAGGAAAGGGCAACACTCCTATAATTTTCCTGAAGTGTTTACTTCATAGAAAGGTTTTTTTGCTTACTTGTTTAATTTTTAAGGATTTGTAGCATGATATTTTCCCCTCAAAATGCATGAAAAGAGGATCATTTTAAAATGGTTTTTTAGCAATTTTAGTTACAATTAACATACAATATTATATTAGTTTAAGGTGTACAGCATAGTGATTAGACATTTATATAAATTATGAAGTAACCTCCCCAATAAGTCTAGTGACCATCTGGCACCATATATGGTTATTACAATATTATTGACTCTATTTCCAATTATTACAAGCATATATTCATGATACAGTCCTTCCTATAAGTCACCTGGGTAACTGTTTGGATAACTGCCTGCTGAGTAACCTGGCACCAAGGAATAGACAAGAGTCACACAAGGAAACTATGCTATTTCACTCAACTTCTGTTGAATGCAGGTTCACTCAGATGAGACCATCAACATACATTAATATACTACTCACACTCTCACAATCTAAGAGAATTATAACACACACACACAACAGTCAACGGGGAATAATGACCGAGTCTCGGTCTGCAGGTCTGGGAGAGAGCATGGTGGGCAAGGGAGTCATCAGCGTCTTGCAAGGAAGGATCTCCAGAGCCACGAGGGCAGCAAGGGAGACAAAGTCCTCAGTCCACTAGGGCAGAGCCTCTGGCTGCCAATGCCAAGGGAGATCAGTGTGGCATGGAGCAGCACTCTGGTGTGTGGAGCTCGGCTGTCTCAGCAGTGGTCTGGAGCCTGCCTCAGTTACACCTTGAAAACGGTGTTCTCCACCCTTCCAGGTCTCTCAATTAGTGTCTTGTCACCTTGTTGGCTAGTGAGGAATATCCCCAGAAGTATGTCTATGGGTGGTCCCACTCTGTAGACATGGCTGTTCTGGTCACATGTGCAGATGTCTTAGGTGTGTCTCCTTGCCAGATGTGTCTGCTCTGACTTAGGTAGTTTCCCTCTACCCAGTAAATGGTGTTTGGGTAGACACCAAAAGCGTCCTGGCTGACTGGCAGCCATAGTGGTTGATATGAGTGACTCCACTTTGTTTTATATACTTTATACTATCTTGACTGGACCAAAGTCATTTTATTGCTCCTGCTCTCCACTTCTGTGCTGTACTTTACATCCCTGATAATGAGAAGTTTACAGTCCTGAATATATTAAGGGAGGCTTTGACCTTTGTTAAATGTTTTTGGAGGAATTCATAGAAAGTTACTGTGAAGCAACCATATTCTTAGAAAGCTCCTTCTTTAAAACTTAATTGGGTCAGTCCTGAGGTTATTCTGGGACTGTGTGCATTTGCTCTCTTTCTGAATCACAGATTCTCACATATTATTTTACAAGTTCTTGGCCTTTTTCTAAACATTGATAGGCATGTGGAAAAGTTGACAATTCAGTGAGCAAAATATGCCTATATCTGCAAACAACAGAGATGAAAAAAGATGCCCTATATTTACCATGAATCTTCTTATGAGTATTAAGAACACAAACCCAAATTTGACATAAAAAAGGTACAAAAGATTTCGGCCCTGAAATCCCAGAAGTAGTTCATTGTCATTCTGTAGGAGGCAGTTATACAGACGTGGGCAGAGCAAAAAACAATGGCCCCGGTACAGACAATCACTAGAGAGGAAAGTCCTGGGTGCCTAGCAATGGGCACAACTGGGAAAATAAGGGCCTGGCTCCCCAGGTAACCTTTCCTCCCCTAGCATATTGCTGGAAATGTGGTTTAGACTTCCTGACCTTTCATATCACTGATCATGTAGCTTGGACCATCCCCTGACCTTTCCTCCACTGGTATGTTGCAAGTCCTGGAGTTAGACCCCCTGAGAGGGGAAACAGAACAAGGGGGCTGGACAATAGCCCTTAAGTGTTAAACCCCCAGGACAAGGAGATTCTAACCCACATCAAATATATCTGGGCCTCAGCTGCATTTCAGCTCCAGGCCCTGAAAAGTGGCAAAACCAGACAAGTGACATCATGGGTGACATCAAGACCTGCTGCGTTGGCTAATGACCCCCAGCTCTGGGGCCTACCAATCAGAGACCACTGCCCTGGAAGGACACACCTGCCCCCAGACATTTTCCTTGCTCTTCTCTCTCTCTCTCTTTCTCTCTCTCCCTCTCTTCCCTCGTAAGTCTCAAAGGCCTTCTTTTACCTCTGTAACTTGTTTCCTAAGCCAACATCTTCTAAGGTTCGCTTCTATTTCTGTGACTTTCTAAATAATTTGAGTCTTGGCTCTAAATTCTTTCTTAGCCAGAACTCAAGTACAAAAGTTGTTGAACCACGGTCTATTCTGATTCCACTGGTCTAACAGCTGGTGCCACTTTGCCACCTACAATAAAATGTTTTCATTTTCCTTGAGATGAAACTACTTAGGGTCCAGCTTTAGAACACTACATCATACAGTATGGAACTTATAGAATTAAATAAGAGAAGAAGGCTCTTAAAAATGTGGCTTTTTTGAAATTAGTTATATTTTAATGAAATTGCTATAATTTCTGATAGATTTGAGGATGATTTTTTAATAAGTGGTACTAACAGCTTTTATGAATGCATAGATGTAAATCAAATCTGATATTTTTTACGGAGATACAAATAGGACTTATCAAATCACTAATAATTTGTCTCTTCTTAATAATTCTTTGCAATAACATTTCAGTTACATTTTAAAAGCAGCTTTCAAATTATAAAAATTGCCCTAGATCCAAAAAACAATATAGCCTCCTCAGACTAGAGATAAATACTCTTTTTTTAGAGCTTGAAAAGTCCCGTTGCTTGGGTTGCTATTCCATCTGTCCATAACTTTGCAGAACTTATCTACCAGAAGCCCAAACTTAGGTAGATAACTTGTGAAGTTAATACATAAATTCATGGAAGAAGGAAACCTGTTGTGCTGACAGACAGTGGGCAGTGGAATAGGCTCTTTGGCCCTGGGATCCTTGGTTTCTTTTGACTGGAGTTCTCTTTTCTCCAGCCTCCTTCTTGTAAGGCAAGGAGGATCTCAGCTTAAAGGTTGTACTAGAGTGAGCTTTCTGACCACCCAAGCTAAGTAGGTGCCCTGTTACATAACTGTCTGTGTAGCTGTCCTTATCGCTAACTGATATTCTTGGGTTTTGTTTGTTTAATGTAATCTCCTTCCACTTGGAGAATGTGAGCTTCGTTTTACTTGTGCAGTAATCCTAGCATGTGGAACACCTGCTGGGGCAGGTGTTTATGGGTTGAAATTTGGCCCCCAAAAGGATGTGCTGACATCCTAACCCCCAGCACCTCAGAGTGACTTTATTTAGAATGTAGTCTTTGCAGATATAATTAGGTAAGGTGAGATTGTATGGAGCAGTGTGGGCCCCAATCCAAAAAGACATGTGGCCTATAAGAGAAACACACAGAGAACAGAATGTGAAGATACAGATCCATGGAGAGGATGGTTATGTAAAGACAGGCAGAGACTAGAGTTATGCTCCAAACCAAGGACCACTGTGGGCCACCAGAAGCTAGAAGAGTCAACGAAGGATCCTCTCCAAATGGCTGGAAGGAGCATGGCCCTACTAACACCTGAATTCTCCTTTCAAATACTGAGAGGTGACATTTTACTCCCTCAACCAGTTGTCAAATATATGCCTTAAAAATGAAACTGAAGGAAAATAGGATTTTTGTAATAAAAACCTTTTTAGCATACGGGCCGAAGCATGTCAGTCTACTGTAGTTCTGTCATATGGCTTGAAATAATATTGTTATAATTTCATCAGAAATACTTACAGGAAGGACTATTTTTGCCATTGTTTTGTGTTCATTGTTACTATAAATTTGTAAGTTTCAGCTTGTATTGTTTAAAAAATTTTAAATGCATTATATGTAGATCTATCTATATACAAATATATATAGATATATATTTTCCTTTTTTTGCAACCATAACAGCATACTTTGGGGGCACTGGATAAAACCTGATAGTTGGACTGAAGCCAACTTCAGTTTTTAAGGAGAAATTTTCATGATGCTTCCAGGTGGGAAGATTTAATGACTGGGCAAATCAGTGACAATTGATGAAGAAAATATTCTGGGTTAGTTGTTCCCAAGGTCTGCATGATCAAAATGGTTGTATCTCAGAAATACAAATTCAAAATGTGTTCATCATTGAAAATGATTTTTAGTGATTGCCTTTTCAAATATCTTAAATCACCTGACAACCAATCACATATGTACATACATGTACACACTGTGTGTATGTGTGCCCGTGTGCGTGAAATCATTAGCATTTGGGACCTGAAAATCTTTATTATGAGATTTCTTATAAAGCTGCTATAGCAAGTCCTTTCATTTATACCGAATATCTCTTGATAAATCAGCACTAAACATCTTTATTTATCCCTTGGTACTATAAGAGCAATTAGTTTAGTAGGCATATTGTGCAATGATTGCAGTTTTCTCTCTGACTCATGTGAACAAAATACACAGAATTAAGCACAAAGAAGCAAATAGATGTACTGGAAACAAAGAGCAAATCTGGTGGGGGGGGGGGGCATGTGCAGGGTCTGAGAGCGTTTCCTGTCTCATGGGAAGCATTCGCAGCAGGACTGGTCATCTCTACTGTCTAGCCTAGTGTCTCCTAACTTCCTGGAATGAAACCAAACTAAGCAAAACAATAAAAATGAAATGTTTGTGTGTGCTTTGGAATTCCAAACTCTTATTACTGGAATGCTAAATCTTTCAACCCTGTGCTGGCTTTTGTGCCTCTCAAAATTTACAGCGGTTTTTATGGTTTGTTTTTTAAAATGTAATGCATATATATATATACATATGTATATATATATGTCATTAATATAACACTTAGTATAACATTTTATTTTAAATGTTATTCTGAAACTCTGCTAATTCTTGCATCAAGAGAAAACTACTGGCTTCTTTTCAAATTAACTTTTGTTTTTACTTCTGTAAATAGCTTTAACAAAACTCATTCTCCCTTGCATACAGATGGGGTTTTAGATGTAGGCAAATGATGGGGAAGTCATGTAAAGAACAATCCTTAGTTTATTCTCTAAATGTATCATTCTTGCCCTCTGCACGTACTTGTTGGTCCAATGGTTTCCAAATCTGATATGTAAGTTCCCATTTTGCCTTTACAAGAAACGATGCATACAGAGATGGAGCTATATTTTATCAGCATTAACACTACCAGCAGCTTCACCGTCACCACTTTTCAATTTGCAGAAAATCCAGCATCATCTGCCAAGTTGGCAAGGTGTCAAAAGTATATTGACTGTTTCAATGAGAAGAATTTGTTCAGCTGTAGATGAGTTTGAAGGACTCCCGTCAGGTCTGCAAGACCTTCTATGTCGTATAATCTTCCACATTACATAGATTAGTAGAATGGTACAGGTACAGAGAGATGAAAAAAAATCAACGAAAACCTCTGTTTCTCAAATCAAGTCAAGTGTTCCACTCAGAGGCCCACGCAGCCAGGAGCGAGGGGCGCCTGGAGCACAGGGAGGCACAGCTGCTGCAGGACGGGGTCGGGCGAGTTTGCGTGGGATGGAGAGAGGTTCAGCTGGGGAATAGTTTCATTTCTATTTTTAAGATATTAAAGCAAACTCAGAATATGGAAGCAAAGGCAAAGGCTTTATAAAATTTTAGGATAAAAATATTTTAAAGTTATTTTCTTTTCGGAGCAAGTATTCACAGAGAATATGAGGACATATTCATTTAGTCTAGGGGAAAAATTTCAGATGTACCTAATCCAATTTGTTCATTACACTGGCCAGGAAATAAAAGTAATTGATCAAGCCACTGGAATCCAGATTTTCTGACTGCCAGGCCTGTGCTCTGATTCAGAGCTCTGTGAGGAAAGAGGAAACGCAGAATTAACATCTACTGAATTCCACCCGTGGGCCAGACAGGGTGGCAGCTGCAGGCTCTGCCATCGTCACAGCACTGGTTAAGGCTCCCAGTCACACTTCCTCAGTGGGAAGTTGGGTCCACCTCTTATTTACCTGTATGACCTCGGGCAGGTCACTTAAGTTCCCCAATTACTAGTCTCTTCATGCATAAAGTGACGATCATCAATAACCCTTCCTCACTGCCAAGCATGAATGAGATAATCCTCACAAAAAGCTTAACTATACTTGGCACATGAAGATTGGCTCAAGAAATATTGAATGAAGAAGAAGAGCGAGGAAAATCTTTGCATGTCGTAGGGGAGGATGAAGTGGGAGTAAATTTTGTGCGTATTTTACAAATGAGACAAATTAGGGCTCAGTAAAATTCAGCATTTGCCAACAAGTTACCAAATCAGAATGTGAAGTTGTGTCTGTCTGAACCCCAAGTTTAGGTTGCGTCTCCTCCACCACTGTGCCTTCTAGTAAGAGGAGCAGGAGGTGGGAAGCACATCGAGACGGTCCATCCACTTAGCGAGCTGGCTGCTGTGCTCATGCTGAGTTCTGAAAGTCTCTGGCAGCTGCCTGGCAATTCTAAGAATCTGTGAAGCTCTGAACAGGGTGGCAGAAGCCAATGAGAATGAATATTCAGGTGATAGCGCAAATAGGCTTCCCTCTACATTGAAGTCTGGCACATAAACTTGACTCCCGTGAGCTGACTACCAGTTTGTTCTCAAGGACATGTGCTGTGTCCTCTCTTTTTGCAGAGCTGACTCACCCCATGCCCAACAATGTAAGGGCTCACTCTGTGTGAGCTCTGCCAGCAACGTGACCTTGGGTGAGTCACCTATGTCTTCAGTCCCGATTAGGACAGATGCTCAGGCCATAGCCTAGACCAATTAATGGAGAATCTTACAGATTGAGACCCTGAAAGATCTATTCTTTATGTAAATTTTTCAGTGAAGTAAAGCTTACATCAGGAAAAAAAAGTACAAATTATGTAAATGTATAGTCCAATTAATCTTCACCAAATGAACGCCGTCTCTGGTCCGTAATAGGGCAATTCAGTCCAGAAGACACTTATGCGGCCCACCACTCTCCCGAGATGGCCACACATTGTGACTTCTAACATCCTAGCTTACAGTTGCTATTTTTGCGATTTATATAAACGGAACCACTCAAAGTGTGCTCTTTGCATCTGGCTTCTCTTACTCAACAGTATACTTGTGAAATTCGTCCATGTTAGTGCATGTAGTCATAGTTTATTCATTTTCCTTGCTATATGGCAGGGAGTTCACTCCCTATTTTGCAAGTAAACGTTACTGGAGCACCGCCAGGCTAATTTGTTGCTGTGTTGCCTACAGTGCTTTCGCACTCCTATGGCAGAGTTTAGTCACAACAGAGACCGTATAGCTGCCAAAGCTGAAAATATTTACTATCTGGCACTTTAAGAAAAAGGTTGCCTGATCCCTGCTCTACAGCATCCAATCACAAGTATACCAACATTTCATTTGTTCTACTATCGATGGACATTTGGATTGTTTCGAGGCTTGCATTGTTACAAGTAGTGCAGCTGTGAACGTTCTGGTACGTGTCTTTTGGTGACATATGTACACATTTTTATTGACTATATGGCATATATACATATATATTTTAATATCAGACTGATTCTAATGTACAGACAGGCTTGGAAACTTTTACTTTAGAGATGTTGAGAGAATTTAAGTCCAATTTTTTAAAACTCTCTTGCCCAAGGTCATGATAAAAATAACTGACAGCGTTGAAATTGACAACCCAAACCTGTTTCCTGGAACAGTTGTTTTTCCACTGTAGTGCCTGCCATCATTATCTTTATAACGTTAAATAAAAAGACCTTTACTTATCCAAGATCTTTCATAAATATGACTCTTTTCTACCATATCTGGTTGTAGATTTTCAAGAACAGGAAACTCACTGCTTTAATAGAATTTTGTAAAAGGAAAGGATTATATGAATCACTTAACTGAATCCTCCATTTTATAAATTAGTAAATTGGGTTATAGAGATACTAATAATTTGCCCAAAATAGGCATTTTGAGTCTGGACTTTTACCATGTAGTACAAAATGATTTTGAACTTGCTATTTTTGTCTTTGTATTCAGTATTATTTTAGTCAACTAATTTACAAAAGTACTACCTACACATTTTAACTCTTTAAACATTACAGAAGTATCTAAAGTAAAATAAATTCTTTCTCCTCTCCTTTCAGCTGTATACTGTATGGCCTCTCCCATATACATAAATAACATGAGTCCATAACGTGGATGAGGAAGAAATATAACTTCATTTCTCCTTAACTCAAATTCATTTCTAGTTCATGGTTCCATTCACATTTGTTAGGTGGCCACTCAATTTGAGTTCCTTTGGACTACCCCCCTTTTCCTGAAGCTGTGCCTAGACGTCAAGCGGCAGGGCAGGGGGATTATGTAGTACCAGGAGACTGAATGGGAGGTAGAGTCTGGACGGCATCTGATTCTTGGTAACTATGGTGACACTGAGACAGCTTTCACTCTACCTGGGCCTTCGCCACTCGTCCTCACAGATGCGCTGGCCCTTGCTGTCAGACCCTGCCAGGTGTGGTGGATTCTGTGCCAACCCTGAGCCTTGTAATCTCTGCCAGGCCGCCTGAGGCCCTACCTGCCCGACTCACTATAGCCATGTTTTCTGTGGGCTCTTGCCAGCTTCCCTGGCTTCTACCTGGAACCTGAGGCCCAGGTTCCCTCTGGTCTTAGACCCAACCCCCTAGCTGGAGCCTTCCACTTGCCCAGGTTTTATCTGTGACATTTGACATAAGGCCCCTTTCTTCTAAGCTTACCTCACACACTTGCTGCTTCCTCCCAATATCCTCTCACCCTCCCCAAGCTGGAAGCATGTCTCTCCAAGCTTTAATAAGCATCCTTATGTAAGTGCTGTACAGATTTGCATTTTTATTTCTGCCCTGCACCTTTTCCAGTCAGGCCGTGGGGAAACCCCTCTCTTCTCAAACCCTCAAACATTTGCAAGTTTGACCTTTTAGAAACCAGTTATGGGGATGATTCTTTTGACTGTTTGTACCTCCCTGCTGACAAGAAGGCCAGAGGAGCCAGGGGATGAGTGGGGGTCAGGAGGTAAAAGCTGAACTACTGGAAGGAAAAAAAAAGGTTAATATCTCAAATTATTATCCTACCACAAAAAGTGGCATATCTCTAGGGGAAGTATTTAGTTTTGCTTTTATTCCAAAATTGGAATGATGTAATACATGAAACTATAACTTGCACTTTTTCACTTACTCTATGTTGAACAAATACATTCATACAGATATACCTCATTATTTTTAATGGTTTCATAGTACAGTTAGCTTAATTATTTTCCTTCTCACTGGATATCCAGGTTGCTTTTGTTATTACCAATAATGATAATAATAACCAATTTATTATGGTCTTAAAATGTACACGACAATGTTCTAAACACTTTACATGCACTGAATCTTCATAAAAATTTCATGAGATAGGAGTTGCTGTTTTCACACAGCTGAGACAGTTGAGGCACATAAAGATGAAATAACTTACTCAAGGTCATACTAAGTTATGGGTTTGAATCCTAATGAGTCTCTATCTACAGAGGCCATGGTTTTATCCAGCTCACGGCTCTGCCTCGTTCCTTTAGTAAGTACACGCAAGCACGTGCTTACATACTCTATTGTTATTTCTGTCAAATAACACTACCCAGAACTGAGGTTGTAGGTGAAGCTCTTGTGCTTTTTTTTTCGTTTTAACAAATGCAGACAGACTACTTTTGGACTGAAACAATTTGCAGAACCATCCCTTGTGTCCAAGAGTGACGATTACCCCGAAGCCTTCCTACCACGGACGCCAGGACTTGTCTGAAGTTACCTCGTGCTGGTGGGAGCGCTGCCCTGGCACCCCAAATGATGTTCAGATGTTTCCATGTTCATTTCCCAATTACTAACGTAAGCGTCAAACATCTTGTCTTATGTTTACTGGCCCTTTGCTTTCCTCTGCTGTGAATTGCCTGTTCACATATGCCATTTTCTAATTAATCTGCAAGAGTTCCTTGTATATTAGGGATATGAAGCCATTGTGTTATGCGAGTTGTAAATATTTTCAAGATCATTTGTTAGCTACTTTATAGTACATAGAAGTTATACATGTTTATTTAATCTACTCTTCCCATTTTCCTGTATAAAGTAGCTACATAATACTACATAGTATGAATAGCATTTTTAAAAAATATAATCATTTATTTACCTTAAGTTTCTTACCTTGCTAAAGAAAGCTTTCTTCATTCCATAGCTATGCAAATGTTCTCCTAATTTTTCTTCTAATACCTTTATAGTTTTACTTGCTTTATTTGTAGTTGTTTAATTTATCTGGAATACACTTTTAGATATGTTATAAAATGGAAGTTGCCATTATTTTCATGCTTATGTATAGCCAACTATGTCAATTTGACTTATAATATACAGTTGGAAATGTAGGTACAGTCATCTCCCTGTTTACACGGGGGCTACTTTCTGAGACCAGCCCGGGTTCCTGAAACCGAGTGTAGTACCAAATCCTGTCTATACCGTGTTTGAGCTATACAAGCATACCTAAAATAAATTTCGTAAATTAGGCACATAAGAAATGAACAAAAACAATAATAAAATGGGATAATTATAACAATATTCTGTAATAAAAACCGAGAATGTGGTCTCTCTCTCAAAAACATCTTATTGTAATGTACTCACCCTCCTTCTTGGGATGATGCAAGATGATAAAATGGCTACGTAATGAGAGGAAATGAGGAGAATGCGACATTATTACGTAAAATAAGGGTTCCCGGATCACCAGCACCAGTGTGCCATGGCAGTGACTCTGGGGACCGCTAAGGGCTGACGGGTGGGAGGTGCACGCAGTGTGGTGATGCTGGGCAACGGGGTGGTTCACGTCCTTGGGGGGGAAGGAGGGGGTGGTGCGAGAGTTCGCAATGCTGCTCAGAAAAACTGGCAATTTAAAACCTGTGAACTGTTTATCTGGAATTTTTCATTTAATATTTTTATATTGCAGTTCACCGAGGATAATGGAAACTGCACAAAGCAAAACCACGGATAAGGGGGAGCTACTGTCTAGTGACTGTCATGTATCTTTTTCCAATGACTTCTACTCCCAGACACACTGGGATCTACTTCGGGCCAATCTTTCCCCGTTTGTCTGTCTGTTGCAACACCAGTACCATTCTGCTTTGATTATAGCAGCTTTGTTGCGAGTTTTAATATTTGTTAAATGAAGTAATGCCCTCCTTTCTGAAATATAACTGTAACATTCATTAGATACATTTCTTCTCCAGATATTTAACAATATCTCTATAGGCCAGGATGCTACTTTCTTCCAAATTGGTTTTCTCATAAATGAAACTGCATTTTTAGGCAAATGAAAAAAGTCTTTATGTCTGAAAAGTTACATAATTTGACATCCTTCAAATTTTGTCAAATAATGTATCTTTTCCAGTCAGGCCTTCAATAAATTGACCCTCAATTTAAGTTAGCATTAGCATTTTTTCAGTTGTAGACATTGTCTGAAGTCTAGACAATAGGACGACTAACAGATAAGGGAGGAAAACCTAGCAAATGTCATGAGTGATAACTATTATTATCTCATCTGAATACAAATAATTGAGTTTAGCAATAATTTAACTGAGAAATTCAATATTTATTATTCTTGTAGGACAATGGATCTTTGGTGTCTCCCCTGCCCATCTTTACCACTAATTTGCATCCAGCTTTAATTTTAAAAGATATAAAGATATAGAAAGCATCACATGGTTTTTATTTCAAGCTTTATGACAGATATGAGAGAGCTGAAACTTATTTTTTTTCCATGACAAGATTTTAACTACTTTTCCACTAAATTCCATAGATGGATTGGTTCCTATGACTTTTGACTAGACTATCCTTTTTTGTAAATGTAGCTAAATGGGCATATTTCTCTAGATATAGTATCTATCCATGTTCAAGTAATCCGAATGGAACCACTCTGCACACAGTATATTACTAAATTGTCATCTGGAATTGCCGTGACAATGATTCGTGTGTTGTAATACCCATCACTACTTCCTACAAACTTTGAAAAACTTTTTATTTAGAGAAGCATTCTGTCTTACTATTCACTGCAGTGGATTTTTGCCCTCATTTCCTTTGTATGTATTCTGGGTGGGTTTTTGCAAGACAACGAGAATCTATTTTGGTTGGGGACGCTGTTCTCTTCCTCCAGGAGGAAGTGAGAGGCTGCGCTTTGTCTCCAGCCCCAAAGCTGTTAGATCAGACAGGCAGCGCCGTCAGCCAGGCTCCAGGAAGGCTTCTCTCTTCTGATGAAACAACTAAACAATTGCTGCTATTTACAATGGGCCAAGTGGGGAACTATTCTTAGAACAATAAGAAAAGGGAAAGTCGGCCACCAGGCAGGAAAGAAGGCTTTCAAGCAATGTCTTACTCAGAGAATGTGAATGTCTTTTCAATGTAAACGGCTTACCATAGCACTTCTCCAAGTAACAATACCGGGAGTGCTTGCCCTGAGTCAGACACTTGACATGCACTATTATCTCTAACCCCATAACCACCACACCAGATAATGAAAAGTGTTATCCCAATTCGAGATATGAAGGAACTGAAGCCAGGGGGATTGGCATTCAGACACAAACTTGTATAATACACTTTTTATACTAGATATGCCGATGCTCTTATCTACCTCTTTTGAAATTAAAAAATAGATGAAAAATGTGTAGTGCTTAGTGGGTGACTATAATCTCCTTCAAAGAGCACAAGGCTGTGCTCAAAGCTTTGTTAATTGTGTGAAATGTGTTGTCTTGCTTTTGAGTGTCTCTGAATACTCAGAGACAGTGGGAGGCTGAAGAAACCCTGCTAACTGCTGGGGGTGACAGCGCAACAGCTCCCTTTGTCACATACGTAATTATTCCCCCTCGGCCACTCTCAAACTCTTCAAATGACGCATAGCATGAGCCCTTATTCTGCTTATAGAAACTTTAAATCTTGGAGACAAGTGTGGAGATTGAAGCTCTAAATTTACAACCACCAGCACACTAATTTCCAACAGAATTATCAGGCTATCTACTACACAGATGCATCTGAAAAGTAATCACCTATGGTTAAATATTTGGTCATCTTTCTATTAAAGCTTTAACATTGTTATTGAATGCTTCTGTTAAATGTTAGGACAATGAAACAATCCTTTACCTTAATTACATGTGATTTATAACAGGTAAGAGGAGAAAATAATGGATCTGAAAGTGAGAGCCCACTGGATTGCTTTATATATGTAATAATATATAGGAGCAAGTAAGTAATTGATTTAAGGGTTATAATGGACTATGAAAAGATACTTGTTTGTTAGCTGCTTCAGGTATAATAACACAAATAATGGTATAGTTTTTTGCTAACTTTTTCTTAGATGCCACTGGGCCCAAACTGGGGGCCTACTGTAAGACCTAGGAGGCCGAAGGGGTTGTTTGTGTGGTATTACCTGACGCTCTCCTTCTCACTGCCTAGCCCTGTACCCCCATTGAAGGTTCCCTTGTCCTCAACTTGTATACTGGCCTGTCACCAATTATAGGAAGATCTGCTATGTAGAGGGCAGGGAAAGCTCATTCTCCTACGAGTTCTTGCTGCTAACACTTTCATGGATTGGTGAGTCATTCATAAGCTATCATCACAGAAAGCAGGATTCTGGGCAAATCAGAGAGAGGGAAAAGGTTTACTGTAAAGTGAAATTAGGATGGTGGGTGTGGGGTGACTGGCATCTGGAATCTGTTCAGGGCACTGAACACCAAGAGGAGGATGGAGTGGAATGAAGGAAGGATGAAAAGAAAGCAAGCATTAAAAGAGAAATGATTCCCCAAAGAGGAGGTAGAGGTCTTCCTCGTCCTTTCTCCTAAGTCCCCTGAAGTCTCCCTTTGTTAACATGACCAGTCCACAAGACACACTAGACCATAGCATGGCTGCCATGCCTACAGTCCTCTTCAGCAAGAAAAGTCCACAGCACCCGCTGGGGAAGTTCTGCTAGGAAGTTCCTTAGGCACAGGTGGCCACGTGTTGCTCCATACCACCTCTTACCCACAGGTAATTGGACCAGGGTGCATGCCTAACCTTTTCGCCTTTGAAACTGTAAGTTGCTCACAGTCAGAGAACTCTCATTTATCTGATTTATCTCTGTATTCCAAACACAGAGCTCAGAGCCAGGACCAGAAAGTGCTCACTTAATGTCTGCTGCATGAATGAATTAATAAAATACCAGGGAAGAAAGGAATTTCAAGTATATGCAGAAATATCCAGGAAGAAAGACATTTCAAGGGTTCTCAGTATTTTCATGTTTTCCACTTTTTATCTCTTCTCCTTCTTAATTTTTATTTCCCTGTAGTAAAAAGCAGCAGTTCTCAAAGTGTGGCCCACAGACCCCTGAAAGTCACCAATATTCTATCAGAAGGCCCATGAGGTCAAATTAATTTTCATGTACTAAGATTTTCTTTTTCCTCTGGTTGGCATTTGCTGGTGTTGATGCAAGGGCAAGGGTGGGCAATGCTTTGCTGAGGCCAAGCTGTGGCAATAAACTCTACGAGGAGTCATTGCACCCTCTACTCATTGCCTCCCACTCATATGTAAAACAGAAAAAAAAAAGCTAGTTTTATTTGAGAATGTCCTAGGGGAAGCAATTAACATGATCTAGTTTGTTAAGTCTCAACTTTTGTGAACAATGTTCTGTGTGGGGCAGTGGGAGTGTACAGAAATCACCAATGCTGCCCACTTTCATGTGAGTGTCCGAGGGGCATCACTTGTGAGATGAGCTGCGAGCTGAATGAGCCACTTTTTAAATGGCACCCTATTTTCACTTAAAAGAACAGCTGACAGACACCTGTGGTTCTTCAGACTTTTGTACTTGATAGATATCTTCTGGAAAATAAACAAAGTGTGTCTGTCATTTCAACAAAAGACCTGGTAGTATGTGTTGTGAATGATAAAATTTGAAATTGCAAGTGAAGAATCAGAATTTTGGAAAATCTGTAGCTGCTTTTGAGTTTGACAGCTTTCCAAAACTTAAACGCATTTGTTTTGTTCTAATGCAGTTGGTGATACTATCAACAGATTGATTTCTTTTTGATATCGTATAATGGCATGTGTCGACATTTACAAGATCTACGTATCTTATTGAACCAAATTTTCGGATGACCAATATTTAACATTACAAAACCATGAGTAAAATATTCATTTAAAGTGCAAGATAGATCAAAACATTTTTTTAGGGAAGTGAACTTTAACCAATTATACAATTTGCATTGATATTATTTTAAAATTTGTGTTGCAGCTAATCTTTAAGAAACTATTGCTAGTTGAGTTTTGGTATAGTATAAAAGAAGCGTATCCATAATTACCTTAAAAGGCTATTAAAATATTCTTCCCTTTTCTAAAAATACATGTCTGTATAAGTCAGGATTTTCTTGATATACTTTCAACCAAAACAACATCATGCAACAAATCAAATGCAGATGCAGATATGAAAATTCAGCTATTTTCTGCTAAACCAGAATTAGAGATCTGCAAAAATATAAAATAAATCTATGCTACTCCATAATTATTTCCTTTATGAAAAAATGTTACTTTTCAGAGAATCTGTTATTTTTGTTAACAGCTAGTTTATTATTATTATTTTAAATGCATTAATAAACATTTTACAAATGTTTTCACTTTGGATATCTAATATAGTAAATAACAGTTGACATAATCTACAAAATTCACAATTAAAAATCCATAGTAAACACAAGCTCTTTGATTTTCTCAGTGATTTTTAGAAGCATAAAGGTAGCCTGAGACCAAAAGATAAACTACTGCTTTTATCCTTGTTTCTCCTTGAGAAGGGTAGACAACTCATTTTCATTTAAAAAAAATTAGAGAAAATTCAGAAGTTCTCAAAGGAAATTTTGTTTTAAAGTTGAAACCACAGTTCCAATTTACAGGCATAAAAAGCAAAATAGAGTCCCACATATCCAAAATACTTTCTGCCATACTGATAAGTTAACTAGGAGTCCAGCACAACAGGTGAATGCAAAGTCAGCTATTAGGTTATATTTAAACTAAGAGAATAATTGCCTAAACAAGTTTAACCATTAAAGTGCAAAATAAGTCATCTAATTTGAATCAAGTGAAAGACTTTCACAATTTTAAAATATATGTATTCTTAAAAAGCCATATGAGTCATATCTTGGAAGAGGGGTCAGTAACATTTATATTCTCCACTCTTCTTTCTCTTTGCTCCCCTTTCATTCTTCTAACTTTCACATGCTATCAAATTAAAGGTATGTGATATATTGTTATATTTGTTAAATATGTTTTATCATTCAGTCCTTTATTTTAAAAACATGTGAAAGGGTGATTTATTTGAATCCTCCTTTTTAGAAAAAAATAAAATAAAATACACTATTTTTTAAATTCATTTTCTATGGTTCAATAATTTTTGAGAAAAACACAATCCATTTACCTGGAATGCCAACATTAAAGCAAAGGTATTCCTTAATGCCTTTGATTTGCACTTTCATCCTTTAATAATAATAGTTTTAAAAGTAGGTCACTAGTGATCACTAAGTTTGGGAATAACTAGAAGAATGTTTGAGCTCAGGGCTTCCCAGATGGAGTAATTGTTAAACTCAGCAAAGGACAACTAAGCATTAACCTCATTTTCTAAATCTCTTTTCCCAGGAATTAATGCATGAATAATTTTTGTTTAGTAAAATCTAAATGGCTTAATACTCTCTAAGCCTGCAGAGAAATTCACTTTCAGAGCTGCAAAATGGTTTATAAGCTTCATTAACAGTCAATTTTAAGTATGATTAAGTGCCTAGAATATTGTTAAGTATCCAAGAACTACTTGTTGGTTTACCATGGCAATCTCCTTTACCTGACTCAGAGAAGAAATATCATAATTACTCACCGAGGAAATAAAATGTGGTGGGCAAGTATGTGGGTTCTTTGTCATCGTCAATGGATTATTTGGGAAAGAACATTTGAAAGTAAGTCCATGAGAAAATGCTGCTGCTGAGGGAGGCAGTGGGGCACAGATTGCTGATGACAGCATTTGGTCAAGAACACTGAAAATGAAGGACTAAAATGAAGTGTGTTTTCTTCCCTAAAGGCAGATGGGTACTTGCTAAGAGCTTCCTTAAGCAAGAAATTTGGGATCGATGCCATATTCTCCACCCCCTCATAGTCTCCATTTCTTCCATGGTGGAGTTTTCCACAGGAAGCAAGCAAGAGGCAGCACAAGAGGAAGGCTGTGGGGCACCCTTGGGTGTCTGTGGAGTTGATCCCAATTCATCTGTGTGCTGCCCAAGGACCTAGATGGTGAGCCCATCATAACCAAAGACGTCTTGCCTGTCAAGATGTCAGATGAATGCTGACCCGGAGCACAGGACTGGAAACTCTTGCAATGCTTAGGGCCGCACACTGCATGCCCCTGGCACACCCTGCCCATGCTTCATCTTTTTTAGAACTGTCATCAGCCAACAGCTCTGTAAGGACTTTGGGGGAAGCTGTGCCCTCCAACACTCTCTAAAACTTGTAAAGCTCCCTGGGTTGTGGAGAGCATTGCCCTCCCCAGCACCAGCAGAATCCTGCTGTGCACCCCACTCTTCCTCATCTGCAAACTCCCAGCATGATGTCAGGCCCCGCGGCTGTGGCCCACAGGCCTCAACAGAGTCAGGACCACACTTGCTTGAGCTGCTCCCCTGGGTGCTTCAGTGCTGCTCGACTCCCACGCTGAGCTCCATTCTTCCCAGGTTCCGCAGGCCAGCTTGCCCGAGTCCTGACTCGCCCAGGGCCTCAGACTTTACTCTTCCAGGTGTGTATGAGTCAACGTACCTGGGATCTCTGGTTCTCAAAACACCTCCTCCCACACAACCCCGCCACCCCCATCCCACCCCAAGACCACACCCCCAACTCTGCCACAGTGGATCTTGACCTCTGGTGCTCTCAGAGCAGCCACACAGCACAAAGTCTGATCTCTGGCCTCCTGCACACACGGATTCAACCTTGTCCTCCCCTCAGGCTTAATGTTTCTACATGTGTTTAATGAACTTGCCCTCCAGCTCTGAGCTCTAGCTCTGCCTCGGCCTGCCTGGTGCCTTGGCCACGCAGCCAAGTTGGCAGAGTCCCTGTAGTCAGTCTCTTCATGCCCGTTTCCCAAGTTTGCTGTAGCTTTTGTGTGTTTCCAGCTTCCAAAAAATGTCAGATTTAGGACAAAAGTTGCAACTAAGGGAAAGGGAGTAACAGAAAGCAAATCATCTCAACAAATTTCCCCTGTGAGTGATGGATGAGGGATTGCTGAAAGGAAGTTCTTACATCACCACGGACAAGTATTCTTATGGGAAGATGAGGAGGCTTGGTGATAGAGTGAGATAAATATTCACTGAAAGTAGGATAAACCTGAACTGAAAGATCATCTCTTTTATCTGGCTCTTGCCATAGATGAGAAAATGGGGGACTGAAAATATTAACTGACTCGGCCAATATCACTCCGGTTAAAAAAGAGCAGAGTTGGAACCAGAATCTTGCTTCCTGTCTGAATACAGTATTCTCTCCATTCACTCATTTAACAAGCATTCACTGAGTGTCTACTCTGTTATTACAATTTAAGAATTCCTGGGCACATAATAGGTGCTAGACAGATACAGAATAAATATGACAAAAGTAGCTGTTTCAAGGGACATTGATGTGATAAAAATAATATGTAAATATGTGTTAAGTATTTAAAAATACTCCAAGGTTACTTGTGCTTGTGTACTAATAGAAGTATATGTAATAAATTTTCATGGGAATGCAGAAATAAGAACTACCAAGTTGGGTTATGATTCTCGAAGAAGATTTGCGTTGGATGATACAGCAATTCAGCTGGAAGACAAGGTAAGATTTAGGTAAGTTGAAAGGAATAAGAAGGTTTTTTAAGTGGGAGAAACCCAAGTTACTAGTTGGGGATTTAAAAGAGAAAGCTGTATAGTTTGTGTGGGGGCAAATTATAGAAAATGCTGGGGAAAAGAAAATCAGAAGTGTTCATTAGGCGCTGGGAGCCGTTACTGAGAGTGGCATGAGGAAGCAAGACTTTAGGAAACCCGATCCCGTAATGCTAGATTGAGGGGCAGTAGGAATGGAGGAAGAGAGTGAGGACCCAGAGTTGAAAACACAAGTTACTGGGACATTAAAACAATCCTCAATGATAGAAGATTTTTCAGGAACATTAAGCACATAATTTCCAAGTACTTGGAATAATGTGACCTCAGGATTAAAACATAACTGTCGCTTTCGGTTCTGACAAATCTTCTGTAGCAAACAATTTAGATTGTGTGTTCCTTAGGACCATGAGGCTTTTATAGGAATAGATGAAGGTAATGCTTAAAAGTAATTTGTTCTCAGATTAGGCAAACCATGTACTCCCATACACAACTTCTTTTTTTATGTATAATTTGTGGTAACACCTCTTCACAGCTGGTACAAAATTAAACAAGACTAGTTTATGCTCATATAACTAAAAATTCTCTGTGAGCATATTCTAGGTTAATAAGCATTCGTTAATCTATCAGGAGTTTAAAAGTACAAAATACATTAAAAACAATAGTAAGAAATATAAGAAGGAAATTCACTCTCAATTCCAATACTCCAACACCAACTGCTTTTTCTTTTCCCGTGTTCTTTTTCCCAGTCTTTGTTCGTATGTCTTTTTTATGATGATGAAACTGTTTACTCTGAACAATAAATGTAGTAAAATAAGCTCCTCCGTGCCTAACATAACAGTAATTGTCCTAATATGACTACATGAGAACTGCTGGTTAGTGCATGGATGGCAGGCACTACGGAGTAGGTGAACAATGGGTTCCCTTGCCTCTGAGCTCTTCAAAGTACATGCTTTGTGGCGTCTCCTGCAGAAAGTTTAATCAAATCCAGCCAAGTGGTCTGCAGCTAACGGTCTTCTGCTCCAACCAGCTGACTAGATGATAAAGGGCAGCAGCTGCAGGACTTCTTTGCATGTATGCTTATGGGGCTGTGTTTTAATTGCCAGGTTGGACACTAAATCTCTCTAGAGAGTTGAATGTTAAGTAGGTTAGTATGTCTTATGGAAATTATAACTTATACCTCTGCATATGAAATTAAAAAAATTAAACCCTGGCTATTTATTATTATGTTTGAGATTTAGTCATCATTATTAGAAGGAAATGTTGTAATATTTACCCCACTAATATTTAAGTGCAATTATATACAGAGTCTAGTTACATGGACTGCATAAAATGGTTCACTCACCACTGATCAAGTCATTATTTCCAGCAAGCCAGATTTGCCTGCCCAGAGGCAATGCTCAAGGATGTCCTGCATTTATTCAGAGGTTTTTGGTTTGTTTCTTTTAACAGCCCTTGTTATCAAACCTTGAAACTTAAAAGTTGTCCAAATCTATTAACAGAATGTAGCAAAAGCTCCAACGTGGTGATGAAAGTATAAAAAAGGTCTGAATTTCCTATGACCTTCTGTACCTTGGTTTACATAAATTTGCATATGCACCATAATATTTATCATGAGTTACAGAAGCTGAAACAAAATTAGGTAATATGGTCCTGGCTGGCGTAGCTCAGTGGACTGAACGTGGGCTGGGAACCAAAGTGTCCCAGGTTCGATTCTCAGCCAGGGTACATTCCTGGGTTACAGGCCATAACCCCCAGCAACCGCACATTGATGTTTCTCTCTCTCTCTCTCTCTCTCTCTCTCTCTCTGTCTCCCTCCCTTCCCTCTCTGAAAATAAATAATGAAATCTTAAAAAAAATTAGGTGATATGGCTTTCAGCAATTGAATACATGCTGTAAAAATAAAACAAAATTTTTTAAAAAGCAAAAATTTTAAGATGCTTGTTATAATTCCACCCCCGCAAAGGTCCAATACCATTATATCTGCCATGAAGTTTCTTCCACTGCAAGAAATGACATCTGTGATGCTTTTATAAAACTAAAACTTATTTTCATAGTTCCGGCTTTTATTCCATTAACTATTCTATGTGACGATTATTCTGAGAGAGCCAAATCAAAAATTTTTTGTGCAGGAGGTTATTGTTGTAATAGTCATGGTCTCCGGTAAGGACTAATGTGCTTGTTATTTTATGTAACATTTTATGAGAAAATCAGCATTTATACAAAAACTTTTTTGACACAAATTAATTTTTTGTGTACTTTGCTTTTATAATTAAAAACTTTCTGACTCTGAAAATTGTTTCTCAATAAATATTATAAATGGCAATAATGAAATACATTTATATTGGAGAATTTTCCATGGAGGCTATCTCAGTATATCCTCATAAAATCTTATGTGGTAGCAATTATTGTTTTATTTTTTTATGGGTCAGAACATTGAAGGCCAGATGAACTTAAAGGTCTTTTAAATTCTTATAACAAGTTAATAAAAAAAACTCATAATCTGAGTTCATGGCTGGTTTCCCGATGCATTACTCTTTTCATAGGTCCTGTATATCATGTGCTGATTGCATGGAGCAATGACTGAAAGTCTCCCAAAAGGTTACTTTAAGATTGTTTCATTGTTTCAGCCAACACATTTTGTCATACTCAAATGTGGTGATTTGTGTTCATGTGCTTACTCTCCATTGGGCCACCAGCAGATTTGCTTGGCACAGTTTTAAAGCCTTTGCTTATAAGTAGAACCATGTGCCCCCTCTCATCTCCTGTGTCCACTCTCACCTCATCCAGTATCTTTCCTGTCACCCGGATACTGCCACATCGAATAAGCTGACAATTATTTTTAAACTTCTTTACATGAGGTGGCATCTGCAACCAGCTGGGGGAGAGAATGTAATCCATCCTGCAGAAGTTAGACCATGAGTCATGTGAAGAGCTAGAGGTAGTAAGAAGAAGATATTTAATGCAGCTCTGCATGGAAATGTCAGACTTGATGTCATATATCTATGTGGCTCCAGATTTTAGAGTTGATAATGTTTGTGCTAGAGCCAATCACTGGGAATAGTTTAACTGAAAAATGTCTCCCAGATTAACAAAAAAAGAAGGAATGAGGGGGAGACAGCAAGAGAGAGAGAGAGAGAGAGAGAGAGAGAGAGAGAGAGGAAGAGGAGAGGAGAGGAGATATGGAGAATGAAGACAAGGAGGGAGGATGGGGGGGAAAGAAAAAGGAGAAAGAGAAAAAAGAAGACAGAAAAGAAAAAAGGGACAGAGATTTTTGTGCATGCATACCTCCTGTTCTTAAAAAAAAAGTCTTAACTAATTTAATTCATTTGGCCAGTAAAATGGCTTCAGTTGGAGAATCAATAAATTTCATCTGGCCAGTGGCCTGAATTAACAAATTCACATCAGAGGTTATTAATGGATGAATCATGGTGTGATCAAAGAACTAGACAAAAGTATAGTATACTCCTGTTGAAAAACAATACAATTAATGTGAAAGAGCAATTTGGGTAACCATCGACAACATCCAGTTGGGAGTAGCTGGTGTACACAAGCTTGAGATTCTACCCAGAGTAGGAAGGGAGTACTACATAGCCCTGTTCCCCCAGCATCCTCATCTCAGTAAGCACCACCACCAGCTCCTTAGGTCCAAGCCCAGGACCCATCAGTGCTTTATATTTTCTTCTCTTGACACCAGCAAAGGAGATAAGAAAAAGAAATCTCATTCTGACTAATGGGAAGGTGGGTGGGTTTGCCAACTCAGTCCTCTCCGTCTCCCTCTCATCTTTCTTCACTGCAGCTGTCTTACTTTAGTTACTCATTATGTTTTACCAGTATAATTACAACAGCAGCTTGCCTCTCCATTTCTCCCTAATCCTGCTGTTATGGCCTTTTCAAAACACAAATATGTTAAAGTTCCTTTGCTTAAGGAGCTTAAAATCCTTGAACGTCCTGCAAAGGACTTAGGATAAAATTCAAAGACCTTATCCAAGCATAGAGGACCTTCTATGAGTCAACCTCTATTTAATTTTTCAGTCTTCAGTTTTCAGTCCTTCACCAGAGGAACTGGATCTGCCTATTGAACAAAATTACAGACAGTTCCAGAAAAGGCCAATCTGTCATGATGCCCTGTCTCTGCATGGCCTGCCCCTGTGGGAGCATCCTCCTCGTTGTATCACCTGGCTCGCTTGCGGAGCCTCATCTCTTTCAAGCGGTCTCGCCTGTTCCAGCCTGCTTTCCAGGTGTCTTAATCGGTTTCAGATATTGCTCTGGAGCCTCATTCTCATCTTGTACTGTACTTCCCTTAGCCCCTGGTACACATGGGAATTGGCTTACTATTCTGTGTCTGCATTGGACTTTGAACTCCTTCTCGGCAGGCACCCAACACATTCCTGGCACAGATAAGTGAACAATACAGTAAACCTTTGTTTAGTGATTTAAAGGATTAATCAACTAACAAACAACATGGTAACCCAGACAGTCCAGGAGAACTGGGTACTAGCCTAGGTTTGACCCTCCACTGCTTCTTAATTCTCCTTTTCTTCCTGTAGTACTTTAATTTGTTATATTTTATAGAGATACAATGTATGTGCAAATCCATTTTATCAGCGTTGTCCTTTATAATCAGTGCTTTCTGTGTCCTATTTAAGAAATCTTTGATTAACTCTATCACACACATTTTTTCCTATGCCTTCCTTTTCCTATGAATTTTAGTACTCTTATATTGAGATTTATGATCCATTTTGCGTTTATTTTTGCTTATAGTTGGAGGAAACTTTAGGGTTATTTTTTTAAGCCATAGAGATATACAACTGTTTCAGCACATTTTGTTTAAAGAATATTCCTGCACTGAAACACCTTGCCACCTTTCTTGAAAGTTAATTGATTATATGGGTCGCAATATTTCTGGATGCTGTCCCACTAGCCTAATTGTACCCCTCTATGCCATTTAACTTCAATACTAGAGCTTTTAGTATTATTTTATTAGTAACTAGATAGTATTATTTAGTAGTAACTTTTGAAATTTGAGTGTAAGTCCTCCAACTTTGCTTTTTATTTTCAAAATTATTATTGCTGCTCAATGTCTCTGCTTCTCCTTGTAAATTTCAGAAGCATACTATCAATTTCTTCAAGCAAGCTTATCAGGATTTTGATTGGCACTACAGTGAGTGCACAGATTGGTTCAGGGACAAGTGTCCTCTTTGCAGTGTTGAATCTTCTCATCCATTGGAATGTGTATTTTTCCACTTATTTAAGTTTGCTTTTATTCCTCTTAGCAAGAATTTGTAGTTTTCAGTATGGAAGTCTTACCCATAAATTTTAATAAATTTATCCCTAAGTATTCTTATGCTATTATAAATGAAAGTTTAAAAATGTACTTATAGTTCACTGTTATTTTATAAAAATGCAATTTATTATTTGGTTTATTGGCCTTATATTTTGTTTTTATGGTACATCTCTTTTTAACTATTCACTTTCAGTTCATTTCCACCTTTATATTTAAAGTGTTTCATTTGTAGACAGAATACAGGGGTGGGCAAAGTAGGTTTACAATTGTAATACAAATAAATAATACAATATTTAATAAATAGTAATACAAGAATAAACTGCATTTTGCATACTCACAACTGTAAACCTACTCTTGCCAACCCCAGTATATATGGGTCATGTTTTTTCTTTTTTTTATCTATTCAAACTATATTTTTAATTGGAGTATTTAGACCATTAGTGTATTTATTGATGTGCTTGTGATTGGTTCTGCCATTTTATTATTTACTTTTTATTGGCCCTTTCCATATGTTGTTTTCCTCTTTTCCTTTCCTGATTCTCCTTAGGTATTTTTTAGAATTACATTTTTTGGCTTTTTAGCTGCACTTTTTTTTGCATTATTTATGTTGGTGGGTGCTGAAAGGATTGAGAATACATATATATATATATATATACACATATATACATACACACATATATGTGATAGATTAGGGATAGATAGATAGTTGACAAGTTATATAAAACTTGTCATAGTCCACTTACACTTACGCATTATGGCTTCATATAAAATGTAGAAAATTTGCAACTGCATAAGTTCATATTGACTTCTCCCCATTTTTTATCCTATAGTTATTACATGTATTACAGCTAGGTATGTTACAAATTCCCCAAGATGATATATTTTGCTTTAAACAGTCAAACTGATTGTGAAGAAATTAGGATCAAAAGCAAAAACAAGCTTTTTCCACTTTATGCGGTTACCATTTCTGATGCTCTTCATTCTTAACTGTGAGCGTGTTTCCATTTCTTACCATTTCTCTTCAGCCTCAAGAACTAACTACTGCATTTCTTGTAGCATAAATCTGCTTGCGCTGAATTCTCTGAGTTTTCTTTCATCTGAGAATGCCTTTATTTCTCCTTCTTTATGGAAGAATAGAGAACCCTGGCACTGGCAATTTTCTTTTTTCTTTCAGAGCTATAAACACATTGTTTTACTCTACTGGTTTCTCATAGATAACAGCTATTAGGTGAATTATTGTTCTCTCACATGAAATGTGTTTTACTCTTGCCCTTTCTAGATTTGTTGTTTATATCTGGCTTTCAACACTGACTCTGATGATACTTGTTTCTACAAGATTGGCTTTAGCAAGAAACAAAATTTTATGCTAAATAATACCATCATCAATTTCTTTAGTGGCAAGTAAATAAATACAGGGTGTCAGGTTTAGTTTCAAAGGAGAATTTTATTAAACCTGCAAAGAGAAGATAATTTAAATGCTCTTGAAACTGTCCAAACCAAAATTCTTTATATGAAGCAAATGTAATATTGGGACAAAATTTGATTAATAATTTATATTAAAAAACAACTATGGAGGTTAATTAAACTTGTCATGGTGATTGATCTGCAATTTATTCAAATATTGCATTGTTTTGTTATGCACCTGAAAGTATTATAATGTTATATGTTATTATACCTTGATAAAAAGTAAATTTTTTTTTAAGATTTTATTTATTTATTTTTAGAGAGGGAAGGGAGAGGGTGGAGAGAGAGAGAGAGAGAGAAACATCAATGTGCGGTTGCTGGGGGTTATGGCCTGCAACCCAGGAATGTACCCTGGCTGGGACTCGAACCTGGGACACTTTGGTTCCCAGCCTGCGCTCAATCCACTGAGCTACGCCAGCCAGAGGATAAAAAGTAAATTTTTAAAAAGAAAAAACTACTGATTGATTTTACAGATGACTATAAACAGAATCCAACAACACACACCATAACCAAGTGAGGTTTACTCCATTAATTTAAGAATACTGAACACTAGAAAATCAATTAATGTGATTTGTCAAATGTAATGGGATTTAAGAAAAAAGTTCACAAATCATTTCTGCAAATTAAAAAAATATTAACACAATATAATAACCCTTTTTGATTTTTGAAATTTAATAAAATGAATCTTGATAAATATTTTTAACATGGAAAATGTGTTTACATATAAAGCCAAGAACAACAAAAAGATGTCTATCATACCAATACTACTGTTCAAGATTTCATTGGGGGTATTATGTCATTAGACAAGAAAAGAAAAGCAGCGGTATAAGAATTGAAAATAAAGAGGTAAGGAGTATATCTGTTTGCAAATGATATGATTGTATGTAATTTTTCTTTTGTAAAACACATAAGATAATTAATTTTAAAACTACTACAATTTAAGACAATTAGTAAGGCAGCAGGATTTAAGTTAATATACAGAGATCAACAGCTTTCACATTTGCAAACAATATCCAGAAAAAAATTTTATTGTCTTTACTGTTGTTTCAATAGTAAAAACTATACCTAAGAATAAACTTATCATGAAATGGGCAAAATCTGCAGGAGGAAAATCATAAAAAACTCTTGACAGAATAAAAAAGTATACTTAAATGAAAATATGTATTATGTTCCTTGATAAAAAGACTCACAAACATTACATTTGTCCTTGATAATAAATTTAACAAACTCCAAGCAAGAATAGCCAGGAAAACTTGAAAGCTTCCAGAGATTAAAACACAGTATAGGACTTCATTGTTTAAAACACTCTAGTGTCGACTTGTGAATAGAGAGGCCAGCGGGATAGAGCAGAAATTCCTCAGACAGGCACAAACACATGCAGCAACTTGATTAGTAAAGATGGCACCTCAAACTATTTTGAAAAAATGGCATACTATCCATTGAGTAAAAGGTAATGAACAGTTTATACAAAACTTCAGCATAAATGACAAATGGAATAAAAATTCAAATGTTAAAAAGGAGTCAAGTATGCACTAGAAGAAGATATAGGTGAATTTATTTATAATACTATAGTGGGGAAGACCCTTGTACCTGTGATTCAAATTCAAGAATCTAAAAAGAAAATAATATAATCAAATACATAAAAAAACTAAGTACAGCCAAAATCCAAAAAGAACAACAATGACAAAAAAATAAAATTTAAAGATAAAAGAAAAACTGGCCAACATATATAAAAATAATAAACAAGGGAGAACCCATCTACTATCTATGAAGATCGAAAAGGCGAATGGTTATGCCTCGAATCTATAAGGAATACTAAATTCCTCCAATCCCAGCCTATTGTATCTATCCCAACAAATAACCATATACGGTGCATGGGAAAGGGGCATTTTTGTTAGAAAGGGTTAGAGAATTCTTGTTTATACTAAGCGACTTTTATTGTAATAACACCAAGTTTATGTTAAATACTATTGGAATATGGTCTAATACTAAAATTATAGCCAAAGTAATTTTGCCTGAGGTTGATAAAACCAATGAAAATATTGATACTAGAAATCTAATATATTGGGAAATTAAACTTAATCCTCCCCAGGAAGTCATTTCTGTGGAGACTAACTGGCCAGAAGAAAAAATAGAGCTTCTGGATAATGAAATAGTAGGAAGTCTCAAGTCATCTGGCCAAACATATCATAAGGTAAAAATAACAGTGGATGAAGGAGGAAAATATTATTAGCTTAATAAAAATAATGATGATACATGTAAAGAGTATTTTGGTTGGCTGGGATGCTGGTTTCCCTCAGACTCTTCCTTGCCTAGTATTAGATGTTCTCTGCTCCTAATCAGTGTTACTGGTTTAATGCTGCTATTCTTGTTCCTAATATGTAAATGTTACACTAGATACAGGAAAACAAAACTTAACTAGCAAGACGACTGGGATCATGGTAGCTCAAAAATTTTAGAAACGATCCACAATATTTTTTAACAAGGACATGTAGGATCTGACTGCCTCCCATTCACTCACCTTTTTTAATAGTAACAGTTTGACCTTCAATGCCATCTAAGGTTGTCATCTTGCTGCATTCCCAGCGGTCCACCGTGTTCAGCAACACAAACCCTGACTCTGAGACTTCCTAGGAATGAGCCTTCCTAGCACCAGGGGACCTCATTATCCAACCAAATGGTTGGTCACCAGGGCATCCATCCTTTGGGTTGATTTATGACCAAAAGGGGGATGTGTGGAAGAAACAGGGGTGCACATTCTCCTGACAAGCTCCAGGGAGGCCTGGGAGGCAGACTTACAAACTCAGAGACCTAAAGTAGCCACAAAGGATGACCTGACATGAATACACTAACTAACAGCAGTTCATGGTGGTAGTCAGGTCCTGGGCTGGCATTTTTCCCTAACAAAGGTCAACCTTTATCTCAACTGAGCCTGTCTCTTGTCTTTTTGCTTCTATGATAACATACCTTTGGAATGTCAAGGAAACTTTCCTCTTTTCTGAACCTATTGGGCACAGTCAGAGCTGAGACCACAAATTCCCTCAGTGTTAATTGTTGACTGTTAACTGTCCTTTACCCACCTATGTAAAAGCACGTGTTGCCCTGGCTGGTGTAGCTCAGTGGATTGAGCACAGGCTGAAAACCAAAGGGTTGCTGGTTTGATTCCCATTCAGGTCATATACCTGGGTTGTAGGCTAGGTCCCCAGTGTGGGGCGTGTGAAAGGAAAACCATACATTGATGTTTCTCTCCCTCTCTTTCTCCCTTCTTTCTCTTCTCTATAAAAAATAAATAAGACCTTCAGAAAAAAGAAGTTTGTGTCTATCATTTTACCTTTTTTCCAATCCTAGAGGTTGCCCCATTTGCCTTCTCCTGCCTCCCTAATCTATCATCAGTGGATTTCATGTAACCCCCTTATGTCTCCTCCTTTGATTGTAATGTATAAAATAAGGTGCCAAACTCTCATTCTCCAGAGCATTTGTCAATCCACTGAGATTTTGTTTCCCAGAAACTGTCATCAGTTTGGCTCAAATAAACTCACTAAAAATTCAAGGGGGAGGGGGGAGAGAGAGAAACTGGCCAAATATTGTAATTCATAAACAAAAACTTATCTCCTCAATACAAAATAGCTCCCAAAAATAAAAATTTAAAAACCATCAATAATATTGGTTGGCCAGAAAGTTTGGCTAGTTTTTTTCTGTCAAATAAAAGACACATTTTTTAACTTTCACCAATAACTTTATTGACTTGGATATTTTGAGTACATTGGCTATCTCCTGAATGGTATATATAATATTGATTATTCTCAATTGATGTCTCTATTTGATCATTATTAACTTCAACTGATCTTCCCAACCATGGATCATCTTCTTATGAAAAATCTCTAGAACAAAACTTTGCAAACCACTTTTGACACATTTGATCAGTCACAGTACCTTCTCTACACACTGCACAAATCTTGTTTTGTGTTTCTGTTGCATTTTTACCTTTCTTGAAATAATAAAGCATAATATGCCAAAAATGTTGTATATTTTCCTCCATCTTCAATATTAAAATGGCAACACAAAAATTCAACAACTTTGATAAGTTTTTAAAATGCATGTTAATATGCCAACTGCCACAATACAATCTAGCAAAATTGTTTTGTATAAAGTTAAAGACAACTAAGTGCTACTGAGAGTCATCATACAGGAAAGAAAAAACAAAACAAAATTTTTGGCCAACCCAATAGAAGTGAGCAAAGAACACAAAAAGTACACAGGAAAATAAATTCAAAAAAATTTTAAATTATATTTTATTGTTTATGCTATTATAGTTGTCCCTTGTAATTTTGATGTGGTTGTGCAAGGAGGCAAGCAGTATTTACCTATGCCACCATCTTGACTAGAAGTCCCCAAATGTTTTTTTTTAAGGTAGGACAATATGTCATCACACTCATGATAAAAGATGGCATATTAAAACTACAGTAAGATAACATTTGTCTTCTATTGGATTGACAAATTTAGGAGTTTGAAACACATCCCCTTGGCAAAGATGTAGAGAAACTTGCTTTTGCACATTACTGAAGGGAGATTAAAACATTATAATTCTTAAGGAAGGGGGATGGGTGGTGTCCGTTAACATTACAGATACATTTGTCCTTTAAGCCACAAAACCTGGTCACAAAATCTAGCCTTTAGTTACACCTGTACACAAACAAAAAAGCATATATAAAAAGATGCTTCTTGCAATATTGTTTTCAATAGTAGAGACTGGAAACTACTCAAAGAGTCCACGAACTAGGAGGCTGGTTTTTGGAATAAAATCTAATGTATTTACATACTGGAATACTATGCAGCTGTCAAAATGAGGAAATCTCTATATTATTAAATGAAAACAAAAGCAAAGTGTAGAACTGTAAACTCTATTTTTGTATAAGAAAAATAGAGGTATATGTGCACAATGAAATAATGTAAAATAAGCAGAAATTAAGTAATAACTTAGCATGGGCAAGGGGCAAAGGTGGTGGACAGGGACAGAGGAACATAATGCTGCTCTGTGTACCTCCCTGTGTAGTTTTGATTTTAAGTCATGTTGAGAAAAATTTTTTAAAGACAATAAACTCTAGAAGATTCAGGGAAATATTATAAAAAATGCTATAATCTAGTAACATCACACAGGTTCCTGTCCTGCTGGATGTGGTTCTGTGAGGGGGTAGGTGGAGGAAATCCTGCTTATCAGAAGGTTGGGGCAGGGACCGGGAGGCCGGTGTTCACAGGTGTGGCCAGCTGGGCATCAAGCACTTCGGAACAGTCCGGGCATCAGGCAAGTTTATCCTGGCCCCATGCATGGCCTGATCCCACTCATTGCCTTGGCTCTCTATGGTGATTACTTGGGTCATGGAGTTGTCTTGGGAAAAGAAGTAATAGGTTAACCAGATGACCTTCCTCTCTCTGTAACATGGTCCTGTGAAGATCTCTGGGAAATGTTAGCAAGTTTTTCCACCAATTTTCTTTGATAGGTCTTTCTATAACTACCTTTCCTCACTCAGGATAATAGCTCCATGGCACCTAATATAAATTTAGGTTTCTTAATTCCATTGCATTTCTTATGAAAATAGTTTGGACAATGCAATAATCATTCTCTTTGCTGATATTTCTAAGAGGTAAAGATTCTTAAATGATTCCTCTAACCAAAGCTAAAGCTGGTTATGGACACGCAACCCCAAGCATTTCCCTCAGTAAACTCAGCCACGTGCAGCAGAGGGACCGCTGTGCCACCTGCTTAGGCAGGACTGAAGATCACCAGTGCTTCAGCTCTGGCCACAGGTCACCTTTCAATAGACCATATGCTCCCACAGCAGTGGAGGACAGCATCGGTGTTGACAAAGTGTACAGCTAACTGTCCCAGGTGCCCGGGGGCCAGAAAGCAGATGCCCCTGGGGAAAGATAAACATGTTGGCTGCCTGTACTTGAACTGTGTCACAGAGAGAAGAGGGACTCCAAAAGAAAGCTACCCTTCTTCTGCTCCCCTCTATGTGCCAGTGGTTTGAGGGAAACCATGAATAATCTCTGTGTGTTCCATGTGCAAGTCTGGAGACAACTGGTTTAAGGTGACTTAAGTGTGACAGGCAGAGAGAGGCCAGGAGTATTATTTTTATGAATGTTCCCCCAGAACATATGACCACAGGAGTGGAGATTCTTCTCTAAGCAATTGGATATGAGACTGTGAAAATAAATGGGGAAGGGCAATGAAAATACATTGTGTATAACCCAGGCGTATGGGGTCCCTCTGATCCCAGTCAACGTGTCCTCTAACTCTGGGCTACTGAAAGTGTGGTCCCTAGACAAGCACCATTGGCATCACCAGGGAGTTGTTAGAAATACAGAGGCGCTACTCCAGATCAGCTGAATTACAATCTGCATTATATCAAGATGCCTAGGTGAGTCACATGCACATTAAAGCTCCAGAAACGCTGTTCTAATTTACAGATGGGGCAGAATGGCATCTCACTCTCACCTGAGCTCTCCCTTCAGCCCCCTTCTCTCTCTCTCTTTTTAAAATAATAATTTATTTCAGATGACATTATAGCTCCTACCCTTTGCAGCACCCTTCTCTCGTACTGCAGACACCTCCTAGGCTTGGGGTCTGAGACCACTCAGTAGGTGTGTGTCCCTGCATGGGTGCCACCGAAGTGATGGGATGGGATAGATCTCCCTGCCTGTCCATCCTGTCCACTTAGTTGAGACAAAGCAAAAACACCAGTGAGAAGTTCAAAGCAAGCATCTTTATTTTAAAAATCCAAGACAATTTTAGAAGCACCACCTACAACAGAAGAGGAAAAGTTGAAACTCTCACTCTCTTGAATTACACTGCTTTGAAGATTCCTCCTCCACAATTCCATCCATCCCCCAGTACAAAGGTGGGGCCCCCCTCACTCACCAAGAAGGTCTCACTCGTCATACCATCCTCCCTTCACCTTTTCAATGAGTCAAGTTTGTGATATATTTTTTCTGAAGTTGTGCTTGTCAGCTGACCAGGGGGTAATGTTGGTGACTCTAGTTCCCCTTGCTGGTGGCAAAGATGGTGCTTTGTGCTCCAATTTGCAGCTTCACTCTCCCAACAATGTGAGTGGCAAACAGATGGGTCCTGTAACTAGGGGCCTTATTAAAACACCGTGTCATGGAGGAGGTAGCTCAGTGTCATGGATGAAAGCCCAGCGTGGGGCTACTGTTCCTGGGTTCTAACCTCAGCTCTAGTGAAAACAGCACCTACTGAGCCCTGGCTAAGTACCTGCTGTCATCACATGGGTGCAAATAATTTCTGAGAATGTTTCAGAATACTCTTGCCTGAATTTAGAGAGAAATTTGTAGTAATTAACTTAAAACCTGATACTGGTTTATAGGTAGGAAGAGAACATTTATGCTTCAGAGCTCTAAGACCATTTGTGCTGGGCAAGAAGAGGAGTCAAGATTTCTTGGTGTGTCTTCCCCAATCTCAGTCTCTTGACTTCACACATAAGCTTATTGAGTCTGTGCATCTGGACATACTTAGAAAATCGACCTTACTTTCCCATTGTTTCAATTCTCCCTATTATTTCATTTGACTATCTCATGCCCTTTTCCTATTGTAAGTTTGTCAAGGAGGGGGACACCATTGTTAATTTCCTTCTTAAAAATAATGGTGGAATTGAGGAGTGGCTGTAAAATAATTTCCATATAATTGTATAACTATAAGGAATATAATTAAGGAATCAAATGAGCTCTATACAGATAGGCAGAGAATTTGAACATTGGTGTACTATTTTTAAAGATATGCTAATGGTGATAAGGTCTCTTTGTTGTTCAAGGATGCTTAGAATAACTCTCAGTAAATTTGGACCATTGAAAACAATACTCGTTGAGTCACTAGATATTCTATGCGGTGAGTCAGTCCTGGTGCGGCATGCTGCACTGCAGAGCTGCTAGTGTGACTTTAGAAATCATTGACAGGCTGCTTAATTTGGTCTAGATATTAAGAAGATAGGAGTCCTATTTTGAAATGTGGCAACACTTGCAAAAATATCATCATATCAGGTGTAATTTGTGTGGATTTAGAATACTTCCAGCTTTCTCTCAAATTTAAGAAGTTATTTTTATTTTCTATAAAGTGGTAAGGTGATGAAGTGCAATCTAAAGATGTAGAGAAAAGGATTGCTTAAATAATAGAATTATGAAATTTCTAATTAGAAGGAACTTAAAAGATCATCTACTGTAACATTTCATCAAATGTCGGCACCCCTTCAATCATATCCTTGTTGGATATTGCTTTATGATATAGAAGGGAAGTATGCAGCCTTAGAAGCCAAGTGGACCATGGCTTAAATACCATCATTTCCTGGACTATTTGACATAGGTCAAGGTGATTAATTGTATTAGCCTCAGTTTCCTCATTTCTAAAAGGGTGCATAAAATCTACCCTAGAGCAGGAGTCTTGACTTTGGGTTGTGCACACACAATACAATATACAGATGATATATTATAGAATTGTACACCTGAAACCTATATAATTTTATTAACCAATATCACCCCAATAAATTCAATAAAAAATTTTAAAATAAAATAATAAAACCTACCTTAGAGGTATCACTAAGGATTAAATGACATAAGATGCATAAAGCACTTACCACTATACCTATGTGTGCCTTGATAAATGCCATATAAAGCATTTAGCCAGAGTAAATGCTCAATATAACTTAATAAAAGCAAAACCATACAAAACTCATAGTTCTATGGGTCTTTTTTATGGCCTACTTATTTTGAAGAGTTGTTTTTAGGAATAAATTTATAATATTCAAAGCACCTAGCATGTGGTAGATGCTTTATAAATTACAAGGGTCATTATTATTTCTTCCAGATGATCATTCTACATCATTTATTCATTCGTCAAATATTTATTACTGTGTACCAGTGGTTTGGGGGAACCCTGTGAAGAATACACTTATGTTCTCTATCCAAAGATTGGAGGCAATTGGTTTGATGTGGCCTGAGTATGACAGCCAGAGAGAGGACAGGCATTTGGAGCTGAGTAACAGGTAGATGATGGTGCCATTGATTGAGCTGGGGCAGACAAGGAAAACCACAAGACTTGGGGACAGGGGATTATGAAGGGGAATCAAGAGTTCTAGTTTTCACATATTAAATTTGAGATGCTGATGAAGCATTCAAATGAAAGACCATAGAGATCATTGAATATATAAGTCTTGAGATGATATGTGGCTAGAGAAAATAATCCATTTATTATCATACATACATGGCATTTAAAACAGTGGAAATCCACGTAGTGCTGAAGAAAAAAAGATGTAGTGTGTAGAGAGAAAAGATAACCCCAAACTGAAATCTAAGGAGTCCCAACATTTAGAACTTGGTGGAGCATGAGCAACTCAATAACATCTCAGGAAGCCAATGTCAACATTGGACATGTTTAGGGTGTTTTACTTTGAGCCTTCCTTTTTGGAACTTTATATACTGGCCTTTGTGGAACAACACAGAGCAAGTCTGTTCCTGCGAGTAGATGAGGAAGGCTTCCTGCATGCCTGTTATTAGGCCTTTCCTCTTCAGCCTAAAAATAACCCCATGTCCTGGAAAGTGGATCAGAAGCAAACATCACCCAGACCTTTCCCAGCTTGATGAGCCAGCCACCTGCAGGACTCCTAAGCAAGTACAGAGTGAGATGGAGTGAGAGGAAAACAGATGAATTACTTTCAAAATCCATTTCTGTGATCCGAATGAATGATGACGGTGGCTGTAACTAACAGAGCAATTGTATAAAACATGAAAATGGTCTTTTAGAAAGAACCATGAGGCTAAAGGGGCACATTCTATATAGTCAGGCATGCTCCTGGCAGCTTTAAAAATACGAAGTGGGAAGGAATGCCCCCACAACATAATAACAGCTACCGAGGAGGTGGACCTCCACTGGAGTTAAAGCAGACTGTTGCTGTTTCCTCCTTCAATTTGTGATTCCAGCCACCTTGTCTGTCTTTGCCCAGTCAGGGTTTCGATTCCCATTCCACAACTCTGATTTAGTGCCTTTGTTACTCAGCTGTGTGATCCTTCACTTGGACATCCTTTAATGGACCTTGACATCACCCCAAACTCTGCCCTCCACTCTCCATCTTTGATCCAAAATTTACATACAACTTCTTCAGTGCTCACCTCAGGTTTTGGCCTTGCTGTATCCTGACGTATCTGGAGAAAGCACTATATAAAGCAGTTACTATAGGTTAAAAACTCCATCCATCAGGCAAAGGTAAGATTTCCATCTTGGGTTCTGTATAGAGCTGGAGATGTATCTGCATTGGCTTTTCCGGATGATCTGAATACTAAACAGTGCTGCAACTTAGTCATTTGTTGACCAAGAGGCAGCTGAATCACCAAGTCAGACCATTCCAGCCTGGCCGGTCTGTGAAGGATGGTCTCTAGCTAGAGACTAAGTGTCTGGCCAAATAGTTGGTTGAGGTGGTTCTACTCAATGTAGTATGACTCAGAGCTAAATTCACTTCCCTTTGTGATGTTCACCATCGCTGGACCATAGGACCATGGATTGGGCTCCTAGTGCGGCTCTGCTTACTCCCTTTCTAAAGTTCTCTTTGGCATTGCCCCTTCCTCCTAAGAGCTTCCTCTTTCTATTCAAAGCATAATTTTCAAACCCTAGCTGTATCAGAATAATCAGGAATACCTCTGTCTAGTTCTAGCCATGCTGTAGTAACAAATTAATCCTGAAGTCTCTGTGGCTCAACAAAAGGAAAAAAAAATTAAAAAGAATAAGTTCACTTACTGCTCACATAGAGACTGATGGAGACTGGCAGGGATCCTCTTTCGTCCTTGACTCGGAATATCTATGTGAGATATTCTTTAGGAGAGTCTGATTCATTAGGTCTCAGGTGCAGCCAGCACTGCACAGTTTCTTCCTAAAGTTCTTCCTAAAGTGTTTTGCGCCTGAGTAACCAGGTTTGGGCAGGGGCCTGAAGTTGTGATATCACAGGCCACTGCTGGTCTTACTCTATCTGGTTAACACTCTACAGGAGCCACGCTGCTCAGTCTGTTCCCATTTTGGCCATTACTGCTCTTCAGACAGTTCCGATCCTCAGTTCTTGATGGGCTTATTGGTTACTCCAGATTCTCAGTCCTAATAATCCTTTTGATTCACTGTTCTAGTTCTCATTCACTGAGAAGAGGTATTAATCTTGTTTCTGTGGTTTGATGTGGGATAAGATGACAGAGATTGCACTCATCCAACATCCATGCATTCCTGATATTTCTTACGCACCTTCCCGCCACACCCCCCGCATCATGTCACTAGTCTTATCAAGGGATTGAGAGTGAGCTGTACAGACATGTGATTTCTGGGCTGAGGCCACAAAGAGCTGGTGGGACTTACATCCCTCTCCTGCTCTGTAGCGGCAACCTTGGAAGTCACATCTTGAGATGGCATTGTCACAGCATAGAGGGAGCCTGTGTCGCTGAGTCAAGGATGAAGGGGAGTCCCTGCCAGTCTCCATTAGTCTCCAGGTGAGCAGTTAATGAGCTTTTCTCTTCCTGAGCCACAGAGATTTCAGGAAGAATTTATTACTATAGCATGGCCAGGACTAAACAGATACAGCCACTCTTAGGTAAAGTGCTGCCAAGAAAACCAAGCCCAAGCTGGCGTATGACCCACTGTCCTAATTTCTTGTCCTCTTTCTCTCCCAAATAGCACACACACAACCATTTGACACCACAGATGACAAATCAGGGTAGTTACAGACGACAAAACAGCTATGCTTAATAGTGAAAAAAAATGCAGCTTCCATTTAAACTGGGATTGACAGTTCAGAAAAGTCATTTTCAATTATTTTTAATCCTCTTAATGTTTCCCCTAACTCTTGTACACCCTACGTCAAATGTGGCAAATTCGAGTGGGAAACTGAAATGCACGCAGTAGGCAGACACAAAGCAATGGGCGGTGCTGGGGCCTTGCACATGGAACAGAACAAATGGAAAAGAGCTTGAGCACCTGAAGGTTTTCAAAGTCTAATTTAAAAAATAGTAAGTCTGGCTTAAACAAGAGGCTGAAGTCCCCAATATCAACCTGCCATAGCAACTATGGCCTAAAACTGTAAATACTCTCTGTAGCTCTTGTCAGGTCAAAGGGTCACTTTTAAAATGTTAGCATATACATGACCAAATACTCTACGGGTATTTAAAACATGATGTGGAAGAATAGTAACGGGCAAAAGATATATATATTTGCTAATTATGATGCAATTTTGTAAAATAAAATGAGCAGAAAAAAAAACTAGAAGTAGGGTACATGTACCTAGTTAACACAGTTAAATATTTACTCCTAGTTAACGGCATGGATATCTTTGTGTTGTAGGGTTATGGGCGATTCTTATTGACTTCCTTTATTTTTGTGTGTTTCCATCTCCTCTAAAGTACATAAATTTGTATTTGGGAATAAAAGGCAAATATATAAATATATTCACTATGAGATTTTCTGATATTTTTATTCTAACTATATAATTTGTAATGCAGTATACTGTGTGTGGTATATTTTAAGTAGAGTAATGGTTGTATTAAATTATATAAAAACCTAGAACTGCCATTCATCTATAAATTCTAGTTCAATTACAAAATAAGTATCTCTTATCCTTTATCTATCTCAGAAGGAAATTTGGCCCATTTTAATGATTATCATTACTATCTTGCAACAAAGAATGAACCACAACCTAAAAACATAACCAACATGGGGACAAGCTGTAACAGACGATGACAAATATCCTGTAATTACAGCTACCAAAAGAATGTAAATAATTCAGAAGACTTTTTGTTCTCCAAGTTTTGTTCCACTGTTTATTCATCAGAATGGCTTAGCATCAGTGAGGTCGCAACTGGCCCGAGACAGGTTCATTAAACCCTAATCTAATCTAATCTGATTAGGACCTTTTGCTTCTTTGTTCTCAGGTGGCAGTTTTGGCTGGACATTTTAAATTTTTGTCCCGTGTCAGGTACAGTAACATAACTTTGCCTGTGTGTTACATAATAAGAACATAATTCTCAGGCATCAACCCTAAACAGGAAACTCTAGTTAACAGAGTTCCACTACTGCCCAAATGATTTTCAGTGTATGAATGTCACTTATACATCTGCACCGAAGCACTGCGTATGTGTTTATGTACAGACAGCCAGCTGTCGATAACTCCCCAGAACCATTACCAGTTAAATACAACTTTTTAAATGAGATATAAACTTTCCTAAATGTTCTTTATCTAAATAAGTTAAAGATTGCTTTAATGTAATCTAGAATCAGATAGCCCATTAAGGCGGGGGTTGGGGGGAACGTGGAGAGGAAGGTCACTTGTCAGCACAGAGGATTGCAAACGCAGGTGGTTAGGTAAGGACAATCACGCAGCCATCTGGAAAGGGCTTTCTATTAGATGTGAAGTACAGTTACGGCTCTGTAAAATCTTCAATATTAAAAGGCAAACATGAGTCACCCTGCTATGCTGGTGGGGGCACAAGTGGCCCCAGCCACTGCTGCATTTACCCTATAGGCACAAATAAAATGAGGTAATTTCCACTTTTAATGCATTCACCTAGAATTTTATAATCCAGTAACCATCTAGAAAAAACAAATTTGTTCTGCTATCATCATATTGATCAATTTTATGTAATTTCAAAAAATAAAGCCATATTTTTGTATTTTGTGTTTAAGAGCTAGGGGCTCTAGAGTCTTTTCTGGTCCTGGCAGCCATTCAGGTGCGCAAGGAATGAAAATGAGGACCCGTGTCAGGGTAGTTTCCCAGGCTCCAGTGTGTTCTGCCGGAGATACGGTTTCTGAGAGGACCATAGACTTGCTTAAGGATCTGGAAGTTCTAGAATGCTGGTTTCTGAGGGCGGTGTGCACTCCTCAGCAGCAGTAGTGGTGCCGTCTTCATACAGCTTTCTGAACAGCACACCTCATCCGGAGGTGCAGCCCTCGGCTCCTGAGCAGCAGCTGGTTTGATGGAGGCCTTGGCCACATCCACTAGGAGACATTTTAACAGCAGTTGCTTTTGTGCCATTTACACTGTTGAAGGTGTTCGGTGCCCTAAGCACTGTCTTAGAAGCTGGATATGAAACATGTGCGTCAGACTGCTGTCAATCTGTGAGTGATGGCAACGTGATATGATCAAAATAGGCATGATGACAGAGCCATTTGATCTACAAAAGATCTTCTCAAGTCTGTAATGACAACAAAATGAACTTTCCTCAACTGAAAGGAGCCAATACATTTCATTTTAAATTCTACAGAAACCCACCTGTGTTTCCCATCACTGTAATAGGACTCCAATTTTTACATTTGCGATACAGTGCAAGAAACAGAAAATCCATTTCTATCTTAAACTTCAGACCACTGGGGACTGGGAGACAGATCAAAGGAGCCCTTTAAGTCTCTGGTTTTCACTCTGGGTGCTTACCATGCACTCCTCACGTTAATGAGCTTAGTTGTGTGAGGCACCTTCTGGGCCAAAAGATAAGACTTTCTTCCCCCTGCCCCTCCCCAAGATCACATTTGCTCAAATCTTTTTCAAAGCTAGGAATAAGCCTTTTAATAGAATTATGCAAATTATGCTTTAACTCCAAATGTTTTCAGAACTAAATACTGCTTCGAAGAGTTGCTATGTTTGCAGTGCCCACATTCAGAAAGGCAAGCTAGGAGCTGCCGACGATGGCGACACCCCAAACTCGGGCTTTATTTGTCCCCAAGGTTATTTTGTGCAAACTTAGAGCCACCTCTGCTTCTGAAAGGTCAGGCTGGCTGGGATGAAAATGCTGACCGGTCATTAGGGGATTATTTTCCTGGCAGAGCAGAAGCCCAGCTCAAATGCACCTCATTCCTGATGTGTACCCTTTGGATGATGGGATAAAAACATCTAGGGTACGAGCCAGGACAATAAACAGTAAGGCAATGAAACTTGCATCACTCCCAAATCTGAGATGCACAATATATTAGGGAGAAGTCTATGGCTCAGTGTGAAATTGTTTGTTTCCTGGTTTTTCTTTAAAAAAAAATGGAAAATGTTTTCTTTTAAATGATACTCAGGAAAAGATGATGGTAAATAATTTCTTCCAATGTGACACATGCTTAGCATTTCAGACTGGGTGAGACTCCTTGTTTAACAGAAAATAAGTAAGTCTATTCACGGATGGGAGATATATTATACGTAGAGAGGCACACCAGCTGTCCAGATCCTGAAATTCTTGAGCCTTCTGCATGTGGGTTAAACAAAATCTATGTTAGAAATAGCCACAGGCCCAGGGCACTGTCTTATCATTAAACTAACTCATTAAAACTAAATGGCTGATGAAAGCACTGATTTATTTTTTTGGACTATAATAATGTAGTAGCCAGGAAAGGGGGCTCATGTTTAAAGCAGAGTCCCCTCTGCTCCACTCCCGAAAGCTGCAGACTGTAAGGACTGAGGCAGGGCTGCAAAGCAGCTCCAAGGCCCAGCTGCCCTCTGAGCTGTCTTTTCCTTCAGCTGTTCCTTCTCCAAGGTAAAGCACCTCTTCTCCCTGAAAGCAGTCTTTGAAGGTGGAGTGTTTGGCAAAGCAGCCTCAGGACACAGGAAGGGCGCAGAGGAGGGTGGCACAGGGAACGTTTGCCAGATGATGACTTTTACCCTTGAGGTCTCCGAGAGTCACAAGCTGTGGATGACATTGATTGACAGCACACCATTTCCTAATAATGAGGCCTCAGCTGAAAATCCAACTCCAATCAACTTCCAAAAATTCACTTTTATGTTTAAAATCGAGTGACAATGACACCCCCCCCCCCCACCAGCCACGGCTCTCTGCAGGCGTCACACCTGCCTGCCCTGGCACTGTCCCTATAAAATGCCCTTGAAGCAGCCCTGTGTCTGCAGCTGGGAGGTGAGTTACCTGCCCAGAGGCTGTTTGCTGCCATCGGGCTCTGCAATGTGTGCACTCAGCTCTCATCCCGCCAAGGAGCTGAAGTCTGGAACAGCGGCAGTCTCAAACATGTGATCTGGATTTCCAAATGAATTCCTGTGCTTCTGGTACATCCAAGTGTTCCCAGTGACCTGGGGGGGGGGGGGGGTCACGGGGGGTCACGGGGGAGGCTTTACTGTCACTCTTTCAGCTGCTGGGTAACTTCTCTTGGAGGTTGCTTAATAATCATCTGGCTTTAAAACTGACACCTCTAGCTAGGTAAGCAGAAGTGAGGAGTTTCTGCCTTGATTTATTTTTCTTGTTCATTTTCAGTTATGATTAGAAGCCACCTCTACACAGCTGCCTTACAATTTGTACTATGTTTGCTGCTGGGATTTCCTCTAATAGCATTGTTCAGTAGAATAACATTAATATTACGAAAATGGAATCAGTTTTTACAGTTTAGCATGAAGCAAATGGTGTTCTTTTATTAAAAATTGCTGAAGGCTGCAATTTGTAGGTAATTAGGTGATCCATGTAAAGTTTAACTTTCTCATGTATATTCCCCCAGAGAAAACTTTCTTATAAGCAGAAAGTCAACTATGAAAAATTAAATCTAACCAAAAACACACCTACTAAACTAATTCTAATCAGAACACCAACATCTCCTTTGCTGCTGATATATTTCTGAGAAAAAAAAAAAAAAAAACAACAAACCATGGCTCCCCAGTCTGATGTGAAATGATGACAGGTTACACAAAGAAAACACACAGGTATTGGTGGGTTATTTTAGTTTTGTTTTATTCACCACCATCCCCTCCACCGAACTAACAGGGACTTACTGGTGCTTCATAGGCACGGATCAGCTTTATGTTCTCTTGCACAAACTTTATACGATGGGGTTTCAGATGGGTCATATTACAACCCTGAATAGGAATAACACAGCAGAGGGGAAAAATGTTGTTTTGGCTGGCACATGTGGGTATTAGTTTGCAGCCTTGAAGCTAACTGAAGATCCATAGACTTTGAGTGTAGTCCAGAAAAGGCTTGGATGCTCTAGCTGGTTCAAACTGGTTTGTCTGCCTGAGTTAGAAGTGCTAAAAGGGAACAGAAAACAAACCTCCTGATTGGCTGCTTTTCTGAGCATCGTTACCTAGGGTAGAGTTGTGAGAGAAGGTCAGAAATGACATGGAGACAGGGCTGTGCCTCCGGGGATAGAAGATCCATCGTAACCGCACAGGCTGACTGCACTCTAAAGGTGACCATACGTGTGTGGTTAAATGAATCAGTTTCTAGTTTTACAGTTTTCAGAATTCATAATTCAGCAGTGAAGATTTAGAATAAACCATTTTCATTGTTTTTATCATCTTCTAATGTGCCATTTGATATGGGAACAATACTAGATATTAGCTTTTTCTTTAGTTTCTGTTCTTCATGCTAGAATATGAGTGCTAAGGAAACTTTGCTTTATTTACTCCTGTGGCCTTAAATCTAACCAATGCTAGGGACATAATTGTTGCTCAATAAGTATGTATTGAACACATACTAATTAATCTCTTTTAGTTCTGTGTTTGATGAAGCTGATTGAGAATGTGCTTATAGCTTCTGAAAAACCATTACACTATTCTATACTCACTTTTTTTTGCCAAAAACAAAATCTCTACTTTTTTGTTTCACATAAAATACAGACTACTAACACCTCGAGAATTTTGATAGTTCTTGAAATGAGTCGAGCCCTCCTTGTTTGGAGAGTTACTGGTCAGTTATCAGTTTAAGTACTTATAAGATTATTTCTTGAGTGGAGACCAGAAATAATACTAGAATACTCTTTCCAAAGTTCTCTTACGAATGCACCATCCAATGAGAGAAAGCTAAAAAAATATTGTTTCAAAGTGCATTCAAGAAAGTGAAGTCAAATTTTGCCCAACAAGGGGGTGCTGCTTTGATTTCACATTAGCACACTTACCTGTTTTTAATAGAATGCCGATAGAGCTGTCTTGTTACTGCTGGAAAGAAATAAAGAACAAATGTTCTCTTACAACTCCAAAGCTTCAGCCGGCGAGTCCTGGGTTCTTACCATGGGCCTAAGTGTCAGCTGGTGAGCTTTCCAAAGAAGGTGGATTCCTGGCCACCCCTCCCCCACCCCCACCCCCCAGAACTTCTGATTCAATAGGTAAAAGTAGAGTACAGAAATCAGAAATTTTATAATCAGCTATGTGATTTGTGTGCAGATTGTTTGTAGACTTCACCTGGAGAAAAATACAAAACAGAAAAAACCCTGGTATGGAGACGATCCTATAAGATTTTGATTTCCTTTTGAGCTCAACCCTCACTGGATTGTAATTCAGGTGTCTGGGTACCAGACTAATACCTGTGTGTACTGATTACTAGACAAGTAAAAATGGTCAAAAGACTATTAGAACATGCATATACAGTTGTAAAAATGTTTATTGTTTTCTATTTTTCAATAGACTGGGTATTCTGTTTTAGGTCAATGCTACAAATGTTAAATTCAAGTGAGAGAAAAATTCATGAAAATGTTAATTCTTCATTTGGCAAACCACAAAATATTGTCTCACATACTATCTAATTTGATTCTCAGGGCACCTCTGGGAGGCAGCCAGGGCAGGAGTGAGTACCTCAAATTTTGCATTTGAGCAAACTGAGGTCCGAAGAGGCTCTCACTTACCCACAGCCAGAGAAGTAGAAATGAACAACAGAGTGGGTGTTCTTCAGGCCCAGCTCAGTGTTTGCTCCACCCCCCTTCACGGTCCCCATATACTTGTTCATCAAGATACATTTTCTAATTGTCTCTCTTCCTTGACTTTCATTTCTAGAGACATTGCATGGGGAACTCTCAGCAAGGTGCCCACCTCATGGTAACAAGGAGTAAGAAAAGGAGGGTTGAATGTCATTGTTGCTCTTAGTATTAAATGAGATAATGTGTGTGAAAAGTGCTTTGTAAGTCATACAACATTATACACATACATCACTATATGTATCTATGCATGTTTTGTTATTATTGTTGTTTAGCTTTTCCTAAGCATTAAGGCTTCACAAGGGAAACTCCTGAACATTGCTTAGAGTTATCTGATAAAAAAGAGACAGAATTACCAGCAAAAACTTAGTGAAAAAACATAAGAGATAAAAATGGAGGGAGGAAGGAATATATGCAGAAGGAAACAATGCTTTAAAATAAAGAAAGACACTAGAGTACTCTGCACTTTGAGTAACTGCTCAAATGTGATGTAGGTTGAATTCTGGGAGGAGATATGTGACTTGTATCCAAAAAATCCCCCAAGGGCACATGAATAAGTATACAGAAGCTTAGAATTCCTCATCTTGTTTTCTCAAAACATTTCTTGCAGTTGAATCTGAGTCTGCCCGAGACGCCGAGCACTCCAGAGGGGCCACACAGGCTGGCGTCTGTGCTGTGAAGTATCCTGACCCGACCAGGTCGAAAGTGCTAGTTATTTATTTATTTATACAGTGTTTTCTTTTTTTTAAATTTCTTTTATTTTATTGAGAGAGGAAGGGAGAGAATGAGAGAGACAGAAGCGTCGATCTGTTGTTACATCCTGAAAACACGGAGGTGTGTTTCAGTGAGATCATGAGCCTACTGTTCCTGGCCCGGTAAGGGAATGTAATGCAGACTGTCTCACTGCCTTGTTATTTTTGTCCCTGCGTGTTTTCTGGTCTCTGCACTTCATCTCTTCGCCCATAATTTCGTATTGCTAGTTGTAATCAAATCCCATCTTGGAAATGTCAGAAGAGCAGGAAGAGTGTGGTCACTCCAACAGCTGTCGCTCTGGGCTCTTCTGCTGTGTCATAGTGGGAGGTGCTGGGAGACGGTAAGTTACATTATCAGAGTCTTCTCCATCAGACAAACACTGCCTAATACCGGCATGAATAAGGGGTGCGGTCACTGATCTAGACAATTGTCCTGAATAGAAACGAAATAAATATCAACTCATCACAAGGCCATGTCTATGTATGTACATCAGAATAACTTTGCATAAAGGTCTGAAGAACTTAAATGACCCTTTTTCTCATCTAGTTGAATTTTAAAAAAAAGAAAACTTATTATTGTTGACAGAATCACAAATGCCATGCATCTTGCAACGAATTCAGATTCATATTATTATTCAGACCCTTCCCACATTTGTGGCCCGGATTGGCTCTAATTTACACCAGAAGCTGGATCAGGTAATATATGGTATGTTCACTGAACTTGTTGGGGCCACCGGCTGCCAAGGCTTCATCGATCCCGACTGAAGATGCCCACTCAAGAAGCTTGTAAATCTGAGCCCTCTCTAGAAAGAAGCCCATATATCTCCATTACCCAACCCCGCCTGACATCACATACTTCATGGCTGCGTTCAAACAGTATTTAGGGAATGAAACTCAAAATACGCCTAGGAGTTTCCATTCTTATTTCCTTAAGTAAATTTAAATGTTGCTTTGAAATGGGTGTTCTCTCATCGTCTTGATCCTTGTGAGCAGCTTGAAAGCAAAAACCATTTTTCTGTGGCACATTTTCCCACGTAGAGGAGACATGGAGAAATACCTTTAAGATGTTCAGAGAACACAAGAAACTTGGTCACTCCCGCAAATCTGGGTCTTTTGAACTGAAAATACGTTAAAATATTTTGAGTTATTTACAAACACATAGATAGAACTTCAAGATGAAGCAGACTCTCCCATCTCTCCTGCCCCTTCCATTGCCCTACTCCCTCATCTGAATAGTCTTTGGGATGATAAGCCTCTGCCCACAACTAGAGCCCTGTACCCTAGATCAGGAGCTTCACAAACCTACTTCATTTGCAATTTTCGATTGCCAGAGGTGTTATTTACTCACCTTGCAGATAATGAGATGAGGGTCAGAAAAGTAGGAAATTGGTCTAAGGCAAAAGACACCAGACCCCTCCCCCACCAAAAAACTCTGAGGTTAGATCTGCCTTACTGTAAGACTGCACGCTGTGTTTCTGCACACCTCTGCCTGTGTATGATTTGTTGTTCAAAGACACCGAACTTCTCTGTGATCCAGCTTCTGTACCTACTAGTTATTTGACCATAAGCAAGTCACGTAACATCCTAAAAGGTCTTTTTCTTTAACTGAAAAATGGGAATGACAATTCTTATTCCTTGCAGTTCATAAGATCATTGACATAAAATGAGATAACATGTATTGTTTTTTTAAATGGCAGTGAAACACTTTCAAATCATAGGTGTGCATTAGGTAAGGTTAAGTTTGGCTACACAAAAGGAAAATTTAAAATGACTGTGGCTTACATGAAAAAAATCTATTTCTCACATGAAAGATGACCTGAGATAAGGAGTCCAAGCAAAGCATGGCTGGATCCCAGTGTCCAGCACCCAGAGCCCTTCAGTCTTGCTGCTTTCTTCCTTAGTATGTCACGTCCTGCTACCAGATGACCCTCGCCACATCACTTATGTTCAGCAGGTGAGGAAAAGGAATGTCAAAAGAAAGGTGCACCCTGTCCCTCAATGGTTTCCTCCCGGGAGTTGCACACATTTCTATATCCCCCATTTTCCCATAACCTCAGACTATGCACTAAATGGACTAAAGCATATAGAGATATACAAATCATGCTGATAAAATGGGGTTAATAAGGCTAATGTACATGTGTGTCATTTTCCCCCTGAGAGCATAAACAATGCTTTTACAGCATTTCTTTTCTTTTCCTTTTTTCTTTTCTTTTCTTTTTTCTTTTCTTTTCTTTTCTTTTCTTTTCTTTTCTTTTCTTTTCTCTTCTTTCCTTTCCTTTCCTTTCCTTTTCTTTTCTCTTCTTTTCTTTTTCAGCCTTTCTAAGAGAAGATCCTTGTCAGACATTAGCCTCACTTCACTGGCTGTGCATACGAAACACAGAGTGACTACGGGGCTTGTTTAAGGTCACACAGTTGGAATACGAATAAAATACCAACACATACATTCGATAGTCGTACCTTCTACACAGTGTTCTGCCCAAAACACTGGACATAAAGTATAATATTCACTGAACCAGCCAAATGTTGGCAGGAGAACAATCCAAACATCCTGAAGTACGACTTGAATTTGACTTTGAGAAAACAACTGAAACCAGGGTTCTTTTCATCAATCCAGAATGCTATAGCCCCAAATGCAGGACTTGAAAAATTGGACGTAAGGAGTGGGAAAAATTCTAATTAGTACTCCCTCCCCTCTGCCTTTTATTTTCATATGCTGTATAACAACAATTTTAAAAAATATGTAGCCTCTGGGTATTGACTCTGGTCCAAGCCCCTGCTCCTTCCCATGGAAGGCTGGCAACGTGACCATTGATTGACACCACAGAAAGAACCCCCAGAACTTTGAGATAGGAATAGAAAGAAACTCAAGGTCTTATACTTTATTAATGGCTATAACAAATTATTTTAAAAGTAAAGTACATATATTATAGCGTAGAAGAAAACACTGTGTACGGAATTTAGGCTAAAACCCAAACTCCAAGACAATGGCATTCAGGCTGCATCTCCTGGATGGCCCAGGGAACCCTCGCTCTCCTCTCACTGAGCTGTCCTCCGGACTAAAGTGAATACCATCTTCATGACCTCCTGCCACACTTCATCCAGGCCTCCATTTGAAGGTCATCTCATTAACATGGGCTTTCACCTGCCCACTCACTCTCCCTCACCTGTTTTAATTTTCCTCCTGGTGCTTATATACCATCGGACGCTTGCTACACGTGTTTCTTTTTTTCTCGTTTGTTCCCAGATAACACGTGACCTCTGTCCCCAAGGGTAGGACTTTATTTGAATTGCTGAACAGGGCTTGACACTTTTGTAGAATTAAATAAGAGAATAAATATTATGAATTTATGAATTTTAGACACTATGATAGAACAGAGAAAATAATGGGTTTAAGCAAGTGATTCCACAACATGCCCCTTAAATCATAACCTAGACATCTCTGACTAAGCCTGTGATAGCCTTCAGACTTTAGTAAATCTTATAGGACATTTCATTTTCATTAAAATAATGTAGATAAAAATCAATCATTTCCTTTCAGACTTCTGACGGACTTCCATTTAAGACTGCTGCCTCTATAGTAATTCTTTGAGAGACTGGTAATAACCTCCTTATAAACTTTCAGAGTAAAGAATGCCATATGCATCCATATTTATTCATCCCTTCAGTTACTTGTTCAACAAATATTTTTTATTTACTCTGAGCTAAGGAACATTCTAGTGTCAGAGGATATAGCAGGAACCAAAGTACCTGCCCTCATGGAGCTTATATTCTAATGGGAAGAGAGACAGATAATAAACAAATGAGCAAGTATATGAATATGTTGGAAGGTAAGAAATGTTGTGAAAAAATAGAGGGTAAGAGGGGAAAGGAGCTGAATGGGAAGGGCTGGGGAGGACAGTTAGACCCAGGCAGATTAGGCAAGGACATCTGAAGAAAGAAGGCGCTGAGGAATTTGGAACTGGGGGCTCCAGGCAGGAGAAGTGCCAGTGAGAAGGCCTTGAGGTAGAGGGTGCTGGGTATGTTCTGAGACCAGCAAAGGAACGGTGTGGTGGGAGCTGCTGTTCTGGGACACTGCAGACCTGGGCCAGCAAGGAGGGCGGTGAGTGAAGAAGGAAATGGCAGGTTGATCAAGTCCTCAGACTAACAAGGGGGTGGCCCCTTGGAGGCCACCGAGGGATTTCACTTCACTTAGTAACGTGGGCCGTCAGAGGATTCCGAAGAAAGGAGTGACATAATCTGCCCGACTTTTTCAAAGATCACTATAGCAGCTGTGTTCTCAAGAAGCCGAGGGGGCCCAGAGCATACGCAGAAAGACCAATTATGCCACATTTGGGAGAAATTGAGAGAAAAGGTGAAGTCAAGAATGTGGCGTCTGAGCAACCGGCAAGACCTTAAAGCCACACAATGAAGTGAGGAGCTGGGAAGAGTATGCGGGGAGCATTGGGGTTTTAGGCACTGAGTTATAAATACATAACAGAAGTCACTTGGCCTGTTTAAGGAGTGAAACAATTGAGCCATATTCAGGGCTGCTGCCGGAGAGCAGAGTGCCAGGCTGGCAGGCAGGGGCTGGGAGCACAGCCTACAGGCTGCTCCAGAGAAGTCTCCATGGCCCCAGTCACTGGGCAGGGACAACCCAAGTCCAGGCTGATACTGGACACCGGAAGCTCTGGCCCTGCTACCCGAGCTCCAGCTGTCACTGTCACCTCACCAAAACAAATAGAAATCAGTCAAGTATTCCACAAGCTCCTGCTTCTCAACCAAAGGGCAGATCCGCAGATCTCGGCCACAAGCTGCAGAAGAGACTGGCATGTAGGGCTCTGGTTTCTAGCTTGAGAATTTGAGAGCTAGAAAGACTATTCATTAGAGCCTGACCACCAGCAAGCGTGACAAACACCCTGAGATAGTCTTGCAATCCTTGCTGGGCTCATTACTAGATACTCAGGGAGCATTTTCATAAAAGAGATGTGATTTTTTTCTCTGCCTCCAACTCTAGACCAGCTTGCTCATGGGATATGTGCCCAGCCCCGCCCCAGACTTGGTAAAGGCCTGAAGCAGGGTAATGGTAACTATATCGCTGTTTGAGAAATAGTTCTGTGGGAAAAATGACAAGATGTTTGAAACTTTGGAATGAAAAATATCAACAGAGGAATTAATAACAGTCTTGAGGATGGAATATATACTAGGTAAATTATAAATAAATAATTAAAATTGCTTATGTTGATATTAACAAATGAGAAATTTGGAAAGCCATGGTCTAGTGCTCCTTAAAAATAATCCTTGCCCTGCCTGGTGTGGCTCAGTGGACTGATTGCCGGCCTGTGAACCAGAGGTTTGCTGGTTCGATCCCCAGTCAGGGCACATGCTTGGGTTGTGGGCTGGGTCCCCAGTTGGGGTCATGCAAGAGACGACCACACATCGATGTTTCTCTCCCTCTCTTCCTCCCTCCCTTCCCCTCTCTCTAAAAATAAATAAATACAATCTTTTTAAAAATAATCATTATTACCAGATAATTTAGTCACTATTTATTGTCATCATTTATTGAGAGGTTACACTACACTAAATGTCACTATGAAAAATACGTACTTTTAACATCCTGTTTGACTCTCACAACAGCCCCATTAGTCAGGATGAGGCTTAGAGAGTTTAAGTACCTTGTCTAACTAGTAAATTACAGGATTCCAACATCCTAAACTTTTGGCTACAAAGTCATATACCTCCATTTCTTCTCTAAGAAGACATGCTATCAAGCAAGGACCTAGGAGATCCCCAATATAACAATCTGCCTCAAATGATCCCATTACGTGTGTATTTTAACTTTGTTTCTCAAGTATCATTAAAATGGTCTGCTGGTCTTCACTGCTAGGAATTTACCTTTAGTTTTTAAAAATCACATGTCTGTGCAAAAGCATTTATGTCAGTTTTCTTTGTAAGAGAAAAAAATCTCTGTAAATTTAATGTCATCAGGAACCTCATTGATAAATTGTGACATATCTATACAGTAGAATGAATTATTTAAAAGCATAGGAAGGTCTTGAAGATAGACATTTAATTTAAAAATATCTAGGTGGAAAATAGTGGCTATGGTGTGATTCCATTTAGAAACCTATACACAGAGATTTATATGCTTGAAGGTGCATAAAACATTTCTAGAAGGATGCACAGACTATCAAGGAGGGGGGAGAGATTTGTAAAGGGTGAAAGAGACTTCCATCTTCCAGTTTCTATCTTCCTCTACGATTTCAATTTTCTACTCTGTGTATAGATAACTTTTATACTTGCCAAAAGCAGTGTTTTCAATAAATTCTGTGTGTTGGAAATGTTGTTGAGCCTTTTGAAGAAATGATTTTAGGTCTTCATATACTTCATTTTAAAATTATGAAACTGGAGAGAAATTTGTATTGTTTTAACCTTCATACTAAATGTTTTTATCAACCTTGCTTTTTTTCAATATTCAGTTCAAAGGCAAATTGTATAGTGTTAGTATGCGGACATTTGCTGTAAATGGTCATAGTTTCTCTCCAAATAAAAACAACAGCTAAACATGATTAAAATGGTACAATTTGTGGGATGTATATTTTACCACAGTATAAACAAATACAGAACCTCATAACACAGAGGCTTGAAGGAAATGTGATAGATAGTCATACTGGAGATGCATTTGAGGCCTGCCCCATGCCATGCTCCATGAAAGGCACACTGCACATTCACCTCCCTGGAGCTCCGGATTTCTGTAACCTCGGTGCTTTTGCTGCTCATCTCCCAGAGAGCGCTGAAGGGAATGATTTGCCCAAGGGCATGTGCAGCTGGCAAGAAGTGAACTCAGAGGGAGCCCAGTGAGTCTGAGCCCAGACCCAGGAGCCCACGTGTCAGTACATTACTCTCCGCTGCCTTCTTGCAGCTCCCACAGAATTGGACTCACTCCACCCTCTACGTATGAGGTGAGATGTGAAGCTTAAAAACATAAACATTATTTAAAACTAGGATCTGGGAACTTTAGGGCTATCTTGTCTAATTTACGTAATGTTGATTTTGACAGCAGTACTTGGTATTCACGGCATGGTGGCTAATTTGTAGTTGGAAGTATCTGTATGAAATAAGTAACCAGAGTATGCTGGCTAATTAAACTTTCTGGCTATATAAGTGATGAACATAAAACTTTGTTTGTTTTCCTCTTTATTACCAAAAAAAATGTTTCCAAGTTAGTATACCTTCTTTTCTTAGTAGTGTAAAAATGGGATCTTCTTTTGAGGAAAGAATTTCTTATACCATCACTACAAATATTAAGGATCATTGTTTAAAAATACATGAAGTTGAATTTATATTGAAACTGCTTATGATTTAGTATAAAACATCCCCTTTGTATACTAAATCATCAGTATGGGTTTGTTTTAGGTCATTTCCCCATGTTTTCTAAACATGGAACTTCAAAGTGGCTCTGGCTAAGTGGACTTCAGTTAATAAGGGTCTGGCCAGCACTAATGTTTGAAACAATTCCACAAATGCACAATTCTCAAGTCACTGGGTTTAGAGAAAGCTCTAGAGTGAAAGACACTAAATGCAGGACAAACACTGAAGGTGTTGTTTGTAAAAGGGAGGAGGCTGTACGTCTACAGAATATACATTCCTGCACCCTCTCTACCCTCTCTCCCAGATATGCCCTTAGGGAAGGATGGCAGGTGTGATTCTGGTCTTTGCCCCTTATCCACCCACTTAAATTCTGTGTGTGTGTGTGTGTGTGTGTGTGTGTGTGTGCGCACATGTGTTACAAGATCCCTAAAACTCAGTTAATCAAATTTCCTACTTAACGTAGACATGCCTTTGGCAGCATTCCTGATAGGCAGCAATTCAGTCTGGATTTTAATTCTTTTAGTTACACAGCCCTCTATGTCATTGAACATTAGTTTTTTTGGTCAGGAAATTCTAATTGCTATAACCCTTCTGCCACCCAAATAGTCCACACTTGATATTAGTGTTAGCACCTGGAGCAATTTGTCTCCACAAATACTCACTCTGCCCAAGGTTTTGCTTAAGACCTTCCCTTATCCACTTATGGAGTTATCGGAAACGACAAAACCAGAGGCTGCGCAAGGCTCCTAATAACCTCTGGACAAAATAGCAATTGGAATGTACCGCCTCATCTTACATGATGGAGCATCCCAGACTGAATTTATTTTTAACATGGATAGAAGTAATGCATTTTGCATGATGTAATTGAACAGTGAGAATGGGCTGTTCTCAAGTGTCTACATCCAATGGAGCTGTGCTAGAAGCCATACAAAGTGCATTTGGAATAGACATTTCATTCCTCCTTGTACTGTGCTTAGCAGAGTCCTCAGCTGACTACTGAATGGCATGCAAAAAATAAAAATCTATACTCACAATCATCAACACACTAAAAGACAGGAGGGTGACTAGAGCCTAAGATAATAAGTAGGTAAAAATTTGCCTAACTAGGTCTTAGAATTTCTTTAGTTGGGAAATATATGTGATTCACTTGGTAATTCTGGGTGTAGGTTAGGAAATGTTCACCTCTCTTTAAACCGAGTCTGGTAGAAGCAACCTGGCTTCATGTTTTGCCAATCCCCTGGGTGTTTGCCCCACTGGGTGTTATTAGCCAACTGGTTTGGCAGGAGTTCTTTGTTTTGTGCACTGATGTGATTTATTTTCTGAGTTGCCTGAACAAACAGGTTGTTTAGGCCATTGTGTGGGGAAGCCTGGAGGTGGTTTTTGGAGAAGATAGGGCTCTCTTCCAAGGAAGGATTATTACCCGGTTGCAGTAACTGATGAGAAATGATTCTCTTGATGTCCACATTCAGTAAAGCCATTAAATGTGGAAGGGTAGGGGAGCAACCCTTCAGAGTTCTGTGAATGCTAGGGCATAACTCAAAGAACCAGTTTCCCCTGAAAAAATTCTCAGCCAAACCTTTCCAAACAACTCTTCTTTCTCATGTATTCCTATAGATTAGAAGGGAGGGTGGTTTATACTGAAATCTTGGGTGCTTAGGATGAAGACATCCAAAATAGTTTATTTGTGGGCAGTGAAATGAAGTAAGAAACCACGATGCCTGTCAGAGAGCATCAGCCTTTGAATGATCAGACTTGGAATTTATTCCCAGCTCTACCATCATTAGCTTCATGACCTCAGACCTGCTCTGAGTCTCAGTCCTTAATTTTAAAGGACCGTTGTGACATTTAAATAGCTTACATAAAATGCCCTGGATAGTGTCTAGTGTAGTGGTTCTCCAGTTGTGGTCCTCAGACCAGCAGCATCAACAATGTCTGAGAACTTGTTAGAAATGCAAATGCCCAACCCACCCCAAACCCAATGAATTGGAAAGGAAAGAGATAGGGGGGAGGCGGCAGTAACCTGTTTTGAACAAGCCTTCCAGGTGATTCTGAGGCACAACAAATTCTGAGAACCACTGTCCTGGTGTGTGAAAGTCCCTCTGAAAGTGGCAGCTCTGACGTACACTTCACACTAGTCTAGTCCTTTACAGCTCACGCAGTTGCTTTTGCACCCCAGCTACCATCCACATTGCTCAAGTGTACATGCCTTTTGACTCAGTATTTCCACTTTGCAAAATTTTCCTAAGGAAATAATCAGACATGCTCAGAAAGATTTATGTAGTAGGTTACTCATTTATCCTGCAAGTGAAAATTTGGAAGCTAGAGTTAAACAGAGTATGGGATTGGTTTGATAGATTCTGGCACATCTACATAATGGAACACAGTGCAGCAATTACACATTCTGTTGTGGATCTTGGTCAGAGCAAGCCCTGAGAATTGTCTAGGATGCTTCCAAAAGGCACATCTACAGTCCCCATCACAGGTTTAAGAGTCGGTAAGTGAGGGAACTTTGAATCTTTATTTCCCACATGCTCCCAGGAGATTCTTACATACCCAAAAGTATGAAAATTGCTTTAGATTAATAATTAATAACATGGCAGATAATTTTGAGTGGGGGAAAGCATATCACAAAGAAAATATATGTAGCATCTCAATAATATAGGTACCATAGACATGTATGTATAAAAAAACACCAAGAACACATGTGCTATTTCAAAAAGCCACTATGCATATTCCCTATGAATATATAATGCATGTGTCATTGAACTATGGAGTGGGGACTTAGTATTTATACCTGAGAATAGAAAACTCTGATGTAGTTATACAAATTGTCAATTGTAAAAATAGTCATGGGGATATAAAGCTCAGCATAGGGAATATAGTCAATAATATTGTAATTATTATGTATGATGTATGATGTATGATCACTCTGTTATATAAATGTCTGATCACTCTGTTGTATACCTGAAGCTAATCTAATGATATCAATTGTAATTTTAAAAATTTCAAAAAATTTAAAAAATCCATCCAATACAAAAAAGCAAAGAAAACTAATGTAGACACACATGAACAAGAAATAGAGAAAGAAAAATAATAAAATCAAGACAAGAATGAACAAAACAAATATACTGTGTCTCAAAACAGAGAGCACTGAAGCCTGCTTGAGGAGCAGGGTCCAAAATAAATCACAATTAGGCTGGAAAACATTGGCTGCCCCTCTCCCATCCCCCAGCTGTGCCCAGTGACTACAGACACAGCCGTGCATTAGAGAATGTAGAAGGCTGGGCACACTGCTGACCCTGTATGTTCCTGGTGGGCACTGGGGACAGAGAGAAATGAAACCATGGATATTGACCTGGCACAGAAGTTGTGCAGCCTTCTGTGGAGTCTTTATAATAGGAGTTGCCCATCTTACAGGTGTGGCACTTTCTGAAGTCAGAGCCATGGTGTAAATTACAGACAGATGTCTTGACCAGACAGACCCCTGATTTCCCCAACAGTGAGTGCTGATGGGTAAGTGATAGGAATATCTGCGGGAGACAGTCTTGTGGAAGATGCTCACCGAACCTCAACTGACCAGAGCCACCTGAAGTTCAGGAACTGCTCTCAACAGGCGCATATTAATTGTCTACCCTGAACCCACCACCAATTTAGGCCCTAGAGAAGATGCCAAGGAGGTAAAGAATGAGGGCCACCAGTGCATCTCCAGGCTCTGAAGGGACCCCACACTTGGGGCTTAACGGTCTGTGGTCACCTCTTAAAATTCTTAATGATTTTTTCTTTGAATTAGTGTTTTGTAAGTGAAGTCCAAAGGGACAACAGAGCATGGGGCATGGGGAGGAGCTCGGACATCGCCCCCATTACCTCTGTCTCCCATAGGTTGTTGGTCTTCTGCTCCCCTCTGGCACCCAGTGCCTGCAGTCATCAGGGCAGGCAGAGGCCTGGACACGGGTACAGGGAGGCTGGAAGTCAGGTGTGCATAGCCTGTCCTGGGGGTTTCTAACCCACAGCCCATGGGCTGTATGCAACCCAGCATGATGCTATGAATACAGCCCAAAACAAAATCATAAATTTACTTAAAACCCTTTTTTGTTCATCAGTGTTTGTTAGTGTTTGTATATTTAATGTGTGGCCCGAGACAACTCTTCTTCTTCCAGTGTGGCCCAGAGATGCCAAAGGATTGGCCACCCCCGATTTCACACCATGTTGCTGGACAAGCCCAGGGTACCTAGGTGGCTCTGAACACAGCATGTATTATGCCTGTGCTCGAGGAAGCACGATATTAAAAAAGTAAATGAAAACATTGTCACAGGTCAAGAGAGACAGAGGCGAAAAAACGGAAAGCAGCTCTTTCTGCTTTTTAAACAGATTCTGAGGGGGGGCGTTTGCCCTGGGTGTTGGTCCTGATGAGGACTACCAGGGGTGGGAAGAATTGAACGACATGTGTGGGAAAAGGGAGGACTTATTGGAAAAGCTCCTCCCTTAATGAACATTTCAAGGGTGTATCCCTTAAAAGCATCACACTGTAGAGCAAATTGTGAGGTTGAGCAAGAAGAGCATTTTCCCAGGAGAGAGTCTCTAGTGATTATAGACCACGACACAGCCCTGCTTAATTATATGCAGTACAAATGATTATTTTAAACAGTCCTTATGTATATGTATATATATGAAGCCAGGACTAACAGGGAAAGTACTGGGAGTTCAACAAACAAGCTCTTTGGCTTTTGCTAAACAATGTTGGGAGGAAAAACACAATTATAAAAATGAGTCGAGTTCAACTTTATTCCTAGACATGAATCTTTCCAGCAACTTCCTATTGTTCTCCTTTTGAGAAAAGAGCTAATTTTTCAAAAGTGAAAACAATAAAGTGTGCTTTTCAGAAAGTATTCTCACACTTTGTTTATCAGCATTCTGGGGAGCAAAGGGCACACATTCATCAACAAATCACAATGCAAATGCTTATGAGTGCAGAATATATTACACGCATGTTTATAAGAATCAATTACATTTTACAGCAATTTCTAAATTACCCACATAGAATTAAAAACCACTTTGGATGTTCAGTAAAGGGAGAAAGACCCATTAAACTCCTGAGTCCTGCTGAGCGTCTCAGTGAGAGAGAACAAGAGCTCAGTAATTACCTGTGAAGAAGGAGTGTTTGTGTATTCTAAGGTGGTCTCTCCAAAGACCTAAACCTTGGCCCAGGTTATGCCAAGTCACATGGACTTTTCCCCTTCCTCCTACAAAAAAAAGGAAGAGGCAACCTCCTCTTATTTGCATGTCTCAGAGACACATATGAAGAGTGTGTTCTGTATTACAAACAAAAGGGTATAGGCAAGAAGGTGGTTTAAGACTGAGCTCAGTTTCCCGTCAGAGGTAAGATGTATTTCCGTGACGGTGTCTGTCTGGAAGACTGGTGGGATAGGATCTCCAGCCAGTTCTGCCCTTAGTCCCAGGCAAATGGGGCCTCAGCCCAAGGCCTATGTTTTAGTTTAAGAGGAGAGAAATTTATGAGGCCAAGGGGATATGTCCGCCTGGAACCAATATACCTGTGCTTCCTTCTTGTCCTTGTCTTGGATACCTTGAACTCCAAAATTTACTTCCTAAATGTCTAAACCTGCTTCCAGAACCTGTGTGGGCCAATTTTTCAAGTCACAACATCACAGATATTAACTGCATCCCTCGTCTGGTGACGGCCAAAGGCAGCTATTTGCAGCCCCCCTGGGTTGGCCTTTCATGTCTGCCTTCTTTCACGTAGAATAAAGGTTTCAAGATTCATTCCCATTGTGGTATAAACTGGTACTTCATTTTTTTATGCTGCATATTTCATTGTACAAATATACTATAATTTTATCCATTTATTAGTTGATGTAAGTTTGGTTTGGTCCCACCTTTTGGCTGCTATTAGTATTCATATGAGTTTTTGTGTGGACATATATTTTCAGTTCTCTTGGTATGTGCCAGAATTGTTGGGTTATGAGTGTATCTATGTTTTTTAAGTCTTAAAAAAATAAAAGTTAGTGCTTCAAATGTTAGTCTGAATCTTGACTTTCCACACTCCACCTGAGGATCATGTAGTGTGAGTAAAGAATTTAACTAATCTATTCTGTCCTCCTCTTGGCTACCAAAAAGTCTTACAAGTATTAGCAGATAAAATTAACTGTGGCACTTTTCTCTGCTTGTTCTCTCTGGAGCACTTTAATAAAACAAAATGTGTACTTAAGTATCCTCCCTTCTAAGAAGTAATAAAAAGTAACAACAAAGTGGAGACACAACCATGTGCTCTGGTTTGGCTTTTCATGCATCCCCTCCTAGAATGATAAGGCCACGAAGGTCAGAATAACACAGTGACTGGGAAGACGAGCATAGCCACTTAGCAGGTGTGGGTGAACAATTTTTTCCTGAAAGGATTCTTCACCCCTTCCAAATAAGGATCAAGAATGGGGAAATAAATAGACCATGATATTGGTTAATAAGATATGTATTATATTTCTTAACCATGTAGACAGCTGACCTGACTGTACACCAACTAGTCGAAAGTGAAAAATTTATTTACATAGACCATTTAACATCAGATTATTTAAAAATAATAACCCAGTGTTATGTTTGGTTGAGTTTTCTCCCCTCAAATGTATTTTGTTTGTAGACATAGCTCTGATTTGAAGAACAGAGTGTGTACTCATAAATATGCTACACTGATAAATTATGCCATGAAAAAAGAGGTGATATATTTTTGAATTTTTAATTTGACTGTTACAATGTGCATTCCTTACTTTCTATGTATGTTATCATTGCTTTTTTCCTTGTATATTTTTCACCCAGATCTTTTCTTGTTTTCTTCATTTTTGACCCCAGAATTCCTGAATCACCATTTCGCCACTTGTGATTGTTTTCAAACTAATGTGTTTCGCACATACGTTTCAGGGATATATCCATCAGCAGAAAATTGCAAATGCCAATAAAAATCGTCTCTCTAGTTTGTTCATGCACATCTGAAAAATACAGAAAGTGTAAGATCAGTACAAAAATAACTCAAAACAGAAGGCTGAGAAGTGGGAAGGAGAGGAAATATACATAATAAGTAGTTTGTTGACTTCCTCCCCCATAAACTAAGCCACATGTCACTGCTTGCTATAAGGTTCGCCAGGGACCTGCGCTCTCAGCATCATTGGGGCTCTAGGCCACTGACTCTCAGGGTTCATGCTTGTCAGTGGTACTTCATGCATCTAGCCTGTTCCTTTCTTGGCGACTCTTTTAAGATATGAAATGTAGCTGCATTCCAATCACAAAGTTCCTTGGGAAAATCTCCTGGATGCTGTACAAATCACTCAAATCCAATCCTTCACTAGGGATCACTGAAATGTACAGGGCCCACGATTATGATGTGTATGTCTGGTCCTTGTGATTTGTATTAACAGTAGGCTTCCAAAGTGTCAGAAAGAGTTCACTGCATACACAAAGGCACCAAAGATAGTTAGGATTTGTGCTGCTTGTGGAGCATTGAACATGCCATGCTGTGTAGCGGAAAAGAATAGAGACACAGCCTATGTGCGTCTCAGTTCAGCTTAGTGAGGCAATTACTAAGCCATAGCACTGTCTTCGATGCAGAGGGAATTCTAAAGTAACTTGTTCTTGAGGAGCTCAGGAGATAAGCTATGCTAGGACAAAAGAAACAGAAACATGTGCTGTGGTTCTAGGAAAGGTGCCCACAAAGGCTTAAAAAATGAAGTAATCATTTTGTGAAAACAATCTCAGCAGACTTCATTGTGGAATTAATTACTAATCAGACCACTGTCAGAACTCTAAGATTTAGTTTGGCCAAGTAGAAGGAGAATGTCTTTTGAGTTGTGGAGGAAAAGTGAAAATAAAAGAGTAGAAAGCAAAAAGCCACAGTAATGTCCTTTGAAATTTGAAACTTATCTCTCTGATGGCTAGTGATGTTGAGTTGCTTTGCATGTTCCTCTGGGCCCTCTGTATGTCCTCCTTGGAGAAGTATCTGTTCAGGTCCTTTGCCCATTTATTAATTGGATTGTTTGTCTTCCTGGTGTTGAGTCGTATGAGTTCTTTACGTATTTTGGAGATCAAACCCGTGTCTGAGGTATCATTGGCAAATGTGTTTTCCCATACGGTTGGTTCCCTTTTCATTTTGATGATTTCTTTAGCCATGCAGAAGCTTTTTAATTTGATGAAGTCCCACTTGTTTAGTCTTTCCCTTATTTCCCTTGCTTGAGAGGATATATTGGCAAAAATACGGCTGCATGGGAGAACCATGATGAGATACCACCTCACACCAGTCAGAATGGCCATCATCAATAAATCAACAAACTAGAGTGCTGGCAAGGGTGTGGGGAAAAGGGAACCCTGGTGTACTATTGGTGGGAATGCAGACTGGTACAGCCACTGTGGGAAATAGTATGGGATTTCCTCAAAAAAACTAAAAATGGAATTGCCTTCTGACCCGACAATTCCACTGCTGGGATTATACCTTAAGAATTCTGAAACACCAATTCAAAAGAACACATCAATGTTCATAGTAGCATAATTTGCAATAATAGCTAAGTGCTAGAAGCAACCTAGGTGCCCACCAGTAAATGAGTGGATCAAAAAACTATGGTATATTTACGCAGTGGAATACTACACAGCAGAAAAAAGGAAGGAACTCCTACCTTTTGCGACAGTGTGGATGGAACTAGAGAGCATTATGCTAAGCAAAATAAGCCAGGTGGTGAAAGACAAATACCATATAATCTCACCTAAAAGAGAAAACTAATGAGCAAAAGAAACAAATGAATAAAATAGAACCAGAGGTATGGAAACAAGGAACAGATGAAAGCAACCAGAGGAGAGAGGGGAGGGGAATAAAGGGAGAAAGAAAGGAAGAGCCTAATCAATGAACATGTATAAATGACCCATGGATGTGGACAACAGGGTGGGGACTGTCTATGGCAGCAGGGGAGGGGAGCGGGGCAAGGGAGAGCAATGGAGGAAAATTGGGACAACTGTAATAGGACAACAATAAAAAATAAAAAGAAATTTTAAAACTCACCTATTCCACAAATTGCTTCTGGTTAAAGGTGGCCACGTGATCTATTTCTGACCAACAAGTCAGCAGCATTGTGCTGGATGCCAGAGTGAGAAGGCTTTGCTTATGCCGATGCAAAGAGGCCGGCACAGCGAGTGCCAGCCTGCTTCACCCGCACGCCTGCCTGGGAAGGTGAGATGCCTGAAGCCACAGCAGCATCTTCCAGCATGAAGGAAAGGCCAGAGAATCATGAGACACTGGACTCAACATCTCTGGGCCCTTAGTTTTAAGATGGGAAAAATAACTCCTCTCAGTTATAAGTCACATTTTCTATTGTTTGTAGCTGAGCATATCCGCAGTCGATATTCTTAGGTGCACTTCTGGCCAGGAAGAAGTTGTCCATATTTTAGTTGTATTTCGTAAAAGTAACTTTAAAATGCATATGCTCATAGGATTATTTCATGAGAAAATGATTGCTTTATATCTTGCAAATTTACTTAATAACAAACAATAATATATACAGGGTGGGGCAAAAAGGTTTACAATTCATGTGGAAAATAACACGATAATTAATAAAATAATAAACTATTCTTTATGAAGCAAGAATAAATAGTAAAACAAGAATAAACTGTTCTGCATACTCACAACTGTAAGCCTACTTTTGCCCCACCCTGTATACAATGTATATATACATAGGAATCTATCTATATCCATTACATAATCTGTAGCTGAAAGCAGCTTTCTGAGCTTTCGGCCAATTTAGTCCATTAAGCCTCAGTATCTTGGATGCACACATCTAAAACCTTCTGCACGGCCATGGATTTAGTAAGTCAGCTAGGATTTCAAGGGCCAGATATATTTACAGTGTCATTTATTTTCCTTTAGTTTCTCCTCCAACTCTATGAAGCAATCTGTCTCTGCTGGCAATTTTTTTCATATTTCGAAGACTGTTGTATCAACTGTAAGATCTAATCTTTTTCCAGTGCCTTCTTATATTTCATAAAATAAAGGTGGTTTAAGAATGTGCCCTTCCCATGCCCTTCAAGAGTTGCTTTTTCACCAGTTTTTTAACCACAGCAGAGTGACTGGGCAGGAAACGGACAGCAAACCTGGAAGGCCAGCAGCTTTCTTTCCATAGACTGAAAACAGGAAGGGCTACTGGGCCAATGGATCCCATCACTGGTGCCCTTCAAAATCTTCTGGGGGCCTCCTTAAAAGTCAAATTCATGATATTTATTCCCAGAGATCTTGATTCAATGGATGAGGAATGAAGGCCAGAAATACTGCTCCCTCCTTTTTAAAAAATCTCTCTAAATACTGAGCCCGGCTGGGAAACTAATACCTAGTTAATCCAGTGCTTCTCCAGATGTGTGCACAGCACAACCAGGGATCTCATTAAAACAGAATTTCTGATTCTGTTTCTGTTTCTGTAGGTGTCCTCTTGGCCCGAGACTCTGCTTCCCTGACAAGCTCCCAGTGATGCTCATGCTGGTGGTTCCTGAACCGCACTTTGAGTAAGAAGAACCTAATCATCTTCCAAACTCTGTCCAATAGGCGAGAAAACAGAGAATGAGAGTATTTGTCAGGGTCACACAGACACACAATGACAGCATGAGGGCCGGAACCCAGCTCCTTAAAATCCCAGTCCCGTGCTCCTCCACACTGTTGCGCTGACTCCAGAAAAGGGCCATCTCTCTGTGAGACCTGTGGGTGTTGATGAGGACTGGAGAACATGGAGCCCCTTGGGTTCACTCTCGTGTTTTATGACGGGACCTTTAGATAGTTTGATTGCATTCTCCACCTCTCTTCAATGTCTCTCTCCATCTCACAGCCTCTCAGTGGTGTGCTGGTAAACATTTAATTACATCTCTCTTTGGGTGGGGAGCAGAAAAGCCCTGATTTGTAATGCCTGCTGATTTCCCTGATGTAAATACTCCTAGCATGGCTGGTTTGAAGTTCCCCACCTGACATTACCAAACATGGAGCTGAAAAGATGCACATAATGAGCTCTCGGGAACTGGTGCGACCCAGTTCCAGCACCCCACTCATCCAGCTGTCCTCTGATCCAGGGGAGCTGAGGCCACAAGGCAGAACAGCAGCCGTGGCAGCCAGGAGTTGGTAAAGTGTGTCGCAAAAGATGTCATAGAAAATTAACCCTCATTTCTATCAATTGGTCTATGGTAAATTGGTTTCATTACATGTCATTTCTTGTTAATTTGCAAAACCTATAAACAACATTAAGTGAAGACTTACTATACCTGGCTAGGGGTTAGAAGAAGAAATAATACTATTTTTTCTTAAACAAGTTAACCTCTGGTGTAACTGGTAAGGTGTATTGATTGTGTGTTAACAATGAAAATGTCTTGGAAAAGCTAATACCAAGAAGAGAGGAAAGATAATGGGGAAAGAATGGGCTTATAAAAGAAGTGAAACATTTAGAGATGGAAACAAGAAAAAGAAATGAACTGATTAACCCGAAAGTGGACAAGTATGTAGACAGATACTTTCATTTAGTCAAAATAGAACCAAACCCCCCCCCCCCAAACCCAAAGACAAAACAACCCACTGGATTAGTTTTCAATTCAAGCCAACAGGACTGTTTCCAACATTTAGTTAGGTACTTGCAGCTTAGGTCTTATTTTCATGTGATCCCTTGAATTTTTTTATCCTGATATAAACTATTTCTGCTAGGAGTCTCACTGGAGAAAACAAGATAAACAGTCTCTTATGCCAGTGCCACTGGCCACCAGGTATTTTATATTTTGAAAAATAAAAACTGTCAGTTAAGAGATTATATTATGCAGTTTATATAGTACTAGAGTGAGATGACACTGTCATGAAGAACAGTCACCACTGTTCTGAATAATAACTAGATCCATGTACCAAAAGATTACCATATTTTGTCCTTTATAATGCACTCCCATGTGTAAGGTGCACCCACATTTTTGGCACAAGCTTTCAGGAAAAAGGACTTTCGTTTTAATTTTTTTAATTCAATTTATTTATGTATTTATATTTAGAAACAAAACCAATGATCATATTCCAGAGTATTATTTTGCATATGGATATCATTATTGCTTTCTAGAGTTGCACTCTTAATGCATAAGCATAATAAAAGAGCTAAAAACACTTATATAGATATGGAGTTAGTACTACCCATGTATAATGCACATCCTTCAGAAATTTGGGCAAAAAAGTATGCATTATACATGGCAAAATATGGTGCATTGTTTAGACATAAGCCCCACATAATAGTGCAAACATTACATTTATTAATCTATTCATTTTAAAGAAACTTACAAGTTGGGTAAAAATTATTTTCCCATGTCATTAATGAACAATGAAAGTAAATGCAAAAAAAGAGTAATAAATATGGACTTTAGCCATGGAAGAAGTTCAGCTATTATACATATTTCTATCAAAGATAGCCTTGTTTTCTTTCTTTTAAATTTCCATTCTCATCTAGTCACTCTTCCTAGTATAACAATCCTTCTTACCAATTAAAAAAACATTCTCCGTATCCGTCTCTAGGTATTATCACCACTCACTAACTCTCTTGGGGGAGAAGTGTAATACTTTCCCATCACATATATTTACTTAGTGCTACATAGGCTCAGGAACACTTGGCAATAAGTTTGATTCATTTTCTTCTGTTATTAATCACTGCAGTTCAGTGTGACAAGCTTAAAAGCTAAAGAAAACCCAGAGAAATTCTGCTTCAGCCACATTTAACAAAACTAAACCAAGGGTTAGAAGCAAAAAGACCATCACGAAGTGACCTTGCTATTCAAAACATACAAGCAAAACCTAACACAAATGCCTCTGAATTTCTTCATTTAAAAATATCTGGCCATTGAATTGCAAATTTCTTAAAGGTTTGTCTTCAACTTACCTGGTAAGCCGTAGAGGTTTGATTATGATACCCATAGAATGCTAATTTAATTCAAGAGTATATTCCAATAAATATTTATTAAGCACCTACTACATGCAAGATTCTGGGCAAAGCATTGCAGACACAACTCATTACCTGTGATTCAGGGAATATAAACTAACCTTCTACTTTTTTTGAACATCAGCATTATGCTCAGAAAAATTCTGAGCTACGATCTCATTTTCAGTCCAAGATAGGATAATCCAATTGGTTTAGAATATCACTCCAATAAATATTGTCCCCATTATACTTTCCTGACAATAATAAATTCTTAAACATTTTGATTACTAGAGAGAAAAGTGAGAGTGTAATAATAAGTTCAACAGAAATCCGTCCTCTAAATGAGAACACATCATGAGGCCCCGAACAAAGGGCTGAACATTGTTTTGTCAAATACTTTTTCTAGGCCCCAGTTTGTACCTAATAGGTTTGTTGTGAAGATCGAAATAAATGAATATAAAGGGAATTTGTGAACTCAAAGTGCCATACATATGTAAAGTGAAATCATTATTTGCATAGGTTTTTTACATTTATAGAATCAAATTTAAGAAGCTTGTGGTGTACAAAGGTGTATGTCTCCTGCCAGAAACATTGAAAATTGGTCAATATCTAGCATTTTATTGTCCCACAGATAATCTGAGTGAATTGTAACTTTCCTCCATGGTAAAGACGGTATGTTGCCCTTTATTTCTGGTTTCCTTTGGCTTTCTTTCCCTTCTTTCTCCCTCTCTCCCCCCTTCTGCTTCTTAATTTTAAACATAAACCCTCCCTTTCTCAAAGAGCCTAATAAACATTATTGTTGTTGTTGCTGCTATTTTTGTCATCTGGTTTTTTGCTGCTGAAAGAGACTGAACCTTGAACTCACCTAGCCATCTCTTCATGTTATAGATTGAAGAGATGAGCCACATTGAAGCAATGTCAGTCAAACATAGTGGTGAAGATAAGGCTAAAGCCCAGATCCCTAAATGCTGATTATTTTGTCTGGAGCATTTGGCCCAAGAGGAAGAAAATAAATGCAAGTTTTGAGGATTCTTAAGCTTTGGGCTCAGGGAAAGGAAAGTCACATTAAATCAGAGTTTAGTAGAATTTTAAAAATGTGAATTATTTATTGACTTAGAATGACTCTTTCAGAAAGACAAATGTCAGAATAGATGAGCTCTATATTTTCTTGCAATATCTAAATTGTTTTGTTGAAAGATAGATAGCCCCAACTTAATGTGGTTTGAGCTGCACTATTTTGACTTTACAATTGTGCAGAAGCGATGTGCTCTTGGTAGAAACTGCATTTCAAGGTTTGAATTTTCCTGGACTAGCAATATTCAGTACAATACTCTTTTGTGATGCTGGGCATTGGAAAATAGGTTTCGTGTTGATGATTTCGCCTACTTATAAGCTAACATAAGTGTTCTGAGCACATTTAAGGTAAACGAAGCTAAGCTAGGATGTTGGGTAAATTTGGTGTACTAAACACATTTTTAACTTAAAATATTTTCAGATTGTGATGGATTAATTGGGATATAACTTTGTCGTAGGCTGAGGAGCATCTGTAGTTGAATGCGTGTATTATTAGTTCAGTCAGCTATAGAGAAATCAAAGCCAAATATTTCCCTAGGTACATTTTCCCTCAGTTGTTTTCAACATATGGTGAAATGTTGGAAAGTTTCTTTGTAGCCATTCACTGACTTCTAATTCAGATATTGTACTTTTCAGTTAAAATTTCCATTTGGTTCTCATCGATAGATCTTTGCCAAAATTTTCAGTTCTGTCTTTTAATTCCTTAAATATATTATAGCATTTAAAAATGAAAGTCTTATAGGTGCATTATCTAGAGCCATATAGGTCTCTTTCTATGGATTGTTATTTATTTTGTTTTTTCCCCTTTAATGCTTAGTTATTTTTCAGTGGGTGGTAGATATTATATGTAAAGACTTTGGGGAGAAAGTTCAAGCTCTTAATGATATCATCTTTCTCTAAGTTTGCTTCTATCAAATAGCAAGCTTTCTGCACTAGTTATGTGAAATCACTGTAAATCCAATTATGGATTAAGATGATTCAAAGAAGAGATTCAGCCTCTATGAGGGCTTACCTAGGATTGAAATTGGCAGTCACCTTAGAGGGAGAAGTAGTCCTCCGTATCAGGATCAATTCTCTGGCTTCTTCCCTCTTCCAGTCTCTCTCCCTCAATGCCTCACTGAATTGTTATTGCTCCAGAGAAAAACCAGTAAGTTTTAAAATGTTCTCCTGAATGCTCACAATTGCACATACTTAGTTTAGAATCAAAACGACCTGAAACACATTTAATTTGATAGATTTCGTGTGATTTTTCAAAACCTCTTGAGCCACGCAACTCTAAAGGGCACTGTCATTTGGATAGGCCTCAGTCTGCTTTTCCACATTATTCTCTGATAATGTTTAAACATTTCGTATCTGCCAAACCCGAGACAATCTTTCATCAAATGTCAAAGCCTTTGAGCCTATCCACATGAGATTTGTTGTGCTCTGTTGCTAACCTGAGCCTATATTTCTCCTACCCAGACTCCTTTATTATTCCCTCTCATGGGCAACTCTCAATTGTAATTCTGCTAAGGTTTGGGAGAATACTAGAAAAGACTCACTTCCTAAATACTGTAGAAAGCATTAATGACTACCCTGATAGATCCTCTATTGTCATACACAGAGTTCATTCTAAAATATAAGAGCATTCTGTGTCTAGAACAGATGTCCTCCAGAAGAATTGAAAGAGATTCCCAAGTGTCATATTACAAATTAGAATGTCGACAGATATGTTTAATGTGATAGGAAAGCAAAAATACAGAGGGAATGAATGACAAGTTCTTACAAGATCAACGTAAAAATTGGCAGTACTAGGCAGACCTGTTGATTTTTACCTTAGGATTTAACTATAAGAAGGTAGATATTTTTAAGTGAAATAAACAGTAAGATGACCAGCAAATTATATACTTTTTTTTAAAGATTTTTCCCTGGCTGGCATAGCTCAGTGGATTGAACACTGGTTGCAAACCAAAGCATCGCAGGTTCAATTCCCAGTCAGGACACATGCCTGTGTTGCAGGCCATGGCCCCCAGCAACTACACATTGATGTTTCTCTCTCTCTCTTTTTCTCCTTCCCTTCCCTCTCTAAAAAATAAATAAAATCTTTAAAAAAAGATTTGTTCCTTCTTTCAGTTACTTGGACAACATAACTTTTTCCCATTTTGCAAACTGAGCAGAAGCTGAGTATTTTTATTTGGTCTCTAATGCCAAACGACCTCCATGCAGCTCCAACTAGGGAAGAGCAGCTCTCTCTCTGAATCCCAGGTTCCTACCACAGCGACTGGCAGCTACACTCAGTAATCATGTGAAGGGCGAGCATTTCCATCTCTAAATATTTTATTTATTTGATGGTAATTTGTAAATTTTATACAATCTTTGCAAGGTTACAGAAAAGCTCTTTTTGGAAGGCATAATCTTTGCTCGTATCGTTTCTTACTTATATCCTTTCCTTGTGATGGTGTTACAGAGCAACAAGGGGGCGCCTCAAAGGGCAATATACTATTCCCCAAAGGAACCCCCCCAGGTTCATTATGTCCACTGCCAAAGGAAAGATATCCCTCAATGCCCGAGATTCAGTGAAAAGGAAACGAATTTATTATTCATTCGAAATAACACAAACTAAAGTTCCCCACAAATGCACACAGTCCCCCCAGCACCTTCCACGTGGCAAAAGGGAGCATTTCCAAAGCTTCGTGGTCCTGACTCTCACCCAAGCCTCATGGTCCCAACCAAGACACCAAAGCCACGTGGTCCTAAACAAACATGTGGTCCCAAAAAGAGAAACGTCCAGTCCCAAAGAGAGACATTCGGTCCCAAAAAGATGCCAAATGGCTGCCTTGCTGGGTTTAAATCCCAGCGGCAATCTTCTACAACCCCATTTCCGGCTCCTCCCACAATTGGCCACAGCTGCCAGCATTGTGGGCCGGTGTGTCCTGTGGCGTGGAGCCAATTATCTCCAAGCTCTTCTGGGCCCTATTACAAATCCCTATTTGGGGCTCCCCTCTTGGCTGCACCCTGTTACAATGGCATTCCTCTCCAGCACTCTCCCTTCTTCCTCTAGCCCTCCCTTTCCATCCCTGTTTCGGAAATCTGGTTACCCTAATTATAAGCTACCTAATATAGAAGGGGAATTATTTTAATGAAGGATGATTTTTAATGCCTTATCTTCATTCCAGAGTTTGCAACAATGCCAAGGTTCTTAACAGAGGCAACAACTATCACGTATATTTCTGTAAGGGGAACACCAAAGCCGCAGGGTGGCGTCTAACATGGAGAAAGGCTGCCAGGGAAGAATATCTCCCAAATTCATGTCATCAGGGCCTGGCATATTGTGTCAGTCGTGCTTTGTGGGTGTCAGAGGTGACTTTTTTTTAACTTTAGGAAAAAAAGATTTTATGTATTTATTTTTAGAGAAAGGGGAAGGGAGGGAGAAAGAGAGGGAAAGAAACATTGATGCGAGAGAGAAACCTCAATCAACTACCTCTCTCATCCATCCTGACCAGGACTGAACCCGCAACCCAGACATGTGCCCTGACCAGCAACCGAACCGGAGCAGAGGTCACTTGTTTATTTGAAGCTCTAAAGTGGAAGATGACTCTGATGTCTTTGCTATTGATGGAAATACAATGTCATGGAAGGAGATAGAGAAGGGGCTGAGTGGGTAGGTGAGAGAGTAACTCTCCCAGCCTCCACTTCTCCCCTACAGGTGCGCAAGCTCAGCTTTGTAAGGTGTTCAAGGACACTGACTTACGTCACAGCAGGTGCAAACATTAAAGATTATAGAGAGACCTCAAATAGTTTAGGCAGCTAACCTAAATTCTACAGTCTGTCAACCTGACCTCGTCCTTTCTTTGGTTGTTTATATGGTCTGGAAGGGGAAATATTTTCATCACATAAAAGAAATTACAAAAATAATGTACCCAAATCCCACAGCATAGTTCTAATATTGCATCTTTGGGTTTTTTTTGTTTTGTTTTGTTTTGCTATGGTTTAACAATTTCAGAGCAGCATGAAATATTTGCCAGCAACAGAAATTGACAAATCGTAAATGTGAGCATTTTGGGTCTTTTACTTAGTTACTTCCATTGAAAATCTTGATGTCATTGGTGCTTTTGAGGTACATCATCATCGTATGTATGCTTGGAGATGACTTCCAAGAGACCAAGATTTGGGACAGCAGCCTTCCAATCCGGCTGTGACATTTTATACATACCTAAATTTTGTAGTTTTTATATGACAACTGATTTCTGCTCTGGTTTTTATAGATAGGACACGTTATTTTTTAAAGGCACATCTGTTATTTGTAATTAAAGCTAATTTGGGTTTCTTAAGAATTTTTTCTTAATTGCCCTTCTTCCTGGCTCATCTTTGCTCTAACACTTGTTATACTTGTAACAGAAGAACAAAGGATTTTAGAGACAAGATGTCACTTGAGAATATATGAACGCTCCCTCTAACCTACCGTTCCTTTGACAACAGCCGTGGGGGGTGTGGAATGCCCTCTCAGACTCTGAGGTTTTTAGGGAAGACTGTCATTCACAGCCAGTGGGCAGGATGGAGCAGGCAGGACCCAGACGCTGTGACACAGACTGTGCAGGAAAAATAACCAGGATTGAGCCTGCAAGGCCAGCATTTCAGTCATCTCAGAATGGCAGAATTTCATGGTGAAATGGTAAACACAATTTTCAGTATTCACTGCGGTGGTGCTTGTTTTGTTTTTTAAAACAAGTCTTTGTTGGTGCCCACTTCTGAGTAACGCATAACTTACTGTAAATGTCGACAGGCTTAGTCACACTGCCCGCCCTCCTTTGAATGTGCGCTTCAGAAGGATGAGGGCGTGTCTGCCTTGTTTACTCCTGAGTCACTGTAGTCATGACACTCGGTGGGCGGGCCGGAGGTCAGCACACAGTCAGCGATGGCGGACCGGGAAGACGACTGAGTTCCTTCAGTGCTGGGCTGTTCAGAAACTGGGAAACATTGAAAACCTATTTTAGCTACAAATACAACCAGAAAAATTTTTACATTTTTTTTCTTCTTGATGGTGTGTATATGTGGATGTAACTGTACTCTTGTGTAAGGACACATACACCGAAGAATTCAAATAGATATGGAAAGACTCAAGAGAGGTGTCCTCTTAAGATCTAAGCAGGAATAAGTAGTAGTTGCCAGATAAGGTGCATTGCCAAGGAAACCGAAGGGGGAAGCAGTTGGAAATCTGCCCACTGATGGTTTGGTATGGCCCTTAGTTTACTCACTCAATTAAAGGATGCCCTGTGGCCTTATCATCCCTTAGTCACGCCACTTCAAATATAGTATTTTTAACAACTCATAGTTTTATGATGAAATGAGAATTATAGGCATAAAAATAAAATATACTGAAATTATTTAGAATTCTTTTGCCCAGAGGATTTAAATATTCTATCTATGTATCTATCCATCTACCTATCCATCCATCCATCTATGTGTGTGTTTGTTTGCTCAGGTCAGTATGGACATGTGGATATTTATTTTATACTTTAAGTTATAATTCAATGTCTCTTTATTCATTTTCTTGTTCGAATTGTTCCAGCTGTGGTCCCTAGGAGCTTTTCCAGTTGGCTCCCGTGTCCCTTTGACACCCCCCCCATTTTTGTGTGGGTTTTTGCTTTTGTTGCTGTTGTTTTCGAAACTTGTTAACTTCTGGCCCTCCCAGACATCACAGGCTCATCTTGTATATTTCTCACCCAGTCCCAAAATCAGCTAATTTTCCAAAGAGTCTTGGTTCCTTTTATTGGAGGGTGTTGTTAGAAACCTGCTGAGGCATTGTTGCTTTCAGGTCTGCTCAGTGGACAAAACAAGGAGATGTCTGTGTGTGTGCTAACTAGTAAATGCACACATATCTATGAATATTTCCATATGCATTTCCTTGTGTCTATATTAAGCCAAACATGAACATGCGTGTCCAGTTCAGTTCCACGTGCATCGTTCTATTCCGGGACCTCATGGATCAGTCTATTCTTTCCCCTTTGCTTATCTGTAACTTTCCACCCCAAAAGTGAGGAGCCAGGCTCCCGACATCCACCATCCACTGACTTACTGTTCCAATACACTCATACAGTGATTTCAGAATTAGCTCATACTGCTATGAGACACAGTTTTGCCATGTAGAGCACAGTGTTTATGTACAATACAGTTCCTTTGTTTTTAGTCTTACAGTCTCCATTCATTTCCAATGCTATCTAGAGATCAGCAATCTTCCTCCCTCCCCATTTGGTTAGATTATTTTATATATTTACTCCATCCTGAGATTCCACAATTGCCTAAATGGTTTTTAAACTTTTGCATACATTAAAGAAATAATATAATGTTAGCAGTCATATATCTCTGTTGGTACCCCAGCCTGACTCCAGGGTGGGCTAATGTACTCCTTCAGGAACCTTCCCAAAGTCAGCAGGGACTGGTGCTTTCGGGACCTGGGACCAGGACATTTTTATTGTACTTTTCTAAAGATGCTTACTCTCACAAAGAAAGAAGCAAAATGATTTTCAACCTTAATGAAGACATGTTATGGTAATGTTGGCACCTGTCATGGCTCTAGGATTAATTTCCCCCCTCTAGCTTTCTTTAGATACCTGCCTGGGTTTTGCTTTTGGACCCCAGTTGATTTTTCCCTTACTTTGCCACCACATTGATTTTTGTTTTATCTGTGATTTTATCTCACAGAACTACTTATCACCAAGTTGAAAAAATACAAACCTCATTTGTTTCCTTAAAATGGTGCTTACAATAAATGCTCATTTTTGCTACATTGTCTTATTTTTTATTACAAGAAAGGGGAAGGTTGTGATTACTTTTGTCTTCTCTACACGGGGCTTAAAGTAGATAATTCCATTTTACCGGCATAGAAATTTTTGGAAGCTGTATCTTTGATCTAAGTGTTCTCAATAAAAGTATCCTTTTACCCTCCAAAACTTTGCATATATTAGGGATCACTTTTTGTCCTGTGAAGTCCTGTCCCCACTCAAGGAACTGGAGTGTATCCCCACCTGATTACATATGAGCTGCACATGGTGACCTCTTCCCAAAGAGTGTGTGTGAAAGCAGCGGGAAGAAGAGTAACTGCAATCAAGAAATCTACCTCCGCCAGGTTACTGAAGTTACCACCACCAGATTTCAGTCTTTTGCTAACACATGACAATATGAGGACCTAGTGCATGCAAATACTTAACATCAGTATTATTTTAAGAGAAAAAGATCCCAGGGAATGAGGAATGACTCTTGACTCTTTCCTTCTTCTCATTTCCTACTTTAAATCCTACAAATGCTGCCTTTGTCATTATTTATGAAATCGTCTCGTAACACTCTATTTCTCTATCCCTGCTTGTATTGCTGTAACGAAAGCCCTCATCAGTCTTTGCAATACTCCCTGGAGATTTAGACTCCCTTCCTCTCTATAGTACAGAACTATAATACAGTATATAGTTCTGTACTATAGAGGGACATGCATATCACAAAAAATGTTGAAAAACCCATGATGACTGTCACACAGAATGTGGTGCTTAGCATTGCAACAGTCAGCTTGCAACCCAAACATCCACTCTCATGATCAACCTTGTTCAAGCCCCAGGGAAACACTTCTCCACAGTCTTCTCCACATCTGTTCCCTTAGATCTCCCAAACAAAGGCAACTGCCTGACAGTAATTTCCCTGAGTTTATTAATGATAATATAGACATGAAAAGGGGGAGAAAGAAAGAGGAATAAGACAAAGGCATACCATATAAAAGAGTTGTGCAAAAATAACACCAATCATAAACAAGCAACAGAAACAAGCCTTTCTGGAAGAATGTTGCTTGTTTAGGTATGACTTTGGTCTCAGCCTCCAGAGCCACTTCTGATGATGCTGGAGACACAAAATTCAGAGATTTGATGCTGACACATTTACTTATCACTTGGCATCAAATGCCACACACTGATGTAACTACAATTAAGCAAATTTTGAATGCCAGAAAAGTTCAACAAACTCTCTTTTCTCTCTAAAGGACTGCACTTATAAAATATGTTGTATAGAAAAGCCAGAAAATGGGAATAACCCTGATGTTCATCAACAGAAGAGTGGGTAAATGCAATGTGGTATGTACATTCAATAGAATATTATTCAACCCTAAAAAGGAATAAAGTGTTGATAGTGTTACAACATGGATGAACCTTGAGAGCATTATGATAAGTAAAACCAGCTAGACACAAAAGGACAAATATTGTATGATTCCACTTACACAAAATGTCTAGGATGAGCAAATTCATAAAGGCAGACAGGAGATTAGAGTTTACCAGGAGCTGGAAGGATGGAAAAATAAGAAGTTATTGTTTAATGGATACAGAGTTTCTGTTCTGAGAAAAAGTTTGCGAAGTTTGCGCCCTGGCTGGCATAGCTCAGTGGATTGAGCTCGGGCTGTGAACCAAAGTGTTGCAGGTTCGATTCCAGTCAGGGTACATGCCTGGGTTGCAGGCCATGGCCCCCAGAAACCACACATTGATGTTTCTCTCTCTCTCTCTCTCTCTAAAAATAAATAAATAAATCTTTTTAAAAAGTTTTCGAATTAGGTTAGTGGTGATGGTTTTATAACATTGTGAATGATTAATGTTATTGAATTATATACTTAAAAAGGTCAAAATGGCAAATTTTAAGTTATGTATACATATATTTTTATTTATTTTTTTAGCACAATAAGGAAATAAACTATTACATGGGTTTAGCACACACAGTAGGGTTAAGTAATCCACAGTTTTCCTTGGTGTGATATGATGAGAAGGGCACTTTACCTCTGTGGCCTTCTTCCCAAACACTCAGGATCCCAGCTTAACCGTGAGGAAAACACCCAAGACACCCTGACTGGGGGACATTCTATACAACAGCTGACCAAATTGTCTTCAAGCCTGTGAAGGTCATTAAAGACAAGGGGAGTCCAAGAAATTCTCTCAGTCTTGAGCCTAGGGAGACAAGATAACTAAATGTAATATAGTCTTCTACAAAGGATCCTGGACTAGAAATAGGACTTTAGGTAAAACTATAGATATCTGAATATAGTATGGACTTTAGTTAGCAATAATGTATTAATATTGGCTTGTTACTGGCTACAAGTGTACCACACTAATGTTATCGACAGGGGCAATGGATGTGAGGTGCAGAAGACTGCTTTTTAACTTTTCTATAAATCTAAGTATATTCTAAAATAAAAAGTTTATTTTAAACATCAAAACAATAATGTAGAAAAATATTAGATCTGATTGCTTAAGGGAAAAGGGGCTTGCAGATTTGAGAAAAAGGGACTGTTAGGGGATTTTGCCTCATGTTTTTTTCCTACTAAAAACTCATAATAAAGGTTTTTTCTTGGTTTTTTAAATTTAAAAGTAGGACATTGCCTATGAATGTGGCAAGTAGAAATGACCCAGAGGAACTCATCTCTAAAGATGCTTTTAGATTGGGTTTCTTGCATGGAGGATGAACTGATGACCCAAAAACCTTATTTCAAATGATAATCAGCATCCATTAAACAGAAAATTGTTATATTCTGGAATACTACGGGGGTCCCATATTCAGTAATTGAGGTGTAAGTTCATGTCTAATGTTTTTTGGCATGATTGCTTCAGAACACATTAGACTACATTTTTGAGAGGGGGAACTGTGGATTGCTCAACCCCATTGTGTGCTCTAAAGCCACAGAGTGCCTCGATGTGCCTTCCTGAAGCCTGTATCTCCTCCCACCCCAGAACTCCCTGTCCGAACAGCTCTGAGTCCATTAGCAGGAACTGGGCTGGCCTCCTCCCGGAATCCTTCCTCATGAAGACAGACTGCGTCACTGTCATGCACACTCCTAAGTCTGAAAGATGGCACAGAGCAACTATTTGTGGGTGGTGTGATCAGAGCTGTACACGTAGACTGGCCTGTCCAGGTGCACGTATGCCAGGCACTAATGGTCTGGGAGGGAACTGGGAGGTGGCAAGAGAGGGGCGAGGTGTGCAGCCGGGCGCTGCAGGCTGAGGCTGGCCTTGCTTGATCAGTGGCCTTCTGCGTGATTCTCTGGGGAGCCTGGGAATTCTTAATTTGAACCTGAGCTTCCAAGTCCTTAAGATGAGAGTATAGGATGTATTTTATTTCGTGGTTTGCTAATATGATTCATAACCTTTATATATTTAGACCTATGATGTGTAGGTCTTCATACTTTGCTTTAAACCCCACAAATATTAGGAACAGGCTTGGTAACTCTGGTGGGACTCTCAAGTTAGAGCCATGTTTGTCGCTGCCGCACACACAAAGGGGGAACATTGCGTAGCATTAAGCCACAGTAATGTTTACTATTTTTAAATTTGTATGTAACATATAGGTATATGTCTAGATATCACATGTGAAGTAAAGTATTAATTTTAATATTACCAATAAGGTGGATATTAAAACTAAAATTGCAAATAGTTGTGTTTTTATAAAATTTAACATGACTTTATTAAATTTTTTAAAAACTCAACAAAAATTTTGACTTACCTAAAGAATTTTGATTTTCATTCTCATTGTACTTTACAATTTGTACTTTGTTTTTAATTTTAATAGTTTATTTAAAGTATTTCAAAAATCTACATAAATTTTTATTCTTTACTGTGATTTATAATTTTCACAAAAACAGCAAGGTTTTGCACATTTTAATTATAATTACATTTTTCTTTTTTATTCCTTTAGGGTAAGTAAAAATTATGATTATCCTAGAAACAGAAAATGCAACACTGAAGTACTGAAAAGGTATAAAAGGGAAAAAGAAATAGGAAATCTTCAAAAAGGCAGCCTGCATAGATTTTTAAAAACTGGCACCAGGAAAAGTGAGCAGGTTGTTACTGAGCGGGTCCCACATAAAAATTTTGAATGAGGCATTACAAATTATGGAACTAGGATTTAATTATTGAGCAAAACAGTAAAAATGAGTGAGGAAAGTATTTTTACTAAATCTACAACTTTCCAAGAGCTCAGATAAAACCCCTGCAAATTGCTAACTACTGATTGGACCAGCATTACAGAACAGAGTTCATCCACCCAGCACTGGCAGAGCCCAACTGTTTTATTATGAGTGCCACCACCAAGAAAATAGAGACTAATGCTCAGAAGCCCCAGCCTCCTGGTCCAAGATCCAGGTGGGTTTTTAAGGGTATGGGGGAACATGGATGCAGAATTGCTATGGGGGTGAGTCTTAATTGGAGGACCTTGGAGATTGGCCTTTTATGGTAAGGGGCATCAACACAAGGTCTTCCTGGACAAAGGACCCTCTGCCTTTGAGAGGGTTCTGCTGTTCCAGTCCTGGTTGTGTCCTGGTCCTCTGGCTGGGGGCTGGGGGCTGAGGGATTGGGCCACAGTGACTTTGGTTGCAGGCACAACCGGGTATCAGAGTGTTCTCTTCTCTGTGCATGCTTTGGCTGCGTAACTTGCAGTTTTGATCTGTTGTCTCAGGGTCTCCTTAAATAACATAGGACCATTTTGAGCTGGTTCTGAAGTTACAACAATGAAAAATGTCTGTGCGCCTTCCTGACACTTGTCCTAGTGCCTTGCATCATCCGCCAGACTGCCTCCTTAGAGACCTTTGTCCCACTTTTCTTCTCTTCAACGTGTTCTACCTGCTGCTGTTAGAATGGGCTATCTGATCCCTGTCACCTGAAAGTCCCTTCAGCATCCTGCCACCACGTCACGTGGAGTTGCCCAAGAGCACATACCATACGTGGTTTATTACACTGGGAGGGATGAAGGTTCTGGGGCCACACGAGTTTGAGAAACAGTAGGTACAGCCACTTTACTTCTGGAAGTCTTCTCAAAAACTTGCATGTATTAAACTCTTGTTTGAATCACAAGATTCAATATATTGAATATATTCAATATATTAGGCAAATATATTAGGGAAATATATTAGGCAATCTCCTAGCTGTTTCCACTGAACAGTTCATAAGGCTATTCTTGGGAAAGTTAGTCTAGTGCACAGGTGGCAAACACAAGGCCTGCAGGCCGACTCCGGCCCTCCACCTTGTTTTATCCGGCCTGGCACCTTGATCCTACCTGGAGGCAGTGCCGAGCTCTCCCTTAACTGTTAAGGAGTAGTTACATTCATACTGTCCTAAAATCACATCTGGCCCTTTGAAGGCAACCTCGAGGCTGATGTGGCCCCCAGTGAAAAAGAGTTTGACACCTCTGGGAGGGCTTCATTCCCCAACGTGGTGGCCACTGGCCGCTGATGGCTATCAGGCACTGGAAGTGTGGATAGTCTGATTTAAGACACATTCTAAGTATAAACACACTGTATTTCAAGGATTTAGCACAAAAAAAAGAGAATGTAAACTATCTCAATCATTTTTATATCAAACACATGTTGAAATGATAATATTTTGGATTTATTAGGTTAAATAAAGTATATTGCTAAAAATTAACTTACCTAGTTCTCTTTACTTGTTTAAATTTATTTTTCAATTACAGTGGCACACAGTATTATATTACTCTCAAGTGTACAGAATAGTGATTAGATATGTATATGATTTACAAAGCAATCTTCTGATAAGTCTAGCACCCACCTTCCACCTAACATAATACTACAATATTATTGACTGTATTCCCTATGTTGTGCTTTGCATCCCCATGACTACTTTGTAACTACCAATTTGTACTTCTTAATTCCTTCACCTTTTTCACACATCCCCCCAACCCTCTCTTACTTGATGACCATCAGTTTGTTCTTTGTACCTACAAAGTTCTTTCTGTTTTGTTTGTTCATTTTGTTTTTTACATTCCACATATAAGTGAGATCATGTGGTATTTGTCTTTCTTGTTCTAGCTTATTTTATTTAGCTAATACCCTCTAGGTCTAGCCTCATTGTCACAAATGGTAAAATTTCATTTTTATGACCAAGTAATATTCCCTTGTGTGTATGTACTACATCTTCTTTATTCATTTGTCTATCAGGGGGCACTTAACTTAGGTTGCTTCCATATCTTGGCTATTGTAAATAATGCTGCAATGAATATAAGGCTGCATAAAGTGTTTTGAATTAGTGTTTTGAATTTCTTCAGATAAATACTCAGAAGTGGAGATGCTGAGTCACATCATATTTCTTTTTTTAATTTCTTAAGGAACTGCCATACTGTTCTTCCATAGAGGCTGTACTTTGGATACATTTTAGATTGTTATTAGATAGGAAGAACACATGTCCACATCATACTACTACTTTTCTTCTTTTCTAGACCCTTCAATTTATGTGGGACAAGATAAATTTAAAGTACATACAAGGATCTGAAACACAATCATAAAAAATTATAAAAACTGAACATCTTCCCCACCCTATGGGCCTGGTGCCATACTGGGTATACTGGGAGATACAAAAATCCCTGTTTCTCAAGACCTTTACAATTTAGTGTCAGGGGCAGAACAGAAGCATGCAGTAATTCATATAAAAGAAAGCCTGGGTGCTCTACATCCCCATGACACACATCTGCTTGTTACTGAGATTGCCTAGGCAAGGTAAGAGCTGACTCTCCTACATCCTTCTCATGTGCACGTACTTGCAGCTCTAGGAAAGACAAACTAAGATACACCATCATTGTATCCATGCAAACATCACCGCAAAGAGCAGACCCTGATCCGAGAAGGAAAAAAAGCAGTGTAATCACCCAGAGGCTTGCACCCTTCACTCTTAACACTTCTGCAAGTTTTTCTTGTTGACAATGGGAAGTCCAGTCTGAGGATGCGGGTGGAAGGCAGCATGGTGATCTGAGTGGAGAGACTGAGCAGTGGGAACGTGGAGCAGAGTCTAGATTCTTTGCTGGGCAGAGTCTGGGGCATCCTGAAAGTGGAGGAGAACCATAATCTGAGAAGGGAGGAGACAGCATATGCTTCTGAGCTTAGAGAGTGGGACCTATAGGAGTCGTGGAGTGGAACGACTCATTAGCTCTACGTCAGTTCAACGATGCTATCTTAAATGAGCCATTGTGGCCTGGACTAGGGGTCTCCTCACTATTTACAACTCATTTCTATTGAAAAATATATTTTTACTTTCACTTGATCTTAGCCAAAAGGCCGAGAAGCGATGAAAAATATATTTTACTTTCAAACGGCCTACAGGCAAACTTTTGGGAAGCAACCTGTTTATAAAACGAGGTTCTCCTACATTGTGTAGCATCATGAACCTTTAGTTAAAAATAAAATCCCATAAGTATTGAGAAGAACAAGCAAAGCAACACTTTAATTTCTGAAAAGAACAAAAGGTCAATCAGAAATCTTGTCCGAAGTTCTGTGTTATTTAGATTCCTTTTCACATGTCATCCTCAAATGGTGAAAGCAGCATGAGTGGTGCAGTCAGGCATTCATTCTGAAGGTGTTCCTCCTACACGTACTGATTAAAGCCTGTGTGCCAGGCATTATGCTAAGTTCTCTGTCCACGTTATTTGATTTAGCCTTTTCAGTGTTCTGAAATAAGTATTACCGTCCCCTTTCCAGATGAGGAAATGGAAGGTCAGCGGGTTAGCTGATTATATCAGGGACACATAGTAAGCAAATGGGCAGAACCAGAGGTAGAACTCGAGCCTGCCTGAGCCCAAAGCCAACTCATTCAACCACTTCCCGGTATGCTCTGTGGATCAGTTCATCCTTAACCCATTTTTATTTGATCTCCAGCTTTGTAAAACAGGCCCCATATAATTCAGTGACTGATTCAAGTAACAGGTGTGTTTAATCTGTGCTATTTGTCCAAACTGCCCCCACCCCTTCCACGAAATCTTGTTCAAGTACTCAAACATGACAACATTTTCTGCATGCTTTTCAAGTGTATCATTTCACATATTCAAAATCTCACAATAGCACTCAGCAGTAAGTAAATATTAACACCCATTCATGTGGATTGATCAACTGAGCTAGAAAGAAGATGAATGTCAGGTTCTGGATGCAGCAGAGGTGGGAGGGGCCTCGGCCAAACCAAAAAATGTTGATAGACTCACCAGTGCCCAAGAAGAAATCTCCCACCTGCAGTGGCGGCCAGGACTGTGAGACCTAAGGGTGATTTCTTGGCTAATGAATTCGATTCCTTCCTCCTCCTTTTACTGCCGAATCACAAACACATAAATAACTGCATTTGTGAGTCCTCAGCTTTGTAATAACTGATGTACCATCTCTTCCTGGGTGTTCTTTGGTGACAAATATCAGAACCATCAACAATGTGTTTTCTAGGTCAGACCAACACCCCATGTCCAATTAGTTCCAATTAAGGAATTCCATTCTGACCAACTCAGGCCCATGCAGGGCCACCATCAAGGCAAGTAGGGACCTTGCAGAGGGCATGAATGGGGAGGAGGACAGACCAAGCACTACGGGCTTCCTTAGTTCCCTCTTTGGAGGTACAGCCCTTCTCACTAACCTGCACAAAGGCACAAGGCTCTGGCAGCTCTATCATGAGGTGCTTTTACTATGTACACGACATCACAGCAAGATGTCAGTAAAAAGCAAAAAGAAATTACCAAATTCTATTGTACTGCAGATACGTAAAAAGATGTGTCCCCAGATGCCTTGCTCTGTAGCATTTTTCACATACATTTTAAAAAATAGTGTCCTTATGCAACATTCCCTAGATGGTTCCAAATTGACGTTTGACTACATGCATGTATGTAAGTATAATGCATGTAAACACACACAACACAGCACTTACCATTTGTCAGATGCTGTCCTAAGTGCTATAAACACATTACTCCAGCTATGCCTCAGAACCACTCACTGGGGTACAGTCATTGCCCCGTCTTCATCCTCCACGTGAGACATCCGAGGCAGATGTGAGTTGTCAAGGGCAGCTGGGCCATAGTGAGACAGGGACTGAGTCTGACTCACTCTTGACCATCATACTCTCCTGGTGGCAACTACTGTGAAGAAGACTCTTTGCTGCAAAAGAACTTCTGCCTTCCTGTTTCAGCTTTCTTACCGACCAAGTTAGATTGCCTTTTTCATCCACTTGATCTTGCATGTGTGGCCTCAGGTGAAGTAGACAACAGCAGGGTAGATGATTCCAGGGGCACACCCTTGCCCAAATTATCTTCAATATATCTTTTGGGTTGATGTCCAAAATTCCACCATTACAACCTCAGTTCTGTGTGGTAATACTCTCCTTCCTCACCCTCTGCCCACCTAAGAATACGAAAGAACAAGTGCTATCCATCTGATACCCAAACAAGGACTAAAGAATGACCACATGAAAAGTCAAATATATACTTCAAACTACTTATGCTGATGATAAATTGCATCTGATTAATATCTAGGGGAAAGCTGACACTCTGGTGGGAAGGCCATTTCTTTTATTACTTGCTTTCTATTTCTGGACACTTCTCTTTCCTCCCCTTTTTACTGCAGACTCCACAACCATTTGGAATTCCTAAACTCCCACCCACTCTTCCTCCCCCTTCTTTTTTCCATCCTCCAGGCTCCATGTGCCAGAGGTTCATGGGCCACAAAGAGAACTAATTTGCTTCTGGCCTCTGTGTGCTCAAAGACCTTTTTACTACCAAATCACAAACATAAATAATTGCATTTGTGAGAGAGGTAGACTTTTTTGTGTGTGTGCACCGAATCTAAGTAAAAGAGAGAGAGAGGAAGAGAGAAAAGTGACTAAGAGAAAAGTTTTTAAAACACCTTTTCTGTTAATGTATAGTGGCAGATGATACTCTTAGAAGGGTTTGAATCTCAGCTCCATCATCTACTAATTCTGTGCCCTTAAACTCTGTGTTCACATTTTCAAAATGAAAACAATAACTCCTAGCTCATCAAGTTGCATTCAATGAAATAATGCATGTCAGTCCTTAATACCTGGTATTCCTATAAACACCAACACCTCGAAAGGACTTAATGTTTTGCTCACAGAGGCTAAGCAAGAAGCTGAGGCTGGTGTCTTCTGCAGCAGGTGAGAAAAGACAATATACCCCGTCAGATATAATGGAAAGGTGAGAGAGTTTGCTGACCAGAGGTCCTGGGCTTCCCACCATCCAGATCCAATGCAGCCTAGCCTTTGAGTAGAGAACGACTGGCTTTGAGGACATCACATGTAAGATTTCATCTGCTAAGGAACCTGTTTTCCCTCTGAACTGGGAAGGGCAACCTCAAATTGGGTCAGATACCCATACTTAATAAATAATGGTCTCCACCCCAGAAGGCCTCTTTTTCCAGCCGGTTAGTGGCTGAGCCAAGACCAGCCTGAGGCTTCTGATTCATCACGGCCCCAGTCCTGTCCACGCCACATCACTGGTGCGGTCCCCTGTGTGAAGGCAGCGCGTCGGTGAAAATGGGGTCACAGCAAGCTGTATCCATCCACCTGCTTTTTCTAATCAGCAGCAACCTGCACAGGCAGCTTGCAACGTGAAGCTAAAGGTTTCACAGGCAGCATAATAGAACATACAGACCTTTGAAAGAAGGGAGAGAGCCGGTGACGGCAGGTGCAGGGAAATTAAAGGCACTGCAGAGCCCCTGAACACTTAATGATCACGTAGGCCTCAGCTTTATCTCCGCTACGGAACACTGTGCTAAATTATTAATAAGATGGTTTATGCAAGTGGTGATGAAAAAGGGGTCTATTTTTTGTCTCACAAACTTAAGCAAATGAGAGGCAAGGGGCTTTTGCTTTCCAGTCTGAATTTTAAAAATATATTCAAAGTAAATATGTAAGGGGTACCTATGCCCTTCATAAAGGGAGCGAAAGAACAAAGGTATGATCGGAGCAAGCGCCCCCAAGTAAAGTTAGCTTCAAAAAATGGTGTTCTATTTAGTCCTGTACCCACAACCAACTTCAGTTTGAGAGGATGTTTTACTTTTTAAGATGAGATATAGTTCATTCAATGAGTCTGTTTATTTTTTACAATAATGGGATTCTATTCTTGGATTCTCTAACTTGGACCCAGAGGGGCAGACAATATATTAGATTCATTTCATTTACTGTTTTTTTTGTGTGTGTGTGTGTTTTCAATTTTATGAATTGCATGCTATTTTTATTTTAAATGTGTTATATTTAGTCCATTATTTTTTATTGGTCAACAATGAAAATTTAAATTTCAGATCCTGGCTTTTTAAGATACATTAGACCAGGAAGCTGGGCACATGCTCCTAAATAGCAATGAATCAACTGCAGTCAGGAGAAGCTGCCTGGCCCTGACCAGTGGGCTCAGTGGTTTGGGCGTAGTCCTGCAGTGCGAAAGGTCGCTTCCCAGCCAAGGCACACGCCTGGGTTGTGGGCCAGGTCCCTGGTTGGGGCCATGCAAAGGGCAACCAATCAATGTTTCTCTCTCACATTGATGTTTCTCTCCCTCTCCTTTGCCCTCCCTTCCCCTCTCTCTAAATTAAAAATATATATATATATATTTTTAAATTTTTAAGAAAAGATAAACTGCCTATTTCCTGCATGCTCTGCCCAGGGAGGCAGCAGTAGAGGGAGGGGGGAAGGGAGGGAGGGAGGAAGGAGACGGAGAGTCAGGTGTTTACTCCTCCAGCTTCCTCCCTGCCAGGTTGCCGGGGTCTGCCGCTTCTCCCACAGAAGCCCACAGCTCCTGACAGGTGGCCTTTTCCAAACATATACACTTTGTGGGTTCCAGCACCGAGGTCTCACTTTTTCCAGCTCCAGGGCACGACACCATCCTGTATGGTTTCTGTAGACTCTGCCCACACTTAGTCGAACTCTTCTGAAAATACCTGGTGAGACTGTGGAGCCTCTTTTCTACCGGGGCCCCGAGTGATATTCACAGGGGCCTCTGGTTGCGCACACGGAGGCTCAGCAGGTGGTGATGATGTCCACTGACTCTGCTACCGAGTATGAAGTGTGTTCAATGGCCCTGTTTCTTGCTCAGAAAGGGAAATGACCTGCAAAAATGTGATTCTGCATCTATAGCGACAACATGGTTTGGAAGTGAAATGAATGGATGAATTCAGTCAAATACCCACTATATAAAAGTCAACTTTCATCTGGCTAGACATGACCTCATAAACAAACAGAACCAGGAAAAATCAGAAGCCCTGGGACCATGAATCACGTGGCTTCCTGGGGAATGGGTGCAGCCCAAACTGCTGGACGAGGAAGGTGTGTATTCTAGCAATCAGTTTGTGGGCTTGTGGTGACTCCCGTGTGGTGGTCTTGGCATTACCTGGGAACAAGTTAGTAATGCAAACTCCCCGGCCCCCACACCGGGCCTGCAGAACCAGAAAACCAGACTTGGAGCTTCTGTGTTGTAACAACTTCCAAGGGGGTTCTGATGCACACTGAAATTTCAAAACCACTGGTCCTCAGTAGTTACTAGAAAGAAGCAAAAGCCAACAGGCAGGAGTCTCAGTAAGCAATGGGCCTGGCCTGCAGTGAAGAATTGAGGAGCAGGTGAATTCAGAAACAAGGAGTTTTGCTTGGGGAACTCTGTCAGTAAGGAGTGGGAATCAGTTCACAGCAGGACTCACCACTCCCTGCGTGTAAACGAGATGCAAGTGAGGCGGCACCTCAATATCACAGGGTTTGAAGGCAGAGTGCATTAGAAAGCAGAGGAGTGTGCTAAAAACGAGAAGGTCAAGACCCTGTGAGAATGGGGGCCCTCAGCAGCCTGGTGTCTGAAATAGCCACAAATCCAATTAGTAGCTGTGGACTAAAGATCAGGACTAGGGAAGCATGGGGAATGACTCAGTGCTTCAGGCTTGAGTGTTTGACCAAGGCTTTCTAAGTCCCTCCTGCTTCAGAGCCACAGCCTGGCTGTTTTCTTCTAGTGATAACAGAACATTTTGGCTGTGGGAAAGGTATGAGTACAAGGATCTTCAGGCAGGACCTGACCACCCCTGTCCATGGCAGCCACATGCTGGCTGGCTGGCGTTCTGATTCAGTTCAGATTTTTCAAACTAACTTCATGTAGACTTACAGTTTCCAGGCTTCAATGAGTGGCCAAATTCTCTGTTGAGGTATTACTTGCTGTATGTTCTCTGTGTTTTCTGCTTGCTGTGTTCCTAGAAGTTAGCCAGTCTCCTGGTATGATCTTGCTGTTGCAGAGCTGAGAGCAGAAGCAACACCTCTGGCATCTGGGAAAGCTGACATTTATTGAAGGGCAGGTAGAGAGGGCACGAAGATGGGGAGCAGGGCAGTGGGCCATGGGCCGTGGCCTCACAAGCAATGAGAGGGGAGGAAGAGAATGTGGCAGAGTTAGGGAAACCTGGAGCAGCGTCACCTGTAGCAGGGCCAGGAGGTGGCAAAACCCTGAGGGGACGGTCCAATGGGCATAGAGCGACCTCTACAACTTCAGGTCTTGGGGTACTTGGCCTCTCAAGGGAGTTCTTTGCCCCCATATGTAGACAGGAAACAAAGCTCTAGATCTGAAAGACAGTTTATTCCAGGGCAAAAGAAGGCTCACATAAACCAGAGGCTTCTCCTGGGCATCATAATTACCTGTTGAAAAGTCAGAATCCTTCTGCCTGAGTGGTTGCTCTGGGGAGGAGCTCAAAGTTCTGCATGCTAACAGATGTAGGGCTCTACTGAGAAACCTCGGCAAAGGTGAAGCATGATCCCCAGTGCTCTCTTCATGCCTGCAGGAGGGCCTCCTCCTTGAAAACAAGCATAACAGAAACCATGTTTCTAAAAATAAGTAATCCTAGTTCTTTGCATCTCTAGGGCCCAGCACTCATGTTCCTAAGAGCAAAGCTGATACAATTTTTTTGTCACTCCCACAGTACATAATTTTCCCTCCTCCCGTTATTAATTAAAAAATGATAACTGATAAAAATTAAAGTAGATCCATCAATTTCACAGTGCATACAAATTGTTATCAATGACATAATATCCTGATGAATCATGCTACTACCCTGTCTGCATTAGGTATTTTTCCTCAGAATAAGTTATTGTTTCCACTGTGCATGGAGCTCGCAAGTGGGGCAGTATCTGGGTGAGCCCGCTTCGAACATGTCACTTTCCTTACCAGATGTGCATGCACACCTCCCTCCCTCCACGGACACTTGGCATGTAATCTAAACAGTCACCATCCGGCTTTGTGGTTGGATCATCGTTATGTAATAGTATCTATTTCCATAGCAGAGGTCATAATAATACACTGTCATCCAGAGGTTATGCTACATCTTGTCAGGATCCATGACCCTTCAGCCAACCTGGGTGGAAACACCGGTGATACATGTAACAGTGGTCGCAAAGTTGACCCAGAGGATCTAATCTGGCCCACCACCTGGTTTTGCAGAGCCTGTGAACTGAGAATGGTTTTTACATGTTTTTAAGTGTTGGGGAAAGATTTTTAAAAATATGATGTGAGCGTCCAAATGATACGAAATCAAAACTTCGGTGTCCATAGAAAGTGTCGTGCACCCACCCTTGCTCATTCTCCTCAGTGTTCATTGTTGCTGGCCGTCTCTGCTGTGCCACAGCGGCCCGGAGCAGCTGGAACCGAGACCACAAGCCTGCACAATGAAAACCACCGCGTTTTACCGTGTGTAACACGCACCCATGTTCTTGGCCTCTACTGTCAGGGAAAAAAACTTCCATTTCAATTTTTTAACTCATTTTTTGTCATCGTTCAAGTATAGTTGCCTCCTTTTCACCCCACCATGACCCCCTGCCTCACCCTAATTCAATTTTTAGTTTATTGATATTTAGATACTCGTTTTTTGTATTATAAAGACATTTTAGCATTTATTCTTTAACATATTATGATACAAGAAATTTTATGTAACAAATAATTACAAAACACAAAAACAGAAACAAAGAACAAGACATTTTATGTATTGGTAACAAATTCACTATATTAACGCATCATAGAGGATAGATATGGAATTAGTACTACCCATGTATAATGTGCACCCGTACTTTTCCCTCAAAAATTTGGGCAAAAAAGTGCACATAGCAAAATATGGTATTTACTCTGTGGCTGTTAACAGAATTTTTTTAACCCTTTCTGATCTAGAAATGTGGAGTTTCCATCTCCTAAAGTTTCTGAATGAGGACAAAATGATGATGGGAAGTTTAATAAAGACCTGTGGAAAGTGACATTTGGTTTGTAGCAAGCATGGCAGAGTCTGTGCAAGTGAGATCACTAGGTGAATAGGTACGGCAAGGGAGATTCCTCCCCTTTGGAGGGTTAATATCGGTGTGTTTCCAACAGTAGTACAGTGGTTCCCAGAGGGAAAGAGGAGTGAGGGGGGAAGAAGAGGGTAGAGGGGATCAAATGCATGGTGACAGAAGGAGACTTGACTTTGGGTGGTGAGCACACAATGCAATTTACAGGTGATGTATCACAGAATTGTACTTTTGAAATGTATATAATATTATTAACTGATGTCATCCCAATAAATTTAATAAAAATTTTTAAAAATTGGTGTGCTTTTTTTCATTAGTGTACATATTTCTGAGCTGACTGGTATACCATACATGCAGGTATATGTAGACTCTATAAGTACAATAGTGTATCCATCTTTTATTCGTTTAATTACATAAATGGTTTTCATGTCAATAAAAGTCTTTGAAAACTTGTGTAAGTGGCTGTATATATGGGAAGAAGCATCTTAAGTTCTCTATTAAGACAATAAAAGACTCCATAAAAAAACTAATTGGGATAATTATTTTGTGTGCTGAACATCTTCTCTTTGGAGTAGAGACCACAAACAAGCACCTGCAGAGGTCAGACCAGTAATGTGACTGGGAGAAGGAGTTCAGCTCAAAGAAATATGAGCCCTTCCATATTCTCTTGAAAGGCATGGGTTTTTCAGTATATTTCGTTTCTTTACTTTTTATGGAGATGTATAAAAAATACATTTTCTCAGTTATAAAAAAAGCAACAGCACAAGCAAGATGATAAATGGCAACTGAAATTGAGCTCAGTAACAGTTAAGACAACAGGGAGTGATGGAGACTGTGACAAATTGGACAGTACATTTCTGACCCCGAAGCACAGGTGGCAATATCCAGCATTTCTAGATTACAAAGCATTATCAAGAGTATTATCAAAAGACTGACAGAGTTCAGAGGGGAGAGGAGAGGGAATTTCAGGGGAAAAGAGGAAGGGTTTACAGGAATGAGTATAAGGACATGTGGATAAAAACTAGGGGTGGGTGGAAATGAGAGGGAGGAGGGGAGGGTTGGGTGGGTGGGTTGGGATGGGAGTAAAAGATAGAAAATTGTACTGCAACAACAATTTAAATAAAATTTAAAAAGTATTATCAAAGAGTTGGACATGTTCGGTTTTGTAAAATATCCTTGTTTTTAAATGCTGACAACACTTCTTTTTTAATTAGACACCATTAAATTTATGAATCAACAATTTGGAACTCCAAGATCCAGACCACAAGCAACCAGATCTCTAGACTTAAGAACCCGTTAGCCTGGTCAATCAGCAGTTTCGCCCAAGACTGTCCCTGCTGTAGTAGGACTGCAAGTCTCTGGTTCAGGAAACTGCTTGAGTCCCGGAAAACTCTAAAGGGTTAGTTACCCCCAATCAACAATCTCCTGACTTTAATTTGCTATTTTTTTAAGTTTGGCCTGCACACAAACATACCCATGTACACAAGGCTATTTATTTTCAAACTTATGATGAATGGTTGGCTTTTTTGATATTTTTCTTCCTTTTTTACTTTCTTCTTAGTAAGTTTGGTTTCTGATAAACAGGTAAGGATATTGAAAGATTTGGATTGGTCACAGATATTATTATATTCTGTTTCTGGATCCACTTCATGAACTACACCTGCAAGTCACATTGACTAGCAAAACCAAGAAAGAAACTTCATGGCACATCAAGAAACAGACACGAGATACTGATTTATTTATTTTTTACCTTTTTTGTTGTTGTTGTTCAAGTACAGTTGTCTCCATTTTCCCCTACCACACTCCTGTCCCCGCCCCACCCATCCCCACCTCTCACCCTTGATCCTATCCCCCTTTGGCTTTGTCCATGTGTCCTTTATACCTGTTCCTTGATGACACTTCCCCTTTTTCCCCCATTATCCTCCTCTTCCTCCTCTCTGGTTACTGTTAGCTTGTTCTTTATTTCAATGTCGTTGGCTATAATTTGCTTACTTGTTTGTTTTGTTGATTAGGTTCCACTTATAGCATTCTCTTAATAAATAATCCCAGATCAGACACTGGGGAAAAAATGATTACAAGAGCAATAGAATTACTTAACATCTACTCTGTCTATTATAGGTTGAGCTGAATTAAGGTACTAAACAGTTAAAAAGGAGTGGCTCTGTGGCAATGAAATGATTGGAGAAGCAAGAGAATCTACCCTTCTTCTTGTAAAGAGACGCCCTTGTTCAACTGATGGTTCTTCCCCTACTAATAATTTTGTGATGGATCCTGAGGATTACCTAGCTCTACATTCACTCCAGGTCTCTTTAAGAGTGCTAACGTTAAAAAGGTAAAACCACATTTCCTGGGTGTGATTTGCAGTGATGTTCTGTGTGTGGTTTATGAACCTCTGATTAAATGTACTCACATGAGACTTGGACTCAGAACTGAGTCACGTGAGGGGAAAGGCAGAGCGTAGGGCACCCACCTTGCTGGAGCAGAGTTGTGTGGATTGGCACCTGGCAGCTTCATGATTCCATAGCTTTCTGATCAATGTAGAAGTGACAGCCACCCTTACTGGCCTGATTCTACAACATGGCTTGGGGCTCACTCCTGGTAACAAAGCCTGGACCCATTTCCTCTCATCTCCCAGCAGTATGGGAAGTATCAGCACTCCCTAGCAAGTACCATTCTATTTACACCAACCAGAGAAAATTCTGTTCTCTGCCGTAAGAATGCTGATTGATATATTGAATTGCCCATATTAAGCTTTCTTAAAGCCTATAACTTTAAAATTATTAAGACTAGAAAAATGGATAGTACTGCCTTTCTTCTGAATCTCTCTAGAGTCCATAGGAAGCGGCTGGAGACAAGAAAAACAAAGGGTTAAAAATAGCTCAAACTCATAAAGCTTGGATTGTTGGATCCTCAATGGTCATTTCACATTTTCTGATTTTCTTCTGCCTAAGGATTACTGGTTAAATGTCCACTTTCCCTTCCAGACTATAAACTCCATAAGAACAGGAGCCATAGTATTTAATCAATACTTTCTCTGTAATACCTAGCCATCTCTGGCTTATAATAGATATGCAATGAACATTGTATGACTGTCTGAAGAGGTAGAGGCAGGTAATGAACATTTCAAGTTAGGATGTGTATTTGTTCATTATTATCAATAGTTACCATTTATCAAGCAACTGCTAGAGAATGGCAATGTCCAATGGTAATTTTACATATGTTATTTGACCATTCTGTAGGGTAGACTGTAGTGCCTTCATTTTACACTTAAAGAAATTGAGTCTCAAACAGGTCAAGTATGACTCATAGTTAGGGGCTGTGCTTTTATTTAAACCCAAAACTGATTTCAAATCCCATTATATTTCAAAGCCTATCATCTCTCACATGTTCAGCTTAAGCACTTGGTGCCTTTCAGGCAGCTATGAATCTTCTCACAGTGGCTTGATTGTGTAGAAAACCCAGGATACCACAAGGTGTATCCACTTCTACCACACTTCTTGAGTCCATAGGCAATCCTTTGAAAAGGATTCATGGCATTCTGATACATTTATGTATGAAAATGATCTTTCTTGTAGGGGCTTCTCCTTTCCACCCATAGGGTCGTCCCCAGAAGTGGGGAGACCTACCCACACCATGTTCTACTGGAGGCTAAGAGGCAGGTTGTCTGCACTCTCAGAATGCCTTAGTGGTTCTGCCAAGCAAATTCTGAGGACACCAACACTAATTTTCTATGCAGGAATGCTTACAGAGAAAACTTATTTTGCCCAAGGACTGTTTCTGTAGTACAGTCATATTCACCTTGAGAACATGTTTGGACTCAACTTAAAAACCTCTTTTAAAAGCCAGTGTAACACAGAGGATCTTGGTTGGTTCTGTCACACTCTATTTTACATTTATATATTCACACTTTCATTTAACAAACATGTATATAGCCTCCGCTTTCTATAAGACACTGTATATAGCCTCCGCTTTCTATAGACGCTTTCCATAAGACACTATGTCGGGAGCTCCACTTAAATGTACTAGTTTTATGTCTCCAATCACTACAATAAAACTAGGAAGGTTAAAACACACCGCTTTGTAGTAAACATTTTGGTTGTTTCCATCTTTGGAACTTTGAACCCTGCTAATATGACTATAAGAAGAAGTTTCACAGCCCTGGCTGGTGTGGCTCAGTGGATTGAGCACCAGCCTGTGAATCAAAGGGTTGCTGGTTCAATTCCCAGTCAAGGCACACGCCTGGGTTGCTGGCCCTGTCTCCAGTAGCGGGTGCAAGAAGCAACCACACATTGATATTCCTCTCCCTCTCTTTCTCCAGCCCTTCCCCTCTCTAAAAATAAATAAAGAAAATCTTTTTAAAAAAGAAGCAGTTCCTTCCTTGTAGAAACATTTTTGGATGAAGCATAGTCATCAACATATATATACCTTGAACTTGAGTGTGACTCATCACGATCCAAAATGATATGTAAGTGTCCCTTGGCTGCATATCAAGTCACATTAGTTCAAAAACATGCCTGTGATATCCAACATAGAATTTAATATTTAAAATGTCATGTATTGTTTCTTTGATTTCTGAAGTTTCTTAGATCCTTAGATCTCATTACATTAACAAAATTTTGTTTCTCTTCTGCCTTCCTCATCAGAGTGCGGGCATGGATATAAAGAAAAGAAAATGCCCACCTCCGGCAGATTTTAAATGTAGTATTTTTGCTGGAGTCACGTAAAACATAGACCAATTTCAGCTGACCTTTTTGCCAGCTGTCCTCCTGAGATGGCAACTTGGATTCCAGCTGATGATTCATTATAAATTCAAGTCCAGGTGTAGAATACACTCAAGCAACGAATTAAAGCTCATTATTGTTATACCTGCAAGGAAAAGTCACTGCAGTTCAAGGTCTACTAGAAAAGTTATAACTTGCCCATAAAAAATTGGCTTTGGGCTAAAATACAGCATGTGACTTTCAAGTCCATAAGTACTTTAAAATCAGAAAACTCAATTAAGTACTCCTAAATTAAACAACTGCTAACTGGCAGAGAATTGAATTTTGATGTTTTAAGACTTCTTGCCAAAAGCTTGAGACACTTTAATGTTTAAAAATATAGTGAAAATGTAGTGCAGCAATTAGAGTAAGAGATCTGAGAAGTCAATTCATTTTTGGTTGCCAGACATCCCTGTCCCACCTCCCTGACTATGGGAGACACTTCTTAAATGCTTCTGCCTTAATGCTTCTCTAAATGGAAAAACAACAATATTTACCTTTTCCAAGAGCGTCAGGGAGCCAACTTAATGACTCTGACCCTCTTTTCAAGTTCATTAATGTACTCTCCTTAGGAAGGAGGCCAAAACAAAGTCTTCCATCTCCCAGGTCCTCAATGGTCATCGAGCACAGGCATTCCCAACCCTTGAGAAAACAGGAAGCCGCCATGACAGTTTTATTCCAGTCCGTCTGGAGAAAGAAAGGAATTTTTCCTTTTGCTAATTCCCAGCAGACAAGGGTTTATGTCTCAGAGAGAATAAAGGATTCAATAGTTTTACCAACCCAGGTTTGAAATTTAGTTCCCACTTTGTAGATGTGTGGACTGTTTTTGGTTTGTGAAGTCAGAATTGCTGGTTGTGAGAAATGACCAAGATGGAAGACAGAAGGTGCCTAGGGCACAGTGGACAATCAATGGCAGGTGCAACAGTGAACACCCAGTGAAGAGTCCATCCCTGTAACAATCTGGCTGGTAGGCCAGACTGGTAGGTCTTCTTAAGCTTTGGGAAGTCCTCCCAAACCAGAAAAATGAAATCCATGCAAGCAGCCAGCTTTTATCCTCATGCAGAGAAGCAGAAGGAGTGATTTGGAATGGGAAAATATACTCAAACATTGCTTTGGGGAAGAAGCACTAAGAATGAAGGGTGTTTTTCATATCCCAGGAAGATTATGTGAAGATTTCCCAACCAGTAGCATGACTTTTCTTTTCCTAAATAACAGCTTTAACAGTGATTTCTAATATAAATTTGCTTATTCAATAGGAGTACAATCTTCAACTCTGTATTTCTTATTAATACTCTAAGGAACAATAATAGTCAAAGCTCTGAAAGCTTATTAAGACTAACACCCAAATGTGGTTACATGCATTAAAAAGCCTTAGTAAAGAATATGCACTATCGATCCCACTCAGCCTTGGCTTTCCCAGAGGGCCCATTAAGGCACAGCATGTCATCACTGCAAATTCGTCCCCAGTTAGTCTCCTTTATCTTGGCACAAGGTGACACAACACTGAAGCTGGAATAGCCTGGAAATTGTTGAATAGTTATAGCCTCTTTTCTTCTTTCCATGTTTTATATAATTTAATTATATGGGATTTTTAATATTTGGTGTCTTATGTGCAAACAACAGTTTCTAAATTGGTTACAAGATGCAATAAAACATATGTCCTCATATAGTACAAAATATTACTTTATCTTCTTTCCTAGGGGCCCAATGAAGATAAATAATAGATATCAGGCCAAGTTAGATATGAATAAAATCGTTATGGTCCAACATTTTGTTTATCAAGAAAACTTTTAGATTATTCATGTATATAAAAATCCACCTCTCCTGCTAATTAGTTATAATTTTATTCCCTGATAAGCAACCCATCAAAAATATTTTAAGTATTTTTGGCTCCAGGGCACTAAATCAGGTTTGTTTTTCTTTCTCAGTAGATTTTTAAAGTTAAGTTGAAATTCATGGAATACAAAATCAGCTACTGTGAAGTGCACAATTCAATAGCATTTAGTACATTCATAATGTTATTCAACTATCACCTCTATCTAATTCCAAAACATTTTCATGGTGCCCAGAGAAAACCCCTGTCACATTAAACAGTTGCGTCCTATCCCCTGACCCCAGCCCCACCCCTAGATTCTGATGACCACCAATGTTTTAGTGTTTTAAAGTTGCTTACAACCAATTAAAAGAAGGATTTTCTATGTCTTTATCATGGAAACAGTAGTAGTGACCTGAAGCACCTAGTATATGGAGATTCCTGGGTCTCTGCCCAAAGATATCTAACACAATCATTCCTGACTGTCAGTCTAGAGGCCATTTCTCCAGTTCCTCCTCTGCCCCTAATGCAGGAGAGCTGATTGCTTGTTTTTATCAGGGAGGAAGAAGCCTAATAGGGTTATGGAGATGTAAAGAGAAAGCCGCTTTCAGTTTTCTTATTGGGAAATGACAGGGTACCAGGGGGAGTCAGGCTGGATCAGGGAGGGTTTGGAGGATGGTGTAGTATGCCTATATGCAGGAGTAGAGACATGTGCAGTGAGGAAGTTCCCACTGAAGTGTCATGTCATATTGGCAGGGAAAAAAGGGGAGAAGAAGGGAGGAAAGGTAGGAGAGGGGGAGGGAAGGAGGAAGGAAGTTGATCTCAGGGCACCTGGGATCACCTTTTGGCAGGAGAGCTGATTGCCCATTTTTATCAGGGAGGAAGAAGAAGAAGGCAGGTGCAAATGCAGGCAGCTTGTGGATGTGAAGTGGGAAGGTAAGGTGCTCCTTGACTGATGTTTTCAGCTTTCTCTCTGCAACATGATATACATCATTCGTTGCTAAGAGTGGGTGGTGGTGTGTGGGAGAGTCTGTTGTTTTGTAGAGGAGTGTGAAAAAGGTTTGAAGTTGCAGAGAATGAGAGCAAGGTTTCTAGAGAAGCTGAACAAGTTTGCAAGGCTGTGCTGAGGGTGTAATTATGAATGTACAGTAATTCTAGTTCCAATGGTGTGGAATTTTCTTAGTAGGCCCATCTCTTCAGTGTAGGCAAGGCAAAGCAAATGTGGAAGCTCACTCTTGGTTCAGGTTCACCAGGGAGAGGAGGGAGGGCATGTAGACATTTATAAAAGAAAATCCAGACTCTCTCCAGAAAACATTGAATTTATAGCAAAAAGCTTTACATCATGGGTAAAAATGATAGAGATTGTTTTTCCTATCCTCACCTATAGCTCTTTCTGTACTCCATTCCAGGCTCAGGGACAAGTGACAAATATTCCTTTCCCACAGGGTACATTTTTAACAGTCTTTAAAAATGTACTTAACCCTGACCAGCATGTCTCAGTTGGTTGGGCATCATCCCGGGGGGTAAAGGGTCACCAGTTGGATTTCTTATTGGGGCACATGCCTGGGTCATAGGGCCTGCTCCTGGTTGGAACACATGTGAAAGGCAACTGATCAATGTTTCTCTCTCACATCAATATTTCTCTCCCTCTCTTTCTCCTTCCTTTCCCTTCTCTCTAAAAATAAATAATTAAAACACTTTTAAAATTATAATAGATAAATAAATAATAAATGTACTTATGATGTTGGAAACAGCCTAAGTGCCCATCAGTAAATGAGTGGATCAAAAAACTGGTACATTTACACAATGGAATACTCTGTAGCAGAAAAAAAGAAGGAACTCTTATCCTTCACTACAGCACGGATGATATTGGAGAGTATTATGCTAAGTTAAATAAGCCAGACAGTAAAAGACCATATGATCTCACCTATAAGAGGAACCTAATGAACAAAACAAACAAATGAGAAAAATAGACCAGAGGCACAGAAACAAAGAAGGAACTGACAGGGACCAGAAGGGAAGGAGGAGGGAGATAAGGGAGGAAAGGAGAGGAAGAGCCTAGTCAAAGAACATGTATGAATGACCCATGGTCATAGACAACAGGGTGGGGATTTACTCGGGGGGTAGAGGGGTGGGGGGCAGGGGAGAACAGCAGGGGAATATTGGGACAAATGTAATAGAACAACAACAAAAAATAAGAACAAAATTTTATACAATAAACACAGTAAATTATAACATAAATAAATAAATTTAAGTGAACAGTTTTCTACCAAAAAATGTACTTATAAAGAGACAATTCACATAAGAACTAATGCAATTTGATGTGAAAAATGCTTCAGCCTCACTAGCAAAGGAATTAAAATATGTTTTCTAAAATACAACTAGCTTTGTCTCTTATAAAGAAGATGTATTTTTTTTTTGCATGTCCAGCCTCCCTCACCCATTTTACAACTGAATCCCTTCCCCTTCCCAACCTGACCCGCGAACAGGACTTTATCGCCCTCAATGCAGCTTTCCATATTGAATGACCCCACTAGGAACACCCGTGATCTTTCTTCCTACCACCTTCCTCTCCTCCTCAAGCAGGGGAATAAGTGACTTATTTGATGACACTGAGCTTTCCCACTTTAGACTCTTTTTCTCTTGCTGGTTTTTATGAGCCAACCCATCTGCAAAATATGTATGTCCCAGTTTACTCTCATGGCAAGGGACCTGTCTCACGGCAAGGGACCTGCCCCTGGGGGAGACCAGGAGTAACCTTGCTGCATCCTGTGATTAACTGTTGAACTCGGGTCTGAAGAATTAGCAAATCCACTTGGCCAATGTTGTAGAACCATATTTTCTAGGTTTATCAGTAATAAAGCTGATTTCTTGGTTGAAAAAAAAAATCTCCTGAAGTGCTATTGCAGGACAGAGCTCAGAACTTGCCTGGTTTATGGCGCCCTTAGTGTTTCTGTTATTTCGTCCTGCTGCCTCTAGGCCCAGAGAGATACCTAACAATTCTGTTTATCAAAGAGTTAGATCCAAACAACTTAAGTACTGATGTCCTCACAATTTACTAGCTATTTGAAAAATATATGCATAATTTGAAAGAAGAAATAATGTCCTTTTTATTCTTAGTCACAATTACTTACCAGTACGATGCACATGCCTGTTGGGCCCTACCTACACAGTTTCTGGAACCTTAGAACCGGACTATACCTCACCACCCTCATTTCTTGCTCTACTTTGACATCCATAAGAGACATATTTTTATCACAACAATTGCCAAAAAAAAAAAACTCAGCTTCACAAAGATATGTCATCAAAAGAAATGTAATGTGATCTCATTATGAAACTGTGAGCTACCTTGAGCTAACGGTTCATGTGCAGACACCAACCATCACTGTTTTTCTTCAGAACATTTACTCATTCCACCGTGCCCCTGTGGATTTCTTGTGGGGCTCCAGGGTGCTGTGGTGTGCAGTTTAGCACTGTGGACCCAGAGATGAGAATTCTGGTTCAAGTTTGGCACTTGCAGCGTTGTGCCCTCTGGCTTTCCCACCCCATTGCCACAGGAAAGATAATGCTGACACCAAACACAAACAAAGGTCACAAAAAGGAAACAACCCCAGCACCTCAGTTAAAGAGGCAGAGAACTTCCACATTATGGAGACGATAAGCAAAGACTAACGTTCCATCCCAGACCGGACTTCCAGGGGCAGGAATGATACGGGATACACACAAAGACAGTCAAACTGGGTCAGAACTACCGGTGTGAGCTCCCGCATGGAGAGTCACCCCCAGTTCCTTAGAGGAGAAGAGAGGACTGTATCCCCTTAAATATCTGTGCACACTCTTCTGATTTGCCTCAGAAAGGCAAGACAGTTACATGGAAAAATTATAGGTTTGGGGAATAAATGGACCAGATTCCCAAACCAGGTTTCTCATTTACAAGTTTGTGATCCTGGGAAGTTGTTTAACCTCTCTCCACAGCCCAACCTCTCAGGGAGGAAGCCAGAAGAATCAATAACCTAGCTTTATTTTTTCTCCTCTGCTCAGTTGCCTGCAGGCCTCCCCACCCCCATAGACTGAAGCCAGGCTGGCCAAAGCTGGCAGATGGGGGAGCCTACTCTTGTAAGCCATGCTGCGGGCCTCGCAGGGCACAGGCAGACAGAGAAGGGCAGAGAGTGGGTCTGAAGGAGTAACTGGACACTCAACAAACCAGTCTCTTATGTTTGATCATAAGAGGAGGCAGCCTGAGATTGAAGCTATCACCACAGAAGTCAGTAGAGAGACAAAGTACCTAGGAGACATGATAAGCAATTGTAAAGTCTACACTATCACTGGGCTTTCTCCTCTGCAAGGCAATGGGTTTCCATGTAGTTCAAGCCAGTTTAATTCATAGGAACTGTAACCTGCAGTGCCAACTATCTAGACTCAATGCTTTTTCAAACTGCGTGTGATAACCCATTAGGTGGGTATGAAATCAGTTTAGTAAGTTAAAACCAACACATTAAAAACAAAAGGGAAAAGATCAGAAGAATTAGAATAGAGTATATGAAAGCATCATACAATAAAAGAATAAGGATCCTTTCATGAAATTTATATTTTAGTTGTGTATGTACACATATACATGCACGCACACTAAACATGTAAATTTATTTCTGACCATGAGTCATAGTTTAAAAAAACCAATGAGAAGTCACTGTGCTAACTGACAAAGCATGTTGTTCTCAGGGATATTATGCATTTGAAAATCTGCCTAGCATTGAAAGCCTGCAGCTCATGTCTTGCGAGCACAGCAGTCTTTGCTGTGACACTTTCCAGAATTGTCTAGCTGCAGAGAATAGGACACATGGTTCAAGAGGCAATAGTTCTCTCTATGATAATAAAAATGTTTCTCAGTTATTTTTATTTTTTAATATCTGATGTATTTTTTAAAGTTGTGCCACTTTCTAAGCCAATATGCTGTTTCTACTTTCTGCAGATACTGAAGAATGATTTGAGTTCCAAGTTAACAGTAGCTGATTTTTTTTATCCTGTTTCTAAAACTCTCTCTAAGAAGACTGCTGAGTGTTTTCATCACAGGGCCTATCACAGGCCCTTGTAAAAGTCCTCCTGTCAGCCCAGCTTACTGTACCAACAGGAGCTTACTCTGGCAGTTCCAGCAAATACAAATCGCTCTCTGTTGCCTGGTAGTACAACACTAAATAGAATTTTGAGCTCATGTTTAAAAGATTATATTGTAGGGATTCCCCAGCCTCTCCTGACCTTATTATTTTTGTCTAATGATATGAAGCATTTAAAATTAAGGGGTTTAGAAGGTGTATAAGTGTTAATGCCCTTAGAAATGCTTTCGGCTGCAAGTAACAGAAACAAATAAAGACATTTCATTATTTTAGCTAACAAGTTGTCTAGAGGTAGGCAGTTCTGATTCCATTTTGAGGGCAATGACTAAAAGTGACCTCTAGGATTCAGACCCTTTTTTGTATTTCCTCTCTGCCATGTTTAGTACATTGTCTTTTATCCAATCATCATGTCACTTTGTAGTTACAGTATAGGCAATGTAGATACAAACAAGTCATCCTCCCTTACCTACTTCCAAGACAAGAAGAAAGGTTCAGGGTCAAAGGCCCTTCTCACAAATCTTTACAATTTAACCAGGAAGAAAATCTCTTCTAGAATTCCCCCTTCACCAACAGATTCCCTAATAATCTTTTCAGGTAGAAATTGGTTCCATACCAAACATTAAATCAAATACTGGCAAAGAGGAACCAAACTACTGTGACTGGCTAAGACCTGTGAGATTCATTCCCTGCAGATCACCACCTGCCTTGAGGTTTAGAGGTCTGAATAAAGTCAGCACTCTGTTGCATAAGAGCCCTTCATAATGCCTTCCTCCTCTCATCCCGCTGGCACAGTTGGACTGCCTCCCCAGAGCAGGCTAAGTGACGGTCGTAGTGTCAGCTCATTGGGAAGGCTCTTGGGAAAACAGATCATCTGTGTGCTCTCTCAACACTGGGTAAATTCTAAAAGCTGAGGAAACAGAGACAAATGACCTGACACTCTTAAACGTTAGCTTCAACAGAAGCTTTAACTAAAGACTTTTCATGCCAAGTGCCTACTAGAGTGAGGCTGATGCTGTACAAACCTCTAAACCTTCAGGTGCTTGAGTGAATTAAAACAAATGGCCAAGGACATCTCAGATTTTGATTTAATTCTCTGTACGTCTACATTCCACACAAGCTTAAGAGCGATTCCAAGTGTCTTTATTATGTGCACATTTATGTTAAAATACATGGACAGTAAAGGCTAAATTAGTTATTCACTTGGTTGGCACAAATCTAAAAATGCCTCTTTACTAGAATACTTCATTATTTGGAACAAAATACCATAAACTTCTGGGCAAATTCAAAACTGCTCATTTGCATAGTGAAAATCTTGCTTAGATGTTCTTATAGAAACAAGCTCGGTTTTTTTTTCCTTTGGTGAATTAAATCTATTTTGTACCTGAATACTAATTTGATTAGTGTTCCACTAAAATGTTCAAATTACCAGTTTTTTAGTTTAAATAGAACTATCCATCAGTCATTCTTGCATTGTCAAAAACTTAAAGAAGGTGTTATATGATGAACTATTGGCATAACTTATTTAATGTTTGAACTTGCCATGGACTAAGATGTCCATGTTTACAGACACTAGAGTCATAGGGCCAGTGGACATGGATGGATCGTTTACTCTAGGAGACACTGTGCTAGACATCTTCCAGCCATGTTCTCATTTAATTTGCACAAGTCTGGAGAGTAGGCATTATTTTCAAATTGTACATATGATATAACTTCTTAGGAATATTAGGTAATATTTCACAATTACCAAAATAATATTTTAAGTGTTAAGTATTTTGAAATTATTACTATAAAGCTGTTAGGTTGAACCGGATATTTCCACTTGCTTAGGTCCATGAAGGTTAGAGATATCATTCTCTTTATTTAGACTATTTGAGCTCTTTGGTGACAAACAAGGAAAACAGATTCTGGTCAACCCAAGTAAAGCTGAAACACATTGGAAGGGCATGGGAAAGCTCATAGCATCAAGGGTGAAAACTGGACCATTGGAAGAAAAAAAAACACAACAATTCCCAGCATCCAGGTAGCAGGAAGTAATGGACCAGCCTCTTCAGGAAAACACCATAGACATGATCGACTCTGGTCACTTCCTGTTGGTATGGCTCACAATTGGAGTTTCTGGGAGGTTAAATCTGATTGGTCTACCTTGGGTCACATGCCTTCCTATTTTCCAGTGGGAGGGGTCTTGATTATTAACAAAAATAGGGGAGAAGAAATTTGTTAAGGGAAAAGTAAGGTGCTGTTTTCAGAAGATGGAGGAGGGGATACTGGATGAGTAAAAACACAGGATGTCTACAATAATACATGACAGAGCTGGTATTCAAACCTCAAACCACTCCAGATCTTTTGTTTTTAACCATTTTTCCAAATTACCACATCAGGGTTGGCACAGCTATGTACAAACTCAGTGGTAATACCAACACTCACAGAAAGGTCCCCAGGGGTCCAAAGCAGGTCTTGCTGATGGGTTTGGCATCTTGTCTGCTGGTCTTCATTGTGCCATGGCCTGCTTGTTAGGGAGCACTGTTAGAAGCCAGGCTGGTCTAGTTAGGCAAATCTGGGATCACTGAATTGTTTCAGTGGTCAGTTCACAGTTCAGTTGTACAAGTGTGTACTTCCTATTTCCAGCAGGCTGGTAGCAGAAAGCTAACGTTATTGCTGCTCTTAATGTGATCCAGCAGGGTCATTCCTGGTTTATTGTTTCAGTATCAGCTCTAGGAAACGAAATATCAACTTATATTTTTTAATATTTCCAAGTTCTTTCTTGAAGTAAAGATTTATTTTCCCACAAAATTTCTGTGACTTTATGACTGTATAATGAGACAACTTAGGTTAAATATCTTGCTTTTTAAGTTAAAGGTGTGTTTCGAATTGTAAAATAGCCACCTGAAAGTCCCTTTGATGTGTTTAAATCCTCACCATCTAAAACCTTTATTCTTTATTCTTTGAAGCTGTAACATGCATTGTTTTTGAGATGCCTGAAGGCTTTATTAGAGCTATGAACCAGGCATCTTTTTTCTTTTCACATATTATATATGTTTTAGTCTAAGTTGGTCTTGGTGAGTAAAATTAAGCAACTAAGTGTGTTAGCAGAAGGAAGGAGGGAAGGAAGGAAGGAAGGAGGAAAGGAAGGAAGGAAGGAAGGAAGGAAGGGGGAGGGAAGGAGGGAGGGAAGGAAGGGAGAGAGGGAGGGAGGGAAGGAAGGAAGGAGGGAGGGAGGGAGGGAGGAAGGGAGGGAAGGAAGGAAGGAAGGAAGGAAGGAAGGAAGGAAGGAAGGAAGGAAGGAAGGAAGGAAGGAAGCAGAGAGGAAGGGAAGGGAGGGGAAAGGTCAAGAGGGGATGAGAGATGAGGGAGGAAGAAGAAAAGAAAAAGTAATAATACAAGAATTATTTTCACTACCGTTTACTGAGCCTGTCAGGACAAGGAGTACCAAAGACAATTACTGCTAAAAATCAGTGTAATTTGTGGAGATAATGAAAGGATAAAAGGGGAAGAAAAGGAAGCATGGCACTGCTCACACAGAAGGGATTCTGGCTGTACTATATGGAAGGATTTACTAGGAATCCATTTGTTGTGTTTAAAAAGACTAGGGCTTCTGAAGGTTCGGTGACTTATCCAGAAGAGGGGCTAAGGATGTCGCTCTACATCTAGACAGTGGAAATTTACCATTTCACAGCCGTGTGATCAAATTCAAGTAATGTCATGTTACTTCTGTGGGACTCAGTTTCCTCAGATGTAAAATAAGAATAATAAAAACCATCTAGTACATATTGCTTGTGTGGTGGTGGTGGGGAATAGAGGAATAGAGATAACACTTCTAAGGTACCTAGAAAGGTGCCTGGACTTTATATTTTATATGTATGGGTAGGAGACTATGGAACCATGAAAGTCATGTTGTAGAAACAATATCTATTGGCATGTGAAAATATTTGCTATAGATAGTATATGCAGCATGAGTCTAACTTTATTTTTTATGTTTTATATATATAGATAGATAGATATAAATTCATTAACAAAAGAAGCATATATAATATGTTAACAGTGATAGGATTATGGGTATTCCATGTTTTATTCCATTATGTTATTTTATATTTTCTAAATTTTACCTAATGAATCCGGCTGATTTTACCATCATGGAGAAAAAAGTCACTATAAGTACAACTAGTATTTTTTAAATGGGTTTCTTTCAACAGAAAAGATGAAGTCAAGTAGACCTTTTCATTTTTATGATCAAGATTAAAAAAAAACTGGCCAGATCACAGAAGAGTTTTAAAAATCTGCAGTTCAGTGAGAGTGCCCATAGGGAAAGGCAAATAATGTGGGATTTAAATCCAAGTGTGTGTTTGCATCTTAATGACAAAGCAGTAATTGTGTGACCTTATATAAACTACTTAATGTCTGTAACCTCAATCCCCCATTTACGAATTAATGCTGGTGGATGCCTATTGTAGAAAAGAAGTGAGTAAGTGAAGAGTTAGGCACACAGCACCCATTCAATAATGATCTCTTTATCTTACAAAGCTGCTAATTTATCATCTTCATTACTCATTAAATAAAAACATGAGTATTTTTATATAGCTTCCTTGCCATAAACTGGAATTTAAGTAAGCTCATGATTGCAATAAATAACCCAATAATCTGTGTTCTTTTTATTAGTGTTTGAGTCTAAAAGATGAGAATGGGCTCTATGTTTTTAAGAGATTCTTTCCACCTGATCTTTGTTATAACTCCTGTCTATGTGATTTTAAAAAGAAGGAGGAGGAGGAGGGGAAAACTAAGACTCAATTTCTTTAGGAAAAGAATGATTTACTTTTTTTAAAAAATGAAGTAATAGTAATTATATTATTTAGGGGGCATCTGACTCAGTGGGTCTAGAATAGAGTCTATGATTCTGTTTTCAACAGGCTTCCTAGAGGTACTCATGCCACTGGTCCATGGATCACTCTTTGAGTAGCTGAACTGAAAAGTGTTTGAGACCCTGGCTGGTGTAGCTCAATGGGTTGAGCACAAGCCTGTGAACCAAAGGGTCACCAGTTTGATACCTAGTCAGGGCACATGCCTGCGTTATGGACCAGGTCCCCAGTAGGTGACTCACAAGAAGTAACCACACATTAATATTTCTCTCTCTCTCTTTTGCCTTCCCTTCCCCTTTCTCTAAAAATAAAGAAATAAAATCTTTTTTAAAAAAAGAAAAGTGTTTGGGGTATAACAGTGTATGTGGTCTAAATGCTCCCATGTTCCAGGGGACATGGATTGAGGAAAAAAATGGCTTATAATTTCAGTCCCCCATTCTACCCACCAACCTAACATTGTTTTTAACATTTCTGAGCTTCTGCTCATTCCATTCCTGATGACTTGCTTTCTAAAGTCCATCTCTGCCTGCTAAGATGCTACGTCTCCTCTGAAGTTTATTTCCAAAGCTTTGTCTTCTGGGGCTAGACCTGCCCAGTGCATGGCAATAGCCAGGTCCCTAAACAAATCCCTTTAGGCTGAGTAGGACACCTCTGCTCCCATTGGCTCCTCTGCGCATCCTTATTTGACTCACCTGCTCAGTGCCCATCAAAGGACCCTAGAGAGAACTTTGTCTCGGGCAGAATGCCCTTTTAGGCACGTTCATCTCAATAAGGCACTTCTCAGTCAGACTCTGCAGTGCTTCAGGTCACTGTAGTCCACCTGGACCAGACAGGTCAGTGGCTTTTTTATCCTTGAACTTTTGCAAGATCTTTTGATTTCATTGAGTGGGGATCCCTATAAAAACACAGAATGATGTGCAAATACCCAAATAATATAGTAGCATTTAAAAGCTGTTTTTAAATTTATTTGTTTATTTATTTGTTTTTATTGTTGTTCTATTATAGTTGTCCCAATTTTCCCCTCTTGCTCTCTCCTGCCCCCCCCCCCACTCCCACAGTCAATCCCCACCCTGTTGTCCATGTCCATGGGTCATTTATTTATAAAATTACCACTGTGCCATTGAATGTCCCTTTTACCTGTCAAGGGCAGACTCAAACTCTATGTCAGGAAGGTGAATAAGTGAGTGGAGGTGGTCGGTTAGGGCCAGCCTCTTGGCAAGCCAATGATTCACCTGAGCGGGGCAGAATCCCGCCCCCTCCCACAAGGGAGCGCCCCCCAGGGCTACCAGATTGCTCCGACACAGGAACTGGATTTTTATATGAAATCTCTTACATCAACAAATTTGACTTTTGGTTATTGTTGTTGTTTAAGCTTTGTGAAAGCCAAAGCAAACAAATCTATGGGCCAGACGCAGCTGGTTGGGGGAAGACAAGAAGGAACACGTGATATTTTGCATTTGATTTAAAGTAACTCTGCTTTTAAAGTGATTTTCACTTCTAGCTTATTAAAATCAATCAGAGATGAGTTTATGCACACCCATGCCTGACATTGTCTGTGCTCGGCAACGGCTTCACTCTTAAGCTGAGATGTTGCAATAGTGTTGAATCTTGCTCAAGATGCTCTTAGCTCTCACACATAAAAACTTAACATATCCAGAAACACCCAGAAGCATCTGGGAGGTCTGGTTCTTATGTCTGCATCAACTGTTAGAGCGTTGTTTTTCCTGGCCTTCTTTTCGTAAAATAACAGCAATGTAACATGAAGATTCAAGACAGTGGGGTGAGCCCATCTGGCTCTGACCAACGCCTGTGTGGACAGTGCAGCATCTGATTCCGATTCTGATGGGGCAGCAACTTCTCAAGTCCGGCAGGTAATATGAAGGGCTCTAGATATTTAGGTTTAGAATGCCAAAAAGAAATCTATGAAACTTGCCCAGGTTGAACAGCATGTGAAAAGGAGAAAATTGTGAGTGCACATATTTCTCTAACCAACAGTATCCTAAAAATCAGATTCTACACCTATAAAATATGTTCATGTGCCAAAGCATTGTTTTTATTGCTTCCATTTTTGCTTCCCCTTCAGCCCCCCATTTTATCTTTATTTTTCAGATGGGAGAACAACCACCAATATATCTGAAATAATGACCGCACATCTCATGCTTACTCAATACAACTTCAGTAAATATTTGTCAATTGAACAATTGATGAATACATTAATTTAAATCACAGAAGTTAAGCATTGACCTTTTTTGCTCTGCTCTATATACTAGACAATAAATCAGAGGTACTCAGTTAACAATAAATAAATAATGAATAAGCAAGAGGTTTACAACTCCTTCTGGTGACGAATGTGAGCAATATAAAATTTCCAGTGTAAGAGGTATTATGAGGACATATACTAGAAGGATTTGATCTAGTTAGGGATGCCAATAAAAGCTTTCTGGGGAAAGAGATAAAGGATGTATGGGGCTGCTCATTAGGAGAGAAGGGTAGAAACAACATTTCTTGCTAGGGATCAGCAAAATATGACCAGTGGTTCTAACCAGCCCATCATATGTGTGTATAAGTAAAATTTTCCTCAATCACAGCCATGCTCATTCATTTACATATTGTTTAATGGCTGCCTTTGCAGTACGATATAATAAGACAAGGTAGTTGGGACAGATACCATATGGTTTGCAAAGTCTAAAATATTTACTATCTGGACCATTAAAGAAAATATTTCATCAGCCCAAATTCTAGGCAGAAGGAATAGGATATGCAAAAAGCCCTGGGCCAGAGAGAGGACAGAGTGTGGGAACCACTGGCAAGGCTAATATAGTCAGTGTGGGGAGAGTGAGGTGAGAGATGCTGAGAGATGGTAAACACGGTGAGAGGTAAAGGTAGAGAGGTGGAGGGCCCAAACTGCAGCGAATTGTAGTAAGGAGTTTCAGCTTTGTCTCAGAAGCAACCTGAACTTTAGGCTGATGGAGACAGAAAGGAGGTGGCAGAGTTGGCATGGTTAGTTCCCAGGGGAAGGCCACTGAAGCCACACTGTGAAGAAAAGGTTGAAGGAAGGCTAAGTGGGATTCAAATATGCCCCTTACACGAGCCTTGAAGGAGACCAATGTGTGGGGGCAGGAAACTGCTGTAGCAACCTCCAAATTTCAAAGATCTACCATAGCAAAGGGGAATTCCACACTCATGTCACAGCACAATATTGATTGGAGGTTGACTGTCCCTGCCCTAGGCCATCAGTGTTCTTGAATTTCCCAGCAGCATCTGCGGGAAGAGAGCCAAGTTGGGGTAGGGAGGTTTCTATGGGGCGGGCCTGGAGGGACACACGTCACTTCCACTTACATCCTTGGACAAACCTCAGTCACATGACCACATCTGACTGCCAGGGAAAGTGGTCTGACTGCATGCCCAGAAGGAATAGAAAAGCCTGGACAGGGTTGAGCACTGTAATCTCTGAAACACCTGAGCCTACGCTGTGTAAACAAGAAACAGCAATGAGGGAGATTATCTCCGTGAGCTTCCCTGGGAAATTCAGTGGATGAACAGCGATGGAACTTCACAGTCACATTACTTCCTCCCAGGCCAGCAAAGCATCCCAGGCCAGCAAGGCGTCTCGAGCCAGCTAGTCAGTCACACCGGAGCTTGTGTCCACAGCCCCACCCTCTCCCTGACTTCCATCCACAAAGCCCACTGTGGGGGAGCTGCACGACAAGAAGGGGCCCCTGTTTCTCCACGTCAGATCAGATAAGCTCCCTCTCTGCAGAAACTCTGCGGCCCTGAGGAAGCCACTGCCATCAATGAGTAAAGTCTTTGCAAGGGACAGTAGTGGCTCCTGGCCTAACTGTTTATTGACAACAATGAAAAATGATCAGTGTTGCTACTAATTTTAAAAAGCAAATATTCAAAGTAGAGCTGCTTCAATCATATATATATGTATGTATATATAATCATGTATATATGTGTAGTATATATATACATCTATATCTGTCTATGGTATAGATATGAACTTCTTGGTATATTTTTGTCTTCAAACGGTATTTTGCCGACTGCAGGTCACCGTGCATTAGTGGGTCACAAATCAACTTAGTAAATTACAGCTGTCATTTTAAAAAAATAAAATAAGGATTTAGAATGGGAATAAAAGGGAGAAAACTGTACTTGAACAATGATTAAAATAAAAAATAGAAAATAAATAAATAAATATAAAAAAGAAATTAAAAAATAAAATAAGAGTTTTAAAAATATCAGATCACATCACACATAGTAAGAAAATTGACTACTTGGTGAAACCTTTCTTTAGATACACCAGAAAAACTGGATCGCAATGAAAAAACATGTTTCTTATTGCTGGTTTGGTCAAAAAGGTTTGTAAAATAAATTGATACTCCTGTTACTAAGTGCTAGTTTTGAACTTGTGCTTCCAGGTAGTTTTTTTTATCTATAGATAATCTATGCATTATATGAATTGATCCCCTCCAATTTTGATGTTTGTTAAGATCATTGTTGTGTTTTTGAAGATGAACACAGTGATAAATTCACTTTTTCTTCTCTCAGAAAATAAAGGAAACATTTAGTGTATAATAAACAACTACATTCAGTGAAAGATACCTCCCAAATCTAAAAAAAAACCCTCAAAAGAAAATCAGTTGAAAAGAAATTCAACAACAGGACACAAATTAGTGGGCAAAAGGAATCCATCACCAAATCCTGTTTCATTCTCCATGTACAGTGACCAGACCACTGACAGAAATTTCAGTGCCAGACCTAACATTTTTGTTGCTGCATAATAGTTTCCATACAATATCCTGATGACTGTCAATTTGGTTTTGGGGAAACAAAACAAATGCCTATGCAGTTAAACAACTTTGTTCCTGCACCACACCCACTGCGCATCCCGGTGACCCTGACAACCACACACACACAGAGCCCACAGGTGCCCATCAATGATTAAAGCTAAGCAACCAGAGACTTGATCTTGCCAGTGTTCACTGAAATCCAACTTACTTATGAATCCACCCAGTCACAAGGTCACAAGAGTTATCAAAAATTTGGGGGTTTTGTTTAGTAATTAGAATAAATACTAAGTAGTTAGTTAACCAAGATATCATTAGGAAACATTTCTCACTGTTGTTTTATGATTATCCTACCATAACAGAGGGGGAAAGTGTGGACCTCCTGTGTGAAGTATCCAGTTTGTAAAGGCATGGGCTGAGCTGAGCCAGAGAGGCTGATCCATATTTTTGTAGTATTCCCTTGGGCAATACACTGCAGAGGTTCAGGGCTGGGAGGGACACACAGGTCATTTGAACTTTTCACCTTATTGATGAGGAAAATTGGTTTTTGTCCATCAATTGAGTGTACTCTGCTACTGTATGAGGTGGAGCCCCTGAGTTTTACAGGGTCTTCAATTCTAATTTTCCGAGAAATGGAAGGGGGACAATCTAAGCAGCTGCGACTCTGCCTTCCACCAGGCTGGGTCTTTCTGGGGCAGACTGAGCAGGCATCGTGCTTCATGCTGCAGGTTCTGTCTCACAAGCAAGGCAGCTCGGCAGGTGAACCCAACAGATGGTACCGACACACTTTACTTCCTACTCTCATCCAAGGGCAGTGTGAATCGCCACTCCTGCATTTTAAGGAGAGGCTGTCCTTGCCTTGCACGCACTGAACTTTTCTATACCGGCGTGTGCTTTCATTTATTCACGAAACATTTACAATATACTGAGCACATGCTGTGGTCAAGAAGAGTGCTAAGCCCTTCAGAGAGAACAACAGTAGCAAAAGACAGGGTAAAATGTTATATGGGATACCCTAAAGCTATGCATAAGGTTAAAATTAAATTATATTTATTGCATCTGTGTATATTATATAGATTCAAAGATTTCAGACTCACACAAAAATTATCACCAGCCAACTGAATGTTTTACCAGCTGGTCCCATGTTTTCTATTCACAAAGATGTCACTGGAAGCAACTGGAAAGAATTCAAAAACTTGGCTTGGTGCCCCACTTGTACTGTTTATTAGCTGAGTGACCTTGAGCAAATTTCCCAGTCTCCCTGATCATCAGTTGCACTTCTCAGCAAGCTTGATGGCACTTACAGCTTTGTCAGAAGGACTAAGATGAAGCATGAGAGCAGAGTGGCTAAGAAGCAAGTTACTTCATCTCTCTGTGCTCAGGGTCTTTGCTTGTGAAATCAGGATAATAGAATTTATGTTATGCAATTGCAGTGAAATTAAACAAGAAAATGACACATTCAAAACTATTTAATAAATATTTTAGTTGTATGAAAGAGTCACATGAACTATAAAATGCTAGATAAAAGTGAAATACTATTAACTGTTAAAGTGAAGTTCAGTAAAAAGAAAAAAAAAGAGTATTGGACCACAGTCATTCCAAGGTGGTACATACCCAGGCAAATGGCACATTTTCATCTCAAGCGTTCAAGCTTTGTGCTGTTTGGAAAGTTCAAGTACATGACTCCTCTTTGGTTGTAATGTTGTATACCTCTCCAGCCCAACGAATGTTCCTTTTTGGAAACTCTCCTCTCATCTTTCTTTTTAGATCACTTCTCAAAGCATAATTCCTTTAAGGACCAACTCTAACAGTGTATGTTAGTCCTGTGTATATACAGAAAAAGAAGAGGAAATGATACCGGGTTTCCATTTTAGTCCATGCATATTATTATATTCTTTACAGCAGTAAGAATAATATTCAGTATTTCCCATCTTTAAAATGTCACATCTTCATAATTAGTAAGGGAATTTGGAAATGGAGGTTTAGCTGGGTAGAGGGGAATTACCTTTCAGAATTTGAAATTACAGAGTAGGCTCAACACCGTTTTCTTTGGGTGTGAACCCCGCTCCCCTCACTGTTAATGGGTGCTGAAGAATTCCTGCTCCTGTGACCATTGGAAATTGAGTGTTAGCTTATCTCTAGACCCATTTTTTAAGTGGTTTGATTCAGGCAAAAAAAATACATTGACTACTTTATTTTATCTCATTCATTCAAATGACTGTTTTCAAAGCAACCAAGGGTTTGTTTTTTTGTTTTTGCTTTTTTTGCTGTTGTTAGAATTCCCTCAGTTTCCCTTTATACAATACTTCGTATGTGGAAACAAAAGTTAGTATCTCCTTTGGTGGAAGAAAATGAGTATGACTAAAGTATGAGCGTTCCTCAAATTCAGACTTGCTCAGTCCGTAGTAAGCAAGAGTATGTGAAGAAGCGTGGGCATTTAGCTTAAATCTGTATGAAGAAAGTGACTACCCACGCTTTTAAAATACTGGTCTTATGATTTTTTAAATTAAAAAAGGAGAAAGAGAAGGAGAAGGAAGAATATGGAGGAGGTGGAATTGGAGGAGAATAACAACCTTGTTGCAAAATTTGGAAAGATGCAAATGAGAATCAGGTAAAATTTTCAGCTAAAGTAATACTAATATGCACTTCTGTGCCTGCTGCATATTTAGAAGACAATTACCTTGGTTTTCACATTTTCTGGTGAGAAGTTCTATTCTGACTTAGCTGTCCTGGCAACACCTGCATCTGTCGTGCAATATTGATGAACCTGAGTTGGGAGCTGCTAACACTGTACCACTCTCTGTGGATAATAGGGCACGCATAAATCATTGAAACAAGGCAACCAGAAACCTGAGCTCCCCGTCCTCCCTGGGATCAGATTCATTGATCCGCCCACCAAGGTCACTGACCTCGATTACTCAGAGCCCAGCTACTAAAATGATTAATTGATCTATTCTCTCATTTCACTCATTTCATTTAAAGGGGGAAAAAGTGTAAATATTTCCAATGAATTGACCCGTAAACAATTGTACTTAGCTTGCTGCCTCCTCTAAGACACTTATTAATACTATGAGAAGCATCAATGTATACCACAGCAGAGGGGAGTGAGCAAAGAAACCAAAGCTTTTCTTACACATTTTCCTTATATTAAATAACTTGTTACCCCAAGTTTAATCCTCTCTCTATAATCTTTCATGTTATTTTAGCTCAAAAGGTATATAGTTATATGAATTGAAAGAATACACTGGCAGATATGGATATAATTGGATTTCTGTAGAGGAAATACTTAAGACATTTTAAAAAATGTGTTTGTTTTTATAGTCGTCAATGGATGTTGAGCAAAACATAATTTCTCTCAGAACTTCAGGTGAATGTTCTCTATTAGAACTTTCCTGCAAATGATAATGCCTTTTTCATGGAATGATAAGCATAGAGAAAATAATAAGATCATATGTATAAACTAACTTATTTTTATCATAGTGGCCAATCACCAAAGAATCTAATCACTTTAAGTATCCAGACAGTGTCATGCAATATTGCTAAAGATTATTGAAATTGATTATACAAAGTAGCGTGCTGCTAAATGTTTGACAACTGTTCATGGCATGGGAGCCCGGATTTGCCGCTGTGCTGGTATCTGTTGGTAAGAGACACGCACTGCGACTGATGGCAAACTAGCAATGCAAAGTCACTGAACGCAGAATTAGATAGAAGTATGTTGTAGGATGGGCCAGAGTTAGCAAATAAAAAGCCAGAATGCCCAATTGAATTTAAATTTCAGATGAACAAATAATTATCTTAATACAGTACATTTCCATGTAATATTTGGAACACATTTATATAAAGAAATTATTCGTTGTTTATCTGAAATTCAAATGTAACTGGGCATCCTGGATTTTATCTGGCAATCCTAATGTCAATACTATAGACATAAATAACCTCAAGTGCATAAATAATAGTCAAATGGAATGATAGGTTTTAAGTATTTATTACCTTTCTTTTGAACATGATTTAAATTTTAAGTTTACATAATTTGATTTTTAATCATGACTTAACTGATGACAACTGGCTGGTGCAATTGCTGAAAGTTTAACAATCGTCTTTGACAGCACACCTCTGATATCATACTTAACCATAATAGTTCTACACCGGAGAACCAGATTATGAAAAGGCCATGAGAGCACAGATTTTAAGTGTACTACACCTCACAATATTACTATGATTTCAGAACAGCTTCTAAACAGAGCTTTGTTAGATTTCACGTGAAGTAAATTTCACCACACTGAACCATCCCAACCCCCCACCACCCCCCAACTCCCATCCCCGGGGGACATTTCTGTGCAGCAAGGAAGAATGCATCTTCAGCCTTCTTCCTTTCCATTTTCAGGGATTTGTATGGTAGCCAGCCCTTGGTAGAACGGGGTGTTTTTAATGAAAAAGCTCTTAACTTCAAATCTTCTGCCATTCTTTCTGTTTTCTTTCCTCTTTTCCTGTGGGACTGCATGGAGGCCTAAAGAAAAGGGAAATTTGTTTTTGTGTCTAGCTGGGCACTTGGTCAGATATTGGTAATACAGAGATAAAGGAATTTCGTTTGGAATAAAGGTGACCAGTTCGCTCGGAACCCCAAAGTAATAGAATTAGGAGTGTGTGGGCTTGCAGTTAGCGAGAAAATATGATTAAAATGAGCATTTAGAGAACTCATCTATTGAGGAGACCCAAATAGTAGTTTACCTAATTTTTTAAATTAAATAATTAAACAAATAAAACAGGTGTCCTTCACTTTAGTCAAACATTATGCTCAAAGGGATTTTCAAAATAAATTTCCTTTTTGGCACTTGGGGCATTGCAATGTTACAGTTCAAAAAAGTTGTGCCGTGAACGACCACACCCTGCAGATTCCTTTTCATTAGCCTAGGTTTTATTTCAGGTTTTCTTCAGGTGAGGAATCCTCAGTACAAACTCCATTTCATATTATAAATTTATGTATAACCTAATTTTATTCTCAGTGAACATTTCCCCTAAATGTTAACTTCAGTTGTCCTGGGAGCACATAAAAAATATACTAAATGTGACATTAAAAACAGTAGTTTCTATTTTATGTCAGTGCCCATACCTGATAACGACATCTGCATGACAAGTAACAAATTTGGGTATGAACAGCAGTAGCCAGCTAGGAAGGTCTAGAATATAGCTCCTTTTAATAATTTTCTCATTGCTAACATTGTGTCAGAAATAAGAACAGTTATTAAATATGTTTGAAGTCTCTTTTATTAATTTAAATAGTGACACCATAAAATATTCCTATAGGATCTTCATAGTAGTTTATAAGCTTTATTTAGTTTTCACTTCAAAAAAGTTCTAAAAGCTAAATAAAGCTTTGACTATACCAGGAGGCTGTTATATTATTGATAATAATTGAGCTAGACAGAATTAAGTTAATTTACCAGTATAACAGGGTCTTCAGACCTTCTTCTAATCTCTGGATTGAACTGTTACTGATTAGTTCATAGGTGCATCCTAAAATTAGTTTTAAAGATTGAAATATTTGTCAAGCTCTCTGTGTTACCTAGGACACTAAGTGGTGGAAATGAATCTTTCTAGCTTTTCCCTTTATAAAGTTAAATGTATTCCACTTTTCTCAGTGAAATAGAAGGAGTAAAAGTAAAAGAGAGATGAAAAATTTGGTCTAAATAGAAATGTAGAAAGCTAGTTCAAAGTTTCAGATAAAATGTTTTATAGATAGTGTGGAAGAAATAAAATGGTAAAAATGCAAGGGAAAGTGAAAAGGCGTGATTGGATTTATGACTTTGCCTCATTTGTATGTAATAATACAGTATTACTGTTGTTGCTGTTGCTATTTGCTCCCACTAAAAAGAAATGACCATATTTGAGACTTTTTCTCATTCATATATACCAGGGTTGTTATGGTGGCCACTGTTGTTATTTGCTCCTGTGAACTTTTACTCAAGCCTACCAAAGAGGCTGTAGCACTTCAAATTGTGCAATAATACAAGGCCACCAGGTGATAACCAAGGATCCCCAATCCACCACCCATCTGGGAGGCTCTGGGAGGCTCTGGCAAGCCACCTTGCATCTCTGAGTCTCATTTGTCTCTGCTGGACAGTAGAATACTGGAACATATATTCCCTAAGCTTTCTCTTTAAAATGATAAAACCCTGTGACTGTGAACTCAGGCATTAACAGAAGAACCAGAAGATGAGCTGCTTTAAGTGACTCAGCAACTTGTCTACAGTTGGGATGGTGAATGATAAGACCTAGGCAGCCCTTTCTTAGTTCTGTTTCGTTAGATAAAAGCCCCATTAATGTTGTTTTTTTCCCATCCAAACTTGGTAGGAATTCAGAATATTAACACATGTTAATTTAATGGGGTGGGTAGGCAGAAAAGTTTCATATTTTAAAGAAACTTATCTCAGAATAATGGATGTGTTATAGTCACAAATGTTGGAAATTATACCCTTTGCCAGTTCGACTTTAAGGTAATCCATCAACTGAAAAATCTACAAGGGGGCGTATAGTTTTTCAAAATTACTTCAGGGAATACACTGGAAAAAATGTAAAAACTTCTGCTCTAAACAGTCTTATCTTATTTAGTGCTTTATTTGTTATCCCAAGCATAATGCCAAGCACACAGCAAATCCTCAGTAGGCCATGAAGAAAAGAGCTGGGGAAAAATGGGGACCTTGCAGAAATCTCCCAGGTGAGTAAATCCTCATTGTTCTTCACCACCTATTACACAAATTGTGCCCAAAACAGTAGCCATTTTGATATTCACTGAACCTCTTGTGTTTGAGACAGCACGCAGCCCTTTTCTGACCATTTTTCCAACCACGACAGTTCAGACCGACCCTGATGAGGACCAGCGTCCTCGACCAAGCATGTCATCCAGTCCTTAGTTAGGGTGTCCTGAAGCTCTACATACACGAGGTATGGCAGTTAAGAGGGCTGAAGCTCAGTCTTTTTCACCCCCAGCAGAGAAAAGGAAGGAAGGAAGGAAGGAAGGGAGGGAGGGAGGGAGGGAGGGAGGGAGGGAGGGAGGGAGGGAGGGAAGGGGGAGGGAAGGGGGGAGGGAAGGGGGGAGGGAGGGAGGGAACACAAAAATAGAGGCCTGTGTGATAAGTTGAAATGCTGGGTAAGTGTGAGGCGGTTAGGAACATAGTTCTCTTTTCCTTGTGAAATTACGTGGATGAATTCCAGGGGTCCATAAATTCCAGAGAAATAGTGGTGTGTTTGTATAATTATAATCTAGAAAGTACATATTGCCAGTTATGTTAATGGGTTTTCTTTTATGGTGAACCAGTAATTGAAAGCAATTTTAAAAAAATTAGATGTTTGTTTTGTAAGCCAGTATTTTCACAGCTGTAACTCTTCTAGAATTAAAGTTTTCCTTTTCTTTTTGCTTTACAAGTGCTATGCTACTCAAATCTAGGAAATAAAAAGCAAAAAGCAAAGTTTTAGTTCATTGGTGAACATCTTTAAAAAGTTAAATTCCTCAGTGCAATGCATTCTTAGTCATAATAGCTTAGTGGTATTATCCTTTGAAAAAAAAATCTTTCCCCAACAACTCTGTTTTAAGAATTTATCTTGTATAAAGATGTATTTTCAAGGAGGTACACTGGAAAAAAAACAAAAAAAAAATTTTAAAAAGCTCAATAATTGGGTATTGGATGAGTACATTAGAGAATTTCTATATGCTACAATATGCTACTGTTTAAAAGACTAAGACAACTGCTTTTGTGGAGATCAAAATATATTAAAGCAAACTAAAAAAAACAAGTAGTTAAGCCAGTAAGTGCCAGGCCTACCACCTTAACTATGATTCCTGATCCAAATGAGAGAGATGGCCAATGGAGCCCCTAGTAGATGCACCAACCAAAGACCCAGCAGGAAGCAAATGGCACGCTCCAGGAGGGTTTATTTATGAGATATGGGCAGATGTGGGGAAACCACAGAACAACAAGGTGTTCCTGGGCTAATCGTACCAGGCGTTACAACCTATAAGCATAAAGGGTCAAGAGGAGGGAGGTGAACCCAATGGGAGAGAGGTGAACCCACACCTGGAGAGGAGCTGTGACCTTGGGCCTTTGGTGGTCTTATGCCGCTAGCTCAAGGCCAGTTTTCACGGAGGAAGCAAGGAAATACAGAAACTGACCTAATTGTGCTCCTTCCTCTGACCTCCTGCAGGGGTTCCCCACTGGACAAACCCACCCTGAAAGAGAGCAAGTGAGCCTCTTAAAAGTGATCTGCAAGGTCTGCCTCCAGGGCGGAGAAGGGTGCAGAGGGTGAGGAGTGGCTGGTGGGAGGGTGACAATGGAGGATATTGGGCACAGTGAACATGGCACACGCTACTTCACATCGTTTCTTTTATCTGTGTTTTACTGCTAATTACCATACTAAGAAAATACCTTCTTGCTGTGGAAAGTTGTCCACTTTATGTCAGTTTGCATCGAACACAATGAGGCCAAATGATAATAACAATTCACACTTTCTGAACAAACACTTCTGTGAATCATTCTTTAGGCACATTCTGATCCATTTGCAAATAAAAAAAATATCTGTGAGGATAATCCATTTATTGCATTTTGGATATGACAACAGACAGAGTATAATGTAGCATTTGGAAGAACCATGGCCAAAGTTTTCTAAGATGCATTTAAAGGGCCTGCATTAATATAGTTTGGAAAGGGGTGTAATTTGCTTTGTTTTTGTATTTGGATTGGAGGAAACACTCAGGGTACAGAGCAGTTAATGCTTACGTTACCTGCAATGGAAAAGCATTGCCATGTCCTGATTCTAAAACACACTGTAAATCTGATCCTAGCTTTGAAAATACATTTTCACCCAAAAGTACGTTACCATACATAGATATTATTCACCAAATACAGCACTTAAGAATCGCACACTCAGTGCCAGGCACCATTCTTGGGGCTACTGATACCATAATTTATAAGAAAGATATTGTCTTGATACTGATGAAGATTTTGTTCAGAAAAAGCTTGCATAGAAGTCCATTGTATTTACATAAAAGATAGAACGTGAATAATGAAAAGAGGAGAGATACTTGAGTTGAATCAGGTGTAGGGAGCCTGGAGCCCTCGCCTTCCCCATCCCTTCTGTCCTTTGGAACACAGTTCATTCCCACAAAATCGCTATCCATACAAGCTTTACACAGCATTATCCTCTCAGGGTTAGGACATCACTGTGCCCACGGGAAGGATTAGGGTCCAGCAAATCTCACAGATGCTTGCCTGTAATTTTCACTTAAAGCTTTTAGAGAATTATTTACATTATTAAGTTTTGGAATATTCTCATTTTATCACACATCCATTCAATAAATGAGTGCCTTCTGTATGTAAAGAGCTGAGAATACCCTGGTAGAGAGTCTTTGGCAGGAAGACAAGCTGTAAACACCTAAGTGCTACAAAAGGAAAGTACAGGATGCTTTGAGAGTGTGGGGAAGTAAGGTCTTTTAGGAAGTGGCATTCATGTAGATTGCTGCTTGATTTGTAGAACTTAATTAGGCCAGGGACTGCAAACTCAAATTCCTTCCGAGTGGCAGGTGGGTAACACACGTGTGCATCCATAAATAACTTCCATCAGAGGTAAGACTGACGGAAACATTAAGGCCCTGGGCAGACTGGAAGAAGGTGACTGGCCTTAGTGTATTCAGATTCACAATTTAATAATCTCTGGGCTGGCCAAACAAAAGAGGTGTGCAGCCAAAGACAGCAGAAGGGCTGGCAGGCTCCGATGATTCAGACAGAGGGAAGAGCAGGTGCAATGGCCCTGAGGCAGGAGGGAGCCTTCTGTTTTAATGAACTGAAAGAGAGCATGTGTAGTGGGGTGCAGAGGCTCAAGGAGAGAGCAGCTCCAGTGGGCGGGGAAAAGAACCAGTCACTCGAGGTCTCACCAGCAGGTGAAGGCTTTGGCCTGTATCCCATGTACCCTTGGATGCATTGAAGGTTTTAAGCAGAGAAGTGAATGAATTAGGCTTGCATTTTTCAAAGTTCACTGGGAAGCAACGTAGAAAAGGAATGAAAGTAAACAGGAAGCTGTTGTGGTTCCCCATCTCTGCTTTAATTTTTCATCTACATTATTTAAATAACTGTGTGTATCTTCACAAAGACTTAGCCCTGTATTCCTCACTCCAGATGAGCAAGCTGGATGCTTCTTTCTTAGTCCTGACTCTGCCAATGAAATTACAGGTGTCTGAGCCCTGGGCTGACACCAAGATGGGCAAGACAGTCCTTATTCTCAAGAAATTTACAAGGTTGGGGAGAGAGATACTTGCGCCAATGAACATTAAGTGCTGTGGTGCCAGCAGTGTAATGTGAATCCTAAGTATTATGGGAGCATGAAAACATGTGCCTAGCCTGGCAGAGGTGGAAAATCAGGTGAGGCCTCACCTGCAAATTTAAGAGCTGTTGATAGATTTATGATTTTGGCTTAGTATTTTGAAAAACAACTCTCTAAGAGATGATCTCATGCAAACTTTTGATAATTAACAGACACAAATGCATGAGATTATATTACTTGTGTATATCAATAATTTTCATTGTTAGCCTGTCCTTTCTTGGTGGCATCATTTTTGGCTCTTAAACAACCAATCAGAAGGTGAGTGCTGTGAGTCAGCAAGTCTCCATAATGTTTATTTAAAGGGGAAAGCTTGACGTTAGGAAAAAATTGAGTAAGCCGCTCACATTTGGTTTTCCTTTTTAAAAAATGGAAGTGACAAGCTTTTGCAACTTTCCTACCCAGTCTGACGTGATGTATTTGTGTTTTGTTATTTGTACAAGACAAATCGGGTGAGCACTCTGATGTTAAAATTAACTCACTTTTTTCAACTTATGTTTTCTTTTTTGTATTTAGACAGGAAATTATTTCCCTCCCTCTTTTTGTCTCCTCATGATTTTATATAAAACATGTTCATACAACGTCAATGCTAGAAGTAAAACCCTGGGATTACACATCATTTCCTTCGTGAAAATCACCTTCCTTGACCTAGCAACCATTTCTCGTTATGATGTCTCTAAGTCTAGATTCAAAACCCTCCAGACTCAGATGCAGTTAAGATTCTACATTATAGCTATTTTGTCCTTGGATAATTGATGCAAAATCTTGTGGTGTTGGAAAATCATTTTCCTGCAGAGATTCCTGCTCGTGATCAGCAGAAGGGCTCTACCCTATAATCTCCAGGGAAGAGGAAGACTTCGAAACTTTGAATGTTCTGCATTGTGAACTGATGACGCGGATGTTTCTCTAACACACACATTTGCATTCACAGGCCCATGAATTACAGCGAAGTACAGCTGCGGGATGGCAGCTTAGTCCAGAAGTCAAACAAGGTTGCCATCATGCTGACTGATTCATTTTCACAACGTTGCTCCGATGTCTCAGACACAAGCCTGAACATCTGCCAAACTGCTTTTTTCCTCCAAGCGACAAAAATAAAAAAATAAAATGAAATGACAGTTGTCATCAGCCCACTTTTTACCCTGATTTATACAGTCCTTAGCAAGCAAAGTATCTACATTGGACACATTGTAATGATTGTCGCAACTTGGAAGAAACTAAGTCTCCAACCTTTTCCAGAAAAGTGCGTCAATCCTTTGAGGATAAAAAATAGTAAAACCTAGAACTGAGAAGCAAAATATATGATATCTAACTAAAAACCCTTTCTTTGAGCCAGACAGTTGACAGCACATGGAATTATTAGTGGTAATAATAGCTAGTGACAACTGTGTGCAATGTGTTAAGACTTCTAAATATATTATTCCCTTTAAGTCTTGCAACTATAAATGGTAACATAAGGGGACTGTGTTGTTTTGATGTTAAATATGCTTTTTTCTCTTCACATCTCTAAAAGTTTAAAAGGATTAATAAGATTCGGGCTTAGCACAGTGGCTATCACACAGGAAACATTCGATGCGTTCACTGATTCAAAAATGTACTCATGAATAAGTGCCCCAAAGTTGTCTTTCTGCTGATGTTTCTTCTAACACGGCTATTTAGATGTCTTCAAAGAAACAAAGCAAACTTTGAGAAGCACTACGAAGATGAAGTTTCTCCTTCCCATGCTCAGAGGCCCCCACATGTAATACAACAAACACACCACCGGAAGGTCGCCCTGGGGAGCCGACGTGGTAGGGGGAGAAGGAGAGCCCTGGATGGAAGCACATGCTTATGTCTTACTCACGAGTCTTAGTGAGCAGCTGGTGGGCAGGTCAGATAGTGGGACACGAACATATTTCCCCAACAGGCTAGACAGATGCTAGGGTCACATTCTGGTGGACTGAGACGGAAGCCCCCGAGGGCACCCAGCCAGTGCATGTGGGTGGCTGTGCAGGGTGTGACTCAGGGCAGCCAGACACCCGGAGCTCACCACAGGCACACCAGGTGCAACCTGGGGAGGTCTCAGGCTGACAGGGTATTTCCTGCTCTGAAAAGACTGAAATCAGTGTCTCCATACCTAGCCATTGAAACTGGTAAAGTTTAAACTGCTTAGTTTGACACCAGGTACTCTCAAGATCTTGCTCCAGCGCAACTTCAGATGTGTGCTCTGCATCACAACCAAACAGCTAATTTGTGGGTCCAGAAAGTGCCCAGCACTTTCGTAGGTCCATGCATTTGCTCCCACTACTCCCACTACCTGGGGTGCCCGCCCCATCTCCACCCACCCTCCATTACTTGCCCAGTGCAGAAAGCATTTCCTCCACCTACCCGCCCACAAGTCAGATATGATCTTACCATCCTCAGAAATCTCATAGTACTTTCCTTGTATTTCACACTTGCCACTTCCTACTTTGAATTAGTATTCATACCTGTAGCTTAATCTCCTTTGTTTTAGATAGAGGCCCATGGGAGAGTGGTCAAGTCTTTTACATTTTTGTACTAACCACAGTACCTGGGCTCATTGCCTTAAATGATTACCCAATAAATGCCTATTGAGTTGATCACTGTCTATATTGCTGCCTTGCCTATTCTATGGAAAGTTAATGAATAACCATAATTCAATAGTCCATATATATATGCAGTTATTGACAAAGAATGACAAAAGTGGAGAAAGCAGATCATTATACCACAAAGCATAAATGTGGATGTATGTATGCTTAAATTAATGCAAAAATATATATCCCAGATAATATTATCTTACTAAAAGGTAATAAAAAATTGGTTCATCATTAATCATAACACAGATTTTCTGAAAACCTCAAAGGAATAAGAGGAATGAGGTGAACAGAGGGGCTTGAAGACAGTCACTTCAGGCTTCCTCTGAGAGCTGGCACTCGGAAAGGCCAGAAAATCTGACTCCTTCTGGCAGTGGAAACATGTGCCTGTTACCCTACCGTGAAATGCATCACTCCCTGACCCTAGTCATCCTTGCTTTACCGGGACTAAAGGAGGACGAAGTTATGAGAAGGCCTGCTGTCTACTCCACCCCTCCCCTGGGACCTCCACCACAGCCATGGGGGGAGGGGCTGCTCCCTCTCTCTCCACCTGGGCCTTTCCTTACCAGCCAGGCTGCTCTGCCACACTCCCTACTTTCAAAGGAGAGAAATGCCAACCAAAGCTAAGGGATGTGTGAATGTAGGCCAGGAGGAATTCACCGTCATCAGCTAACCATGAGGTCTCACTAGTTGATTTTGTGTAGTTGGTATTTGTGATTGGAATAAAGTACCTTGTGTGACTGGGCAAGACTCATTTTCATCCTGGAAATGAACACTTAGTTCTCGCCTGATGTGTTGGTAAAGTCCCCATGGTTTTTGCCCTTGGGAGTGTTGGGTGCCCTCAGGAGTGTGTATCCTGCTGCGTAAGTAATGCAGGCTCCCACAGCTACCAACCAACCAGAGTCTCAGACAGTGACGCCCTCACACCGTGGGGAGAGAGCGCCAGAGCAGTGTTGGCGCTTCAGGTCCTGACAGGCATGCACACTCTCTGACAGCCGGCATTGCTCTGAAAGAGATTGCCTTTGGGAGGACAGGGGCAGTGGGCCTTGGCTGGTGGTGAGACACAGCAGGGCCCTGAAGGAAAGGTAAACAACTCTTCATTACTTTGGATTAGGAAAACTTCGCTTATTGAGTAAAGGCCAGGGACTCAGACCCTAAATATAAACACAGGCAATTTAAATGAGATAGTCTAAAGTATAAGTTTAATTAAATTAACTGAATCAAATTCCATGTACTTTCATTCTAAAACTCCATTTTCATTAACTCCAATGACTTCCCTCTGTGACTTTGGCTTTAAAAGGATGTCAGCAGTGATTATATTGAATTTCTGGCCCCTTCCCACCCCCCAGCTCTCATGGTAAAGGTGCACTTATTAAGTGATTGCAGCTGCCAAATGTTAAGTGCCTTCAGTTCAACATGGGGACAGATGCTCACTAAGGACACCACCTAAACGAATTAACTTAGAAAGACTGGTGCTTTTTTTGTTCTATCTGTCTGATTGTTTTCCTTGCCCCCTCACCCTCCAGAAAAAGGTTTATAGTGTGTGTTCCTTATATTGTCCAAGAGGTTAGCAACTTAGCACTCATAATTCTTTACATTGATCCATCAGCAACCTCAGAAGCCAGCAATGGAACTCATAAAACTCAGTCCATCAAATTGACGGGAGCACTGTCAGATAGAAAAGGCACATTACTGCCCTCTCAGCTGGCCAGGCAGGAGTCCAGTGAACCTCTCCCATCAAATGGAATCTGGTGAATTATTATCTCACACAAGCACTGTTCTCCAAAGCCAAACCAGCCTTATTCTTGCCTGCTGTCGTGCTCATGAAAGTTATTAACCAGCTTCTGAAAGGAGATAAACATATGTGGCCAAATGGAAGTTTCACAGCTTGGATTGGCTCTGTGGACATAGATTTGCTCTAGACAAAAGTCCCAAAAATCAATCAAATGTAACCTGACTGGAAAAACTTCACAGGTGATGTTGTTACACTTTTTGGACTTTACTGAGATTAAATTCTCCAAAGCTTTGAGGTTACAGATTTTACAGGCAAATTGAAAAAATATGTTTTCTCCAGCAATTTTGCTAACTGTATTTGTTGATGAATTCTTCTTCTAAACAGTATAAAAATATTAACTTGGGAATTGCTACTAGTACTTCAGTTTTGTGCAGTGGGAGATCTTCTCTCCATCTTGTCTGGGTGCTGAATCCTGGAATTCTGCTCCTGTCATTCCAGTTATGAAATATAGTCAAATTTCCCAAAAAATCGTAAGGTGAGAGTGATGTCTGCATAAACTATTCAGCTGTTAGGACATTGTCAAATCAGGTTTCCTTGTTGGTGATGGTGGTTGATTTTAATAGAATTGACTTTTATAAGTGTCATATCCTAAAGCTAGCAGGGGTTCTCAACTTTGACTACACACAGAATCACCTGGAAGCTTTGAAAAATAAAATGCTCAGGCCCTACCCGAGACCAGTTGAATCACAGTCCTTCCCGGGATGGGGCCTGGGTGTTGGGCTGTCTCAACGCTCCCTTGATGACTCCAATATGCAGCCAGAGTTGAAAACCACCAAGCTGTAGCCAGAAATGCAAATTTAAGAGATGTTATGTGTGGAGACATAAAAAAGCATAATTAGCTGAACTAAACTCCTCATTAACTAAACACACCTCCATCCTAGGCATTTCAAGTGCATTCCTATTTGTTCAAGTCCCCAGATTGCCATTTTGGAGACAAAAAGAGAGCCAAAGCATTTTATTTCTGCAGATTGTGCAATTGAAGCACAGTACACCTTAGTGCAAAGGGACTTGGAAGATGATTTTTCTGAAGAAGGCTGGGACTTGATGAAGGTGGGGGGCAGCTGGCAGGAATGCTGGTGGGGACTTCTCACTGCCGGTGGCCCCAGGAGCAAGGCTGCCTATCTCCCTCATCCTCATACACGGTGCAGAGCTTGCAAGGGCTCCACACCCGGAGCCCTCCACTGTTCCACAGAAGCTCTTCACTCATCCGCAGGGAAGAAACTAGCCTCCCATTAGCCTTGCAGGGGTGAGTCTTAAAGAGCTACATGAGTCTTTCTACATCAACAAGGCATTGTTCCTTGATCCAGTTCCAGTATCCTCCTTCCGTTGTTCACAGAGTTCAATTAATCAGGAAGAATTAGGATGTTCTGTTGAAGTGACTAAGGCTTCCCTTTGACCTGCGCTGACCCCACGTTTGGAAGCTGTCAGCGGCCAGCAGGGTTCATGGTCCCAAATGAAGTCTTCATCTGCTTCCAGGGAAGGACTGACTCAAACCCACAGGATTTAGCTGTGGAGTTACTGTAGTTTTATGTTTCTAGGGAATTCTTTTTTTAATTAGTCTGATATATCACAACTATAAAAATTGATTTTGACAAATGACAGGCTATCTCAAGGTCAAGTAACCTTAGTGATGTGTATATAACATCTTATTACTATGGCATTTGTGTGTGTGTGTGTGTGTGTGTGTGTGTGTGTGTGTGTGGCTCCCCCAGATGGGAAATGGATCCTGCTTAGGCCTGAGGTCCAGAAGGCAATCACCCTTACTCTCTAGAGCATGTCAAAATCACCTGTTGGTTTTGAATCTGCATTTTAAAGATGCACACACCCCAGGTCAAGCAGTAGAGAGTCCTCAGACCTCACTGATGAAAGATGAGCACAGGAACCCTGTTTGTGCATTTTGAGGACAAGGATGAAGACAAGAAACTGTATCAGTTACCTCTGACAATGGTCTCCTGAAAATGAATATGATCCTTTTAGTCAGGACTTTATTAATTAATGTGAACCATATATGTTTCTGAGGTGCTACAGCCCAGCTTAAGTCTCTAAAGGAAACAGTAAGAAAATCACTCTCTCCCACTGAGGGGTGCCTGTGAGGCCCTTCCGCCACCACCGCCAATCCCCTGTCTGTGCTCTGACTCCCACCCTCCCCCAGTCAGGTATTCTAAGTCGGCTTGCTTGGCTGTATGGCGGGGATGCCCTGCAATATCCGAGGCAGTTAATGTTTGGATCATTAACTTTTCATTAGCCTACATACTGGTCACAAGCTCACTGTTTAGATATTTTGTAATTTGCATTTTTAAAACCTATGTCTACGTACAAACCAGTTTAACTTAATGGGGGTATTATTATCATTTCATTATTATTACTGTTACCATTATGATTGCCATGTTGCTTTTATGGAAAAAAAAGGAATGCAGTTTTTGGTGGCTTCCACATAACGGCACTGATATAAATATTGGTGGATTGATTGTATGCCAAATAAGAGATGTAACTAAATATTTCATCCAGCATCTGAAGGGACTTGATATAGACCAGGAGGTTGCAGCAAAAAGAGCTTATTGTGGGAAAGGTCAAAACGGTGAAGAACAAAAAAGTGGTGGTGGAAAAAATAACTGCTCGTGCAGGGAACAGTTCTCTGTGAGGCAGAGAGACGCAAACAAGATGCTAAGGGAGTTCCGTGCACAAGGAAGGGTGCCTTTCAGAATGGACAGGGTTTGCGAAAGCCACCCAAGGGTCACTGTCTGGACAAGAGGAAGGCCACTTCTATCAACACGGCTCTAGTCGGAGGGAAATAGATTTGGACAGAGAGAGAAATGGAGTAGAGATAGAAATGGAGTTCGAGATAGAGATGTGAGAGGGGAGAAAGAAGAGGAGAGAGAGACAATGGTAGGTAAAATAAAGCTTTCTAGAGAGAGATAGCTAAATTTACTGAACTCTTACTATGGCCACTAACAGTCACAGCATGCAGGAACTCATGCTACCAGCACTATAAGATAAGGCACAAAAAAGTTATGTATTTTGCCCAAAGCCCTACTAAGCTAAAATTCTGAAATTCTAATCAGCTAGACAATCTGACTCCAGACACTGCATACTTAACTACTCTGCTTTAGAAATGAAAAGAACATGACTCACAAACTCAAATGCCCTATTTTATATGCACTTTATTGTACCCCTGCTACCAAATTCATAGTCATACCTAGCAAACAAATAAGTGGAGACAGTTTTAAAAAAGATAGATAGACCAGTTTGTAAATGTGCAGATTGGAGGAATCTGACAGCTATTAATTAAACCTAACAAAATAAAACAAAATCAAATGGCTGCTTACCACATCCCAATAATTGAAAATGAGAGGACAGCTATCAAAACCGGAAGTGACAATGCTTTGTTTGCCCAGCTATCTACAAAGAGAGTTACAACTGGCACTGATCTCTTTATTTCTGAGTCTTCCCTACTTCCACAGGATGCTAACAGACCTTGCTCTTTCACGCTAAATAAGTTGTTCATGGGAGTTGATTTATTTGATTTTTCCCTTTAACGTTTTGTTATAGAAGTGTTCAAACATATTGCAAAGTTAGAAGAATTTTCCAATGAAAGCTCAGTACACACAGCCCCCAGATATTTCCTGCAGATTTACCCAACATATTCCTTCTGAACGGCATTCTTAATGGATCTTAGCTTCATCTGAGTCATCTCACGGTGCCCAGCATGCAGTTTGTTATTAGTTGAGTCATTTGTATGGATGCTGATCATCCACTGTGCCTTAGGCAGGGATCAGTGATGAACAACTAATCAAGAGCAGAATCCAAAGGAGCAAAACAAAGAGTCCTTTTCATGTTGTGCATGTTATTACTGGTAAACTCTCCGTGCAAACACGGTCCACGCTCACCGGGTGGTAAGAGATCTGAAAATATATCAAAGCAATAACATCTTAAGCTAAGGTTTCTTAAAATTATTTTTGTCCTGTATTTTCACTCTTTCTCTTGCTTTTCAGCCATCCTGGGTAATGAAATGGGATGGAACTCACGTGGTATGTAAAGGGACATTTACTCTCACGTGCACTGGCTAAATACACTAAGTGCACTTGAACTTCTATTCCAACAACACTCCAGCCTGCAGCACCCATTTGAACATGGAAGCCACACTTGTAGACATCTCGACCTTTCTCTTTAGAAAGCAAACAGCGTCGACGGAGATAATCGACTGAGATAATCAACTGAAATACTGCAAGGATGACACACACCACCAACCACAGCTGTGAGAGCCATCCCCTGCCTTTCAATGTGATTATCTGCTAGACATAGCTAAGTGTTGTTCTGGGTTGGACTGTGTCCCACAGAAAACGTGTGTTGAAGTCCTAAATCCCAAACCTCAGAATGCACCCTATTCAGAAATAGGGTTTTTGCAGATTTAAACAAGTTACCGTGAGGCCGTTAGAGTGAGCTTTGTAAATTCAACATGACTGGTGTGCCTGTAAAAAAGGGAAAACTTGGACATAAAAACAGACAAACGCATAGGCAGAGGTCAGAGTGATGTGTCAGCAAACCACCAGAAGCTGGAAGAAGGGAGTGAAACCAATTGTCCCTCACAGCCCTCAGAGGGAACCAACCTCTGATCTCAGACTTCCAACCTCCAGACCTGTGAGACAATAAATTTCTCCTGTTTAAACCACCTGCTTTGTAGTGGGCTTCTTTTTTCTGCAGGCCTTAGCAAATTAATACAGGGATGTTGGCAGGAGATCAAAGACCGTCACCTTTGGAAATACCACAGACAAGGCTAGAAGCAGTGATGAGGAAAAGAATTGGTTAGAAAAAAATCTAATTGTATAAATTTCTTTCCAATTGAGGTACCAGCATTCTGAAGATCTCCTTTGGGAAAAATTATATATATATAACACATATATAAATATAAATATTTACATATAAATATATGTGTATTTCATATATATACATATATATGATTTTTAGATGCTGTATCTGATGGTAAGTGTTATCTCTTTGGCATTTGAATGCAGCTTATTTCTGTTTTATTGGAACATATGAATGAGGGATGGTTTTCATAAGGATAAGAGAGTAAGTTCCACGGAATACCGGTGTGTAAGGGGTGAGGAGACCTGGGTAAGGACTTCTGCATTCTTCCTTGTCATCTCCACAGTTCCTTTCCTCTTACAGCATATGTGTAAGCTCATGCAAGAAGTAAGAAGTTAGATTTTTTTTTTAAAGATTTTATTTATTTATTTTTTAGAGATGGAAGGGAGGGAGATAGAGAGAGAAACATCAATATGTGGTTGCTGGGGGTTATGGCCTGCAACCCAGGCATGTACCCGGGCTGGGAATCGAACCTGCAACACTTTGGTCCACAGCTAGCGCTCAATCCACTGAGCTACGCCAGCCAGGGCCTGAAGTTAGATATTTTTAATACATAATTCTTCACCAAAAACTTTCAAAAGATAGTAGAGTATAATTCCTGGTTTATCCCTAGTCCTAAGCCAAGAAGTCAAATGAAAGAAAGCAATTCCAGCTGCCAGTTCTTCAGAACTAGAAGGCCTCCTGGATTTTCATTATTGGCAACCATTTCCGAGGAATCACAGTTGCTCCATGATGACTCAGATATTTTGAGTTCTATTGTCATCCCTTTAACTGAAACTCTAGTTGCTGTTCTGTCTGCTTCCTTCTCCTAATTCCTGTGTGTCTCAGCCCTCAAATACTGGAACTTTATTCCCAGTCATCCAGCCCATGAGGTTTAAGAGACTCTCACTACATGGGGTCCGTTAAGATGGCAATGTTTGGGATCTGGCCAAGCCAGCTGGGGAGCAGGTCACTGCAGGTGCTAGTGTCATCCTGGCGGCCATCAAAATGAGGACATGTCCTGGGGAAAGTCCAGGCCTCTGGTTCCCAGAGCCAAGACTATATCACATACAAGGGTGACCCAAAAAACCCTGGAATTTATTTATAAAAAAATGTGTATTTATTTTTACATGTTTAAACTTCAGTCACATTCCAAGTACTCTCCATTTGGTGCAATGGAGATGTTTTCGACAACCTATTGAGATATTTTTCCATTGTTCAAAGCACTTTTTGAACTCATCAATTTTGATACTTTTAGTGCTTCTGTCTTTTTTTGTTTCACCTCTTCCACATCAGCAAAATGTTTCCCTCTGAGGACTTTTTTCCTCTGGGGAAACAAAAAGAGGTCACTTGGGGTGAGATAAGAAAGACTTCTAACCACTCAGCACAGTGTAGGCAGATGCACTGACAAGTCACCCATCATAAAAGAGGCAAATGCGTTGAAAGAATCTTCAAAAACAATTCACTGAAGCCTAATACAGCCTCTCACAACAACACCAGCTAGTACACTGATACAGATGGGTTCCTAGAACACAGTGGGAAGCCTGTACTACAAGAAGCCTTCCCTCCAGAAGATAATTCCAGGGTGTTTTTTTTTTTGGACCCTCCTCAAACATATAGGAACCTTCATCCCAAATGTTGCATAAACTGGGTCAGAATTCATTGAATTTCTGTTGATTTTGTCTGCAACAGCAAAAATAATTCCAGTAGTTATTTACCTATATACCTTTGTTGATTGAATATAAAATTATATTTTACTTGTGTGTATGTGTTCATGTACATAATTTCTCTTTAAAATTAAAAATAAGCTCAACAGAAGCAACAGAAGCAAAGTAAGCTCATTTTGCTTTGATTGTCATGTGATTATTATCAGTAGATCAATAGTACATATTTATTAAGCCAGGCATCCCACAGAGGCTTGCCATGGTGGGGGATATAAAAGGAGAGAAAGGAACAGTGTCTGCCTAAAGGCTGATTTGTATTACCTGGGAATATAAAACTAAGGCTCCTGTCACTCAAAGTACAATTATTGCCAAAACCTATGATAAGTACTGTACAGAAGTGTTAGCTCCAAGTATAATATGAGCCAAGAAAAGAAGTTGGCTTGACTTCAGCAGCCAGTACAAGCTCTGTCAAGGATATCAGGTGTGAGCTGCCTTAAAAGAGAACATTGGAAAGAGAGGCCAAAGAGCAGGGTCTGACATATTATATTGTACAGAACGTAGAACACAGAAACAAAGACATGAAAATGGAACTGGAATGATGTGTGGTGGGAAAATCAATGTCAAATCCAAGAAGGCTGCAGATCTGAATGGAGGTAATACTTGTTATTGAAGAGAAAGAGTCATCCACAGGCACTGAGTGAGCCAAACACCAGACACGGAGAATTGCTGTGGGGAAATACTGGCTGTTTCATATGGATGGTACCACCCAGGAGAACGAGAAGGGAAGCTAATGCTTGCAAACCTGAACTCCCCAATGGTGTGTAGGTCACAGCTAGGGCAAAATCACTAGACACTGTAGCTTAGGGACTCGGGGCCATGCTGGGAGGTGAATGGGCAGAGGTGAGGTGATGAATCATTTCTCCAGGACTTGAGGTAGGCTCTGAGGTCTTTCTGGGGTCCCTGTTTTCATAAGAAAGTAGCCATGAGGTAGTTCCAGCTTAGGACTCAGAAGCTGAAATATGACTCAGGTCAAGATATAATTTTTAGCTTGCTAGAGGTCAAACCATGTGACCATTGTCAGGTCAAACTGTTGCCTTCTGATGCCTTGAGGAGGTGCTGATTATGGGGGAAAGGCAAGGTCTCTGAGGGGTACATGTAGAGTGAGAGTTAATTTCTGGAGCTAGAATTTAAGACCAAATTTAATCGAAGTTGGGTCATAAGGACCCTCAATTTCATAGGGAATGTGCACATCACAGACAGATGTTTTTCACTCTTTCACTCTCCATGTTCCTTCTTAACTTCAGCAAATATCAACTGAAAGCCTATCAGGTGCCTGCACTTTTCCAGGTCCTGGGGATAGGAGACAACATCCACAGATATGCAGCCCACGTTCTAGTCAGGTAGACAAACCTGGAAGGCTCATAGCCGAGAAAGAGCGTCTGGAGGGCATGTGGTGTCAGATGCCCTGGTGTCAGGTGGGTACTGGATTTATCAGTGGGGTCACTTTGTAAGTTATATAAATGTCTAACCACTGGGTTGTACTCCTGCAACCAATATAATATTGTATGTCAACTACAAATTCAAAATTGAAATTATTAGAAAAAAAGAAATTAGGAAGGAGAAATGATCTAGAATTAGCAACAAGGACCAAGAAGCAGCTGCTTCACCTTCAGGCCCTGGACCACGTGAGGTATGGGAGAAGCCACCTCCACTTGAGAGTGATGCACAGAATCGATGTCCTGAGGGGCAAGCAAAATTTTATTTAGGTCTGGAAGATGAAGTCCATGAGGCTTGTGCAGAGTAAACTGCAAAACTGGTGAGTCTGTTCTTTTCAGGCTATTGCATGCACTTATCTTATCTGGTCTTCAGAGGAATCCAGGGAAACAGACAGGTGGAGAAACTGAGGTCAGGGAGTTCAGTCACTTCCACATTGGACCACACTGCAAAACTGATGATGGTTAAACATCAGGACTCTTCTCTTGCATGGATTCCTTTGAAGATCCTGGAAGGAAAAGAGGTCCACCAAAGTGTTCAATTGGCCATACATTTCAATACAATTTGTAAACGTGAGACACTTCAATCACAATTGGTGACTAAATCACAAGTGGTAAATACCAATTTCTTTCCATTCCAATGTTCCTCTGTGAGACTGCCTTTCATGTTGCATGACCCAGAGAATTTTTAGAATCTGTCTAATGAAAAGTTGAGTTGGGGATATCTGCAGGTCCTTGAAAAACATCATGACATCATTTCATTCTACATCTTTTGGATATAATGAAGAGATGCCATAGGAACTTAATTATTGTTGATATCAATTAGCCTATGGTAAATTGGCTTCATTATATGTTATTTCACGTAAAGTCACCGAATCTATCAACAATAGTAAGTGAGGACTTACTGTACATAGTTTAACTTTTATAGGATCAATTTTTGTGATCCAAAGTCACTTATGTGTGTGGTCACATTGTTGCAAAACTTCCTGGTATAGGACTGGCTTCCAAGCCTGTACTCTCCAACCCCCTGCTTGTTCTCTCTCTCTCTCTCTCTCACACACACACACACACACACACACACTCCCCTGTGCCAACTCCTCTGGCTTCCACACAAAGGCTACAGGTTATTCTACAGCACTGGAGGTATGTGGGTGTGAATAGTGGGAGAGAAACAAGTTTTCACGTATAAAGACTGGATTATCATTTTGTTCTTTATAAAAATATTACAAAATTGTTATCTTCTCAAGAAGTGACTGGAGAGTATGCAGACAAAAATTATTGGGGAAAGAGTGTTATAGAAGTGTGCCAGGCTAATAAAGATAATTGTGTCGTTTTTACAGATTTGTAATACATATGGCATTTACCAGCTTTTTAAGTTTTGTAATACTTAGTGTTTCTTTTCTCATTATAGATACTCACTTTTAGACCTACTTTTGTGTTTCTAATTTGTACTCTTTTTCTTAAAGACCTATGCCAAACTGTATAAGCATTGAAAATACTCGCAAAGAAACTAAATATTCTAACTCCTAGTCTGACGAACACTGCAGCCTCTCAGACCCACCCAGCCATTCACACGGTGTCAGAACCGGAAGTGACCATGGAGAGTCTGACCAGTGGCAATTTCCACTAAGTGCAGGTCTTCCTTTTTTTCTCTCCAATGGTTTATCCATGTTGAACATTTTGATGCCATGAAAAAAATTGAAAAATTCCCCGTTCCTCGCCCCCAAACCTCCACCCCAGTAGTTTTCCTTTACGTACACACCTCTTCATTTCCTGATTCTGGTCTGGGCTTGAAGCAAACGTACCTGAATCCAGCCAGAAAATCTGTTATTGCAATAGTCTTGGCCTAACAGGGGCAGGAAATACCAACAACCTTATGTGAGATATTCCCCAATGAAGAGCCAACCTGAATGCCCAAATGTGGGGGTGCTGCATAACTCAGATGCGGCTCAGATAAGCTACAGACATTGGAAACACCTTTCCTCCTGGTCTTTGGTGGCCACTGGGGAGGCAGGGATCGTACACAATGACATACTGAAATAAGGGACTGAATATCATTTTTTTTAAAAAAACCTGCAAGCCCCTGGAAAATAACAAATGGCATTTCTATTGGAAATATTGTTCCCAATACCAACTTCAATTGTCAAACAGAGAAAAAAATAAGACTACCAACAAAAACAGAAGACTCAGTCTTATTTGTTGAGAAAAGGATTGTTAGATTCACTGTCCAGTCCTTGCACAACTAAGTATTTTCACTTCAGTCAGGTTCCTTTCTCTAGTGCATTATATAGAAGAAACAAAAGAGAGGGAGGGAGGGAGAGAGATAGAGAGGGGGGAGAGAAAGAGAGAGAGAGAGAGATGACCCCTGTAAACTGCCTGATCTTCCCACAAAGACCAGAAGCTAATGCCTAAAGCACACAGAGCACATCCATTCCACAACATTATGCATCTTTCTTTCAGTGAAACATGTTACTAACAAACTGATGTCATCAATACCTGGTTGTAAAGTTTGAAACTTCATCCTACTCCTCAATATGACCATAAGTCCTTGACTTGGGCATTCATGATAATCTCTTGCTTCACCTTGGACACTTGTGCAATGTTTCGTGTTTGCAGTATTGACGCAATTGTGTTGTAGTCCTGTTTACTGTGCTAGCAATAACATTCTAGTCAAACGCACATCTTAGAATTTGCATTGGCCTTGTTGTGACCTGCCGGATGAATCATCCCTGGTCGACCAGCCCGTGGTTTCCCAGCACTGACACAAAGCTGTTTTACCCCATTAATTGGAGAAGCCTGTTCACACGGGCTCACATACATGTCTGGGCTGAGCCGTTTGAACTGCTTTGGGGAAGAGCAATAAGGCGAGGCATCTGGGTGGCCAGCTCTCTCCTCGAAGTCTAGATGGGAGGAAAGTGTAAGGCATGGGATTTTCAAAACAACATCCTCGGCAGGAGTCCTGCATTTTTCTTTGAATGGTTAGTTCTGAGCATAATTCCATGATTCTATTTGCTTAGCTCCCCAGTGTTTTGGTATTGAGACATCTACAATTAAGGACGGTCACAAAACAGAGACAGCAACAGTGGGCAGAAGGATGCTTGGTGGCTAGAAGAGATTCAGTTATGACACATCTGCAAAGTCCTTCACGCAGAATAAGCACTCAGGTCTGCGTCTGTCAGTGGATAATTAATAAATGAAGGAACACACAAAGGAAGGAGCAGGAATAGGACACGTAGCTAAACTTTATGGGGAATGAGGCCCTGCCAGAGGCTCCCCTGGACAAGAACCTGCTAATCCTAATGGCATCTTGGCTTGATGTGTGCTCTGGCACTGATGGAGCCCCGCCAAGCAACCCAGGTCATGCCCATTCTTCATTGTATTGCTGCTAAATCAATATGAAACCTCTGTTATCTATCTTATAAGTTATTCTTGCACCTGGCCACTGTTCCTCCTCCCACCCACTACCTATCTTCCATCCCTTTGACTATTCATTCTCCTCCCAAACTGAAAGGATTAGGGAGGTGCCTAAAACCAGTTTTTCTCTTACTTAAGAATGCTTATGAAAATAAGACCAGAAAATGAGGGCAGGGAGATGGTAAAGAGAAGGGGCTGAAAAGCAAATGTGATGTGGCTGTGGATTTCATGTTGTCATAGAGCGACTTCTCCCCAGAGGCCAAGTCAACTGAGAATAGAAAAGGTAAGATATGCACAGGTCATTGACCCTCTCCAGGAAACCTAGAATTTACCCACTAGTTCAGCTCAACTTGATCACAATCTCAGTCCTACCATAACTAACACTCTAAAGACAGTGATAGAGAGTGGGGGTGCAAAGTGAAATTCAAACAATGGCAAATTAACCCTTTTATTACAAATGAATAACAAAGTCACACTTCAGTGGGTGGCAAAGAAAAGAGTTAACCATAGTATGTTTGGGGAATAGTATTTGGTCTATATACTAAAATGCAACATACAAAATGAACTGTACACAAATATATACTCAAGTAAACTGTGTTTCCCATGGATAGGGGCTAGCAATTCCAAAACTATTGTATGTGTGTATTAGGGTTGAACAAGAAGTAATTCTACTGCAGATGATGAAACTGTTGTAAAAAAGGAGATACGAATTAAGAAATGGAAGGATAGGTAAAATAAATCAGTGGTGTTGGACCAGAAACAGAGGTGTGTCAGTATGACCACATGGATATAAGTGTGTGCGTGTGTGTGTATGTACACAGATGGGCTGCACTTAGCAGTGATGACCTAGAATCCCCTCCCCTCCTTTTTGGAAGGCTAATCCAGGGTCCTTAGAAAAAGAGGGAAAACACGTTTAGTCGGTGTTTTTAAGGGAGGTAGATATTAGACTCACACCGAGACACCAGGCTCACAAGGCTATTCCAAATGGACCAAAGAGGCCGTGACTAACCTAAAGCACTGGACTGGGGCAGAACTGCATGACGGGAGAGGGAAGGAAGAAAACGCCAGAAACAGCTAAGGATCTCTGCTCCTAAGGTGTCTCCATCCATGAACCACGTTCTAGTTACTGCAAAGTCCATTTACTCCAGTTCAACTCTCATAAAATAGTCACAAATTCAGAGGTTACCGCTTAATTTTAGGGTACATTCATGATCTGTAGCATTTGTTTAAAGGCAGAAGTTCTGTTTAAAATTTGCGAAACTAGTAGGCCACTTTGAAGCCATTTTTAAATGAACAATGTATGATCAAAATGAAAAGAACAGCAACTCAAAAGCAGCTCCCAGGGATTCTTCACAGAGGCTCCGGAAACTGGCAGTCAAGTCACTCTCTCCTGAGAACTTTCCCATCTGCTGGTCACTTGCACGGCCTCTTTGAGACATTCATTAGTCAAAGAGGCTTGATGCCTCATGGAATGAATCACCCCCCGTGGAGGGAAGTCTCTGAGGAATACTGACAAGTAATCCATTCCTGTTTCCAAGGAAGGATTTATTTATGCATGAGTTTAAGGAGAGGCGGTGACTGTAACATTTCACCTCAAACCAAGACTTGAATCCTAGCAGGTATCCAAAGGCTTGTGTTGATGGACAGCACGAAAGCAGCTACTCTCTATAACATGAGTACTGTGATTTCTCTGGCCGAGGATTCTCTTGTTTCTCAAAGGCACAGACCTGGACAGGGCATCACTATTGACTGTCCCGTCAGTACAGATGGGAGTTCAGGGTTTCAAAATGTAACAAATAATTTATTTTAATGGAATACATTAACATTAACTGAATATTGAATAATTGTTAATCCTAAAATTTAGGATTTGTTCATCCAACAAATCATCCATGGTGATTATCTATGAGATAGGAGGGAAATCGAAATGAGTAATGAGATGTACCCTGCTCTTAACAACCTTAAGAATGGAAGGAGGAAGTATAAACAAAACGAACAAAGAATCTGATGTGACATAAAGTGTGAGAAGGATGCAGAAATAGGATAAAGGAGACAGGTTTTAACCCTGGGGGTGTCAGGAGTCCTTAGGAGAGGGTCCTGAAGAAACTGACATCTGAGGTGATTTTGAAAGAGGACCCAGAGGTCAGCAGGCAGACTTTAGTGGACGGGGGAGAGGAGGATGGGAGCAGTGCTTTCTTGGGAGCAAGGAAAAAGCAGGTGCAAATGGAGGCATGAGAGAGTATGTTATCCCATAAAACTCAAAGTTGGTATTATGGACGAGTTAGGTGGGCAAGGTGATGGGAGGCAAGCAGGTGCCTGGCGCAATGGGAGTGGGTATTGCTGGAGGTCATCAGCTGCCCAGGGCCACCTACCTGTACTATACCCACTGTCAGAAGAGACATGGTCAGACTTGCATTTTGAATAGGTGCCTCTGGGTGAAACCAAAATGAGAGAAACTATGGTGACAGCATGCAGTGTGTCCAGTCTGATTAGAAATGTTTCTTCCCAATATTGCTGTAATCATTTAAGTCATATTTTAGAGCACTAGCCTTTCTTTCCTTCTAATCCTTCAAACTCATGCCATCTGATAACAATGTCAGCGGCAATGACGTGGAATACGTGTGTTGGGGGGTAGGCGGTTAAGACCGTCGCCACTATCCCCTTTTTAACTGCTCCCTCAGCTGGCCCATAAAAATGTTCCATCTGAAATAAAGACAGTGTGCTTGCTCCAGAAAGGTCGCGGCTCCAGCCACCTGCAGCTCTCAGGAGCCCTCCCACTATGCAAATTCTACAGCACCCACTGAATACAGCAAAGCGTTCACAAGTGATCCTTTGTTTTTTCCAGGCCTTTGGGGTCTCACAACGCTTTCTTGTGTAAGGCCCTGTGGGAAACCTCCCTCAGAACCCCACTGGTGTCCAAATGGTAGGGACAGGGCACTGCAGGTGAGGCCTAGGGAGACAGTCTCCATTCCTCACTGATTACCATCGCTCCTGAACCCAACAACACATAGTTTGGCCTTTGGCTGATCTTCCAGTGAATTTCCCAAGAGTCGTTTCAGATATGAGCAGCCACAAATCATATTCTATCTGAAAAGGCAAAAGCCTAGAACTGCTCCATAAGGCATAAACAGTGTTGATGGTCATCTACAAAACCAAAATGAATTTCCTACAGTACTTTCAAAATGTAAAACCAATGGCTACTCAGAAATACTTTCCGTTGTTTTATACATTTTAAACAACTTTGGTTAGGCATAATATGACTACTTCAGTTCACATTTTTGATACTATAAATATCACGTGCTTATTTTTCCTTTCTTCTTACTCTCTTTTTCTTTTGCACTTTCATTTTCACTTAGTTATTACCAAGTGGTAGTAGAGTGTTCATATTCTTATTAAAACTAATTTCTTTTTGTAAAAAATTAGTATCAATTAGGGTAAACAGATCCTCTCCCTTTTTTTCATTTTACTTATAAAGTTGCCAGATTTCCAAAATAGAAAAACAGATGGCCAAGCTAAATTTGAATTTTAGATAAACTACAAATAATATTTTAGTATAAATATACTCTATGCAAAATTTGGGAAATACTTTTATTAAGAGATTTTTTTATTTATCTGAAGTTCAAGTTTAACCTGGAATTCTTCATTTTATTTGGCAAGCCATTCAAAAAGACTTGAGTTTGATTTAATAATATTTTGGTTAGAATATCTAGCCTGGAAATATAAATAAATAAGACTAGACAAAAATATAATAAGCTGCCCTGATCATTATTTGGGTAAGAATATAATGATTTCTAAAATTTTATCCCTGTATTTTTTACATTTTACTTAAGAATATATGTTGCTTTCCAAATAAAACAATAATACAATTTAAATACAAAAATGTATCTAGTTGGGAAAACTCTATTCTCATTTTTTAATGTCTGAATAATCTACCCACATTGCACTCGACAAAGCTAACTTTGGCTGGTTATGTCGCTACAAGTTTTAACCCACCCAGCTCTCACTGGGCTGATATGGGTTTCCATCTTGTAAATTGAGGGCTCCTTTGTAATCAATTGATTAATTCAATGTCATGATCCAAGTGGTCGGTATACATTCCAAAGTTCTCTCATACAAGATCTGCTGCAGAAGGTAAAATAGGAAATGTGTTTGCCAATGAATGAAGCTCCTTTGGCTTTTTGTAGACATTCCGTTAGATGGAGCAATACCTGCTTCACAGCCAACAAGAAAAAGTACAAGCAATTTATACATGCCTCTATCTCATCCCCTCTACATGCTCTGAAGAATCAGTCCCTTGAAAAAATTAATAGACTCTTCCAAGGTGAGGTAACTCTGTTGGTGCTGACACTCTTAGGGAGAGATTTTGTCAGACGTGTACCAGAAAGAGGGCTTCAGAAGGGTGTGGGGCAGGCTCCAAGTCAACCATGACCTGAGATTGTTCCAATGGCTCTTCTGTCATCACCAATAAGAAACTCTGTTTTTACAGGAAACTGTCACTAGCAAAACATAAGCTCTGGCTTTTACTTTAAAGGAAAGATGCCAGCTTCTATGCTCACCCTTTAATTGCCTTACACGTAATAGAAGAGGTTGTTAGTGTAGTGAGCAAGCCAGAACAGGGATGTGTAAGCCAACTGTTCTCTATTCCTACCATGGAAAGTTCACGAGAGCTGTGGTCTGAAGCCAACCAGAGGATGTAGAAGCTTGGAGAAGATCTTCCTTTTCCTCTAGGCCCACAGCAAAGAATACTGCCTTCTCTCCTTTGCAAAGCAGCCAGCAGGTACTTCTCAGAGAACTGCTACAAAGATGCTTTAGCCTAGGCCAAGGGTGAGTCATGGTTTGTACAACTTGATGGTGCTGCCAGCCCACCTCTGCTCTCCCTCAGTCTTTGTTTTCTTGGTATGATAATTAGTTGTTGGCATTATGAATGTGTCTTCTGAGGAAAAAAATGATGTGGGCACCTGCTGTTTCTGGAATGGTTGTTCTATCAGAGCGCAGGTACTGGCCAACCTGTGGTCACCTAACCCAGAGCTCCATAGCTCTCTTGATATGTTTTTACCAGTAGGTTCTAGTTTCTACCTTCTGTCTTCTATTGCCTTCACAGTAGACTTTACACAGAAAGAAAACTCTCTTCAGAAAAAGCATGAGTTCTACAGTTATCGAAAACTTGAAAACTATTATCTAGTGATTCTCAAACTCAGCTGCTCATTTGAACCACCTTAGGAGCTTTTAAAGAAAATACCAGTGCCAGAACCCTACCCTAGAAGAGACCAGATAGAATCTCTGGGAGTGGGACCACCCAGGGCATTGCTATTCTTTCAAAGTTCCCCAAAGTGCCTCTAATGGCTGGCCAAGGTTGAGAACCACTGATCTCATCCATCAAGGCTCTTCCCAATGAAACTGGGACCCAGAGAGGCTGGCAGACTGTCCCAAGGTCCCAGTCCTTGTCAGTGAGTGTGCCCTAATCTGCTTGTCTTCTTCCAGACCATGAAATCCTTGAGCGCCTAAACCACGGCTTGCCACAATAAATGTTTGATGAGGACAGAAAACCAGAAAGAAAATGGAAGACCAGAGCCTGTTCTTCCCTTTGTTCCACAGCCTTTGTTCTTTTATTAAGAAAAATTGTTATTAAGATAAACCACTATGAACATTTTAGCTCCAAAAGCTAAGTTATTAAGTATCAGATTTCCCAATCTTATGACCCATTTATTTCTTGAAAAATTCTATGAGTCAGATTGCCCCCAAAATCCCAAACCAAATGACTTTACCCTAATTAATCCGGCTGTTTGAAGCTAAGTGCTTGACCTTGTTCAATACCCCATGCCTCACTAAATTCTCATTTTGTGGCATTTCATTTATTTCACTAGTTAAACTTGACGTCCTTCAATTACTAGAACACTCAGATTGGCATGTTTTCCTTCCGTATCGAGACTCCAGAGTGAAGAAAAGAATTATGGGAAATCTGTGTTGCGATTAAGGAAAAATAGTATTAGAGCCGTGGGCCTGAGAGTTGCTGAGGCCTCAGCCCAGACTTCCAGAGTAATCTATGGCTTTACTGGTTCTATCCACTGCCAGCTGTCTTTCACCTGCCACTCAGGTGGAAATCCAGCCAACATGATGCAGTGTAAGGGCTTGGAACTGGAACACAGATATCTGGGGCCCAAGAATTGTGCAGCAGCTTTTATGGTGTTGGCCCAAGTCCTCGCCCTTGCAACTTTAATGCACACTGCCAGCTTCCAAAAGGGCACATCTCCACACTGTATCCCTTTACCTGAGGGTATTCTCTGAACCCCAAACCTGCCCACCCACCTGTATAGCTGACCGAAAACACTGGAGAACGGACACCCCCCCCCAACCTCTTCTGTGACCTTCAACCCCAAACTGACAAGCAGTGAGATTTCCAGCTCCTATCACCTTCAGGTGCAGTGACTCCATGGCTTGCCATTGAGTGTCTCCTGGTTGCCCAGGGGACAACTGGTTGCCCAGTTGTTTGCCACCTTCCCTTCTTGCTCCTTTTCCCACTTTCCTTGCTGGTGTTTCCTTAACTTAACCCTCAGACAATGAAATGCTTGTATCAAGGTCTGATCCTGAGGGAACCAAAAGAAGACATGGTGCCTTTGTCAATGTTTCATCCTTTGACCTCTCTGTGAGTTGCTGTCCTCAAAAGTAAACTAAAGAAAGGAATGTGAAGTCCCACTTGGTCACTGCGGCAGGCACAGGGCAGCTTTGTGAGGCTGCCAAAGCCCTTGAACCTGGCCCCTGTCTCCTTCCCACCTTCCTCCCCTCATCTCCAAGTTCTCTTCTCCCCCATGCTCCTCTCTGGCTATAGGGATTTCCTTTGAATTCTTGCAAGTGCCTTTGAGACTCTTACTTATGCTGTCCCCTCTACCTGGGACACTCTTCTTCCTTCTGTGTGTTCAGCCCCCTCCTATGCATCCTCCAGCTCTCAGCTGAAGTATCACTTCCTATAGGGAAGCCTTTTCTGATGCCTGGTCATGCTCCTGTTGTCTTCTACCAGATGTAGTGCCCCCACCATCATGTCTGGCATGCTTCATAGTAATTCCTATGCACTTCTCCAAGTTCACCTCACTCCCCAACCACCCTCATCACTGGCCTTTATGTTCCTAGAGGACAGAAATCCAATTTACCTTGCTCCTCACTGCATCCCTGATACCCAGCCCAATGCCCAAACATACTAGGTACTTACTAAATCATTGTGGAATAAAATGCATACTGGTTCACTCAGCATTCTGGTTGAAGAATTAGAGGATTTTGGAATAGAAGGAAATAGAAAACCTTCCAACCAGAGAGTCTTGGCTCTGTCTCAAATGGTTTCCACCCAAGATAGGGCTTTTCCCTCAGCCCTTGTCCTCGAAGCCCCCAGAGAAGGGTATGTAAAGGGTGGATTTCTCTTCGGCCGAAAACAGCTTTGTCTTTTTACCCAAGTGTGGGCTGCCGTCCTTTCTAACATGAAAATTTTTTTAAATTGTAAAGCACTGTGTTAAAATAATCCATCCCAGTGCATACAAAAATGCGGTGCTGAAATTTGAAAAAGGAAGTTTAGCAGCAAACATTGTGCACGAGCAACATTTGGAGGCTGAAGGCACATTATTTATCAGCTCTTAAGATCAGTGCCTGCTTTCTGGGTGTGGGCCTTTCGGACATTTCCTTTGCACTTGGTGGTGTGATGAGCTTTATCGCAAAAATTCCTAGATCCTCTAAGTCTCGGGCCAAGTGATGAATTCATTCCCAACCTTTCCAACCACCACCTGTCCCAAAGTCAAGTATAACTTTCTTAGCATGGGGCCCGCCTTTGCCTACCTTTCTCTCCAGGCTCATCTTCCTCCATATTCTGCCTCTTGCTTTCCTTGTACATTTATTTGCAGGCATGGTATTGTTTCACATCTCTATTCTGTGGCCCCTGCTATTCACTCAACCAGAGACTCCTCCCTCTGTCCCCCACCCTTCCGTCAATTTTGCCGGCCGCTCCCATTCATCCTCCAAGACTGGACTCAGGCCCAGGGCAGTCTTCTCTGAACTTCCAGACTGGAAGTGCCACTTCTGGCTTCCATTGCCCACTGAGTTTTCTCCCAGCACATTTACATATTAAACATATTGGTTTGCTGTTCCCCACCCACCTACTCCACCCACAAACACTTCCCAAGCTTGGTGTCCCCCATTCCAAGAGCGGTGCCTGTTACTGAGCAGGCACTCCATAAATGATTGCTCGAACACACTTGTTGACATAAGAAATGTCCAAGCCTGTGGGGAATTTGCGTAAGAGTTGACTTGAGCCAAAACTGATGACAATTTTTGGGAAGCAAGATCTCAAATGCCCTGGAGAATAACAGTTTTTCAGTTTCTTCCATGCATTTGAGGTTAAGGAAGATTGTTATCTGAAGGTTGGGAGACAGCAAGGTAGGGATTGGATTACACGACAGTGAACAAGATTATGTGCTCCCTTTGGGGTGGTTATGCTTGTTTCAAAGCTATGTTAACCTAGATGCACCAGAAAAATGGACAGGGCTTGCTTAAGGCAAAAATGAACATTTGAGGGAAAAGTTATATACCTGGGGCCTAGACACCACCAAATAAGCTGTCCAGTTAGGAATTTATGAACAGATCCACCTGTGAGGTCACCGTCTATACCCCTTTTCTGTCCACATACTAAATATTATTTTTTGTGTAATCTAACCTTTATCTGACCAACAATAGGTTAAATAAAATGCTAACTGATTTACTACCAAATTATAATTTAAAAGTTTGTGTTGTGTGCAGTTTATTTAAGTACTAAACAATAAATTTGCAGATTGGAAAAAGGAAACGACTTAGCTTTTTTTTTTTAAAGTTCCATAACATGCACAAGTCTCTCATTTTGAGTTCCATGATCACAGACAACAGTCCTGGTGTGAAACACCTGGGGAGGGAAAGCATTCCAGACACTGAACTGCAAACAGTGTCTCGCTGTTTGTTCTTCAAGATTCTCACATATGCGAATGTGTGGCACATAGGACTGCACACTGGTAATTCCTAGGAAGTCCGTGTTCTATTTTAATCAGGCTGAATAGGAGTAGTCCCTTGTTGAGATGAATGAAATCTGCAGTTAGGCGTTGCAATTCCTTTCCGAGGGCGGAGTTATCCAAGAAGCCTTGGTCCGGTTCCGCCCTGGCGCCTGCCCTAAGAGCTCCAAGGCCCAAGAGTCCGGGCCAGGGCCAGGAAAGGGCGGGGGCGGCCGCCGGCAGCAGACGCTGGAGCCGGCAGCAGGATGCACAGTCCCAGGGGACGGGAGGCTGCCGTGCCACCACCCTTGTAGCAGACGGGCAGTGCAGCTTCAAGTCTCCTGGGTTTCTGGGGCTCTGGCTTGTTCGGGACTTGGCACACTCCCCACGCCCCCTGTAAACCACAATACTGCTATTTGTTATAATACTGCTATTACCTGTTGTCAGGTCGTGTGCTGTCGATTATGCTGACGTACATACCCTCGTCACCCTGGTGGAGTCACTGCGATCCTTTTTTTAATGAATTTCCCAAAGCTCCTAAGTAGCAGTTCTGGGTTAACTGGCAGTAGGGAGGGGTTGTCTGCATTCACAAGCAATGTTTTAAAACTGTGATACTGAGCGCGCCTGTATTTGTCACATATATAGGCTCATTTTATCCCCACAAAAACCCTTTTAAGAAAAAGACATCCTCACGCTGATGCGAAAATTGAGACAGAGAGATAAATTTAAAGATGGAGAAATGTACTTCCAGTAGCCGTGTGTGGGGGTGGGGAAAAGCCATCTTCTGTCTGCTGATTCACGGCTCCACATACGCACGCACAGACAGAAATGCTTCACTTAGGGGAAAAAAAAAGATGAGAAAAGAGCTCGTGAAGAGCTAGATGTGTAATTTATGCAACACCGATTCTTCATAAACATTCCAGGCATCATGAGAAATACGTTATGAGATCTGCCACTCATAATTTAACTAGGAACTAGGAAGTCTGGTGGAGCCCAAACTGGCCCACAGTGAGGGTGACTGCGTTCTGCCCTGCGTTCTAGCCTGCTTTGTTCTCAGGCAGAGAGTACAATTACGAAAAGACAAATGTGTTTGCAATCGTAGCGCCACACATAAAAGCATTCAAACTGAATTGCCCACTAGCACCGGGAATGTTGCTTCAAATGGAGACAATTGCTTCTTGCTGGGAAGTGTGGCATGAAGTCTCTAGACACCTCGAATATCCGCTTATTCTGAAGGCCCTGCTGCTACTGCATTGCAGTCTCCGGTGTGAGGCTGGGAGAGCGGCTGAAGACAGCCCTTGCAAGGGGTCTCAGGAGACTTGACAAGGGTGTAAAGTGCGTGAGGATGAATGAACTCTGCAGCCGAGTGAGTGTCACCTTCACAAGGTCACTTCCTGCCACTTGCCGTAGGGTGATAGCTATTCTTTCTGGATTAGCATCCCATTGATTAATGATGCCAGTTAAAAGCCAAACATGCTGAGTGCTGGCCCCCATGAAAGATTGCAACACTATGTAAATCTAATACCGGTGTTGGAAAGAGGGCATGGCACCGACAAGAGTTTCTTTGTTACTCTGGTAGTTAAGGACTTACATTACAGTGAGGTCAGGTCAGGACAATTTCTGTTTTAATTTGTCAGTAGGCAATCAGAGTTGTCCTAACAGACTGCCACCATCACCAGCTTCCGAGGTGCCAGTATTAGAGAGCCTGCCGATCCTTCTGGGATGACATAGCATTCTGTTTCCAAAGAAGAAAATAACAGTGTGTACAAAAATCAGTCGATATTTAGCTTAAGTATCTTCTGGTAATAAATAATTGACATCCACATAGAATACACATAATTTTACCTTGACCAAAGACTCATCATGTGTATTTTGCCTTTACAAATCTGTTAGTCATTGAAATTGTGGACATTTCAGTTTGCTACCTACACAACAGCTTTCATGTACCACAGACCAGCTCAGGGCCTCTGCCCTTGCCAGTTCCCCTGCTGGGGCACTTCGCCACGCCATGCACATGGCTCCCCCCACGGGCTCCTTCGGGCCTTCCCTCAGTCACCTTCTCAGACAGGCCCTCCCTGACCCTTTTTTAAAAAACTTAAGGTTTCCCTCCACCAACCCTGGAATTTCCTATGCCCCTTTCCCATTTTCTTTTTCTTCATCATCTTCTTTATTTTACACCTTTTTATTTTGTTTTTGTCTATCTGCCCTGACTGAAATATAAGCACCATGAAACCCAGGGAGTTTTTCCTTTTTCCCCACTTCTAAAATTCCTGCTCTTAAATGAGTCCCTAGGATATAGTAGTCATTCAGTAAATATTGCTGGATGGGTGGGTGGGTCGATGGATGGATGGATGTTCATTGGACCCATGAACTTTTGCAGTTGGCTGGAATCTTATCCAGAGAGTGCAGGTCCAGAAGTAAATAAAGGATTTCACAGGTCTTCTCTTTCTGCTTGTGGCAGTTGTTAAATCTTCTGCTTTACAAGACAACACTACCGTTTCAATCCTGAAATCCTGTGATGATAATACCACTACCCGGTAATTTCTTCACCTATCCAGGACAGCCATATGGTATGGATTCTTTGAGGCAATCCTAAAAGGGTCGTGTTTCATGGCTTGGTTCAAAGAGAAGATTAAAGGGGTTACCGAAGAGTGTGTCTGTGGGGTGAGGGTGTGTCAAGTCTCCGTGTGTGGTTGAACACAGTGTTTGCCTAATGGGGCAGACTCTGTATACAAGCAGCAACCCAACTGTCAGTGGCACTTTTATAAACTTAAGAATGACTCCAACTTACCTATTCTAAATGGATTAGAGGCTACTTCCTATGCCTGCTCCTTTTTGTATACATTAGGGTCACTGTGGTCACCAGTGTTCCCCTCACTCAATGGGGAATTCCCGATTTGTCCTGTTGGGTCCTACTTCGATCTGAGGGTCCTGCATGACACCCCTCCCCCTGCCAAGATGTCCATGCCCCCTTCACCTGAGTTAGGGGTGAGGCAGAAGAGGGGCCCAGAAGAGCTCAGCACATGAAGGTGGTAGGTCATCACAGGCAGGGAGCAGGAGGGGAAAGAGCAGCCCGCCATCTGAAGGATCTGTGGGGTCCTGGTCAGCCAATAGCCTGTGGCCCATCCACTTCTGCTCGGCTCCCAGCCCTCACGGGTCGAAGGTCCTTCTTCTGCTCCCTGTTCCTTCAATTCTCTCTCCAGTTTCAATGACTCATCAGCCCTCTCCCATCTCTTCTCCTGATCCAGTTTTTTTTTTAAAGAGTGAGCTAAAATTCTGCTCCATGTACCTCAAAAGTCTCCCACTTAGGATGAAGTTTTCTATGAACCTTTGTTTTTGCTCCACTCTGGCTGGAGAAAAAGGAAATTACCATAAAGGAGAGTACACCTAGAAAATGCACAAATTAGTATGTTAAGATGGAACCCTTTTGCACACTGAATGGAATCCTCCATGATTTCTACCCTGAGACCCACTTCTTCCTTGAGAGTTTCTCACCCTGCTCTAATAGGTAGGGCTGTTTGCTCCTCGGAATTGCCCTGTCTACACCCCTCGTCTGTCTCTCTTGATCACATTTGGCCTTAGTATAATTTTGGTGGTGTTGTCTTTTAATAAATTTTCAATTCAGCTTCTGTTTTGTCCTTCTAATATGTTATCAGCTCCTGCAGAGCAAAAAAATGGTCTCAAAATACTTTACAAGTTACTGTGCCTTACACACAATATGTACTCAGTAAAAATCTGCTGATGTATTGATCAAGTCCCTGTCTGGAAGCATCTACGAGGTACCAGTGACAAAGAGAGGAGGGAAATTAGTTGGCATGCAGTGGTATTCTGATGTGGACACCGGCTTGCAGTGTCCGCAGCATTATGGATGAGATATGAGACAAATTCACATGGACTTCTGAGTCTTGTGGAGGAAAAGTGATGGCACAGCCACTCTCTCAAGGGGAGAGTGCCCTGACCCTTGCCTTGACAAGCTTTTATTGGGTTCAATTTGCACAGGAATAAAGCTCATCAATCATTGTGAGGCAGAAATGATTAAACAATAGATAACATTCAAAGAACTCAGAGGGCCTATAATTGAGTCAGGGTCAGATAGCTAAAGGGCCATAAAATTTTGGGGAAACAAACTCATTTCAGGTTTGGACCCTTATTATTTAAATTGAGGGTATTAGCAAAGTAGGTTTCATAGGATTTTATGCATTCTTTCTTAGGCCTGATCACCATAGGGAACCCACCTTTTCCAGCACAAGGCTGCACCCACCACTGGCATTGTTTCAGGCTTAAGGCACTGTTTCAGGCTTAAGTCAGGCAGGGGAAGTAAGGCAGCCAAGAGATTAGGAGACTTCATGCAGACAGAATGAGGACTCAAGCTATGTCAAAGCCAAGAGGAGAGGGTCCATCATCCCCTTTTTCTGTAGCGCCCAAGTCCTTCCCTGGGGGCCTCCCACGTGATCGTGCCTGTCTTAGATCATTTCCCCCTTGGGGAATCTTACCCATCATTGGCTAACAGACCAAGCATTGAGGACCAGGCAGGGTGAAGTAAAAGGAGTAGAGGCAGCACCCCTGCCAGGGAGATAAGCTTTGTCTCCTTAGTGACTTATGGTCCAAAGGTCACTCACTCAGCCTTAGCCATGGGGGAGTTGCAGCTTCTGAAACCAGGCAGGCCAGTTCCCAACAGTATTCCAAAGCTTTGAGACAGGGAAATCCCCTTATCCCAAGTATTGTCCTCAGAGGTCCCGATACAAAATTCAAGACAGGAATCACACAACCTAGTGTGGCAAAGTGACAAAACTCTAGAGGAAATTACATTGATGATGATGATGGTGACGATAATGATGATAAACATTTGACTATTTATTATGCTCCAGATACTGTTCTAGGCCCTTTACATGTATAAACTAATTTAATTTGTATAACAAATAGTGTACGTGTTCTATGATCACGTAGAACACATCTGTGTATGACATAAATGAATGGGTTCAATGTAACACAGCAAAATAGAAATGGAAAAAGACAAAGTTTCCCAGTTAGTGTCCTTTCCCATTAAAAGTCTTAATGCTCATCCCAGGAGGAAATAGTGCATTGCATAATTTTCAAGGCATTTGCATTTTTGTAGTGCTCTACAGCTCTCCATTACCCAGGAAAAGGATTTCCGCTCAATTAGAGGAAGCAAAACTTAGGCAGTTTGAGTCCCGAGATATAAAAGACTTGAAGAGGCTGCATGTAGGGAGACGCTAATTGAAGATGGGAAGAGGGGCTGTTCTGTGATACATGTCAGCACTGTGATCATGCTTGTTATGAGTTGTCAGGGCATTTCTCTTCCTTTGTTCCTTCGTATGGCTGTTGTGAATGGCACAGCTCATTTACAGTAGCGGTGAATCAGGCATCCTGAAAATGGAAGTGGCTAGCTCAGTTTCAAGGGTTCAGTCACTGAGTCGTCCATGGTCTAAAGTTAGCACTGTGTTTACTTAGGATGTAAATTAAATTCCTGAGCTGAGACAAGCCAGTGGAGAGTCAGGAGGCCGAGTCTGTTGTGGTAGGGAAAGTAAAACACAGCGTATCCTCAAAAACCGTATTCAACGTGTGCATTTCGGTAGGGAAAATGCTGCCATTATTATTGGCTATTAAATTTTATTTTATTTTTCCAGGAAATTCAAATTTATGGAGATATGGGACTCCATCAAATAAGGAAAAGCTGAAGGAAGTAGTATAAACTTCTCAACCTGGCTTGGTTGTTGATTCCTTTTTAGACCCTGGATGAATATGATGATCTCTAAGTGGTTTGTTTTATTCTCTACTCAAACCATGGTAATAAAATTATGGTCAGTTTCGATGTTTAGTTTTCTGAATGAGGTTTTGTGGATTGGATCATTTGGTAAAGTTATGGGCTGATTAGGGAAAAATTGTGTGCCCCCTAATCCCCTCGAGCCCCTTTGTCTTTGCTGCCACCCATTGCCCTTCACATGTGCACATGGCTGGTCACGAGGGGACCAGATGAAGAAGCATGAAGAGAGCAGCATGCAATCAATGCTCCATAAACGGTTGTGGAATGAATGTTGTTCAAATTACAGCCACAAATGTTACCTTTGGCAGCAGCTATCATAAATAGCATCACTTTTAAGCCAAATTTCATTCTTCCATATTGTAAAATACCTGAGGATGAAACAATGGGAGTCTGAATGGGACTAAAACTAGGCATTTACGTGTGATACATATGAATTGTTTCCTGACACCTAAATGTAACAAATAACACCATCTGTGGGACAGTCAATAACCAGCTACACACAGACACACACACACACACACACACACACACATGCAGCTGGGGATCAGGTAGAAAATGGACCCATGGGAGTGGGGTTTCAGGTCTAGGGAGCACCCCAGCATGCACTGCTCATGGGCTCGGACTTGAGAAAGCCACAGCCTGTCTGAAATCAGCTCCCCTGGCTCCAGTAACCTCTTTCTTCCTCCCTCTCTGTTGTGGAGAACTTGAAAGAAAAAGCTGTTTCATATCATATATATCATATATATCACATGTACACATATGTATATGTTTTTGAAATATATATATATATATATATATATATATATATATATATATATTCCCTGAGGCTAGAGAAAACCTAGAAGGGGTCTCAAAAGGCTAGATCCAGCCTACAGACAATTTTTTTTGTCTCATAGAGAGTTTTGGTTTTGCAGCTTCTCTGAAATGCCAGAAACTCTGGCATCGTTGGACTGATGTGTCTACATGGCAACAATCGGTTGGAGCTGAATAGCAGCTGCCCTTTTCAGAGGGCCCCATTCAACTCAGTTCCTGGCAGTACCCAACTGTCCACTTCTTTCCCTTACTCCCTCGGCCCTTACCAGGTCTGAAGTTTTGACCTGGCCTAAACACTGGAGGTGAGAGTGCGAAGTCTGTAACAGTAACAGAAACCTCAAAAATATGAACTAATTTGTCAATAGGATCATAACATCCACTTCTTGCATATTTGCACTCATAACTTATTCTCTTTCCTCCTTCCATAGCAACAGGCAAATAAGTGCATAGAACTGCCTAGGGGCCAGGCACTATTCCAAAATTTATATATTACCACATATCAATCTGCACAACAGCCCTATGAAGCAGTTGTTATTTTTATATTTATTTCCAAATGAGGAAACTAAGGGTTGGAAGTTGGGTAACTTGTCCAAGACCACAATTCAGGTAGGCAGTGCAGTGAGATATTGAACTCAAGTAGTCTGACTCCAGGGTTTTTGCTTTGAGCTACCACAGTTCACTTCCATGCCCTGCATGACTCAGTTGCAATGTTTCTCTTCATAACATCTGTCTATAAAGGTACTTTAGATCCCCAAAGTTGGGCTGGTTTTGCCTCCGGCCTGCTGGACACCTTGTGTTTACCACCTCCTTAACACTTTCACGCAGCCCTAAAACTGACGGCCAACCTTCCATCGTGAGATAGATAGCATATAACCTGTGCTTGTTGAATGAAATAATAAAATATGTACTTTTAAAACTTGGTATTGTTTCCCTCTTGAACCAAATTATTATCACGTCACCATGTGACCAGTTGCATCCTGCTAGAGGATCACATTGCCTCTGGACCCCCATCTTTCCGGGGCAATGCTCTCCTCTGCGAGTGCAGTTGGTAATAGCTTGTGCTCAGATATATTGTGAGTAGTCAGTGAGTTATTGATAAAGTGCCCAACCCCATATCTGGCATGTACAATGCACTCGTGATACAGTATCCACTGCTGTACATGGTACTAGCATATTTCATTCAGCATCCTTTTTTAAAGTTACCTCGAGATCCAACTGAAATGCCTGCCCCCAGCCTGCACATCTCTCCTTTCTCATCCTTCCCTTGTGTTTTGCCATCTGGCATAAAGGACAGACTGCCAGAAGCCACAGAATAAGTGGGCCTCAGCCCCCAAGAGAAGAAATTGTACTTGAAGACTTGAAATGCAAGAAGGAGGCACATTATTCTTATATTGACACCTACCAGCATATATTATGGAATATAATACAAAATGTGCAAGAATTTTTCAAACAATAAAACATAAATATTCAAGAGAAAGTCTTACTTGAAGGTGGCTATTTTGGGTACTAGACCCTTTGGAAACCAGTCCACTGCCCTGGGAGAGTGCTGTCTGATACCTGGCAGGATATTCAAAACCCTTCCTGCCTCCTAAGCACAGTGTGCTCTTTCATAGCCATGGGTTTCAATGAGAACCTTCTCCATGTGTGTTTTCAGGTAACAATGATAATAATAGCCAACTCTGACTGGTATCCTGGAGTGTGCTGTGCACTCTGTTAAATGACTTACATACGGGACATCTTTACATTATTGTCAGAAGGCAGAGAGACATAGGTACAATTATTATCACCTCCTAAAGATGGGGAACATGCTTGGAAGGCCTACATAATGCGTCCCAAGTCACATAGCTAGGAAGTGGCAGAGACATTCACATGCAGACAGCATCACGCTTGGCCACTGGATCACTAATGCAGTGACTCGCTGTTTTATTATTATTCTGGTATTGATTTAACTATGCATATCGGATCCCTGAGATGAAGAGGTGAAACCTATGCTTTTATTTAGATGTTCTCTCTTTTTCATCCCAGCAGTGGTGGTACACCCCTAGTGAGCTAAATAAATACAGCTTAGCACGTAGACCCTTACAAATAGAAGGAAAGTTTTAGTTTAGATCCTTTCTAAAGTAATTTTTTTAAGATTTCATTTTCCTTTAGTATCTAGGGTACGGGCAACAAAGCATAAATTTGTGTTACATTTAAAAGCCTTTCAATGGTCCATTTCATTATAAAAATAGCACATACTGGGTTAAAATAAGAGCATTTCACTTTAAGGACACTTTAAGCCCTTCCAGAAAGCTAAAAGATTGTTACTCTGTTCAGCCAAATTTGAGAAGAAATGCTGGGCAGAACTCTCTAGTAAAACCCTATATTAAAAATTAAAAATAGAAATGTAAAATGATAGGATAGATAATAAGTATTTTTTAGATATGACTAAACAGGAGAATTTTAGAACATATTGTCCTTGCCCCACTGTGTCCAACAGCTTCCATCCACATGTGCAGTCCATGCTCCAGCGACAAGACAGCGCAAGGAAGAGTCAAGCCAAATGAGGAACGCGCCCACTGCACCAATCATTGGGGGTGCCTGCCTTTTCACCGTGCACGCGACTTTTCTTTGCACGTAAGTTTCCAAAGTAGCCAGTTGCTCTCAGAATGTTACTCTATTTTTAACCAAAAATTATTTTTTCCACTCCATCTGGAAATGTCTAAACCTTTCTTCCTACTCCTTACCAGTAGATCTCTGTACTTTATGTGCTGATGGAAAGATTCATGTAAACCTTATGACTCCGATTCAATCAAATTCTTCATTACTACCAGAATCAGGTTTGGATGAGTTTATCTCTTTTGATTAAGAAGGTTATTTATAGGGAGATGTTACCTGGCTGATTTTGTAATCAATAATGGCAGGGGGGGGGGCAGGGGAGTCATCAACATGAGTAGCTATAACTCCTCATACAAATTTGTTACATAGGCATTATAGAAATAAGCTTTTAATTTCACGGTGCTCATAGAGATAAAGGCAACAAGACCCTGGTACGGGAGACTGGTTCCCTCCGATGTCTTCACAGTCCATACTGATCACAAAAGCCCGTTCCATCACAGACACAGCACGGGGACACACTGACCGAGGACCCCCACACCACAGTTCCTTCGTGCCGTACCCAGAGGAGCAGCTAACGAACATCTTCAGAACAAGTCAAGTTGAAAATGTGATCTTCTGGCCTCAGTTAAAAATTATATTGAACTTATCTGAAAGGTTGAGTATTGGAGGAAAAAAGAATCACTAAGAATACAAAGAAATGACATCTTACAAAAGGACTGTAAAATCCATTGCCATCTAGAGTTTCTCCTTCATTTTTCAAAGTCATTCAGAAGGCAATTCGAATCATAGATAATAATGGCCTTTGCAGAATGCTCTGCTGACCTGCTCTCTTCCTTCCTGGTGTCCGCATCCATGTGTGTTTGCGTGTGGTTTGTGTGTGGTTGCCAGGTCTCCATCAAAGAGACTTCTACAATGACAGAGTCTTGCCACACATTGAAAATACCCTGCTGAGGACACAAAATATCACTATACTAAGGACAGTCAGATCAAAAGAGAGTTCAAAAGGCTCTATTTTCTTTAAAATAAGCTGTCTTTGAAGGTTCTAAATCCTTTATATCATTTAAACAAGGGAATAGAAATGAATGGTTAAGTGTGAAACCTTAGAAAGCTGTAAAATTCACTGCTTATGTTCAATGAATTATCACTAATATTCAAATGAGCAATTACTAACAAGTTGATTTGTCCCCTTGGGCAACATGTTGTCACATTGCCACAAGAAACAGAGGATTTCTATATGCCTTTGTGTCCAAGGAGGCTGTGTCATAAATGCCTTTGGGAACATTTTATAATATAGAGCCAACAAAAGAAAAAACAAAGAGAGAAAGATGTGTGAGTTGGGGGTGGGGTGTCAGCGTGGGTGAGCAGGCCCAAGTAAAAAGCAAATCATGAGATATAAGTAGGCAGCATGAATTTTTAAGCAGCTGTTACAGCTTCTCTTGAACTGAGAAAGTAAATTTCATAATTCCATGTAAAATACTTCAGGTACTAGAAATAAATAAAAGTCAAGTTTATTTGGTAATCTGGCTAAACCCATTTCCCTAGAATGAAGCTGAATGCCTTAAATATGAACTAAATGCTACTGTCAAATTGAATTTGCCAAGACAAATGCAAGTCTTTTTATGGCTTTGTTATCTTTCTTGTAAGCATAGTGATTAGCACATACTTCACATTCAATAAACAGTATCAACTCAGTTAACACAATTTTTTTAACCTTTTTGCCAATTAGAAGATAGTTGGTAAATAATGACTCTATAAGGAAGCTGTATGTTTATAAAATGAATGGCGACTTTTCAACATAGTAAGAATGAACATGTTACAAGTACGCAACACTTCTCGTCTACAAAAGGGGAGACAAGCCATTGTTACTTGCGTCTTTTCACAGCAAAATGCTGTGAATCCATGCTAGTATTGATTCTTTTAGTTTGTACCTAATTCTTTCTCTCAAACAAATATAAATTAACTGGTATTTTAGGTTTGGTTTTCTTTGGTAACTTTTTCTTTGATATATGCATGAATTAAATCTAATTTGGTAAAACCAAAGGATTCTCATTTTTATTTAAAAAAAGATCTTTCACATTGTATAAAAACAAACCCAGAATCCCCAGTGAGCTTTTCTAATTCCAGTTACATACATCACTCCTACTGTGGCTGCTTTTAAGCGTATGATCCAGTCATCCAGGCTACAAACTAATGTAAATCATTTCTTATGATGTATTTTATTTGTGTCCCTTTGTCCTTAGGGACATTTGCCATTAGACAGATATTTTATTATTTGTTATCTCTTGTATGTTCCAGGGTGCAATAAAAAAATGTTTACGTTCCATTCAGTAACTAAACATATCACACAAAAACACCTTAATATATGGAAAGATTAACTTTCTTAAAAAATATTATAGCATTATACGTCTCTTATTTTCATACAACTGAATGTAGAGTTACTTATTGTTTTGCAAGGCCCTTTCATATATAACCTGGTACTGCCGATTGCCTTATGAGGTGGAAGGGGTACATTTTCTTATTAGCATTTTATGGATGAAGAACTGGAGGCTCAGTGGACTGAAGGGACTTCTGCAAGGTCACAAAATTAGCAAATGGAGGTCCGTAAGCAGATCTTCCACATTCATTTAGCACTTTCACTTCAAATGTGTGTTGGGAGTCAGGCTTTTCTAGCTACTTTATTTTTTCCTTTGGGTTATAGTTTAAACAAGATTGTTGGGAGGAAAAGTGAATATACTACAGAAAAGCAAATATTCAAGGGATTCTCCTTAGCATTAGAGTTTTCCATACAAATGATGTCTTCCCCCAGGGCAGCAAGGCCATTGAGGCTTAAAGACCGAAGGGTAAGGATTGAGGGTCATTTGCTCTTGCTGGAGCTCAGCACATTGGTTATAATGGGAGTCCACTTAATGGTTTAAAAGTCTCAAAGGTATTTAATAATTTCTGTAAATCATCTGGTGCTGGGGTCACTGATGTTAGCTCTAGGTAGTTTTTTGCTTAATTGATTTGAAAACCATTCACTGAGCACCCAGCACAGCTCAGGCACTGCACTGCATGCTGGGGTTACAAAATGAATGAGGATGTTTAATGAGAAGAGGAGGTAAGTCAATGAATTAATTAAGTTAAAACAAGTCCAATATGCAAATTGAATGTTGTCAGAGTCCAGGGGTCATTTTCTTTTTTGCCATAAGCAGTAGTCTGTGTTCTTTTGTATTAACAAACCTGGCAAAGGGGACAGTTAGTGAACAGCAGCCACTCGGGGACCATCTGCAGGCAGCTTTAGTATGAAAACAGAGGTGAGAGTGGGATAAGAGATGCCTTCTTTTCCCTGAGCAGCCAACACACAGTACTTAACACATTTCTCTGTTATTGCAATGGCTAAAATACAGTCCAAAATAATAGGCTCCCTGATCTGGTGAGAACCCTTGTCCTATTCTTCTTCATCTGGCTGACCTCTACTCATTTTTTAAATCTCTGCACTAACATTAACCTTTGAGGAAAGTGGAAAACTTTGTGGGCCCCCTTAACCCACTCTAACCAATCCCACCACCCCTCTAAACCAAGATGATGTTAATGCTTATATTACACACACACACACACACACACACACACACCCCACCATGTCATTCTGGTCACAGTATGTTTTTTCACCAGGCTGGGACTTCTTAGCCACAGAAACCACTGATGTTTGCAGTCACAGAACCTTCAATAGGACCTAGCATAGGTGAGGTGACAGTGGCAGCAACTCCAAGGGGTGGCATATAGTGGGGAGGAGGAATAGGGATTAATCAGGACCTCTTCCCTCATAGTTTCTATTAGCCATCCTCTCTTCTCCCCAAATAAGCATGCAGTTCTTAAAGCCAGTAAGCATGCTAGGCCAGTGTGGAATCAGGACAAGGGCCCTAGCACTGGCTTCCCACCAGATGCTTAGAGAGACCCTCCCACATAGCACTCAAACTCAACAAATCCCTGTGCAAATACTGGTGGGAGAACTGGAAAGAATGTAAATGGCCATGATTTTCTTTTAAATCAGGTCTATTGAACTATAATTTACATACAGCAGAGTTTTCTTGTTTTTTTTTATGTATAAAGTTTGATGAGTTTCGACAAATGCATACTTATATAACCACTACCATTATTGTGACAAAGAACATTTTTATTATCCTCAAAAATTACTAGAATTTTAAATGAACTCTTTAGAAAAAACACAAAACCTATCAATGTTACAGATTAACGTACCTTGCATCTTGGACCACTTAACCAGTCTCTCTAAAATGAATAGTTTATTTTCCTTTAGCCATAATGCCATCATTTGGTTGCATTGTAACATTTCTTTTGTAAAGTTCAAAGCATTTAGCAAATAAGAATTCATTGTTATTTATTTTAAAACTGGTCCAACTGTAGATATTTGTATTCCAATGGAAAGAAATCAATGCATCTCTTCCTCAGTAAACCTGTACTTTTCTCTTCTTACCAGAGACTGTCATGTAAGTACGTTGACAACGTTAGGTAGGTTGTTTTTAATGAGGCTGGTTTTTTCAGGTAGGCATTGTGCCTTTCCCTTACTTATGGATTATGTTCCCTCATGGTGACTGTGAAAAGGCTGTCACCCCATCCTGGGAGCACGGGCTATGTTTGGATTGGATTAGATGGACAAATGGAATGGCACAGTGAACAAGAGAATGACTAAGCAGGTGAATGAGTGAATGGGGGAATGAATGAGTGGTTGCCTCCATCCCGTGGATGAGGCGCCCCCTGAGAGGCGCAGGGAGTTCAGGTGCCTGGCAGAAAGCCACACATCGAGGCTGGAGCAGTGCCTGATCAGATGCCAAGTTTATTTTCTGTGCTCTCTCTATTCTTATCAACTCCAATTTTTAAAAGTCTCCCTAAAACATCAACATCAAAAAGTAGAAATGGAAAAATAGGACATGCACAAACTAAATGGCTATTTAAAAAATGAATTTAATAGGCAAAGATAACAGGAGTAAGGATTCTAGGGGCAGATTTTCCCTTGATAAGTAAAATGCTTTACTCTCTTCTTCAGCAGTCCTTCTCCATTAAATGGATTCGTAAGACTTTTTGGTGGTGCTCTTGGTGTTTCTTCACAGCACACTTTGTGTATGTATTGTGCTCCTGTTTTTAACGGGCTTCTTTAGTGAAACAGACACAACTGCCTTCACTGTTGCTACTGTGTTGTGAGGAGGAGGCAGAGGATGCCCCCTCTCTCTCAGAGTCTCTGCATCCAGAGAGAGCATCCATTGTCATGCCTGTGCCTGCACTTTCTTTTTTCTGCGCATTCGGGCAGATCAGGAATAAATATGATTCCATTCCCATTGAGAGGCTTTTCCTCTGGAATACGTAACAAAAGAATTTGAATGAGCACAACATGAAAATGGTCTGTATCTTATATGAAATTCTAATTTAAATGATTCCCAACAACAACCAGAAAAAGCTATTAAAGTGGCCCTCCCTCAGGGAGTCAACTGCTCTTCCGTGCGTCCTGAGCCAGTGCCCTCTCCATCCGCTGTTCAGATATTCATGAATCCTTTCGTCTTTCAGCAGAGCTTTCTCTCTGCCTCTGCCTTTCTGGCGCGGCTCTCCCTCCCTCCCTCTGGCTTCTGCTCTTTCTCACTCCTTCTCTCAGCTGCTTAACTACAGCTCCCACTGGAACTTGCACAATCAAAAACAGCTCTCCTCGGGAGCAGCCCCCAGGAGTGCATCACCTGGAGCAGCGAGACTCGTTCACTGCACCAGCTGCAGAGCAGCCAGGTAGCTGGGGGCGCGCAGGGTGGGGGAACTTCTCTCACGTAGCAGCTAGCAGCAGCCGCGGCGTCTCCCAGGAATCTGCTGCATCCCAGAGTCGCTTAACAGTGATGCATGTGTTTCTGTTTCGGAACAATGACGGAAAGAGGAAAGCCACTGCCGGTGGCCACTGAGAGTAGGGTGAGGTTGCTGCAGTAGCCGCTGCTGCAGAATGTGTGAGTGAGGACTTACCTGCGCCCCTCTGGATTCTCCGTCCTGCTCCGTCTTCATTAACTGTCTCTAGGAGGGAACCCGGGAAGCAGATGCACTAACCAGGCGCGTGCCACCCTGGATCTATAACTGTGAACTTCTCACTGTGGAAAATGGTAAACAAAGACATGAATGGATTCCCAGTCAAGAAGTGCTCAGCTTTCCAATTTTTTAAGAAGCGGGTAAGAATAGGTTTTGTTTCTTTTGTTTTCTGCTCTTCTCTTAAATGCTTGTAATTGCTTGCTTGAGGTAAGCCTAAGGTGTGTTGCCCAGCGCTGAAAGAAAGCCCTGCTTCTGGTGGCAGGGGTCCAGCTGGGAAATATACCCCCCTTGATGTAAATTTTCTTTCTGGGGGAGGGGGTGCCTAGGAAGAGTTGCTTTGAGAGGAGGGGTTTGGAGTGGGGCACCTTAAGAAGGATTTGAGCTGGAAGGGGAATTTCTCAATCAAAGCCGCAAGATTGCAGGCAGTTTTGGAGTGAGTTGGCCTGGATACAGTTATGGCTAGTAATTTAGTCAGGGACTAATTCAGCAGCTCTCTGTCTTGTCTTTGAAGGGCTCAACTTTTCCCACCCCTTGCATTCACTCAGTCTCAAGTGCTGCATTATCATCCTCATCCCTCGGAAGCGGCAGCTCTGGCTTCCCAGATCCATTCAGCCAATGACTTGCTGACTGTATCCATGGTAAAAATAGCAGAGGACTAGAGTGACCTTTTGCAGAAATGATGGAATCCAGCATGTCAAATCCTCTGTTTCCAGTTCCCTTAATTTTGCTCAGTATGACTGCTTTTCTTTTAGAGCAGTGGGTGATCTGAATTCAAGTGATAATAACAGGTTCTGCTGTTGGGTATACATTTATGTCTTAAATTCCTTGTTCTTCCATTCATAGTATTAATGCTACATTGGTTAATACATGAGAAAAAAGATTTTTATTTCTGTGTGTGTTTCATAATAAACTCGGTTCATTGTCGTGGTCGCACTGGTGGTGTACATAAATCTACACATTTCTACACTAGTGGGAGGTAAGAAATGAATAATCATTGAGGGGCCAATGACTGACCCTTTTATGGAGAGTTTCTTAAGCAACAGAAGCTGCCTTCAGCCTCCAGCTGCCCCGTCCTATTTAATACCATCAACATAGCTCTCTCCATTCATTGGTACTTCATTCAGGTCCTTGCTGTGCTGCTCCTGATGCAGTCCTTCACTTAAGCCACCAGCAGAACACAGTGCATTACAGACTGGGCTGGGCTACCTCCCTGCACTAACTGGGCAAGCAGGGAAGACGGCATGTCAGGTCCAGCCAGAGGCCAGCACAGGCTCCCACGTGCCTTTGACTGAGTTCTGTTCAGTTAAGCACCTTCAAGTCCTTGAGCCAAAACGTATGTGTTAAAACCAAAGCAAAACCACCCCTCCCTGGCTGCGGCTCATGGAGCCCGATCACCCCGCGAGATAGGTCCCTTGCTAGTGCAGACATCAAGCTGAATCAAAGCAAGTGGGTGCAATTTTTCACAGCCCCACAATGCTTCTTAGTTTTCCCAGTGGTGAAAACATTTTTGCAAGGAAAGGGCCCTTTGTGAAAAGTTAACTTCCAACAGCAAACAAATGTTTTGCTGATAAAAAAAAAATGCCATAGCCCATACTTCGGTACTTAAACTCTTTACTCTCTTTTAGTTAATTTGTTTATTTGGTGGTATTGGTGGGAGGGGCTGGGGGTTGGTGATAATGTAAAATTCATCAGCAGGGATATCTGATTTACTAAGTAGTTGTCAAATAGATTTTTTAAAGTTCCTTCCTTCCTTCCTTCCTTCCTTCCTTCCTTCCTTCTTCTATTGAAATGTACTAATTGATATACTAATTGACCTGTTGTTGCTGTTGTTATTTACAAGCATACTTCACCAATAGCCTTCAGCTGGTGCCTCTGTAGACCTTGAATTTTGCGAAGAACTAGCCAGGGTACTGATGTCTTACCTGAGCACATGCAGAGAGAAAGAAGTTTACACCAAAATCTGGCAGGCAGCTTCACCTGCCTTGAACCTGTGTCTCTCACTTGCTGGAGAGAGGATCACAAATCCCCCGTCCTGCTTTCCTCACCCCTCAAGGATGGCACATGAAGCAGAAGATGACCTTGTGCCTAGTCATGACAGTCCAGGGGCCAATTCCTCAGGTCTTATCTACTGGTTCAGTTTAGGGATGACTTTATTTTGGGTTTTGCTTTTCTGTTCATTTGCTTTGGTTTTTAATCACACAACTAATGCATAAATAAAAGTGTATAACGTTAAGACAATACCCATTTTCCTCCCCAATCTTCCTTCCTTCCCCGGAAGTGACAGTGGTTACACTGTGGCTGCCCCCACTTTCCAGGCCTTTCAGTGCATTTACACACACATTCACATTCTGGGTCGCCATTTTTCTATATTCTGGTGTTGGGGTTACACACATTTCTGCACATGTTACTTTTAACCTAGCAGGACGGTCTTACAAAGTGAACCCTTGGCCAGTGCCCACATAAACCTGTGAATGGGTCTTGAAGGGGAAAACCATAGGTTTTTTGAGGGCTTACTTAAAAGAGACTGAGGTTTGAACCCAAACTTTGATTACAGAAAGCCTCAGTAGTGCTTCCTGTACCCTCTGAGACATTCCAAATGGAGCATGAGAGGCTCACCGAAAGAGAATACACATTATCTGCCCCTGCCATTGACCCAGGGAGTAAGTGAAGCCATTCATTTATCGTGTGCTTATTATGTTTTAGACATCATGGGCCTGGTGCTTTGCGTATATTATTTCATTTAATCCTCCCAGCAAACCTATGAAGTAGGAAAAATTATTAAATGTGCGAAGTGTAGCTTAGAGACTTTAGCAACCAAGTCCACATGGCTAAAAAGTGGCAAAGCTAAAATTTAAACCTTGTTTGACCCAAAGACCGTATTCTTAATTCAGTCTTCTATTTCAAATCACCCTCTCTTCCTTTTTTTCTGTAACAGACTCTTGATTTTTCTCCCTGCTCAAATTCTTACACCACACCCCAATGTATCAGACCTGTGAAGACAGACAAGCCTCCTGAAGCTCCTTCCCAGCCCTCAGTAGTGCCAGTGGCCAAGGCAGCTCCGGGGGCCTGACTTCCAGGGGCGCGGTCTGAGGGCATGCAGCCCCGGCGCTTGTTCCCGCAAACCCTGTGGACTTAGCTTTCCGCCCTGCTGTCTTAAAAGCTCAACTAAATTGGTTTATTTTTATTTAGTGGAAAGTTGCTAAGCTAAACTCAGTTAAGAGTTCTATGTATTTTTGGGGCTATAAGACACACTCCCCCGCCCCCGACACCCCCCGGCAAATTTGGGAGGAATAATGGTTGTTAATGCTGCTATTGAGTTCTGTTTACATTTACATTGGTGACATATTATGTTATTTATGTTATTAAATGCTTTACCACATTTTTTGCTTCAAAAAATTTTTTCCTATTTTCCTCCTCTAAAACCTAGGTGCATCTTATGGTCTGAAAAATGCGGTACTTCCATTCTCTCTGGGTTAATAAATAAGCATTAGATACCTATGGATGATGTTTTATTGTTAGAGTCTCTAAAAAATTCATTTATGCCCTGGCTGGCGTAGCTCAGTGGATTGAGTGCGGGCTGCGAACCAAAGTGTAGCAGGTTCGATTCCCAGTCAGGGTACATGCCTGGGTTGCAGGCCATGACCCCCAGCAACCGCACATTGATGTTTCTCTATCTCCCTCTCTCTCTTTCTCCCTCCCTTCCCTCTCCAAAAATAAAAATAAATAAAATCTTTAAAAAATTTATTTATGATGAATGGGTAAAAAAAGTCCATACCAGTTTACCCTTACAATCCAAGTGCTTTAAACGTTAATCAGTTGTGCTGAAGATAATTCATTTTCACGCATTTAAAGATTTGTTTGTGATCCACATTCTTTCATTGTGAGTCACAAAACACAAACAAATGACAAGATCTCCAACTTGATAATCCATTTTGGAAACACTGTAGGTAAAAACGACTTCCACTGCCATAATTACATGAGCTTTTGTAAAGTTTCAAAGGGCATCTAGACACAGAAAGTTTTGGACTCGGAACGAACCTTAGAGCCCTTCTCATCGGACCTTCCCATTTGAAAGATGAAGAAACTGCGTACCGGGCAGGTGAACCGCCTACTCCAATTAGAACGGCGCTCCTCCGCCCCTCGCAGGGAGGGTTTTCCCGTCCAGATCTAGTGCTCTATGCCTCCTGCATTCGTTTGCTTTATTTTTTTTTTAACAAAAAGAAGGAACGAAACCCAGTTCTTGTCTTCATAGAGCTAACTGCATAGTGACCACAACCTTTGGCAAGACACTTCTGTCTTGATGCACTCTTTATGATTTTGTGAACAATCTCTTGTATTGTATTTTAATAACAACAAATTTTATAATAACAATTATTTATACAACACTTATATTCCTGGGCACATTCTGAGAGGCTTAAGTATATTACATATTTACATTCTCACAAACAAAAGGAACCGAAGGTAGCCACTATTGTTGCCCTGGTCTCACAGGTAAAGAAACTGAGGTGTGTTGAGGTGCAGGAACGAGCCCTAATTCACACGGCAAGTCAGTGGCAGAGTCAGGGTGTGGACCAAAGCCCCGGGCTCCAGAGTCCGTATTCTGAACCACTCTCCAGCCTGCCTGCTGACGTTAAACAGTCCCGGCTGGTCAGAGGAGAAGTGAAAAGGTAGGATGGCCTCCAGCTTCCTCCTTTCTCTAAAAGTGATGGGGAACCAAGCAAAAGTTTGCAGCCAGGCTGTGATGTTGACTCTCACAGAGCTGAGAAATGAAATCAGGTGCCTCTGAAGTGCTTATTTTCCACAACTGTTCCATGAATAATAGCACGCCTCCACATTTCACTTTCCTTTACTGTTCTACTACATCTGCTTAAAGGCATCTGCATTGGAATGATAACAAAGGTCCTTTTCTTACGTGAAATCTTTGATGTCTTTTCAGAGGATTCCAACATTCATTGAGTGCTTACTAAGCTAAGGGTCAGTCACTATTGAAGGTGTTTTATGAGGGTAATCCTCACAATCACTCCACTATGCCATCTTACTGTGAAAGAAACTGAGGGTGAGAGAGGTTGAGTAACTGGTCCAGGTCATACTGCTGGGGAGAGCTGCAGCAGAATTCGAACTCAGCCAGTCTTTACGTTTGCATCTCGGGAACGAACATCTGGGACACTAACGCAGCTGCAGGGTTGGCTCTCCCCGCTGGAAACTACCTGTGAAGACGGTCCAGAGCGTTTGAGGGTGGAAGGGGTGGTAGCTATAGCTACGGAGAGATACATTTCCCCAGGGACTCCTGAGGGCTCTAAGAATGCTTTCCAACAAATCAGATGTATTTGATCATACTCAGATTTCTCCAAGATGCATTTGATCATACCTCCTAGAACCATGGTAGCGACTCCATGGTGGCTTCCACTGAGCTTTCTTCAGAAGTAGCTAAACTCTGAGCCGAGTCCCTCCTGTGTGAGCTCCAACAACGCAGCACACCAGTGGGAGCCACAGGTGAACAGACAGTCCTGATATTACAGTGCGGTGTGACTGGGGCCGTGTGCAGTGCTGTTGGTGACCCTGAGCACAGCGACCCCTGTCACCTGTTCACATATCCCCTGCTTATTCAAACCACATTTGTTAAGTGAAAGTATGAATGAAATGAGTGAATAAATTCATGTAAAAATTTGCCCCCACGCCATTGTCTTGACCTCCTCCTCCCCCTTCTTCCTCCTTGAAAAAGATTAATGGCTTAGGAATCAAATGCATTTTAGTTCTGGGTTTGGATATGGGTTGTATATAAAGGAAGACTATGATAATTAACTTAAATCTGGTTCAAAGACAGGCGTTGCTACCCTTAATAACTGGCAGGTACTTAGGGAGCCTGGACCTTAGCTTGTTTGCTGACCGGTGCCCATAGCACAATTTCTTTTCTATAATGTGTGTCCTGCTAGGCCAGACAAAACAGAAGTATGGTAATGATTGATTCATCTCTTTTTCTTTTATACTAATACAAATCATTGACTTCAACAATATACAGCTCTGCATTATGTATTCAGCTACCTAGGATTATAGAAACATCTGCCCAACAATTATTCTTCCTCCTTTTCAATGTGGTCCTAGGAGCCACTGAGTGTGAAAAGAGTTTGAACTCAGCATACATTTTCCACTTCCCCCACCAAGCCTCTGAGGGTGAGGGTTCGGATCAGCAGAGCAGGGTGACTTTGTCTGGCTAGGTTGGCTCTGCAGGGGAGTCACCACAGAGTGCAGGTGAGAAGCCGTTCTCATGTAGCAGACATGTGTCACCTCAGCAGCCTTATGAGAGCTAGGCTCTTATCCCGCTATAGTGCTTGGGAAATATTTTGAATGAAAATTGTAGCAGAATTCCTTGAAAGTTTTTAAAAAATTTTTTTGAAGAACTGATGTTGAAGTGTTGGTGTCATATATTTCACTGGAGTAAGAAATAACATGAGCTGACCCATATTTCGTGATCTATAAATGTTTACTGAGATAAAAGCAAATTGAAAATGGAGGAAGGGGGGAAGAGCCATTGAAATGCACATCCCCAGTTGGAAATTTCTGGTTAGAAAAGCATATGGCAATTGGATCAATAGAAAAGTTTAATTAGAAATTTAGGTCAAGCTAAATAAAGATGGTTTACTAGAGGAAATTATGTGGAGGCATGCTTTAAAGTGTGTTTTTTTTTCCAAATGCATAGCTATTTTTTTAGAAGCGAGCCCAAACAGTTAAATAGTAAATATCAACATTCTTAACCCTGGCAGATAAGGAGAAGACTGCAAACCTTCCAGTGGAATGCCGTTTTCTGCCTGCTTACTACAGACTTAGTTCCTGACTTGTCACCTTGTCTGAGTGTGGAATTGTCTCCTCACCGACATGGGAATAAGGACCTTCATTCCTTCTATGGAATTTAAGAAAGTTAGGTTCACAGGGCAAAAGGACTATGCACTTGGATCTCTCCACGTCCTTTCTGTTGAGAAAGCAAACTACTTTCACCCTTAGCCTCAGTGCACTCTCCTAGCCCAAAAATGAGGAGAGCATTTTCAACCCCCTGCCCTTGGCCTTGGCCTAAGGGCAGATGTACCCACTAAGTGGTCAGGCTTCTCTGGCAGACTACACAGTGAAGCTGGCAAATTTTAAAAGATTATGAGTAAAAGGAAGAGGAGGAGTCAGGAGAAGGACAAAAACAGACAGCAAGTCACATTAAGGACCACCTTGGCTTCCTTATGCAGCTGCTCAGGCATTTGGAGAAAGGATTACAATTATTTGTTTACTTTCACACCTATTTCTTCACAGCATTCTATAATTACTTCATAAGTATTTGCAACAGAAGGAAATAAAAATCAAGGCTGTAACTAGGGTGGTAGGAGAATCTTCCCCTTGGTAGTGCAAGATGCCAAAATATTACTCTAATTTCTGTCCAGAGCCTGCTGTGACATTTTCCTGGGAAGAGTCCACTTACCTATTTTTATAGCATTGGCGTTACCTTAGTTGGTTTTCCCTGCCTAGGTCAGGGCATTCACCCAAAATGCCATTTGCTTAGGAATGACTACTCAGATGATTTATAAATAAAAAATTATTTGTTCTTTTTTAAATGGTTCTTTTATTTTTATTTGTTTTTAGAGAGAGGGGGAGGGAGGCAGAAAGAGGGACAGAAACATTGATGTATGAGAGAAGCAGTGATCAGTTGCCTACCGTGCATCCTCAACTGAGGACCTGGCCTGCAACCCAGGCATGTGCCCTGACCTCAAATTGAACCTGTGACCTCAGTTTGCAGGCTGGCGCTCAATCCAATTGGGCACACCAGCCAGGGCTGTATTTATCCTCACATGTTTAAACTGCAGTCACTTTCAAACTACTCTCCACGTGATATGACACAGCCATCAAGACATTTTTTCCATGGCTCAAAAACAGTTTTTGAACTCTTCGATTTTGATGCTGTTTAGTGCTTCTGCCATTTTTTGTTTCACCTCTTCTATATGGGCAAAATGTTTCCCTTTGAGGACTTCTGTCATCTGGAGAAAAAAAAAGAACATTCATTTGGGGTAAGATCAGATAAGTAGGGAGGATAGGGCATGAGGGTCATGCCATATTTTGGTGAAAAACTGCTAAACATTCAAAGTGCTGTAGGCAGGTGTGCTCATAAATTACCCAGCCTCTCACAACAATGCCAGCTGGCACACTGATACAGATGGGCTCCTAAAACACTCACCTAGAGGAGGAAGCCTATACTACAAAGGGCCCACCCTCCAGAAGATAATTCCGAGGCTTTTTTAGGGTCTACCCTCTTATGGTTCTTCCTTTTTTCTCTTCTCCTCCTCCTCCATCGTTTTCTTCTTCCCCTTCTCCTTCTTCTTCTTCTTCTCCTTCTCCTTCTCCTTCTCCTTCTCCTTCTTCTTCTTCTTCTTCTTCTTCTTCTTCTTCTTCTTCTTCTTCTTCTTCTTCTTCTTCCTCTCCCCCACCCCCCTCTCTCTCCCTCTCTCTCTCACCTTTCTCTTCTCTTTCTTCTGTCTCTGGAGGATGAGCTCACATCAACTCAAAAGACAGAAAAGCCTGAAGTGAAATACCCCTAGACTCATGCTCCTTAAAAAACAGAGAACTTGTGTTTTCCTAACCCAGTGGCTTCAGGAATATCCTGCCACCTGAGTCTGTTAGAATGAAATTGTCCAATATAGAACACCTTGGCCATTCAAAGATTTTAGTTTCTAGAAATAGCAAGGTGAAAAGGTTCCCCAAACAGTTGAAACATTTTAAGACTCAAGTCTTTACAGGACCAACATTAAAATATGTCAAGGAGGGGGGAAAAGAGAGTTTATTAGGTAAAAATATATTTTCAATGTTTATTAGTCACAAATATCTTTTCCATATAATGATCCTTCTCAAAATTGACTGAATTTCCTCTGAACATGGAATTTTTCTGGACCAGTACTGATTTTGTTTACAGTATAGAAAAAAGTATGGGAAAGAAAACTATGAGTATATAGCTTCTATGGTAGTTAAAAATTCAGAGCAAGTTTCAGTAGCAATACAATGGGAAAGCAATGGAAAAATAAGCTCATATAACTCCTCTGAAACCTGGAATATAAACTCCCTGAGGGTCGACATTTCATCTGTCCTGTTCGAAGCTCTGTCTGAGTACCTGGTGCAAAGTACCTGATACAAAGTAGACACTCAATAATATATGTTTAATGAATCAATAAAAATAATGTAATCATGGGTTTGGAGAAGAGGTGTCATATGTAATTATAACATAATTACTTTGTTAAATAGAGAAGGAATAGATAAAGAGAGAATGTAAGAATTTAAAGAAAATCTTGGCATTATTTCCATTGCTTCCAAGTCTAGTGGTGCTGTTTGGCATTCCAACAAATAAAAGCAAGGAAGAATCAGAGGCTAATGCCTTAATGGGCTAATACACCCCAAAGGAGGAATGTAATGACATCTTTGCTTGGTTAAGCCTGGTAGAAACTAGATTGGAGCAATAAACTCTGAACTGTGTTCTGCTTTGATGAGTAGTTTGTCAGTGTTATGATGCAGGGTGTAAGTAATTTTTTTAAATCTTTGTAACAAGTTGAGAGCTTGATTTATGAATACTCGTATCTTTCACATCAATTTTACTATGATTAAAAAAGATTAATGAAAACATTAATGGTCTGCTGAAGGATATGTTTAACGACATTATAAAGGTTGAGGAATTAGATACCAAAGACATCTACGGTACTTAATTCATGGAATGAAATTATAAACTTTCTATTCCATTTTTGGATTAAAAGTGAGAAAAGCCTCCAAAAACAATGTCTCTTTGATTGTTACAGGGCAATATAGGTTGCACTGGTTGGCGAAGGCTGCCATAAACAAAGTATCACAAACTGGGTGGTTTAAACAACAGAAAGGCATTACCTCGCAGTTCTGGGGGCTGGAAGTCTGAAACGAGGGTGTCAGCAGGGTTAAATCCTTCTGAGGGCTCTGAGAGAGTCTATTCCAGGCCTATCTCCTTAGCTTACAGATGGCTTTCCTCTCCTTATATCTTTATAGTTTTTCCCTTCTGTTTGCATCCATCCAAATTTGCCCTTCTTACAAGGGCACTAAGCCGTATTGGATTAGAACCCACTTCTTTAACTTGAGTAGCTCTCCAAAGACCCTGTCTCCAAATACGTTTACATTCTGAGGCTCTGGGGTCAGGACTACACTATAGCACGCCCTTGAACAGCGTGGGTTTGAGCTAAGTGAGCCCCTTTCTCCAGTAGATATGTACAGTATTGTAAATGTACTTTCTCTTAGGATTTTCTTAATACCGTTTTCTTTTCTCTAGCTTACTTTATTGTAAGGATACAGCATATAATGCATATAACATACAAAATATGTTAATCTACTGTTCATTACTGTGGTAAGGCTTCTGGTCAACAGTAGACTATTAATAGTTACGTTTTGCAGGGAGTCAAAAGTTGTGCTTGGATTTTTGACTGCTTGGGGATTGGTACCCCTACCCCTGCATTGTTCAAGGGTCGAATATATATGAATGGGGGGGTACAATTTAGCCATTAACAAAGGTTTTTCCTTGTCATCGAAGCCTCATTTACATCTGAAATGGAGGATTCCCAAGAGAATGGACTCTTAGGTAGCATTTTTTACTTATAAGAATTTTAGTTAAGTTTTGGAAAATATTATTGCAGAAAATCTGCAACACTGAGAGTATCAGGTAAGGCAGAGAGTTTTGACAAGCAAGGATATGTGTAAAAATGGTAATGTGGGAGAGGTGGAAAGTGACTAGTAACTGGAAAAAAAACTGCTGCTAATGTTACATAATATTGCTTTAGGAGCTAGATTGATGATGGGATGTCTAATGTAGCACTTAAGAGCTTGCAACTAACCAGTAATGATCTATAAATGAAGTTCTCTAAAGAATATCAATAGAGAACGTTTTAAAAAATTGCTTACTGCTTACTCCTTTAACTACTTGACCCCAAAGATTAACTGTTACGTGGTAAGAACTAGGACCCAGCACTTACTGTATTCAGGATTCATGGAGTAGTCATGTCTTATTTGTCTACTAGCCAACTTTGACTTAAAAAGGCCCACACCTTAAATCAGGCATTAGAGAGTAACCCTTGAGTCCTGACCTCATTCAGATGAAATTTCAAACTGTGTCATTTTTTTATCTAATGTCTTAACAGCTAGCCCTGGTGTGATACTCTTTATTCTTTCCCAAAACTCAGAGCCGTGAAAATTTATAACAGTGCCTTCCTTCCTAAAGCCATTACCCTTCCAATAGCAGGTTCAGAGTTAGAGTTGAAACTCCCCCTCCCCCTCCTTTTTGCATTTGCAGCATCAACAGCCAACATGAACTGAGCACCTACATGGGACAGGCCTTATGGTAGGAGTGGGGCGATGAGAAATTATACTTGTCTTCATTCTCCCCATCCCTAGAAACTTGGGCCACATCTCCCTGTTAAATACTCTTTACAGCTCTCTGTACTTTTTTTAGTGACACCTGTCAATCTATAATCACATATTGCTGTAGGTATTTAATTAATGTCCTCAGCATTAATCAATATCCTCTTAGACTATGATCTCTATGAGGGCAGGAGTTCTCTCTTTCACTTATAATTATACTCTTAGGGCTTGACTTCTGGGTATAATCAATACATTTTTGTTGAAACAAATAAAAAGATAGGAAATTATGAATGTCTGATTTAAAAGGGAAAGAGAAAGGGAATTAATCTACAAACCCACATAGAAATTAGAAGTCCTTTAAATTTTGTTCTGTTTTGTTTGAAACAGGCACATATGTTAAGACTCCATGTGGGAGGAACATTTGTATTCTAAATGAGATCTCTTTTGAAGACAGTCTTCTATCATTTACTGTTCCTTGTGAAGACATCCACATAATAAATTCCTTTTACACTTTAGCAGTGAATTAAAGATTTTTTCCTTTCTGAAGGAAATCACTTTAGCATGATATAATCCCACACATTTAACTCAGTTGCTAGGAAACTCAAAGGTAAATTTAGTGAACAAGTTAGACAAATCTTTGGGAATAACTTCTCAGAGGGTGCTCAAGAGGCAACCACACACTGATGTTTCTCCCCCTCTCCTCCTCCCTCCCTTCCCCTCTGTCTAAAAATAAATAAATAAAATCTTTAAACAATGTTTAAAAATAAAAAATAGAAATAATTTCTCAGTTGTTGAATTCGGTTTTAATCTATGTTTTTAACTCTCTTGTTAATGTGAATCTCATTGTAAATGCCTCTGATGTTTTTAAAAGCAATGTAAAAGGCATTTAATGAAACAAAAAAAGCAAAGAGCAGCTATCAAGGTCTAGATGCAAATATTAAAAGTAGATAGTCATACTAATGGATCACTATGATGATAAACAGCGCACAGAAGAGATGCAGTTACAAAATGTGAAGTGTTCCTCCACTCACTTTTCTTCTTGAAAATGCTTATTTCAGACCAGATGAAATTAGCCACTGGACCAAAGCTAACTTTTGAAACTGTAGGTTTATTCTCTACAGTTTTAATAAAATATAAAATATAAACCACTTGGACTCAAAGTAAAAATATAAGAATGTTTTCAGTTTATCCCACCAAAGCCTAGGAGATTTTTCCACATTGTATCAACTGTACCAAATTTATTACAAAATACTCAAATCTTAGTGATCGAAAATACCACTTTTTTCCCTTCGTGATTCTGTGGATTGAGACTTTGCATTGACTTATTCGGACAGTCTGCCCGTGATGTTGGCTGTGTCACACCTCGGCTGCGCTCGGCTGGTGGCTAAGCTGAGCCAGAACGCCTACAGCAGCCTCACTCTGGTTTGGCATCTTATCCCTTCTCTGTTGGCCTCTGTCTCCCTCTGTGCACCTTGCTCTTCTTTACAGCCTCACAGTTTTAAGAGAAACATTAAAGAACGCTTCTGGCCTCCAAGAGAATGTGCTTCAAGAGAGCAATGGAAGCTGCAGATCTTGCAAGGCCCAGCCTTGGAGGCTGCAGAGTGTCCCTTTCCCTGCCTGTGGGTCATGAAAAAAGTCACAGGGCCAGCTCTGGTTCAAGAGGAGGAGGGCTCACTTCACCTGTCAGTGGGCAGAGTGGCGCAGTGAAACTTTTGAATACATAATTTTCCAAAATGTATCCAACTGTACTGCATTGATCTGTAACTTTCTTAATCAAAACATTTTCAGTTACAATCAAAAAGTAGAAGAAACACCCAAACTCTCATAGGAGAAAATTAAAAACTCCTAAAATGGGATCAAATAAACCCATCGGACTCTTAATTGACCTATACAAGCCTTGTAACGCTGGGCAACTTATTTAATATTCAAAGCCTATTGGCTTATCTGAAATAACAACACTGACCTGAGAGAACTGCTGTGAGGATTAAATGACCTAATGCTTGTAATGCATTTAGCCCCAGCGCCAGGTATATACTTAGCACTCACAACATGTTAGGTGTTATCAAGGCAGACCTCAGAATTATTTAGCCTACCTTTCTCCCCTTTTTATTGTGATATAAATTGTGATTTTACTCATGAGTCTATTTGTAGACGTGCTATTATAAAACCTCTTTGCTTTTGGATTTTATTGTTTAAAGGTCATTTCTCAGAAGACCTCTGAAGTTGCTGAAATGGTCAGCAACTTTACACTTTTATTGAGTTATTTTGTTGCTACCAGAGGCTTAGGAACTAGTAAACAAATGAATTTATCTTTGGTAGATACTTGTCCCTAGGCAAACTGCAGTGATCCAGCCTCATTGCTGAAACAGTATTTCATTTGCTCAAGGCCTCATTAAATCAGTTGACACCGAATACTCTGACTTTTTAGTTACATTTGCGCAAGGCACTGAGGAAGGAACAGATACCTAAACACTTATGTCCAACATGCAATTGGTTAGCGATGAGCTTCTCTTTGGATGTAATGCCCAGTTTCATTTTCTAATCTGCCTTGCGCAGTCAAGACTTGAAATCCATATAAAATTTTAAATCACAACTCCAGTGACTCATGAACACTCTGAAATGATCTTTAAATGCTCTCTATTTGTGAAAATACTTCTATTTAAAGCCTCAAAAACTTGTATTCCAAGACATTTCACTCCTCTGTTCTCATTGCCTCTAAGATCACGCTGTTTCGTGTTGCAATTCTTTAGTTTTGTGGACCCTTCTCCATCCTCATCCCAGCTTTCCCCTTCCCGGTTCGCCTCCCTGGAGACCACTGCCACCATGAGAACTCAGGCGCGACCTCATAGGCCCAGGGGACTCCCAGCTCTCCTACCACTGGGCTTATTAGTCTCCTTTCAGGCCCCTCCTGCTCTGGTCTGCCTCCAATATGGGAGGGTCTCAGCCTCAACCCATGGCTAACTCACCCCAAGTCTCCACAATCTCTGCTTCTCTTTTCCTCCTTACCCTGGTTCCTCATCTTTCTCACTTTTCCAGACACTCTGCCTCCTCCCCAGCAACACTCAGGTTGGTTCATTCCCACACCTGAAGTCCAATCTATGCATCTTCCATAAATTCACCAATTCTCTGAATGCCACATGCCTAGTCCTGATTGTCTACTGTCCCATTCAAACACCTCACAGACACCTTGAACCGATCACGTCCAACACTGAACACTGTGTTTCCTCCCTACCTGATATTGCTCCTTCTCCAATTTTCCCCAGCTCAGTGAGTGAAACTGTCATTTACCAATTTGTTGGAGCCAGAAACCTACACATCCTTCTTTCTTTTCTTCCAACACTGACACAATCCACAGGCCCATCTTGTTAACTCCTCAAACAGATTTAAAAAAAGAAAAATCCCCTTCCCTTTGTCTCCAGGGCCTTGGTGCAAGCCACAGTCATGCATAAACTTTTGATAAACTTCTTATAAACTCTTTACTCTTCTCAGCACATCTGCTCTTTCCCACCCTACACCTCCTGGACTTCCCCACGAAGCAATCACAGCACTCTGGACAGGTGCACGACTTTCCCGTGACAGTGGGGCTTTCCTGCGGGGGGACAAGGCAGGGGAAGTGGACGGAGGTTCGCCAGAGGCATCTGGCGAAGCGGCCGACTTGACTGAGAAGCCAGGTTCCTTCTTCGTAGCAGTAAACTCATATACTCTCTCAGATAGCTGCAGTTTGGGGCCTTCTTGATAGATTGTCTTTTTTCTGAATAAAAAGCATTTTGTTTTGTGAAGGATCGAGATATGGGGACCCTCTGAGAAGAGCTAATATTATGCTTTCATGTGAATTACATTATTGATCCCCACCTACCTCAGGGCAACGTCGCAGGGCGTGGAAAAGCCACCAGAGGCTCCAAAACTCTGTCAGAAGGAAATGGCCTAATTCTGTCTTTGAAACTAGAATAGACAGACGTATCCCAACATTGAGTATTTCCAGATTGGAAATCCTTTTTCCAGATTGGGGATCTTTTTTTTAAGTGGCTTACTAAGCCAGAATACAATAATAATGTTAGGGAGCCCATAGTTTTATGGGTCTTACTGTATGTCAGATGACCATTTTGGGTAGTTTTTGAAGTCTTCCCCATTCTAGACACATCCAGCATACTCGATCTTATCCCTGCCTCTCTGGCACGGCTCCCCACCTCGGTTATCTCAGGGGTTCCCCGGGCCTTCATCTTCATTCTTACTACTGCAAAGTCCCCCTTCTGCTCGCCTCTCCACTGACCCCCCCCTGAGCTAACTTCTACGTGCTTGTCTAGAGCAAGCGGTGCCTCTGTGTGGTCCATGGCACTCGCCCAGCTGCCGTGAACTGCACAGACTGCTTTCTTCCAATGCCTCTTTAACCCTTAGTAGACACTGACTCACAGTAGTAACCACCCTTCGTCTGATCATAGGGTACTGGCACAGGGGCATTCCCCTAGCACTTAACTTAGAAAATTATCGATGGCCCAGTTGTCTCCCTTGTGCCTCACAATTCAAAGATGCTGGTATCCTCAATCTTACTTCACCAGCAGGGACTCGAGGCATCAGAAAGGTTAAGTCACTTCCCCACGGTCACACAGAAAGGCTCACATCAGTGGACGGCATTGAGATCCTCTTTCCATTCTATCACATCACTTTTCTGGCGACAGCTGTGGTTTTCTATCAGGCATTTGATCTATTGCTATAGGAACTTCAGAAAATTAAAATGAACTTTTTTGTTTTCATGCTAAGATTGTCGGAATCTGTGGTTTAGGATTAGTAGAATGGAATCCACTTCGGTCATTTCTATCTCCCAAACAGCTTTGCCGTTTCCCTAGCTCAGGCGACCTTTGTCCTTCCCTGGAGAACCGCCTCCACCTCCTACCTGGCCCCCTGCTGCCAGTTCCACCCTACAGAATCCTCCAAACTGCGGGCTAGAAGAGCTAGACGCAAGGTGGACCGCAGTATCCCTGCACTTGCAACATTTCAAGGGTGCGTTGTAATTCAAAATAAACTGCTAACTCCTCAGCATTGTATATAAAACTTACTAAAGCAGACTCCTGCAATGCTCCCTCACCCTTCCTCTCTTTTCTTTTATTCTTCTTCCCCTTCCTCACCCACCGAATTCCATCCTCCAGACGTGCGGAACAGTTGGCTCCTCCCCAACTGCGCCATCCCGCCCCCAGTCCGGGGGCTCTTCACCAGTGTTTGACAGTCCACTGCAGGAAGAGGGATGTCTATGGGTGAAACTCAGGAACTTGGATGGAAAAAAATTGCGTGTTTATTTTCATTAACCTCTAACTGAAACTTAGTACTTCTTCCAGTTGTGAATACAGCCGAAAACTTAAGTAGTATTACCAGGACCTGTGATTTTTTAATCACTAATAGAAATCACTGATCTCTTCATATCGCATGACATTGTGGAAGGTCCCAATATATCACGTGTTCTCATCATTACTGAGATATTCACAGTAGTTATTGGTTCTCGTCTAGACCCTGTTATCTAATGCAATAACAAAAAATCACATATAGCACTAAGAAAAAGTATTTGTGTAGTATCAGAAATAGCTTTAAAAATACTTTGCTAACTGTACTTTAATATAATTGATTGCTTTTGCCATCTTTTGATTTTACCTCTGGCTTCAACAGTCCATCAGAAGGATAAAAGGCTCAAAAGACATCCTGAGAATGTTCTTGTGACCTTAAATTTCACACTCTTGGCCTGGCCAATATCCACTCATTCTTCGGGGCTTGGTTTAAAGGTACACTCTTGAAAGTCCTGTTCCCTGACCCTCCAAGACTGAGAACACCTTCTTTCTGTTTCTCTAGCAGTGAGCTTTCCTCAGTTATGGCACTGATATCACTATGGTATGATTACCTTTCATCATTTGGCTCTGGCACGCACACCCGAGCTCTTAGAGGACAGCCCCGTGACTTATCCCTGCCATATCCACAGTGCCTAACATGTGGGGAGTACACAGCAGTCCTCTGCCGGAGGGGGACTGACTCTCACCCCATTGTGGCATTGTGGCTCATCCTGAACTGTTCATTCATACAAATACTTATCAAGACTATACTAAGTCCCGGGGACTTTCTAGACACTGAAAATACAACAGAGGATAATACAGACAGAAATACCTTCCCTAGATGCTTATATTCTCAAAAAGTGAGCTAGCCAATAAATGAAATGTAAAAAGTGAGACACTCCTATCACAAAAGAACAGATACAGCGTGACTCCACTTATATAAGGCACCTAGAGTAGTCACATTCATAGAGACAGAAAGCTGAATGGTGGTTGCTAGGGGCTGGGAGGGAGTGGGGGAGGAGAAATGGTTTTTAATGGGTACAAAGTTTCAGTTTGGGAAGATGGGAAGTTTTGGAGAGGGATGTTGGTATGGTCGAACAACAATGTGATATAATAAACTACCCATTCAAAATGGTTACAATGATAAATTCTATGTTGTATATTTCACTACAATTTTTTTTTTTTAGAAAAAGCAAAACACTAGATGGAATCGTGCTGGAGAGAAATAAAGGTGGAAGGGGAAGCGAGGAAGGGCTGAGAGGTAGGTGGCTAGGCGAGGCTTCACTTCTACACGATTTCTTGCTCAAGACCTGAGCTTCGTGCACAACTCTGTGTCTGGAAGAAGGCAGGTCCAGAGAGACCTCACTCTTCCACTGATTATCAGTGGGCACAAAAGTGCAGCTTTGGTCATGTCATGGGTGTGGCTAACTTCCCGAGTATTGGATGCTTTATATTCTCCTTGGCATTTCCTTGAAAGATCAGTCAGTGAGTGAAATCCTCAAGAAAAACATTGCATCTCCTGTAGTTACTCAGATCTACCAGTTATCTTTCCTCGTCCACATTTCGGGTTGACATAAGCACTTCTCTCCCATGCGTTACCAAAGAATTATGAGACCATTTGAGGAAGTGAAGATGACAAGTGTTTGAAAATCAGATAATTATATCTCATTTATGTCCCCAATGTCCCATAAATCACCTTGATATCCACACTTCCTTGAGCCTGGTTTTAAACTACTTACTTGTCTTAACTCACGAAAAAGTAGTCAATATGGATTCCAAGCCTAATCGTAATCCTTTAGTAAGTGGTCTGACTTCTTTTTTTTTTAACATTTAAAATACAAATCTTTATTTAAAACAAATGTTATCAAATCTTGAAGCTTAAGGTTTTATCTACGTAATATAAAAAATACCTTGGTTATACAGTGAAACTTATATCCAATCAACTCCGTTTTGGCTTTATAATGGCTAGAAACATTCAAGTGTCAATTGCACAGCCAGCTGACTTTTTTCTTTAACAGTAGTGTGGCCACTAAGTAAATGCAGATCTTCTAATATGCTTATGTGCCTCTCACCTGAAGGTTTCACCAGTTAGGGATACTATGACAGGCAAAGCCTCATGAAATATTAAATCTAATACACCTTAGTAATGTTATCTCAGTTAATTGTAACTATTTGAGATTTTAAAATTTGCAAATCCTTCTCAATAAAATAACAAGACTTTTATAGCTTATTAAAAACTGGCAAATTTTGAGCCATCTTACATTCTCTAGATCCTAAAGTATAGATTTCCAAAGCTTAATTCTTAAAAAAAATTATCTCCTTCTCACCTTCTTCTGAGAAGACAAACAGAGTGGAGAATTTAGCAGAGAACACAGCCTAGAAACAAGTGACTCATCTAATTATTAAAACAACATAGGACTTAGAGAAGAAGCTTCCTAATCATAGAGCTGTCATTTAAGTTCCCTCTTTCAGACTTTTAAAATAAATTCTGTTGAATGGGAACCCTTTGACATTTCCATCATTGTGAAGATATACTGAGAGTATTCCTAACATTCTTAAACATTAGAAACATTCAAGTGACTGCTAAGTCAGAACCCTGGACTGAATATTATGTGGCTAGCCTCTATGTTTTAAGGTTAGTTATATCTAATGTTGAAAACTTTCTAAAGCTGTTTCTTTCATGATTCAAATGCATTTGGGATCCCTTTCATGTTTTTTCCCCATTTGCATGTGTTTAATACTGAATATGTTTGTAAAATGATTCCTTCTTCTATAGTATGGATGCTATTCGTTCCTAGGCTTCATGATCCTAATGAAATCCATTTGTGCAGAGCAATGAACTCTTTAAGTTTTAATTTTTTTAAGTAATTGAATTGAGGTGAGTCTCACTTGCTGCATCTGTGCAATGGCAGAAGTTCTTTTCGAAGAGGGTACAATTTCTGTGCAACGATTGGCTCCCTTGCTGTAATTCATACCTAAGGTGTACAGCCACCATTCTCTTACAGAAGGACCCGATGAATTCTCATTCAGCTCCTTTAGAAAGGTCCCAACAGAGCTCCCCTCCACCTCTCTCTCTTCACTCTGAACCATCGCCCACAAGCTGAGCTGTGGATAAACATTTAATATACACTGACAGGTGCACCACTGGCTGGCTCACAGAATTCAGTACAAACCCTGAAGCTAGAGCCCAAGGCCCTGGCAAAAGGACCTTTCCCACCTTCCCAGCTTCTTCCGCCCCACATGTTCCCTGCAATCATTCACTCGCTCCTTCAGACGGACCATCTGCTGAGCACTCTGCTGCGTGCTAGGAGCAATGATGAGCCAAACTGATTAAGTTCCAGGCAGGGCCCTTCTCGTGACTCAGGAGGAAAGAGGGGAGTTTATGAGAGGTGGCAAATAGACCATCTGACTTAAGCAGAGAGACTGGATACAGGGGATAATTTTAGACAGTAAAGTAGAAAAACTTAATAGGACCTCATAGAGCCCCTTAAAAAGTTACTAACTTAAACACAATGAAAAGATGCACTTATTGAATGGAGCTGCAGTTCTCTCAATTTGCTCCCCCAAGTTGTCGCTTCTACAGTTCCTTCAGCATGAACGGTACTCTTCATCTCTCCCACTTGTAACCAGTTTTTAGAACTCCAACTTCAAATGGCATCTCTTCCACAGAGCATCTCCTCCTGTTCCTACACCAAATGTAACTTTTATTGCAGTCACATACATCCTTAGCTCTTTTAAGTATTAGATGCAGAGGGTCTAATGTGGTAACTCCTAGCTCAATGGGCCAGTTGAGCACACAGTACGTGTGAAATTATTGACTGAAGTGTGGCTAGTCTGAATTGAGCTGTGCTATAAGTGTGAATACATGCCAGAGTTTAAGGACTTGCTATGAAGACAATTAATACAAAAATTCCTCACTGATCATTTTATATTGATTATATTTTGAAATAGAAATATTTCAGGTACATTGGGTTAAAAATTGCATTATTAACATTAACTTCATCTTTACTTTTTTATTTAATGTACCTAGTAGAACCTGTAAAATTATGTATGTGGCTCACATTATATTTCTATTGGAAACACCCTTCTAGATGATACACTTCCTGAATGGTGAATGTTTATTCAATTGTGCACATGTTTATCCCCCTAAGAAACACACTAACTTGTCCACAGGAAAGACTCAGTAAATTCTGCTTAAATTTATTGCCATTCTTCCAAGGATTTTGAAAAAGAGCTTTACAGTTTTAGTACACTGCTGTCCACCTGAAGTGTGTAGCCAGAACTCCGCAGTGAAGACCATGGGTGGGGGAGGGGAGCACGTTTCTCCCTGGGCCCCAGGAGGCTAATGTATGAAACAGGCGGCGTGACCGTGGCAAATGGAGCAGCCCCAACTGCTGATTCAGAAGGTGGCTCTGTTTCCAAAACAAGATCTTGTGTAGTCTGTGGAAGGGATATTGGGCCAGGAAGATCCTTGTGGTTTCTTGCTGTATCTGTGGAAAAAAGTCTGAGGTGAAGGTTTAAATTAAACTGACATAAAAGGAACCTTTGTACTTCCTCCGTGTTTTTTAACATCTGTTGCTATAGCTAACCTGACACTGATTATTACAAATGATAACCCATGAGTGATGGAATAAACTGTGGTTTCCTGCTAATGGATGTTTTCTGGTGTTGACTTGGTCCTCTCTAATGATGACACATAGACCAAGGAAAATTATGAAACATACAGAAAACATAACACAGAGTAAAATTTATTAGGATAGCAAAGATTTCTGGTATGAGAGAAAAGCATTTAGGACTTCCCAGTATCACATCTGTAATTTTATGGATTATTTTGTTTGGGCTGACTTTCTCCTTAGGGGTCACAAAGACTCCCCCTTGGTGACCCTTCAATTACAATCTCCTTTTTGTTCAAGGGCCTTTGAGGATGAACACACATATTTCTAATCATAAAATGGTAGGACACACCACTTTGCCAATTAGAAATTAATTCTGAGGAAATTAATTCTGAGCAAATGAAATTTTATACCTAGAAAAGATGTTGAGTTTTAGGTTTCTCTCCGGGCTCATTTTCTGTTACTCTCTCGTCCTAAGAGCCTTCTGCTTCAACCAAACCTGTCCTCTCATTGGCCCTGGGACGGCCTGCTGCTGATCTATGTGCATCTCTCCCTACACCCTGCTCCTGACCAAGGGTTCTCTCTCAGTGTCTCACGGTCAGAGTCCCCTCAGAGGGTTGTCAGATTGCTGCTGAATGTCAAGTACAGAAGGAATTCTCTCCCTAGTCGCTCTCACAGGGCAACAGCAGCCTACAGCAGGTTGCTCCCATGCCGGGTGCCTGGCTTGGGCGCCGGTGTCTGTGGCCAATGTGACAAAGTCACGTAACTGTTTTTTCCTGAGCAGAAGCAGAGGGAATGGCAGACACGCAGAACTAATAAGCTCCTCTCTAATAAGCTGTGTCATACCTACTTATGGGAATACTGTTTCTGTTTATTCCTAAGCTCAAAGAACTTTTTGGTAGAAATGATTTCTTTAATGACATCAATCACTCTGTATATGGTGGGTGCTAGAATTAAAATGTGCTTGGGGACTTGTTGTTGAGATTCCATACATTTTGTGGAGAGGCAGCGGGGGGGGGGGGGGGGGGGGGGGGGGGGTAGACAGAACTCCGAAGGGAATCAGGCCTGGATTCTCCCTCTCACTCGCTGTGTGACTTTAGGCAAGTCTGTGACTTCTCTGAGCCTCAGTATGTTTTATCTATAAAATGAGGATGACATTAACCTTGTGGGGCATTGTGCATAAGAGGTGATAATTGCATAATGTCTTGGACACAGGAGACCTTCAAAAATAGAAAGCTGCTTTTAATGTATTGGGACATTATTGTTGCATAAAATAGTAGACATTTGACTTCATTTTTATTGAAACAAGAGTCTTTATTTTATTGAGTACTGAATATTTGTGAATGTAGAATGGAAAAGAAATATCAAACTCAGGTTCTATAGCCTCAGAACTTACATCCTTCAGAAATTTATGACATTGTGCATAGTCATGGATTATACACATATATGGCACCAGATATCCAAAGAAAACAAAAAAAAAACCTCCTAATCAATCATTTGGATTTTAGTGTATATGGTAGCTAGCATGACAACCTTGTGGCAAATCAGTATAGCCTTTAATAATAATGTACATATGTATAGACTTTTATAATCTACAAAGTGTTTTCACAAATGTTATCTTAATCCTAACAATAACTATTATGTTCTGGAAATAGTTGTCTGGTGATGATAATGATCATGACAATAATGATAATTATTAGGAAAAAATAGTAGTCTCACTGGGTGGAGAAGTTGCATATATAAGAACACATAAGCCATGGAGCCCAGAGTTCTTAATTCTAATCCTTAATCCAGATAAAAGGAGGGAAGTAAGAAAGTAATATCAATTAGACACATAGTAACTGTCACACATTTTATTTGGTACCTGCAATAGTCCTGTCATTAGACAATAATCCCAGTTAGTACATAAGGACCTTGAGGCTCGGAAAGTTTAGTAACATGACCGAGGTTAGAGCAAGCATTCCAGCTAGAATTCGAATCCCATCCTACCAAGTGCCAACAATAATGCTTTTTAACTATAACCATGTAATTTTCGTGCTTCTACAAAGTCCTGTTACAAATAACAGGCTTCAAGAAAGTTCAAACATCTGAAGAAATGAATTTGCATTGACAATGTAGCACAATGACCCAGATGAACCCCAAAATGGAAATCTTCATCCATCTATGGAATTGGGAGAGGGTTGCTCAGTACATATCTATTTATACAAAATGACATGCTTGTGTGCTTTGTGTTTTTAATTGAAGGAGGAAGAAGATGCTGTACAGGAATAAGAGAGGGATTGGGAGGGTGCAGGCCCCTGAGGATGGAGAAGGTGAAGAGTTGGGAGAGAATGCATAGCACCTTTTCCCCTGTCCACCTCAAGGGATGCACTTGCACAGGGGCGGGGGGAGAGGATATCAGGATGAGACACGGACAGGCAGGGTTCTCCGGTGGCTTGGAAACTCTGCTCATACATTGACCCACTTGGGTTCTGATAAAGACTGAAGGAGACAGAAAGCTGGGCAGAAGGGTGTTTTCCACCCCCACCCCCCGACATTCTGACCCCTTTCTTGCCCCCTCATGCCAGCATCAACACCGAGCCAGGTAGCCACCGGCGAATGTGACTGTGAGAAGCCCAGAAACCACAAGCAGGGCTGGAGGTGGAGATGAGGTTAGAGACCACACATACACACAGACACAAAACTGGATATATGTCTGGGCACACTCTGAAGGCAGACTGCGACTAAGAGACATAATTTGGCTGTTACCCTTAAACTGACCTTGTTTGTGCCAACAGGCTCCTGAGAGCTGAGACATAGTCCAATGAGCTAATGAGGTTAGCAAATAGTCACTTTGGAAAGTACTGGCAACTTCGCCTATGGGAAGGAGAAAAAATGTTTTCATTGTGAGCGAAGGGAGGACACCAGGGCTACAAAAACCCTTCCTTGACTTGAGGGAAGGGGAGGAGGGACCCTGGTGGAAAGCAAGAACTCTGCAAGGCCCAGGGCAGTGGTTCCTAAAGTCGGGGCCCCAGGAACAGCAGCATCAGCTTCTCCTGGAAACTCAGGGAAATGCAAAGGCTGCTCCCACCTCTTAGAGCTACAGAATGAGAAACTCTGGAGATGGGGGTCTAGGAATCTTTGTGTTAACAAGCTCTCCATGTGACTCTGATGCAGGCTTAAGTATGAGAACCACTGGCCTAGTGGGACTTGAGAGAAATGGGGGCGGCCCTTGAAGCGGGAAGGAGCCCTGGCATTCATATTGCCTTTAGGGCCAGGGCAATAGGGGTTCCTCTGGGCCCAGTTACTGTAATACCTCCTTTGTTGGCCTTCTGGGCCAGTGTGAGTGGAGCCCAAGCCCAGATCCACCAGAACACTGACCCCCTGACGACCACGCCCTTATAGACCATACCCCCTGTAGACCACTCCCCCAGCACCCACCTGGCCTTCGCTGTACAAATGACAATAAGCCCTTAGTGAAAGCCCACTGCGCTAAGGTGGGCCTTTGGGTAATGTCGGGGGGGGCAGGGCTGGAGTTGGAGCTGGGGTCCCTGACAGTGGGTGGAGGTAGATGTTCTGGCTCAGGGCCTCAGGCAGCCCCAGGTGCTATTTCTGGCATCTGTGGAGTAGTGCCCAGGGCGAACGGTCGGCTCACAGTTCTATCCAGAGGCAACCTAGGTGACCCCAGTTCAGATTCCTGATCTGCTGAGAATAAGACCATCATTTTTTTCTCTCGCATGAATGTCCTAGTGCTGGAGAAGAAAGCAAGAACTTCTGTGAAAACTGAATTTGAAAAAAACAGTCAATGTCTTTCTGGTTGCCTATTTATATATGCTGTAAACAGAATTGATCATTTAACTACAATTCTGAAATATGCTTTCTTTTTAAGAAGCTATTACATATAAAATTATGAAATATGTTTGAAAAACCTAGGTTAACTAAGAAATTAGTATCAACTGAACTTCAACTTTATAACTTCAAATTCTAAATGAATGAACTTTTCTTCTAGTCAAGAACTAAAAACAATATTTTTCATGATAGACCACCTCTGGAGATTTTAAAATATATTTGTTAAACATTTCTTCATTTCCAGGAAAATGAGAAATATTACATAATTAAGAGCACCATGGAGATTTTAGAAACTGAAAAGTAGTGAAATATATATTCAGTTCTAAGGTCTATTATTTCTTTTCAGATTTATATAAAATAACACCTTTCCCCTTTTAAATTATGTTTAAAAATGTCAAAATCTATATCCTACTGAAGTTATATAATTGTGTATAATTTAGTGAAATAAAAGAAAGCAGAAACAAAATTAAGTTCTAATACTGATTAGTATTAGAACACAAAAATCCTCCAAGCTAACTAGACACAATGACTTAAAACAGGTATAATTTTCATTTAAGAACTAATGATTAGAGTTAAAAGGTGTCTCATTTTAAATGAGGAAATCCATTATATTCATCTCTAGTGGCAAGGGATGATTATTATATTGTAATTATATTTCATATTGGCTTCATATTTCAGCCAAAGTTGCTGAAGAGAAGAAAAAATAATTAGAGCAAGCGATTGCATGAAGTGCACGTTGGGGGAGGCCAAGTTTAAGGGAGAAGCCTTCCACAGGTACATGCTCGCCTGATGGCACCGGGGTTGGGTGCATAAGGCAGAGTTAAAGTACTTATTTCAAAGGCATAGCTGGCTGATTTCTAAGTCACCTGCCAGCTATGAAGTCATTTTCATAAGATTCACTCAGAAGTTTTGAGGGATGCAGACAGTAGTAGTATTAGGCATTACAACATAATGTCATTGGTACATTTCAAAGATAGTCTTTAAAAAATTCAGTTCTTGATTCTAGGCTCATCTAGCATAGAATTTTGTTTTGTTTTATTTTGTTTGCTACAGTGTCACAAAACAAATATGGAAATTGTGCATCACTAAAGCCATTGGGTTGGGAGATGCCACCTTATTTGGTAAGAAAAACACTGGCTGAAATTTTATGAACTTGCTATCCTCATCCCAGTCCTGGTCTGTCCCAGAATGACTGGATGACATCAGGAAAGCATCAGCTCTATCGTCTATGAAATGAGAACCATGTGAGTGTGAATGTTGATGAATATGCATCTAAACTGTTGGGGCTTAATACAAGATCTACAGATTAGAAGTAGTATTTACAAAAGTCAAAGTAAAGCTCTAGGAAGAAGAGTTACAAGAGCAAGTAAAATTTGAAGTGTTATAAGGAAGGGACTCATCTAATGCCTAGAACTGCCCCCCCGCCCCCAACCAAAATGCATTATTTTGGCATGCCCTCATGGCGTGAAAGAGTGGTCAGACTTCACCTTTCATGTGTTCTCTGTAGGGCAGCTGCCTTTTCTAAAAGAAAGTCCCGTTTCACTTTTGTACCTGGGAGGCCCAAACATGACTTGCTGTGACCTCCATCCATTGGTTCATTTTTCACATAATAGCTATTCACATACTGGAAAACTGTGTCCATGGACTTCCTAAGTTTTTCATCTCTACATTTCTTGTTTGGTCTCTGTAGCAGAGTTCTCCAGTTAAGCAGAACCATTAGGAGATATACATGAAGAGAGTTATTTTAATGAATTGGCTCATGGGACTGTGGAAATGGCAAGTCTGAAATGAATAAGGCAGACCAGAGGGTAAATGCTGCAATGCTGAGGAAGAATTTCTTCTTAGGGAAATCTCAGTTTTGTTCCTAAAGCCTTTCAAAGGACTGGATCACATCCAGATTACAGAGAGCTCTCTTAGTTAAAGTCAGCTGGTTGCAGAGGTTGATCACATCTATGAAATTCCTTCATAGAAATACATTGATTAGTATTTAATTTAATAACTAGGCACTATAGACTTGCCAAATTGATACTACATGTAACTAACCATGACGATCTCCTTCCCCAGTCTACCTGCTCTTCACCTGAGTGTTCCTTAGTTTGTCAATACCCCTATTCAAATCAGAACAAGCATGAAACCAGCACTCCAGATTTAATTTAACAGGACAGAGATCAGTGTATCACCTCCTTTGTTTTGACCTCAGTGGTTCTACTGATATAGCCTCATTCAATAATCCAGAAGTTGGATTAGAGTATTCCTATAAGGTTCAGAGTGAACTAAAATTCATGGGACTTTTCTGCTTGAACTGACTTAAAGCCAGTCTCTCTCACTCCACAATTAGGAGGAGAATAATTAGTGAGTTGATCTGTTGTATTTCAAGTGTGAAAAAGCTCAAGTACATAAGTAAACATTATTAGCATGTGAGTGATTTTCCTAGGACAAATTATACATGAGATTATAGTATGTCAACATTGAACAAAATCATAAAGATCTTAACTTCTCTGTGCCCATATGTACCCAGTGCTTGAAACTTTCTACAAAGTTAAGTCTAGGGACTAAAATCTTTCTGTCTCTTCTGACAGTCAAGTTTATTTTTGGAGAGCTAGTTATCCTTATATATGTTTATTTATTTTACATGCTTACAGAGGACTCACATCTTCTTATCTACCATCTAATCTTCCCCACTTGTTAGATACCTGAGGGGACCTCAAAAAACAAAATGTATTTATAAAAATTTTGTATTTATTCTCACATATTTAAACTTTAGTCACCTTCAAAGTACTCTCCATTTGATGCAATATACCTATTGAGAATTTTTTCCACTGCTCAAAACAGTTCTTGAACTTGTCAATTTTGATGCTTTTTAGTGCCATTTTTTTGTTTCACCTCTTCCATATGGGCAAAAAGTTTCCCTCTGAGGTCTTTTGTCATCTGGGGAAACAAAAAGAAAGCTCACTCTGGGTAAGATCAGATGAATAGGGAGGGTAGGACACGAGGATCATGCCATTTTTGGTCAAAAACTGATGAACACTCAGCACGGTGTGGGCAGGTGCACTTGTAAATCACCCATCATAAAATAGACAAATGTGTTGAAAGAGTTTTCAAACAAATTCACTGAAGCCTATAAAAGCCTCTCATAACAATTCCAGGTACACTGATACACTGGTACACTGGTACACTGGAACACTGATACAGATGGGTTCCTAGATCACTCACCTAGCATGGGAAGCCTGTACTACAAGGGGCCTTCCCTACAGAAGATAATTCCAGTTTTTTGGGAGGTTGCCCCTCATAGGTGTGATCATTACCTATTACCAACTGAGAAAACACTCAGAGGTGAAGTTAGTTGCTCAAGGTCACACATCTAATAAGATGTATAAATAATCTTGAAATCACATCTTATAAATAGTACTAGGATACAGAGATAAACACCAAAATGAACAAAAGCTAAAACTATGAATGGGTAGGTAGATGAAAAAATTGGATCAGGGACTTAAAAATCTGGCATGGTCCAGAAGCAGAAACAAGCAATGAGGTTGTAAAATTTCCAAAGGTTGGGTCTGCTACTTCATTCAGACCCCATGGGATGACAGGTGCACACTTAGCAACATGTACAACAAATATTTATTCAACTTGACCCATGTAAGGCACTGTTTGGAGTGACAAGTGACACAAAGATGTGCAAAGTGAAATCTTTATCCATAAACAATTTATAGTTTAGTAAGGGACACAAATTAAGATGCTAAATTACAACACAAGACATCTATCCATTCCTTGACTCATCTTTTCATTCAACAAATATCATTACTAGATGGGATCATTTAAGATTGCATGAGTTTTGGTGCTATAGAATATGATACATTTACATGAGTAGTATGAAGTGAAATGAAGGTTCAAGGTTCATTACAACTCTCCTACTTCAGGGAGTTGTAATGAACATTCGTGAAGATGATTTGAGGGCCACTGAAGTCTGGGTAAGATTTGGCAGAGCTAAACTGGGATGAGGTAAGGAATAAAGAATACCTTTATTGACAAGAACACATGAGCAACCAGAGACTCAAAGGTTGAAAAATGTAGGATTTGCTGGGGAAAAAAAACAAGCAAATAATCTGTTTTGGATGGTGTATGACACAAAGGTAGGTAAGTCAGGGGGCAGTAGGATGGTAAAGTGTGCTAGGGCCAGAGAACGGAGAGAGCTAAGGTAAAATACTAAAAAAAAGTGTCTTAGCCCTTACTGCGTAGAGAGTGCAGAGTCACTGAAGATACAAAACAAGGAAATATTAATAGTATCATCAAAACCAGGTTTTGGGAAGATAGATGTAGCAGCAAAGTGTAGGGTGCATTGGAAAGGGGCAAGGGAAGGAAGGGAAATGAGTAGGAAAGCTACTGCGGTGGTGTTGAATAACCACTCAATCTGTGACTCTCGGGTTCCCAAGGGATGTTCCCTATGGGGCCGAGAAGGGAGACTGTGCTACTGAACTGTTGTGTGCTGATCATAGTCCTTCATTCAATCAATAGCTTTTCTTTACTATTCAGTTCAGTAAAGGCAGGCCTTAAGCAAAATTCCTTGCTTTGACTAGCACTTTAAGTTTTTGTTTGGTTTGGTTTTAGTGGATTTATTAGCCAGAGTACCCACAAAAATCCAAGAAATTTTATTCCACGTACTGTTTTAAATCTTCCCTATTTTTATTAGTATTAGTTTCCTAAGCTCAGAGGATCTGCCTTGTATTTATTATAACATTTAAGTTCTTATTTTACTTAAGCCTGCATATGGACAAGTGATTTTTTCTACACTCTATATAATCTCCTGGCACTTGGCGGAGTGTTCAGGGACAGCTGGATTGTCAAAGAAATGAAATCTTGGTCATCATCAATTTAGGATATAAATAAAAACTCCAAGATCCAGACCTGTCAGAACTATTTGAGTTCAAGTAATTTGATTTTTAAAAGATTCCTTAAATAGCCATGTGCAAACTCTATCACACAGTCTTTTCTGTGATTTTTACAAAGAATAGCTGCAATTCCATCTCTTTGTTCCCTAAATCAGAGACGATGTCTAGTTGGTATGCACGGTAAGTCATACTAATTTTAAAATATTGAAATATTTTCATGTGGCATTTCTGCCCATCCCAAAGGTCTCTCAAAGAGCTATGCACAATCCAGCAAGCAAAGGAGCTAATGCTTGGCGCAGTAGGGACCCTCAGGGATACCCCCCAAGGTCAACATCTATGCACTGTGCCCCTACTATTCAGCTTGCAAAATATTTTGAATTAGTATATCTACCTAAAAGCAACTTTTTTCCCCATGTAATTTCATTCTTTGCATCTAACTATACTTTGGTCCACACTTTAAAGCACACGCTGAAATCTGGGTTCAATGTATCTCTGCCTCTCACTTCTGCTCTCAGTAGGTGAACGACCATCTCAGGTTCTTCCCCATGAAAATGGATGTGCTGCTGCTGGTATTTCCTCAGGGTACGTCCCTCCAGCTTGCAGTTCAGAAGGAAAGAGAGAACATTACCTCCCCACTTCAGAGCAAAACATTAAAAAATAAAAATAAAGATCACAGAGAAGGATTCTTTTAGGCTCCAGTTGGGTCACATGCCAACCCTTGGAGCAACCCCCATGGCAGAGGGGTGGGATTTTATTTTTTATAAAGATTTTATTTATTTACTTTTATGAAGAAAGGAAAGGAGGGAGAAAGAGAGAGAAATGTCGATGTGAGAAAGAAATGTCAGTTGGTTATTTACTGTATTTGCCCCAAATGGGGACTGAAACCCCAACCCAGACATGTATCCTGACCAGGAATTGAACCAGCAACCTTTCGTTTTGTGGGATGATGCCCAACCAACAGAGCCACAGTGGTCATGGTGGGTTTTATAACTGACTTTGCCTCAGTGACATACCTATCCTGTACAGGCATCCATGGACTGCCCATGGCAGGCCCCCAAAACTGTAGTGTTTGGGATGAGTAGTTTCCAAATGAGAAAGTGGAGGTGGGATGGGAGGAGGGCTGCTTTTACTATAAAAAGGGGAAGGGGTGCCAGGATGACAAAACAGTGAATATACCCGACACTAGACTTTCCAAGCAAGGCTGAATGTTGATATCCTTGCTAACAAGACTGTGAATAGTACTTACTGAACACCTGCTGATTCCAAATTTGTATGTAAACTCAGTACCTGACTCACCTGCATGTTGGTTTTATAGTAAAAGTTTGTCACAGTGTGATGATCAGTAGTTTCTACAAATCACCTTTCCGTGCACAATGTTTTCTGTGAAGCTCTCCCCATTGAGCTAAAGGGCCTGCTGTTTCTTTGGGGGTTTAATGAGGACCACATTAATGTAATCCAATAAATGGGTGTCCTATTTGTTTTCTTTCACAAGTAGCTCATGAGGCACAATCTTGATGTCCATAGGCAGGTCACACTGTATCTGAAGGGGGTGAGGTCACCAGGGATAAGGTTGCCAGGACCTTTCTTCATTTCCGACTCATTCGCTTTAATATTTTTACCATTTTTCAATTATAAAAAAATGCATTTTTCCTGAAAAAGATCTTTTTTTCTTCTCCACTTACAAAGACTTGTATTAACAGTCCTTTTTCTCTCTTAATTGTCCTGAAGTCTCATTGAGTTTTTCAATTTCAGCAGTTTCTGGAAGACCTTCAAACATCTGCAATTCATTCTCAATATATCCTCCCATCTTCCACGTTTCCAGCACTCACACAATTCTTGGACACAGTAGGTCCTTAGTAAATATCTATTTATTAGCTTTGACTCTCCTCTTGTTTTCAGAGAACAATGAACGCTTACCATTTTCTTTTATAAAATATGAAGTGGGAAAAAATAGAATACCAAAATAGAAACCTAAATTACCAAGGCAGCACAACATCATTTGGAGGAAAACTGGTTTTGCATAAAATTGAAACTGAGTGTGCCGTGCAGCTTCCTGTGCAAGAGGACTCGATGGAGAAGCAGAAACACCAGGGAGTAGTAATAGGCTCCCATTTTGGGTGTTAATCATCTTCCCTTTCAGTTAACACTTTCAATTTAATTAAGTAAAGCACACAGTTTGAATACTAAGACCTGCGTTCAGTCTGTTTCACTGACATTTAAATGGATTTTCCAACCACCATACAAGTGCTTTAAAGGCCTTGGGGTTGGTTTGGTTTTGTTTTTTTCCAGTTTATCTAATAGGGGTGACGCAAAGTTACGGCAGTGCGTGTCTGGGTAAAGCAAATGTTATTGATCGTTTTTTTTCATTCAATGAGCCTGTGCTGAGTGCTGCACACTGTAGACGGAGGGGCATCTAAATCATATTAGCAGAACTCCAGGGAACAAATGGCCTTGAATTGGGGACAGGGCTGGAAAGGACTGCAGAGCTTAGCAGCCTCAAGCCCTTCATTTCACAGATGAGGACACTGATGTACAAATGGGTTAAGCGACTTGCTCAAGGTAGTTGAAAAGCTAGAACTAGAATCCAATTCCCTCACTCCAGTTCATCTTCATGTCTGTAGAAAATTGTTATATCATAAATGGTAAATTACTTTTTGCTCAGTATTTCGTGAGGAAATCCAAATCACCTGTAGAATAACCACCTAACTTTGCAATAACACAGCTTAGTAACCTAAAATATACCCAGATTTTTATTGAAATTAACAGCTACGTGGAACACTGAAGCCCTGACCTGACTTTGGAGGTGGGGAGAGAAGGGGGAAAGGAAGGAGACGGTCTCTGAAGGACAGCACTGTGGAGCTCCAGCAAGGGGTGCAGAATGGCACTTCCACTCTGTGTTAAATACAGACAGAACTCCCCCAACCAGTGCCCGCTGCTGGCTCCCAGGTCCTCCTACTCATCCGACTGGCCTCCCAGACCTCCAAGATCCCACTCATTCCATGTTCCATTCAGCCTCCCTTGATCTTCATCCAGGTCACACAGAGCTTGAGAATAAAAATCTTTGTAAAGCCTCTGGCTTCGTGTTTTAAAACCTCCCCTAGGCTTACAAATGCATGAGATGTGCATTCTTAAAACCCCCTTTTGTACACAGAGCTCATTCCTATAACTAAGATGCCTTTCCTCTGGACCGACTATCCTGTAATTCACCCAGAATATAGCAAATCTGATCATACCACTCTCAAGTTTTAAATTTTTACGTGTTTCCTTCCTGCAAGAGAAGGATAACATTTTGCCATTCAGGCATTCCAGTCCCTTGGATGTCTGACTCCCTTGCCCCTTTGGCTTTCTGTCTTGCCATACATGCTCACCCCTAAGGTTGGCTCCAGTCAAGCCCTCTCTATGAGCACACTTGCAAACATGCTGTCCTCTCTATCCAGAACCCATCCGCATCAAAGCCCTATCCTGCTTGTCCCTGAAGATGATTCATGCTAGCTTCAACACTGTTTACCACTCTTGATTTCTTTGTTGCTTCTTAAAGACGACGGCTTCTTATTTTTTATTCCCCGTGTCTTGCATAGTACCTGGCTTTAAAGCAATCAACAAGAATGTCTTCATCACTTACTCTCTGCTGGGAGCTGTGCGAAGCTCTGGGGGTGTAAGAGTGAGCTTCTGTTCTTGGGAGCTGCAATGCCAAGTAAAAGCAGACAGGAAATGGGGAGGGGATAGGTTAAAAAGAAGGAACACACAGAAGAGACTTTTCAAATGTCCTATTAATAAAATGTGACAGAAAAAAAGTGTTTTGTGACACTCACATTGTAACAGAGGAAATAAGCAAGTAAATCAGAGCAAATGTGTTTCCATTTAAACAAATAAATGCCACAGTGTGTCTTCAAAGTGTGGTGAGACAACGGGAGACTGTTCCAAGTGTGTGATTCTTAGCAGGAGTTCCTGGATGGACAATGTGGGCCACAGGGAAGAGTCTGAACACAACCGAAGATGTAGGAGAACAGTTTTTAAGACAACACAAATCAAATGACTTTGTAGGGGCCCTGGGGACACTGGGGACACAATAGGAGATGAGAATTCAAATCCTAGGGGACTTGGTATCCCAGGGCAAGAAATTTAGATTTGACCATTTAGAGATGTTCCTCAGTTTGGGTGGCACCCATTAGTGGATCATGAAATCAAGTCAGTGGGTTGCCATCAGCAATTTAAAGGAATAGGCTATAATAAAAAATGTCAGCACATTTCATGTAGCAAGGGTATATTTTTGGATAGAACCAGTTGTTTCAGTTATATAGCTCTATATATTATGAACTCACACATGCACAGATAATTTTTGCAGAATTTCAATGCTGATCAAACAGGTCTGAAAGCCGCCGCTGCTGGTGATGGGAGACCACAAAGAGATGGGACTTTTGCATTTAGAAAGATGTTATGGTTTCAGTAAGTGTAAAGGGCAAGACCATGTAAGGGATGGCTTCAGGAATCCAGAAGAAATACAGTAAAACAGTGATACTTGTACAGACAAAAAGATGTAGACTTGAGAGCTAAATAGTAGATAGACTTGAGGATTCATTGCCTCTTTCCATTCACACCGCTCCTATGCTACTTTTCTTGTGTGGCCCTTACCATTTCTTTTATAATCAATTCCTGACTCATCTAGCTACCAGTGTTCTGGACCACCTTAAAGTCATCCTTCATCCTGCATGGAAAGACACATCTGACAATCCCACTGTCCTGCATACGCTTCAGTGCCTCATGACCACTGACTGCCTCACCACCCAACCTTTCTATCAAGCTTCAGTTCTTACCTCTCCTCACACCTCATACAGACTCTTGTCCCAGTATTTTGGCTTCTGTCTTCCTCTCTGCTGGAAATGTCTTTCCCATTTTGAATCACCTGACTTCCTTTAACTCAACTTTCAAGATTCAGTTTAACTATCGCTTCCTTCAGGAAGCTTTCAATGATTTCTCCCAATTGGGCCAAATACCCCCCATTTCTTCTCACACTTTGTATAAAACTCTCTCCTGGCTTGGAGCCACAACTATCATAGCAAATATTAAGCAAATGTTCCCCCAGTGTCAAGTGCTGGTCTTCACTTGTATCATCTCATTTAGTCCTTACAAAACTCTGATGAGTTGGATATTATTATCTTCATCTTATAACTACAGAAAGTGAGCACTGGGCAGGCTCAGCCAGTTGCCCAGTCAGTGGTGCTGGGCCTTTCAGGCAAGCAGTGTTGTCTAGAGCTCATGTGTTCAATTGTCTGCTGCACTGTATGCTCACTATGCTATGAACAACCCAGGCTCATGGGTCACTCTCCTCGGAAATGCAAGCATCCTCCCTCAGAGATCACTCAAGCCATTGTGTTTGTTGTCCCCACCATAATGCCAAGCAGATAGTTGAACTGTGTTGAAACCTTGAAGTGCTACAGGTTAAGGACCAAAATATGTCCATTGGAGTTGGCAATGAGTTTGATTGGCATCTCGGTGAGAACTTGTTTTAATGGAGTGAGACACTTCTGTCATGCACTTCACTTTAGTCCCAGCAAGCATTAGGTGATCCACAAATAGTGTTCACTGAATATATTGCAGTGGGTCGAGGAGTAAATGCGAGGGGAGGAAGTGATCATTTTCTGTGAAGCTTGGCTAAGAAGGAAGAGAGTTGGGGTGGTAGTGAGAGAGGCCCGCTGGAATGTGGAGGTCTGTGGATTAAAAGGGGTCTTATGTTTTTAGTTAGACTGGCAGCTTTTTAGAGATACTGCAAGAACAACGTGTTGAATATGCTGAGAGACAGTAGCCAAGAGAGGGAGATAATAAAAATACTGGAAAAGGGGGTATTTTTGGAAGAAACGGGAGGGCAAGTTTCCAAAGCGCAGTGGACGAGCGGTGGACACTCGGGCCAGGTTCTTTCCCAGCCACCAGTGCAGCATTGCCATTTCCCTGAGCTGTGTTTTTCAATTCCAAGAGCAGTAACACATACTGCCCCTAGAGATATTACCTGAAATAATTCTCTCCTGCTTCCTCTTTTTTCTTTTTTTTTTAAATTTTCTAAATCCAAGAAAGACTAATGCAAACGGAAAAGGTCAGCCCCATCATTTAAAGGACTACAAAAGGCTTTACTTTCATTTCAAAAAGAAAAATATATGTCAAGTTAATTCGTGTGAGGGTGCTTTTTCTCTTTAAGCTTGATGGGTGGAGTGGGTGCCTCAATGGGGTGGAGTGGGTACCTCAGTACGTCCAGAGCTGAGTACAGGGCACAGACTGTGTTTGATGTCCAGTGCTCACAACAGCACTCTGTAGTCGAGGGAGAGGGCTGGCATCTGTATGAGGGGTGGAGTTGGGAGAGCTGCCCAGTGTCAGCAGCAACAGAGAACAGTATGGAGAGATGTGTCTCCACTCCTTCCTTCCTCTCCTCCCTAGTGCTCCACTCCACTCCACCCCCCAGACTGGGCCTGGGGAAACTCAGGGTTAGACCCTGAGATTCTAGAGCAGGATACAAGTACCTGGTCAATGCTGCAAGGAAAAGACCTGGAAATCCCAAGGGCAAGGGATGGGTGGGGAATTTTGAAAGCCACTCAGTCTTGTCAGGGTGCCTGCTCTGGGGAGGTGTTGCTGTGTAAGGGGAGTAGATATATACAGTGTATTTGAGACCTTGAGAGAGGATGATGGAAAGGAATGTTGAGATCCACAAATGAAGACATACAGTTATCATCAAAAATAACCAAGCAATTCCTATTTTTATTGCATACCATTTGTAAGACCATGTGCCAGCCTCTGGGGAATTTTTAAAAAGCCTACGAAGCTGTACCCACCATTATGGTCCAGTTGGAAAGATGACATAGATATAACAATGAGTAGGCATACAAGTCCCATGGTTTTATGTAGGCAATAAACTGTACAGATGTTCAAGGGAAAGAAACCTATATGATGACCATGTCTAGCTAGAGTGAAGATGTCAGATTATCATCACTTACCCTGTATTATAGCACTGTTATATGTTAGGAGCCATGCTATGAAGTGGCCCCAGGCACCAACGACAGAGGAATTTGCTTCCAGGAACCTTCTCCTGATACACATTAATGTCATCAGCAGCCTGCTGATAGGCACCCTCTGAAAAGGGGTAGATGTGGAGGTCCCTCTTTATAATCAATTGAATTAGTCCAGTAATTTCACTGGAACACTTGCTTGACTCCAAATGGAAAGTTACGGAGGCATTGTATAAACTAGTCAGTTTTCTGTAATAAATATGTATCTTTGGAGACTGCACAAGTTTGCATCCAATACCTAGTTCACTTGGGTTTCAAGGAAAAGAGCTAGCTTTCCACTCCCTGAAAACAAAAGGGATATGAGACCAGCAGGCCCTGCGGTATGAGTTCACAAATAAGTACCTGAACACTCTATAATTTTTCTGCATCAGTCAATATCATTATCAGGTAACGTGTTGTAAATTAAGAAGAGTATCTGCTTACTATTACATAGTAGGGGGGGAAACCACACTTGGAAAATCTCCAGAAGCTAGCTGGCCCATCTCTTTAACCACATCTGGCCATTTTCTAGTCTGAAGGATTATTGCTTTGTGCACTCTCTCTCTCTCTCTCTCTCTTCAAATAAATAAATAAATGAAATCAGGGCAAATGGATTTAATGAAATTAGATTAATATTTTGCACACACAGCATTCATTAAGAGTAGCTGTAGACTTAATAGAAGGATATAGGAGACTGTTCTGCGTGGCATAGGCTCAGGCAGGACCCACACCCACGGATAAGTTCTCCCATTGGGAATCAGGCCTGCATTGTACCTAGACTGCTATGAGACTTGCTTTTGCTAAAAGTCCCTCACCCTGAATCGAGGCAGCAAACATTTATTGCATATCTTTAAAGTAACTTCCTAAAATCCATGCTAAACCTTCCAAGGATAAGTGTAACCAGTTCAACCACTTTTCCTTTTGCATTTGCAAATATCCTCCTTCTGTGATCTGATTAGTGGCATCCTCTCCTCCTTTTTCTGTAAAAGGTAACCACCTAAAGCTAACCTGTGCATAGTAAATGAGGACCATCGTGTAATGTGTCCAGAAAAACAATTAAAGCTTATCAAGGCAAGGGTCGGCGCTCTGCCCTGGAGAGAGTGGCCAAAGTGCTCTGAGGCTTTTTCTCCTCTTGAGAGAAACCATGCCGTCCCTTTTCCTACAGAGGACTCGGTAGTCCGTGTGAATTTCTCGTATCTCACCCACAATGTGGCGAACCCCACGAGCCGGGGTCTGCATCAGAAGGGCCTTATTTCTCATCCCAATGTCTTGAGAGGTAGTTGCTTCTGAGCTGTGTGCAATTGGGGGACCAGGGTGCTATAAACCCTGAGTGAAGGAATTCTTGATTTGTTCAGGGAAAGGAGGATGGCTCACCCCAGTCCATGACTGTTTACAATGCTGTCCATGAATGGCTCGGTAGCCCTGAATGAAACCACAGCCCAGGTGGCCAAGGAGCCAGGGCTGCGCCTTGTATCTGAGCATTCATTTTTCTCACACACACAGCTGCTACAGCTTTCGGACAGCCATTGTGACTGGGCTCTGAGGGGCTCAGAAAGCCACTCACAGTTGGGTACTACCTGCAGCAGAGCAATTAATTCCCCACCCGAAGGAACACCGTCAGCCAGTTGTAGTTTGAATTCCTCAGGGGCAAAGAGAGCATTTCTGCACCCGGCAGTTTTAGAGGGCACCTTGCCTGCCTCACGCTGGAGGGAGAGCCCAGCAAATTTACTCACAACCAGGCCTCTCTCAAGATCAAGTAAACATCATAAACCCTGTCATTAATCAGCCTATAAAAACCATTTGGGAAGCTACCAAGCCAGTGAAATGTGTTAAGGAGTAGTGGGGAAGGGACACATTCAAACCAGTATGGAGACTTAGCCAAAAGAGATTAAATATTTCAAGACAAATCACGTAATCAAGGCCAGCAACAGTGCTCTTACAAAATGTATTACTCTATTTTTGTGACACCTTTCCCCCTGACGCTTCCAGAGAAATGGAATATTTCTAAATTCCCCTTGCCACATTCTCTGCAGAAAGAAAAGAAATATCATCTTCCAATGTCCACAAGGCTCAGAATGGGTTAATTTGTTGAAGGTCATTTTCAAAACACGGCCTTTCTAATAAAATATCACCTCTCCCCACACCTCGCCCCCTATGGAATGTGGTAAGGTGCAAAACACACCCCCCCTCTTTGAAGACTTAAGTTGATCACATATTTCAGTAACTAAGTGAAATATAAATGATAATAATCAAAGTCCCAGAAATAGGAGCTTAATACCTAGACACACACTTCACCAGCAGACCCAGGCAAGTCACTGGATGTGTTTTCCCTGGGAGGCTTGAGTAGACTATGGCTGTTTGTTTCATGTCTCCCATTCACATCTGCAGCTCGCGTGTTTCCCCTGAAATCCAGACTTGATAACCCAGTTGCCTATTGGATAGCTCACTTCGATGTCTTATAGCCTTGTCACCTCTCAGGTCTTTATTGAAAAGCCACACTCTTGGGGGGAGAATTTCCTTTCTCATAAAATTAATACGGAACCCTCCCATGCCAAATGATCCTGCCAATCACTTGTCTCTGCTTTATTTTTCCCTTATATACTATAGTTCACTTATTTTATTAAATAAGTTATCCCCTTAATAAATAATTTTATTCCCTTGGCTATAACTCAAGCGGATCTGTTTCATTAGCTGGCATATTGTCAATGCCTGGATTATACCTGATGCATAGTTGGTCTTCAATAATGAATGATGAATGAGTGAATAAAAGTTAAAATATTGAAAGCATTAAATATTTTTTTAGTTAGAAGATACCATTTTATTTCCACTTCTTAGAATTCTACTTCACACACGTTCTACTTGACAGAATAACTTCAAGGCTCAAGCCGTGCCCCTTGAAGGGGTGGGGTGAATTTGACCAGGGTTTGGTTTGGCCAGCATGGTTTGTTTGCTTGCCGTTTCTGTGTGTTTGTTGTTTTATAATTTAAATTTAAATGCCCGTAGTAAACTGGGACCTATGCCACAATCCCCACCACTCCCTATTTTTACACCCTTGTCATAGGACTTTCTGAACTTCCTGTCCTGCCAGCACCTGAAGGCCCTGGGTTGCCAGTTTACACCCTACTAGAAACCAGTTCGGTTTGCTTTCACCAAGAGCTATAGTTTTGACCACATAATAATTTATAGTGTGACTTTGGGCAAATTATTAACATCTTTGGGATTCTTCTCACTCTGAAATTATATAAAAAACATCTACCAGTTGTTTATAACAGCTTTCGCTCAAGGTCAGATGAACTATTTTGGAAATTCGTAGCTGGATATCAAATAAAAATGGCAATTTTCATGCGATTCTTAGTCCCTATGATTTTGAGTGTCCAATAGATCATCTAAATTTACTGATCATTTGTATACTTTGAAGTGGGATGTCATGTCTCTAAGTGCTTGTCCTATGATAAAACCAGTCTATAACCTAATGAAAGTTCGATTCAGTCACATGGACATTCTCCATTATAAATGAATAGTTGTAAGGTGATACTGCATGAGATTGACTTGAAATAGAGTGGCCCATAAACATAAGATTTACATTTCAAAATACCAAGACTCTTAATCATTCAGGCCATGCAAATTCATTTGAAGATAAATCTGTTTAAAATTCTATTCATAGTAACCCCAAAGTTAAATCTATTCAGCAGAAGAGACACTGAAAGTAAGCCAGAATAAAAGCTTGTTGTTTAAATAGTGTTGGCAACTAATCAGGAACAATTACCAAACATCAAGCTCCAAATGCTCTAAATAAAAATAATGAAAAACATTTTTCTTCTCTAGTAACATATAGTACTTTTTAGGTTGAACAAAAACACTATTGGTACTAACATTAGGAAGAGAGATTCTATTATAGTCTCAAACTTTCAAATTTTCATTTAGACTGACTGATGAATCAAATAAATACTTCCACTGCATCTACTAATATTCTCATGGGGCCATCAAGTGCAAGAAATACGGATGGAAACCTCTCAAATGTTAACATTAGGATAATTAACTCAGAAAAGACATTTTAAACAACTGTTGAAAAGGACACATATAAAAAAAGCAAATAAAGCAATTGAAAGATACATATGCAATCAAAGAAAGAAATATGATTTTAATTGCATGAGAGTCTTATAAATTTTAAAAGTATTTATTCTCTAAAAAAAAATGAAAGGTCAAGGCATTGTAAAAAAAAGGGAAAACTAAAACAACCATAATCTTAACAATGAATACGTCAGTTTCTATTTTGCATGTTACTTTCTTGTTTTGTCTATAGGTAGCACATATATATAGTACATTTCTAATTATAGTGATTGAACAATTCTGTATTTGGCTTTTTTATATAGTTGTGTTTGAAACAATTTTCATTTGCTACAGTCTTCATAATATTTATTTTTAGTGATGGCACATTATTCCATCAAATTGCTTAAACATTCTTTTGCTACTGCAATTTTAGTTTATTTTACCGTATATTGTTTAAAATTTTAATTGTGGCATTACTAACTAAAATATAATACTTGATTTTCTTTTTTCTCCTTCTGGTATATGCTATTATAATTTCACTAATTAACTGACTAGGAAAGAATCCCCAGGGGTTTTAATGGAAAGACATGTTAAATCAAGACAAATTTCAAGCTTTTGATGACCACAGCACTCTAATGCTTGTGAAAATTACATGCTGGTAAGGAGTAAACTCTGGATTCAAGGTGCCTAGACTCTGCCGTTGCTTGATATCGGCATTGCATTTACCTCTCTGCCTCTGTTTTCTCAGCTGTAAAATGGATTAATAATAGTACCTATTGCATAAGATTGTTCTGAGGATTAAACAGCACTACGCATTTCAAATACTGTCTTTCCCATTTAAAATGCTATATAAATATTATTTATTTTAATATTAGAATAGCTTTATATTTTCCCTATACCTTACAGGAATTCTACATGCAAACAAGGCATGTGGTAAGTTTTAGAACTTTAAAAACAAACGAGATGTGTCCCAGTTTTGATTCCCAGCCAGGGTACATGCCTGGGTTGCAGGCCATAACCCCCAGCAGCTGCACATTGATGTTTCTCTCTCTCTCTCTATCTCCCTCCCTTCCCTCTCTAAAAATAAATAAATAAAATCTTTAAAAAAAAGAGATAATTTCTTAGCCAGAAGCAACTTCTTTTATAATCAAGTATTTGCAATAGTGAAATATATGTTAACTCATTTTGCAGTAATTAGATGCTAACCTATAAGGTTAGTACTTTCTCTAGAATAACTAAGAACCCACCTCAGAGATGTATGAACTACCATTCTATCAGCATAATGATAACAGCGAGGGTCAAAGTAAAATAGTCATCATCTACAGAACACATGTCCCGCAAAACACTTGGACATTTGAAAACATTGTAAAATCTTCACTACAGCCTGGAAGGAAATATTATTTCCCCAGTCTTACAGACAGGGAGAGAGACTCAGAGAGATGAAACGACCTGCCAAAAAAACCCCATCCACTCCTAAAAGGTCATTGGTCAGCATTGACCAGTGCTAGAGAAATTGTGAGGCGGAATTCTCCTTTCATGAATAACCATGCATCAAATCTCCCACTGAAGCCCCGTTCAGCATCTAAGGAGGTCAGATGTATTTGTTTATTCTCTTTTTGTTCACATTGTAGGTACGAAGATGGATCAAGAGCCCCATGGTCAGCGTGGACAAGCATCAGAGTTCCAGCCTGAAGTACACGGGCCCGCCCGTAGTGCCCATCCCACCCGCAGAGCCTGACTTGGACCCGTCCTTGTGTCAGACATGCCTGGGAGACCATGCTTTCCAAAGGGCGGTTCTCCCCCCGGAGAAGGAGTCGTGTTCCTGGGAAAGTCAATCTGGGTGTGAAGTAAGTTTATTTTTGCTCTGGATCCATTCTCCTAAAAGGATTCTAGGCCTTTGTTTTGCTTCTGTTTATGCTGTAGTATGCCAAAAAATTGTTTTTAATGTACATTCATAAAGCTTCTGAGTAGGATACAGAATTGTGGCTTTTGTTAGCAGATTGTTAAAATACTAATACTAATTTTTAAAGTAGACTTTATTATTTTTAGAGCAGTTCTACGTCCACAACAAATTAAGTGGAAGGTAGGGAGATTTCCTGTACACCCTCTGTCCCCAAACATGCATAGGTCCCCCCACTATCAACAGCCCCCCACCAGGGTGGTATATTTGTTACAATTAATGAACTTACATTGAGACAGCATCACCCGAAGTCTATAGTTTACATTAAGGTTCACTCTTAGTGTTGTACATTCTATGGGTTTGGACCAATTCTAATGGCATGTACAAGTATCTATCCTTAGAGTACCACACAGAGTAGTTTCACTGTCTTAAAAATCCTCTGTTCCCCACCTGTTTAACCCTCTCTCCCCACAACCCCTGACAACAACAGATCTTTTTTACTGTTTTCATAGTTTTGCCTTTTCCAATTGCCATATACTTGCAATCATATAGTATGCTGCACTATTTTATGCTTTTACAAGATTGATGCAGCAATGTTTCAGTTTATTAGAAAATCTCATTAGTTGTTTTCACAACAACTAATGGTCACACAGAGATCAATGCTTGTGTGATGCAAGGAATAGATCATAAGAGTCATCCACAGGTTTGTAGCTCCCACTGGAATATTTAGCTGGAAATGATTTGACCCAAAAGAGAGCACTGTGTCACCCTAGCACTGTTTTTCCCATATGTACCCATGGTTTTCATATCTTCTCATATTTTTACTAAAGCTTATTTTCCTCTGCTGCTCCAAGAATTTTTTTAATTTTAATTTTACTAATCCAAGAAGTCCAGATAACTGACTTAACTTGCAAGTTTTAAGATTTCAAAAGTTTACAGTTGCATTTTTAACTTGTAATATTGTTAGTTAGGCTCATATTTATTTTGACTTTTTAAGCCATCAGATTAAATGTTTATGGTATTTTTATTTCAATCTTATTGACATAAAAACACAACATTAAGAAGGCAAAACATGTCATTACAAAGTAGAATTAATTGCAAGTGATCTTCCAATATATTATTTTAAATCAGTGCATCATAAAATGATAAATATTAAAAACTTCTTGCCTCCTTTTGTTTTTAAATGATGTTTTCCAGAGATAAAGAAATCATTTTAGCTGCTAAAACAAAAGATTGTAAACCCTTGAATCTGAGTTCCTTTTAACCCTGGGATACCCAATATTTCAGAATCTGTTCCGCCGTGAAAATTAACACCACCTGCCTACTCATTAGAGTTATTGGAAAGATCAAATGAGATAATACATATGAAATAGTTCATAATCTATGAAGGGTCATGAAGATGTAAATCATTATTACTGATGTTTGCTAATTTATATACTAGTGAAGTCTGTGAATCTGTAACACTAAACCACACTTCCACGACTTGGTTAGCACTTTGCTGACTGAGGAGCATTTGCCATGGTGCACTTATTGTTTGGTTACACGCTGGCTCACTGCCAGGTTGGCCTTAAAAGATGATAAATAGATTCTAAAGACAAGAACTGGCAAACTTTTCCTGTGAAGGACCAGATAGTTAACAGTTTAGACCGTGCCGGCCATACAGTCTCCGTCCCTTCCATTCATCTCTGTCCTTGTAAGGAAAGCGGCCGTGAATAATAGACAAATAAATGGGTCTGGCTGTGCCCTAATAAAACTTTTATTTACAAAAACATGTGGCACTATAGTCCACCAGCCATAGTTTGCAGACTCTTAGACTCTTAGAATCTAAAGCAGTTTGTCTGCTCTTTAGAGTCTAAAGAACTATCGGTGAATTAAAAGCAGACAGGGCTCTGCAGATCCCATACGGAGCAGAAATGCCTAGGACGAAATGTTTACTTGAGGGCCTGCTAGATGCCCCCTTTGGTAGAAGCTGGGCATAGATAAATGAATACATGGAATTCCACACAAGAGGAGACAAGAAACAAAGAACGGGAAGGAATTTAAAACAACATTGTGATTCATTCTTTTACTTTCTTGGGGATAGTCGGTGAATCATTCTTTCATTTACAATGGATCACCTGGGTCTGGCTTTGCTGGATTATTTTTCTTCAGGTCACCACACATCCAGAAGACACTTCTATTTTAAAATTTTTAAAGCAAACCTATGTTGTGTGTTAGTGTAGGGACTAAACCATGAGCTAGTTCCCTGGGAAGGCACCTCTCCCCTTTTAGAGAGTAGAGTTGTGTGACGGAGATGCTGTTGGGTGCAGAGGCCTAGGAGCAAAAGCTCCAGCTTGTTCCCTTGACAACTCCTGATGTGGACTATTTTAAGCAAGTCATTAATTCATCCTTCCCTCTCAATGTTTCCTCCTATGAAAACAGATTATTCATGCTTGCCATCCAGTTTCTTTCCAGGAGTTTTTTTTTTTTTAGTAATTTGCATTTGAGATGGGATTTTAAAAATCTTTTGTAAATGTAAACTTCTGTGAAAGTAGTGTTGGACTCAAGCAACATTCTGAGCCAACTCTGCCACAAAGTCAATATATGAACTTGAATAAGTCACAAAGCCTCTCAAACATCGTATGATGGGCCTAACCCAGTTAACTATAAAGTCCTTTTTAGTCTGAAATTCTACAGCTGGAATTTGGTAACATTAAATGAAAATAAACTTTCTATTTGATGTGCAAAGATAAACATAGAAAATGAGGTGAGGATGTTTTGAATCAAATAAGAAAACAAATAAAATTTTAGTCCTTTATGAGTAATTGTGGAATTTTTCTCCCTGACTTTAAAAATAATACATTCTAAATGCTACCTATCATGGCCAAATATCACTGAGTTAGACTATGCCAGCCTTTGCCAATAGTCTAATTAGTAGCCTTTTTTTAAAAAAAGATTTTATTTATTTATTTTTAGAGAGGGAAAGAAGAGAGAAAGAGAGAGAGAGAAACGTCAATGTGCGGTTGCTGGGGGCCATGGCCTGCAACCTAGGCATGTACCCTGACTGGGAATCTAACCTGCGATACCTGGTTTACAGCCTGCGCTCAATCCACTGAGCTACGCCAGCCAGGGCCTAATTAGTAGCCTTTAAGCATGTTTTGTCTATGGGAGAAACTAGGACATATGAGTATGTATTGCCAATACATTATCCAGAAGAATAGTGATATGGTGATATTTCTACTAGTTCTGTCTGAAATGTTTGAGAATTAAATAGACCTTTCTGGAAATGAGATGGAAAGATGATGACAAGCTGCTACTGAATAAGGCATGCTAGTGGAACTGGAGTTGTAGCATTTTAGTCTGAAACCAACTTTCAGGCCCTCAAGAGATGGAAACCAAAGTAGTCTTCCAATGGGCGCACGCTGGCTAAACACATTCACAAACTCTGTTCTACACCGTATCTCTCACAGCACCTGCAACACCCCGACCAAACAAGTGGAAGCAGAGGAGTGTTTTGGAGTGGGAGTGGGGAAGGAAATCGGTTAGGCAAACCGATGGGATCAGATCAAGGTGGCAGCCTGAACATATAATGTCATCTCTCCTTCCTGTTTTAAATGACAGAAAATACACACATAGTATTTTAATTTATAATAGTGTTAGAAAACGAAGTATTCCGTCATATGGATAAGACTCTCTGGTAGAACTATGAGACTAATGAGGACACCACAGTCCAAAATGATCCCATCAAAGAACCTCCGCTACAGGTGGGGACGCTGCAATCATGTGTATTCAAAAGGACTCAGTAAGTTCGAAAATAAAGATGTTCCTGGAATGACCTAATAAAAGGAGAGTAGTTTTAACAATATGAATTTCAGACAAAATATTATGCAAGACAAAAAAAATTGAAAGGATCTAAGAGGAATGTTTCACACTAATGAAAGATGTCTACTAAGAAGATAAAGCCTTTAGAAATCTCTATGCATTCAACAACGTAACATGGAAATCTTTAAAGCAACAACTTACAGAACATTAAAAAAATTGGCAAATTCATGTCATAGAGGGGAGTTTTTATCATAATTATCCCAAAAATTGCCAGTTCAAGAGGACTAAACATATGTAAGGGTAGGGGATTTTAATAAAACAATTGACCAGATATGATTTATGTGGAGATTTGTATCTAATAAACAAAGAATACACATTATTTTAAACACACATGGAACAGTTAACAAAAACTGACCAAGAATTAGATCACAAAGGATATTTCATCAAATTCCAAAATGCAGAAATCACATAGACCACACAGGCTGATTACAGTTTGATAAAATTAGAAACTCAAAACAATGTAAGAGCCAACCTCCCTCCCCAGACAACCCATTCACCTGGGGTCCATGGCCACCCTTCCTCATAACTCTGGGCTTACACAGGGAAAAAAAGGAAATTAAAAACTACTTTAAGGACTTACATCACCACCAGGAAAATGCAAACTGAAACAAGGAAATCCCACTTGTTTTTAATCCAGCAGATTGTCAAAGGTTGCATGGGTGAAAGTATGGGCCAAAACACATTGGCGAAAAGGTTTTGGTCATGTTCCTCTATTAAAAACTTTGAAATCTGAGTCCTTGTAATGCAAATCTATGTCTCCGTGTTTGTTTATGTGACAATGAGGACAGGTACAAAGACTTTCGTTGCAGTATTGGAGGGTCAAAAAATGGTAACATCAGTGAGTAACAAAAGTGTAACTCATAGAGAATTATTAATCATGGCATATTCATACTATGGAATATTATGGAATTAGGACACCCTCATACTAATTCATACCATGTGCATAACAAACTTTTAAACTTGTAGGGGATTATTAATTATGTTATATTCATACAATGGAATCTCATTAAAAATGAGATCTATATGTGCTGACATGTCCCAAGGTATATTAAGCTAGGAAAGCAGTTGAAGATGAATATGTAGCTAGCTTTATCCTATTTATATTTTTAAGACTTCATATTTCTTTCTCCATATCTGTGTATCTCATGTTTGTGTGTGTGTGTAAATGCAAATACCAAGATCTGAATGTACATCAAACTGAAATGGCAATTACCACCTTGAAGGCATTAAAACGGAGAGGTGGTGAGGTAGGGAGAGTAGTCAGGAAGGACTTTAGCTTTGTCTGTGTTGGTGTGAATTTATTGTCTATGTTGCTTTGTCTATATTGCTTGAGCTTTTCAAGACCATATTAATATGTTACCTGTTGATTTGGAGACAATTCCATGCCCACCAGGGGACTTACATATAGAAAATGAATAGTCACAACTCATTCCTGTTGGTAGAAAGTCAGGCACCATCACAAAAAAGGTGTCACACCAGGAGACAGGCTCCCGGAGGAAAACGGAAAGCACACAGTATCTATGCTCTCTCCGCACCTCATTTACCCTTCTTTCTGTTGTTTGTTTTGCCCTGCCTTTGTGATGTTTGTGTGTGTGTCCATTTATTCCATTAAGTTCCCGGCAGTGATTGAATCTAATGTGTTTATTTTCCTGCCTCCTCTGGGGGCCTTACCTACAAGTTAGCAATATGTGTTCTCTTTTTCTCTTTGCCTTTGTTAGCTAAAATTGAAATTTTTCTTCATGCAAATTTTTTTAACATGAAAAGGACAGACTAAGAAAACTCTGCGGCCCACGCTGGCTGTAAATCACATGCATTCCAGAGGCACGCCTGATTCTCATTAAGATTGTCCCCCCATATGGGATAGATTTGGCTGACTGGGGATTTCCTCAGACTGCTCTGTCTTTCAGTCCAGGACTGCTCAAAAAGTGCTGCGTCAGCGACCAGCGGCTGGAGCCAGGGCAGTCAGTGTGTGCTGCTTTTAAGGTCTAGTGAAGTCAGGCCTCTGGAAGGAGCCATCCAACTCGGAAAAGTTATTAGCCACATTACTACAAACAGATTAACAATGAGTCTTGGACTTGACTAAACATGAGATTACTGCCTCTTCCTCCCCCAGCAAATCACCAAAGACTGTCATAGAAGGTTCTTGGAATTAAGCTGACTTCACACACTTCTGGGAGGGAGTCTGCCTCCCGTCGCTTACTGTGTTTCAGGTGCCATACCTCCATCTGGTAGGCCCCCACGTCCAAGGAGGTGTGCCATGACCTTTATATTTCATCTCAAAATTGTCGAGCTGTTCCTTTGAAGTCCAGGAAACTCGGTTGTAAAGCGGTCAGCTGAGGAATAGTTTCCATACTGAATGACTTTCCTATTGTCCTGAGTTTTTCTGATCTTTCTTAAGAAGGGTCTGTAAAATATACTTAAATTGGTCGGATGGCTTTACAGATTTCTGGTTTCTTTCAATTTACATAATAAAAATGCGTTTTTATGAAGGCTACAAAGAAAAAAATAATATTGCTTCAAATTGTTCTCTTCCTCCGGTTTTCTGCTCCTGACATGTTAGGGTCTCCGGGGGAAGTCTGCTGATTTCTAAGCTGATCACCCACAGTCGTCCTTATTCTGCTCCAAATTTTAAGTCATGTTGTCATTGAGAAAGCACCCATTACATGAAATGAAAGGTTAGACTACTGAAGGAGGGATAAGAAAAAGCCGTTTCCTTCCGTTGTGTATACTCCAAGTGTGATGGAGGACGTTGTGCCCACAACAAAGCCTGGATTCTGCACCACTCAGCTGTTGGCGGTCATGTGACCTTACCCTTGTTACTTGATCTTCTGGAGCTCACCTGCCTGTTGTGAAAAATAACACAATGTTGCCCACCTCGCTTGACTGATGAGAGGATGGGGATCAAATGAGGGATCATGTGGAAGCTCTTTAAAAAAATAACCTTAACAGCATTTGAAATATTATTAGTTGGCAAATACATCTAAGGGTAGTAAAATATGAAAAGACTTAAAGCAAGTAAATAGGCCTTGAGCAAAACATTCATCACATTTCCAACCTTTCTTAATTAAAATAATAATAATAATAATAATAATAATAAAGAATACTTCCTGGAAAATAATATGTCTTGGGAAACATTTAAAATTGCTTAGTAGGTTGCTCTTTTAATATAGTGAAAAATCGTTATAATTATTCTTGCTGTTATTTACCTAGATATTATTAAGCTATTATCCTTATTATTTATAAGGATATTAAAATCCTTATAATTATTCTTGCTGTTATTTAACTAGATATCATTATTACCTAGATATTATTAATTCTGTCTTCTAATACTGAGACAGAATTAGAAGAAAAGATAGTTTCCCCCAGAAAAACTTGGGATTCTTTTACCTAGCAATAACCCACCTACACTAGCACTTTATCCCCTGAAGGTCGGGGCATATTTTAATTTTTGTTAATTTAATTAAATGATGTGATATACTTTTTTTATTACCAAAAATGTTAAGGAATTTTTCCATCTTTTAATTTGTTACTTGTAATTTCTAATGGGAATTTGTTACTTATAATTTCTTATGGGAATTGTAAATAGCAAGGCAACATTTAAAAAGATATATATGTCAGGTAGGGACATATAAAATAGAGAAAACTCTGTTAGTTTCTCCTTGAAGTTTTCAATATTTTTTTCTTCATTTTATAGTAATTTGAAATGTCCTAAGTAACTTTCAATTCAAGAAATTCTTTTTGGCTAGGAGGTCGAGAAATGGTTACCTCATTATTCAATGGCTCCTACTAAGAGCAATTGGTCAGCTAAAATTTTCATTCTTAGATTTTACGTCTTTTACTATAAATCCACCTTCTTCCTGGCTTTCCCCTATGATTTTCAAAAATTATGTAAAAGTTATGATGATGGCATCACTGAGGCGTTTAGAAATAAATCATTCCATTTCTTTTACATACCAGCAGCTTTCATTTTTTTGTAGTCTTTCTGTTTTTCTCCATGTGCACTTACTTTGTCCATGACTCTTGTCATAGTGTGTAAATGATATTGAAACTGCTTTCCCACTTAACGTGTATTAAAAACAACATTCGCATGTTGTAACATATTTAATTGTTGTCATTATCATTCACCTTGCATCAAATTGATGTAACCATAGGCCTACTGTTGGCCCTTCCATTTTATTATTTTCTCTTTGATAAGGCTGAGAGTAATTTTTCCCCTCAGTTTGAATAACTTTAGGATAAATTGAACCTTAGTATAAATCCCCAGCAGTGGGATAGAGTTTGAAGATAATTATGGTTCTTGCTAAAGTACTTTTGAGACTCATTTAGAGTCAAATCAATAAAAATAAATGCCACCAGCATTATCTAAATAGCCCAACTACACTAGCACTTTATCCCCTGAAGGTTGGGGCATATTTTAATTTTTGTTAATTTAATTAAATGATGTGATATGCTTTTTTATTACCAAAAATGTTAAGGAATTTTTCCATGTTTTAATGTGTTACTTGTAATTTCTAATGGGAATTGTTTTTGTTCTATTCTTGCCTTTTTATCTGCCGGAGTTTTGCATTTATTTCGTCAATGTGAAGGAATTATTTCTGTGTAGATGTAAATCCCCTTTCATTCCTATCTGCAGCAGACTTTTTTCCCAACCTGAGGCTTGGCTACTACATGCTCGGAAATGAAGCAGGCCTGCTTTCTGTGCCGTGAGAGAGGGAACGTCTATGTCAGCTTAAAGCTGACATAAGCACACTCTCCCAAGAAGCCCTGTTGCCAGCAGAAGGGTTGCATGTGAAAGAATGCCAGGTCCGGGGTGATTATGGCTTTCTGTCTGTGCCACATGCACATTCTATCTGGCCAGACAGCGTGATAACCAGGAAGCTGGCTTCTCTTCCAGGACCACTTCCATGTTTCCAGCCTGTTTCCAGGCCTCTTCGTGCCAGGAGGCCACCTCCATCTGATTCGATGCTGCCTTCTCTTCCAGAGGCCAGGGCCTGGAATCTGCAGGGAGTTCTGCCGGGAGGCAGGGCCCAGGAGCAGGCAGCATGGGCTCTGGGTCACACTGTCTCCCCTGTGGGCGCTGACCAAAGGAGTGCTTTATCCACAACACTTCAGATACAAACAAATGCTTCTGCTGTATTTAAAAACATGCTTCAAATCACAAAAACTAAATTTTACAGTCAGCACTTCAGGGTAAAACAAGGTGATGTCCGCACTCATGGTTCACTTTATGTTTTATTGCCTAAGCTCTCCTATGAGTTACATCCCACCAGCATGCCTCCTTCCCAGGCGGTAAGTCTGGAAGGGGATATGGAACTCCATTCAGGCTATTTAGGACACAAAATATTCCAAGAAAGCTACTCCCCTCTGCTCCTGAAAATCTCTAACCCGTGGTTACCCTTGCCCTTGGGTTGGAGCATATTTCATTGGCTTTTGTATGTAACCAAATCTTTCCTGTTTCTAATTAAACTTATTCCTTTTAGTATAGTGCTTCCCAGAAACCATGTGGCTATTTTCCACTAAAATAATATCCTTCTCAGTGGTTTTGAGTCTTTGAAATTTTTAAAAGAAGAATTTTTACAAACTACTAAAAATTTACAAGCAAGAACAGAAGTTAAGAAGTAAAACAAAGTTTAATTGTATTTCATTTGATTTGCCATTATTTTTCTTTTTCTAGAAGTATACAACTATGTGTTTCCTTGAATTGCTTACTGAAATGATAGAATTTAATCTATTAAGTAGCCTTCTTGTAGTGTAAACTACTCTGTAAAGAGCAAGGTAAACAAAAAATCATAAAGAATTTCAGAATGTATTTTATGATTATTTCTTAAAACAGTATAACTTAAGTCTAAAATTTGCCTTTGGGGACCTGAAAAGACTCTTCTTATATATCTTCTAAAGAAACAGGAGTAAAAATGATTACTATCACTTTGATATTTCCTATTGACATAGAGTAAATTGCTTCTTGTTCCTTCTGCATACAGAGAACACCTTGGAAAAACAACTGAGTGTGCCAGGATACACATTTTCCATGGTGTTCAGGATAAATAAATCATTCTATTTTCACTTGTCACTGATGTTAGATCCCCTTGTCTTTGTGAGCTGGTATATCAATCAATTTGGGTTACATCATTTCTTGAGAAACTCATCATGACCAGAAGTCCACCAATACCTTGTGACTCAGCTGTATTTCATCAGAATATTAAACTCTTCTTATTGACCTTGAATAGCTTGAATGATAGATATTGGTAAAAGAACATATTAAAACTCCCTTTGAAGTCAAGCCAAACTCAACAGCTTGCTATCTATAATTTTAGTTTATTTTTCCAATGTCCATCAACCCTGATAGCTGTAAGTACACAATTCTATTCTCTATTCTCTCTTCCCTTGCACGTTGGTATGTTGTTTCTCTGTTGAGTTGATTTTTTAAATGACTGTATCAAAAGATTTACCTAGATTTCTACTTGGGGAGAAATGCAAGAACTCCACGCCTCTGGCCAGGTTGGATGAGATGTGGACAGGCGACTCCCCTGTTCTGTGACACAGAGAGGAGGGGTTATCAGTCTCTGTAGATTGGTGCTATCATAAAAAGAAAAGGAAAAAAGAGAGAATTTCATGTCTCAGCAACACCAGGGTATTTTTGAAGCAAACAGTCTGATTTCAGCATGACTGCAGACCTTTCAGGCAGTGACCACCCGTACACATGGGGACAGGGCCATGAGACTGCTCAATGCCCTGCCAGCCCACCGTGGAGCCTGGGTGTGTTCTCTCGGCCTGTTTCTATGACAGGTAAGGCAGCGGGTATCCCACTCAGTACTCCCAAGAGAAGGGAGATACTGACAAGGAACCATGCAATTGTGATAGAAGGTATAAACTGCATATTTTGGGGATCAATGAAGGCTTCAGTAGAAAAGAAACCTAAACTAAGAAGTGAAGAATGAGTAAAGTAGTGAAGTAGGGAAAGGTGGGGAAGAAAAGCCCAGGCAGATGGAACGAATAACCAAAAGTCTGGAAGACTGACAGTAAATTTGAAGCAAGGAAAATAAAGCTGAACTGAGAAAGAAGCATTCAGATCATTAAGGTTTTTTCCAAGGCACTTAAATAATTTATATGCTATCCTCCAAAAACAAAGATCCATTTAAATGTGCAGTCACAACAATGTTATCATTAGACACAAGGAATGGATGGGAGAGGGCCAAATTTCAGAAATTCTTTCACTGGAGATTTATGGCTTTGGATTAAGGCTTATTATGGTTGTGCCCCTGTTAAGGATAACTATGCTTGAGATTTAATGCAAGGAGCTTAATTCTTGTTTTGCAAGGAGAAACAAGGATTCTGGATTTTTGAGAAAGGGTAACATTAACTGAGGAGCTCTCACTAATGAGTTGGCAGAATATGATTCAAAAAAGGAGTGTGAAATCATGAACAACCTTTGACATTTGCCAAGTTTCTCATGATTTAGGGACTGAAGAGTAAAGGTAAAATTAAGAGGTGTGAGGCTTGAAGAGCTTTAAAGAGAGTTGTTGGGAGGAAGAAGGGAACAAGGGGAAGAGGGAAGAACCACTTGGGGTGGGAAACAAAAATGATTGCAGGCTACGCCCCATTTTGTGTTTGACTTGAGAAATCTACTGGCTTCTCAGAGAGTCAGCTCCTCCCTGGGCCAGAGTCAGGGAATTCTCTCCGTCGGGACCGACTGTATAGGAGTGAGCATAAGGCTGTAAAGTGTGCAGGTGAGCAGGAGTTTCAAAAGTGCCTCTTCATGGGTGTCACGAGTTTTCATATGGGAAGATAACGTGACTGACCCTGTAGCCATGTTTAGTGTGTTTCCTAGCATTAAAGATTGAATTTGTTCTGCCCTCTTCATACTCTGTTTCCTATTATTTTATTTTTTTAGTTTTTAAATTTATTTTTACTGTATTTTCCCATTACCACTGATCCCCCTTAAACCTCCCTCCCCCTGTTTGTACTCACTTGACCAATCTCACTGAAGACTGACAGAACAAATTTTCAGTAGCCTTGGAGGACTAACCTGACTGACCTTCCCTGGACCTGAGCAAGAAGCCTTGTGTTTTAGCTCAGTGTTCTAATCAGCTATACTAGTCAGACTCACAGCTTACGGTACATATAAACAAAAGAAACAATAGACTTTGAATAAGTGTTTTTCTTGTGTGGTTTTTAGCCACTGAAGAAGGCAAAGGTTCCAATTTTCTTCATAATTGAAATCATAACAGCTGCGAGAGCTCAACTGTTTATCAAGACACAAGTAGAAGTCATAGGCTTTATTTCACGGATTAAGTCTAAAAGCTGTGTGTACTTTCATGAAGTCTCATAATGGATTGGCAATGCTTATTATGGATGATAATATTTATTTAGGCGAGTCAGAACTATCAAGTACAAAAGATGTATAAAGCAAAAATGGCATAGACTATTTTGCAAATGCACAGGCTGAAATTATCTGTAATTTCGGTGAATGGCATAAATTGTGTGGCAATGAGTTGGCTCTGGCCTCCATTTTCATGGTAAAGACAGCTTGTAAATCAGTGGCGTGACTCATGGGTCTCGGGCACGGTGCATCACTCTAGCACCTGCTTTCCCAATCAGTCAAGTTATATTCATATCCAGACACAAATAACTGCATTACTAACCTTGGCCACCAAAATCAATCTTTAGTGTTGAGAAAATGTGCAAATTCAAGCTAACAGGGTTCATTTCCTCCTCATAGCATATATGTGCACTTAATTCATAAAAAAAAAGCCTGCTATTTCTTCCTGTTAAGTATCTCAGAACTGAATGACATTTTGGGTTTTATGTCTGTGGCTTTGTGTGGGCCATATATAGGTAAATTTTACAAAATGCCACAGCAGATGTGACTTTGAACTGCGGCCGTGTGACTAGCAGAGGCATGCTGCCCTAACCTCGCTTTGGGGAAATCCAAGCTTCGCAGTTGCCACACAGGATGTTTCATCAAAGAGGGATTTTCCCCTCTGCTCTGGAACACATTACTTACTTCCCCTTCCTCAACTCTACAGTAAAAAAATCTTCTTAAAACAGTTAACAAATTATCTTGTCATAGCTGACTACATGAGGCGGGTGAGGACAGGCAAGGAGGGGGGATTCGAGCCCTGGGTTCTAAGAACAAGACCCGTGGAACACTCCGGTCAGCCCATCTTGTCTCTGGGCCTGCTACTTGATGAAACCCAATAGCGGCAAAGACTATCACTGGCCCACATGTGTACCAAGCACGGTTTTGTGTTACATCTCAGTTCAAAGCCCAGCTCTGACACTTTCCAGCTGTATCCTTGAGTTTCCCTATCTATAAAATGGATTGCAATACAAATTAAAAAGATTGCTGTGAGGTTTAAACAAGAGGGTGTATGGCCATTTATTTCATTTGTCTCTGTTTCCACCATCCCCCAAACCCCACCCAATTTCCTGAACCTAAAAGAAATCAAAGAGGTCTACGCAAAGAAAATTATATGGTGATTCTGAACTGTGTGTAATGTACCCAATCTACTACTTCTTTTTGCCTTGTAATTTGAATCCATTGGATACAACACATTAATCATAAGGCTTGTGTCTTGTGCCTTTTGTTCAACAAAAAGAAAATTAAAAGAGGAAATAGAGATTGCAAAACAAGCCCATTATTAAATGAGTTGTGTCAGTGTAACTTGTGGAACAAGTGAGCTTTTTACTAGTCAAGGTATTCGTCAACTTGTTTCTCGTCTCAGTTCGTCTTGTTTTTGAATACCTTGAACTACACCCGTGGGAAAACTAGATGAGAGATTTTCAAGTTTACCTTCCTCTAGGGCAAGATTTTTAGGATTTCCATCACCAATTCTGAAGGTTAGATCTTTCCTAAATACCTATTTGATTGACAAAACCACCCAGATTATTTACCCAACCCTCCCTGTGACCTAAAATGTACTTGCAGAAAAAAAATTCCATTGGCATTTTGTCCCACTGAACTGGAGTCCCTGCCGCACCCCCTGCCCCTGCTCCCACTCTCCGGAAGGGCAGATTCTCCACATAATCTCAGCACAAGTCATCTCAGGATCTCCTGTCTTTAATTCTGGGAGGTAATTGCTGCCTGGAAGACTAAACTACTAGGGTCTAAAACATAGATAAAACAGAAGCTCCTAGGATTTTTATTGTTATTTAGAGTTTTCCTAAACTCAATTTTATTATTTTAAACTTTAATCTCATCAAGATTTAGTTTTCCTTCACCTATAAAAATAAAAATGCAATGGAGTTTTATAAACATACATAACACCCTGGCTGGTGTAGCTCAGCGGATTGAGCACGGGCTGCGAACCAAAGTGTCGCAGGTTCAATTCCCAGTCAGGGCACGTGCCTGGGTTGCAGGCCACGGCCCCCAGCAACCGCACATTAATGTTTCTCTCTCTCTCTCTCTCTCTTTCTCCCTCCCTTCCCTCTCTAAAAAATAAATAAATAAAATATTTTTAAAAACATACATAACAATTATTTGGGTTGATGAATAGTGTTTTAAGCTTTCTGAGCAAAAGTCAGGCAATATAATTCCTTTGTCCAGAGATAATGAATAATATAGATCAAAAAATCACCAGCAATTGAATTTCTTTGAGGATTTTACTTTAAAACAGTAAATTACAATGAAAATAACAAGGCTATAACTTGGCATATAATGAATTATCCCAGTTATACTTTCATAATTTACTTTTAATATGCCTCCATTCAAGCAATTTAGAAATAAAACTTAATCATTAGTACTATCTGAAAGATGGCATGTATTCTTTATCATTCATATGTTAATCCATGATTCTGTATTTTCTATACTAGAAGGGAAAAGCTAAATAGGGAAACCTATCAATGACCACACTTTTGAGTATTTTATTTGGAAGACATGAGCATCTTTTAAGGTTCTTCATTTTTATCCCTAGTTCAAATACCTATTCAGACTATCACTACATAATCTAGTTTTCACTCAAGAACAGATTAATAGTTTGAAGATTTTTAAACATTCTAAATGTTCAAAGGGTTCCAAAGCAAAATTGGATAAATTTCACATTTCAAAATAACTTCCCTATGGGCCCAGCTTCCCGGTCTCCCTCACTCTTCCTTATGTCAAATTCTGTCCTGACTTCGATCGAAATGGACAGTGCATCCCACTGCCACCACCTTCCTCATCAGCTCTTCCCCTTCGACGCTGACCCCTGAATCCCAGCCCCACGACTCACTTCAACTCAGTCTGTCCCTCTCACAGCTTTAATCCCCCTGGGCTCTGGTGTATCCCTTCTCTCACTTAACCATGCCATTAATCCCCTTGCTTCCCCTTTATACAACATCCTCTGGGACTTTTGTCAGTAAACTGTTAAATCATTAAACTTTTCCCCAAAACCCTCCATCCGCCCTCTCACCTTGTCAGGCAAGACCTTAATATGTGCCATATTATTAGTCAGGATTTGTTGGCCAGGTGTGTTTTGAAAATGCCAGGTTAGATTTCCCCAAGCCTGCATTTGGGCAATGTGCTCTGTGGCTCCCTAAGAGGAAAGAGCTCCAGCATTCCCCAGATACACTGAAACAAAAATCTCTCTTAAAGGAACATCTTCAGGAAAGTGCTGTCTTAGTTGATATTTGGCTTTCTACTAATGATGACATCTACTCCAAAACCCTCAAGCACAAATGTCCGAAGGCCAAGAGCTTGGCAGGTATTCTCTACCTCAGCCTTGGAGGACTTCACCACCTTTACTCAACCACAGCCTTTATCGTCATCATCTATTAGCCTCCAACCAAGACACTTCTTCCTATCTTTTCATCACTTGGTGCCTGATGCAATAATTTTCCTCCCTTTCTCAAACAATCATTCTGGGCAGATTTAGCATTTCACTCATGACTCAGCTAATAATAGCAACAATAGTAGTAGTAATGATAACTAATGTCATTTTGAATGTCTACTGTATACCAATAACTACTGTTAAAACTTGATGTTCATTATCACATTTAATCTCCACAACCACTGTAAGAAAGAGATATCATTACTTCCAATTTGCTCATGAGGAAAATACATTATTTAAGATTTCCAAAGATACGCAAGAACGTGGCAGAACCGAGTCAGAGCCATATTTAAATGACCCAAAGTATCTTTCCCTGCTTTATAGTTATTCAAACTCTTTAGTTCCAATACCTCTCTAGTTTCACTTTTTCATCAACCTATAGACACGACAATTTGTTGGGTCTTATAATTAACCTAAACTGCTCCTTCTCCAAGATTTTAAACCCTGCAGTTTGCTCTTGACTAAGGCTATCTGCCCTCTGATCTCCCTCAAGGTTACTCTCTGCTCTTCTCCTTCATCATGCCCTCCAGCCATTTTCCTTATACTCCTGATCTTCATCAGATAAGATGCCACTATTATCTGCTGAAGCTCTAAGTCCCCTCTTCATCTACTGGAGATTCCTGCAGTGTGTTTAATGTGGGATGGACCCCAGAAGCTGTGCATAATTTGCAGACAGCTTAGAGGAAAGATGACAGCCACTTAATTTGCTGGCAGGATTATACAACGTATTTATAATCATTTGAGAGGTCACCTTGGAGTGTAACCTTCCTCCTCACCCGGCAACGTGTTCTCTCAGAACCAGCTTTAAATTCCTTGTTCCTCAGTAATCCTGTGTCTCGGTGCCCAGCACTTATTCTGTAAAGTCTCAAACTCATGGAATATTAAAATTAGAAGGGGCCATAACATTATATAGCCTAAGCTCTTCATTTTATAGGTAAAAACCAAAACAATAAAAACAAAAAATGTGGCCTAGAGGAACCCATAAGCTGACATTATCAGCAAAAAACTGCTGGAAGATTAAATAAAGGTGACAGAATTTGCCTATGCCCTTTCAAAAAAAATTTATTTCAAGAATATATTCCTGACTACTTCCCTGCCAGGTTGTAGATTCAAGTCTGTGAGTGAACACTCTGTACATGTACACGTACACTTCTCCTTGATCACTCACTAGCTGAGAAACTTGTGTGTTATCAGAGGGAAGTAGGGCCAGCTGATTTTCACGGCAGCACAATGAGTTTCTTTCTGTTGGGTGGGACACTTTGTCCAGATTTCCTTTGCACCAGATGGCTGTCCCCCAAAAGGCCCATAAGCTCCTGGGATCATGAGGATTCCAGATGTGTCTGCTACTGTCGCTCCAGGGTAAGGTGGCTGCAGCCCTCATCTTGCCAAGTAGGTATTCAGCTGCGAGGCTGTGCTCTGATACGTTCTTCGGCATGCTTCTAACAGACTCGGTAATTTTCAGGTTTAATTTTTGATCCATAAGATAGGCATTGTGCATTATTTAAAGATATTCAGAATTTAAGTAGTTAAAAACCTTTCTGTATGAATCATGTGCTCTAGAAATGCATTGGTAAATGTCTGAGACAGCCTAAAATCCCCAGGTCCCAGAGTTCCAAGGCGTCTCCTTTCTTAATACAATGAACTTGTTCTGAATCCAATTATATTTTTCCATTTTGCAAAATAACTCATTTTGTGTGTTCATCAGTAGGATATACTTTGATATTAAAAAAAGTGTTTTTACTTTAATGTGCTCCAGATTGGAGACCCTTATTAAGGCTTGTCTGCCTCATTTCCCAGTTGTACTAATTAAAAGTACTAATTATTTCCATGTTCATATCCCAGGACCATCTTTTGATGCATGGAAGTTTTCAGGAAATTTTTTTAAATGACTGACTTTGAGAATCAAGTGAGAAAATTAATATACTTTAGTCCTTTAATTAAAAAAAAGTTTCTAGGTCAGTGCGTTTGACTTTCAACCCTACGTCTTTGGTTTCAGGTCTGTTCTGGATTTCTGCCATGAGGGAAGCACTTAGTCACCAGAATCCCCTTTCTTCATACAGCATTTAATATAATTAATGCTGAAAGGGGACTTACCTCACTCCTGATGCTAACGGGTTTCTCTGAAGCAGGTTTTGTTTGTTTATTTGTTTGTTTGTTTTTAAATCTAATCTTTGTTATTTCTGAAGGAGTTAAAACCAGACCTCCAAGAGCTTACCTACATTTCAAGTCAATGATTCTCTAAGACCTGTGGTTGGTCACTTTCCTGATTTATCAGTCAACCCATTTCTTCCTCTCATGAGAAGTAATCCAGGTGTCCAGGGCAGGAAGTTGGTTATTTGCTTTTCCATGCAAAAGGTGAGAGAATGGGAGAAAGCATATCTTTCCAGCTGGGAAGCAGTCCTTTCCCAGACATACCGATAATCACTTTAAAAAATGTCTGGACTCCAGGACATCACATTCTAAAAAAAAAAAATTAAGTCACATAAACTGAGGGAGCCATCATATTGGGAAATGAGATTTCTATATACACTTTTACCAGTGCAAAATTTTATGAGTTATGTGAATTATTTGCAGTGTATTATTTCCAGTGGCAAGTTTATTCTTGTTTAGAGCCTCTGGAAGTACAAACCCTAACTTATTTACTCCTTTCAGTATACCTCTGCTTGAGAGAAGAGAATTTTTTGGTGCTAACTATTTGGTGCTAAGCTCTTTCAGTGGAGTCAGACTATGCAATAGGACAGAAAAAATAAGCTAGTAGAAAACAAAGCTGGAAAAGCACTACTTAAAAAGTATATATAAATGAAATTGATCTTATTTTATTAAAATAAGGCCAATGGAAATGAATTCCACAAGCGGAATGTATTCACCCAATAAAGAATTTATTTATAAATAATATAATCGCAGTGTTGGGATGCTTGCCGTGGGCGCTTTGTTGTTCAGCTGTGATGTTGGTGGGAGGTGTAGGGAAACTGAAAATAGCGGCAGTGTCTTCATCCTGAATCCCATTAGCACTTGGAAGCTAACAGCCTCCTCATTTTGACAAGGGGAAAACTGGAATTCAGCTAATAGCCAACCACGCCATTCTGCAATTAATATAATTATCTGCAAAACCTTTAACATTCAATGCTTACCATCAGGGTATTTCAGATCATTTTAGTTGCTGGCAAGCTACCCCCAAATAGTCATTTCTTAAGGGCTATTTAAAATCACTTATGCAGAGCTATTGATGGAAACAACAAACTCTAGGGATGAAGCACACAAGCAATTATAGGAAGTGAAAGTGCCCAATAGTATGTAAAATAGGTTGAAACTGAGTCATAGGTGATTTTTAAAACTTCACTCTTAAATTCTAGTTCATGGAATCCTTCCTTCATAACTGACTCACGATCTATTTTGGGACAAATTTGTCAGTGCTACAACCCTTGCACTGAACATTAATATTCATACAGAAAAGTTGGAGACTAATGGGATAATCAGATAGGACTAAGGAGCTTCACACACGTGTAGCTCTGTGCACACACTGAGCATGTGGCCTCCACGTTGGGGCTGACCTGAAGTCTCCCTGTTTCAAAGCTGTTTCCTGATACTGTGTTTGGAAAAGTGAGTTAATTAGAAATACCTTGTGTGTACTTTAACACTTGATTTTGTTCTTCATTTAAAATATCTATTTTCCCACTTCCTTTCTGTCAAACCTTGTCTAAACTTTTTAAAATAATGAATTGTGTTATCTTTAACTGATTCCATTACTGTATTTTTTTCTAAAAAGGGTCTGGAACTGCAATTTTACAATCATCTTAATTACTTTCTGTCCCTTTTGTTTAGTGGCTTCAGCTTACCTAGTTTCAGAGTTCACGTTAACACCCTGACTCATATTTCCTCCAGAGACCTGAATCTTAGGACTAGAAGGGAAGTGAAAGTTTAATTTTACACCCCTCACCTTTGATCAGAACTACCTAAAGAAGATGCCACACATTGATTATTTTTCATAGCTCTAGAGAAGGTTGCACAACCTCAACCTGCATCTCATTTTGACATTTAAATGCTACTACTCTGTCTAACCAAAGCCTTCATACTTCATATTCATTCTGTTTCCCTGGTTTTATACTCAATGCAGATAGCCAACCATCTTATAAAAAGTGCTCCGTATACTCAAAGAATGCATTCAACAGCCATCTGGCCTTCTCTTCAAGAAAATGGGTAACAGTCTTGTTTACCTCTTTTCATTGGTCTTCTTTTCCAGCACTTGAATCATTTTGCCGTCTTTGTGGTTGCCTTCCAAATAATTGCCAAGTTCTCCCATCAGTCTTAACACAGAATTTAGGAGTTTACATTTGAGATTAATACTAAGTTGAGAGTATCTAACAGCTTCTTCATATCACACTCTCATTCCACATCTATTTATTTTATATTGGTCTTTTTAAGTGTTCTAGTATCAAAAGCAATTTCTGTCTAGATTTGGATTTTTTAATGTAACTCATTTTAAATAAGGGTGGGTGTCTATACAGAGTTGACAGTTTAATGCAACATTGACACATACATAAAATTTCTTCAGGAAGGAAGCATTTCTAGAAATAACTATAGCTAAAATAGTTGTATTGTTTCTCCATTTAATATTTTGTCTAATATTTTTTCTCTAATCTTGGATGAATTTTTCAGCAGGTTTCTGGCCAAAAACAAAAAAACAAAACAAAACAAAACAAAAAAAAAACCCTGAATCAGAAACTAGCTTCATAAAGCTAATATAAAATCTATGCCAATTTAGTTTGGCATCAATATGATTCTGAACAAATTTAGAGCCTTTAGGAATGTTTTAGGCTATTTCTGCACCCAAGTCCATTGTTTTGCTCTTTTTCTTTCTTTCATTCTTTTCTTTTTTCCCCCCTTTGGAAAGTAGGCTGAAGATAATTGAGTATGTAATTTATAGTTTATTAACTCCTTAATCCCTCTGAAGATTCAGGCCTTCAGAAAGGGTAACCCTACCTGGCATTCCAGGATTGGTCTTGGGAAGCTCAACAAAGTGCTGCTCTGGCACGTGGGTTTTCATTTACGTTGGGAGATGAGCAGGCCCATGGGGAAACTAGGCAATGGCAATAATGATCAAGGCCCATAAGACTTAAAGGAAAATGTTCACAAGGGAATTTTGACACTCCTTATCAATGATACAAAATGGACCTGTCATGGACCAGAACTAGAGAGCCTTATCTCTGCACATGTCCAGAAAAGCTTGAGAAAACCCAACTAGAAGACTGAAGGTGGGGTGCACAAGCATTTGGGTTCCTCAATAGGTCCATGCTGAAACAAGTATGAAATTGTAGCCTCAAAATGCATATCATTTTTTTATAATAACACTTTATATCAGAACCTTTTCCAATCATTAGGACCTGCACCCTCTACTCCATTTCTTAGATATGGACAAAGTTATTCTGTTTACAAGATAGATAGATAGATAGATAGATAGATAGATAGATAGATGACAGATAAGAATAGATGCTGGATAATTTTTAAATTATGAAGATAACAAAAATATTAAGATCTTAAAAATAGAAAACAAAAGAAAAGCACCCATAATACCTCCAGAGTAAAACAATAAGCATCGCTTCGTGCATTGACTTGTCTGTCTCTCTACACACAATTGAAACACAGTTTTCCATTATGATTTAGTTCATTTAACACAAGATGAGTAACACGTTTCTCATGATTAAAAACACTTAAGGACACCCTGTGATTAGTGGCTATGCCATTCTTTACTTAATCATTGCCCCATTAAATGTTAGGTTGCTTCCAGGGTTTTGTCATTATGAATAATGTGAAGACAACTTTGTATATGTAGATTTATGAATTATTTATCTAAGATAAACAACCTAAAATGAGATAAATGAGATAAAAGTATTGAGCATCTGAAAGCCCTTAAAATATACTATAGCCATTTTCAGAAAATGTTTTTAAAATTAAAATACAACAATCAGTCCATGAGAATCCCAGTATTAGTAAACTCTTGCCAGCATTGAATATTGCCATTTAAAAAATTAGTTCCATACATTATGATGAATATAATTTTCTTCTTAAGTATGAATATTCCAACAAAATATTATCATTGTTAACCCTAATTTTTCACATAGGGGAAAAAGTCAAATATGTACTATTTAAAGTATACAGACAAAACATTTTCTATTTAGATTTTCAACAAGTAGCTTGGATTACTTAAGGAGCATGGTGATAAACCAGTGCACCGTCCTCAGTTCTGATCTGCCACAATAATCTCTGAGGCAGATTTTTCATAGCATTTACAGTTGAAGTCCATCTTTTTTCAAAGAGTTACATAAACCATTGTATTCTGAGCTGCTAATCATTCAGCCTTACTCAGCAGCTATACTGTAAGGTCAAGTCCTGTTAGTTACCACAACAAAATCTTATGCCCTGAACTAAATGTCATTTTGTATTCAAATTTTTAGTGGCTTTAATTGGGAAACAAGGTGTTGATGAAAGAAGTGTTGAGATCAAGAAAGAAATCAGACTCAAAGCAAATATGTTCCTTTCTTTTTTCCTGATTCCCTATTTCTGATCCTGAGGTTTCATGCTTGTTATTCTCTACAGAAAATAAAACCCAGAGATGTGTGTGCAAGTGTGTGAGCACACACACATACACAAGAAATTACTGTAAATATATATTTGCATATACATGTGTGAGCATTTTCTGGAAGAACCCACAAGAAACTGTTGTTGGTGATTACTGGGGTGTAGGACTGGGGACAGGTCTCTTCTCCAGGCACTTTTATCAGATAATCAGGAATTACCTTTACCCTCCTCAATCAATTCAGTTAAAAAGTGGATCACTTCCACTAATGGTTTTATTACATTAATGTTCATAAAAGATGTTCTTCTATTTCCTTGAAGAAATTAAGCATATGTGACCAACATAAATGGAATTGTCACTTTTATATGGATATGGAGTAAAAGGAACAGGATGGAGTGACTCCAGCCAATGTTTAAATAAGAGATTTTTCAGATTCATTTTTCCTTGTGCACTTAAGTGCTACAGGCTTACCGTTGTCATGTTAAAATACTCTATGGAAAGAGTAAAGACAGTATGGAGACCGAGTTCAGGTAACAAACAAACACAGTATGTGGGAGACAATGCTTTGCCATAAACCTACCCTGGTATCTCTTTTCTGCAGCCACGGCGACTTGTAGCACCCACCAAGGCAGGCATAAGACCCTAATGTTCATTTTCTTTGTACGCAGCATTTGCAACTCCCCATAGGAGAGCTTGGGATACATTGAAAATAAGGTAACATAAGCAATCACTTGTATCTGTTTAGTTAGGATACACTTCCAGTTTTTAGCAGAACTGAATAGTGAGATATATGTAAGTAAAATCATGGTTTACCATTTATTCCTTTAACAAGTATCTATTGATTGGCTACTATGGCTGATGCTAGTATGGCACTGTGCTAAGGCACTGGAACACAGAATAACATGGTTTTCCCTTGGCTATAGGAGTAGTCCTTTGCCCTAAAGAGGCAGCAGCTTGCCTATCACTTTACCAGCTGCTTTTCTAGCCTGGCAGAGGGATGAACCCCTTGCATTAGTTAATAGGTAGCTCCCAACAGGTTCAAAGAGACATACATTCCAGGGCCAGGAAATAGGGACTGAGAATGGTGGCAATGGGGGTGGAGGGAGCTGACACTTTAAGACTGCCACTGAGCTGGGTAGGGAGGATGGTGAGGATAAGTGAAAGACAGCACAAAGCTTTCCTATCATTTTAGCTCTCACCACCCCCTCCCATTTTTTATTCTGTCTTCACTTGGGTGCCACAAACTTTCAACTGTTTTCCAGAGTTTCAACGAATTTGACAGTTGCTGCTTTTTAAAATAATGCTTTATTGTTTATGCTGTTACAGTTTTCCTGATTTCCCCCCTCACTCTCCTCTGCCCAGCTTGTTCCCCACTTCCATAGCCAATCCCCACACTGTTGTCCATGTCTATGGGTCCTTCATGTACACTCTTTAACTAATCCCTCCAGCTTCTTTCAGTCAGTCCCTACCTCCTTCTTCCCCTCTTGTCACTGTCAGTCTATTCCATGAATCTATGCCTCTGTTTCTCCTTTGATCATTAGTGTATTTTGTTCATTATATTCCTCTCATATATAAGTGAGATCATATGGTATTTGTCTTTCACTGGCTGGCTTATTTCACTTAGCATAATGCTCTCCAGTTCCATCCATGCTGCTGCTAAGGGTAGGAGCTCCTGCTTTCTTTCCACTGTGTAGTATTGTATTATGTAAATATACCACAGCGTTTTAATTTATTCACCTACTGATGGGCACTTAGGTTGCTTCCAGCACTTGGCTGTTGTAAATTGTACTGCTATGAACATTGGGGTGCATAGGTTCTTTTGGATTGGTGTTTCAGGATTCTTAGGATGTAAGCCCAGCAATGGAATTGCCCAGTCAAAAGGCAGTTCCATTTTTAGCTTTCTGAGGAAACTTGATACTGTTTTCCATAGTGTCTGCAGCAGTCTGCATTCCCACAAAGAGTGCAATAGGGTTCCCTTTTCTCCACATCCTTGCCAGCACTTGCTGTGTGTTGATTTATTAATGATAGCTATTTTGGCAAGTATGCAGTGATATCTCATTGTGGTTTTAATTTGCATCTCTCTGATGACTAGTGATGTTGAGCATGTCTTCATATGTCTCTGTGTCATCTGTATGTCCTCCTTGGAGAAGTATCTATTTAGGTCTTTTGCCCATTTTTTAATTGGGCTGTTTGTCTTCCTGGTATTGAATCATATGAGTTCTTTATATATTTTATATACTTTGGAGATCAAACCATTGTCCAATGTATCATTGACAAATATGTTCTCCCATATAATCAATTCCCTTTTTATTTGAATGATGGTTTGTTTAACCATGCAGAAGATTTTTAATCTGATGGAGTCCCATTTGTTTATTTTTTTCTTTATTTCTCTTGCCCTAGAAAATACATTGGCAAAAATATTGCTACATGAGGTAGCTAAAATTTTCCGGCCTATGTTTTCCACTAAGCAGTATTGCACAACACACTTTATTGTGCAGCACTTGGGTAGAATTTCATGAAAGGGGAAGTCTCCAACAGCCGGAAAGCTTCAGGAGACAGTGACACGGGGCTACCACTCAGGAGAAGGAAAGGGCAAGGGGACTCACAGGAGAGAGGAGAATTGGAGACAGAGCTTAAGTGATGTCCAGGTGATGTTGCTCAGCAGCAAGGTGGAGAGAGTCTCTGGGTCAGAGAGCTCTGAATAGCTGCAGAAGTTTGGGGTCCTTTACAACCAGAGTTTGTCTTACCTATAGTCAGCAGATGTTGGGTGCAATTTCATGGGTATGCAAAGCAGGCAGGCTCTATGGAAATGGCTAAAAACAATCTATTTTGAGGCTACATTTAAAACAGTGAATGTGTAAAATTAGAGTTTGGTGTCAAACTGGACACCAAACTGTCCAGCTTAAACTGGACTTTGAGCTAGGGGCCCTAGCCTGCTTGAAGAAGCAAATAACATATGAGCCATCTACAGGGGCCATCTTTAACTCACTTACATAGCAGAATCCTTTTCATTCACAATGAATTACTTCTTTTCTGCTATTTTTAAGATTCTCTCTTTGTCTTTGTCTTTCGACAGTTTAAGTATAAAGCGTGTTGGTGGATCTGCTTGTTTTTTGATGTTTCTGCCTGGGGCAGGAGCTTGGAGATTCTTATTCTGACATTTTGCTGATGCCGCCTCACAGATAAGATTTTAAAGGTTAACTTGTCCTTACCTCCCCTCCCCATAAAAAGGGACAACAAGAATGTCAGAGGTTGTTCTGACAATTAACCAAGAAATGATATCATAAGTATACCTGGGCCAGTGTAAACACACCATTAAAATATTATTAGCAATATTATGCTGACATTCAGTGTGACTGTAAATGTTGGGTACTTTAGGTCTAGGACAAACTTTAATACTGGATTGCTGTGGCATTTATTTCCTTTTTTAAGGCCACTAACAAAAGCACCATTTATTCCTCAGTAGCAGTCTGTTGCCTTTAAAAATCTAGAATGTTTTTAGAACCTTGACCCAACTGTGGATCTGCAATTATATTTCATAAATAGTGTAGGATCTCTATAAGAAATGATGAAACACAAATTCATTTTATGTTCAGGTTTTCTAGAGCCCACTGAAAAATAAATAGAAAATATAGACTGAAAAAAAAAGGGTGAAAGTAAAACCATGTATTAAAAATGTTTGCAAAAGGAAACAATTAGTGCAGGGTCTGCTTGGAGCACTCACAGCCTTACCCTGTTATTCTGCTTACTTCCCAGAAGCTAAGAGCTCAAGAGACCTGGCTGGGATCAGAACCTGCACCTCCTAAAGCTGCAATTCAGTGCTTAGTAAAACTATCCACTTCTCCACATGTTATATAGATGTTTTTGATTCCCTGGACATTCTCCCACTTGTTTCTCCATGGGTCTATGATCTACCCACTGAATACCGGAGAAACGCTGGATAAAGAATCATTGTCAAGACATATGATTAACTTGGCTGAATGCTGACACAGTTTCGCAAGGAAAACCTTCCATCTCTGCCATTCAAAACGTTGTAAAAGATGTATTCATGGGTTTTTTTTGCTTATGCAAAAATATATTTCATAATGGTCAGGTATTGTTTTCAACATATGTTTCATATCAGATACAAGAAAGGTCAAATGAAATCTTAAAAAAATGTTGGCCGGATCTGCGAAGAGTGAGTCTTCCAGCACATCTGGGAACCTCTGTAAAAAAATTAACTCAACATTTGGGACTCTTGGGATGGCCAGATTATTAACTGGTTTTGCAGAAGCACTCTGTGCAAGCCAAGACATATAAGAAATATTTTTAGACCTGAAGACCATTAAATACTGTACAGTTAGCCTACTGCATGAGAAAAACAGCAGGTATTTAAACGGAGATGTCTCATTCCATTTGCAGAAGGAAAAAGAAACTATGCATTTGTTGGCAATTGCACTTGGCTAAAGTGTTATTGGAAGACTGAGTATCAGACGTTTTTATTAAAAGAAAACTAAACATCAAAAATTACAGCACAGAGCAAATTATAATCATATTGGCCTTAAATCTCACACAGCTTCTGTGTGAAGAAGCCATAGGAACATTATTCCTAGAACCTCACATAAAATCCAGATTCAGGTTTCTTTTTTCTCCTCTTGTCAAATACCCTTCTGAAGGTAAGCTCAAGAAGAAAAATACTGAGGAATATATTGTCTTGTGCAATGAGAGACATTCAAACATTTCTCTTTCCTCCATGACTACTAGGAGTGGATGTTTTTGATTGTCTAACTTAGATCTGGGAATCATTTCTTATATTACCTTTATATGGTACAATGACCCTAAAATAAGTATATTTAGCTTTTCCCCCCTGTACCCACTGGATAAATACAACTTAATCCATATTACTTTTGTTTGGCGAAAGTTGGTTTAAGCAAGGGATCCCTGGGGACCTTGAGAATATACTGATACCTCAGGCCCCTCTCCCCTCTCCTGGCACTGGTATTTAAGCTCCTCATTGTAATGTGTGACCATGATTGAGAATCACTAAAAAAAGCAATCTTCAATGGGGGGGGGGGAATCTAGCCATGGACTAATCATGTATAAATACCAATGACTGATGGCATTGAGCCTGAATCTAAGCAGTTTCAAAGATTATTTCTTCCCAGCCACATACTGAGTTATCATCATAGCAATAACCTGAAAGATAAAATTGGCCAATCATTAATAACTTTTCTACTGAATATATTTGGTAGCAGAGTATAGCCTAAACAATCTTCTACATCTTTATGCAAAAATAAAAGTAAGAATGAGACGGAACAGCAATGTCAGGAGTTTAACAGCAGGCCTGGTCCCAGCCTCACTGCTAAACTGGGCAGTGGTTTCTCCCACTCCCAATCATTTACAGATGCACGAACTACTCTGAGTGAACCCCACCCTACATCACTGCAGCACCCTAACACCCAGATTGCAAGAAGGTTAACCACTGGCAGAAAGGAAGACAATGGCACACCGCAACATTGTGGCGCATGACTAACTACCTCCTTTAATTCTACTAGTTTAGCTGGGATTTGTAGTCTTTATCTTCAGTTTAGGGATTGATGATGCAATCACTCAGCACATGTTTATTGAATGCCTACTATGTGTCAAACACCCCTTTAAGATGTAAGACATTTACAAGAGACCATCACAAATGAATAAGACAATTACATATGAGGAGGGTTAAGTGCCATGGAAACAGATAACGCAGCGACTTCCTACTTTGAACAGAGTATCAGAAAAGGCCCCACTGCCAAGATGAGGGGAGTAGTTGCCTGAAGGAGATGAGAGTCACGCAGCTGCCTGAGCAAACAACGTTCCAGCCCGAGTGCCTGCAAAGAAGTCCTTTTACTTTTGTCAATATTGTCTGCATACAGAGAATTCAATTAACAGAGCAAACTTTTTCTATCCAAACATTCTCTCTTCCAGTCTCCATTCTAAGGTCATACTCCTCTTAACATGTTTGATTGAGTGACCATAGATAATAACACCTATCAATTATTGACCTCTAGGGAGCTAAAATTCACCTTAACCTTAACCCTAATTCTAATTTGTCAATTTTCCCCAAAAAGAAGCTAAGCCTAAAAAAGATTACTATGTAACTTGCCCAGGGCCACCTCCAAGCATGAGGCTGCCATATTTCATTCCAGGGCTGTCTGATGCCAAAGCCATGTTTTAAAGAGGTGTGTCTAATTGTTTCTGTCTACTTTGCTCTAAGATAAGTATAGGAAGGCATCTTTTAACCACAGTGGATATATTATAAACAACATAAATAATTTCTGGCTGTCTGTGTGAACTTCTCTAAGTCATTTCACCTCTTTCAGAATCTATTTCTCATATATTAAACAAGGAGGCTGCACTAAGTCATCTGTTAAGTCTGTCCTACCCACAAAATACTATTATCCTGTGATATATTAACTTTGGCCGCTTTAATCTTTTGAGTTCTATCAAAGCAATGATACAGTTAATAACCATGTATTGATTACCTTTCCTGAGCCAAGCACAATATAAAACTACCATGTCACAAAATACTTTTTAAGGATTTATGATATGCTTTAGCATAGAATATATAAAGGTTTGACCCGGATTCCAGACAAACCAACTCAGAGTGCTTAATTTGCTTTGTGTTTCAAGTTTCAAATGCAGGTGTGTGACCACTGGTTATGGTGATATTATTTTTTAAAAAACTGTATCAGAAGATGGACTCCCTGAAAACATCTAAAATGAAAGACAAAATTACTTCTCCTACCCACCTATCAAAAACAAAAAACCAACAAAAACACATCTCAAATGACCACGTATCGCCTCACTGTCTACTCACGTCACTCTGCTCATTATTGCCTCCAGAGCACCTTTCTCAGCTGCCAGCATTAGAAATAAACACTACAGGGCAGCACCCTGTCCATCTGGTTCCCGCCCATGCCCATGGCGTCTAACACTGTGCCTACTATACAATAAGTAATCTACTCGTGTTTGTTGAAAGAAATACATAACTGAATCCATTTTAAAATTGAGGATAATTACAAGTTTTAAGAAACCAATACCAGTTTTCAACTGAAATCTTGAAATATAATAGTCGAACTTAGACTCTAACCATCTACTACTGAGGCAGACTATAGAAAACACCTAATTTGATACAGATTTAACCTGGACTTTATGTAGACCAGAGGTTGAAACTGAAACACTTGTTGAGCCAGGCAGGAAACAGAAATAAGTAAGTGGGTTAGGTGGCAAATTGCCTTATGCAATTCACAGTCACAAGAGCCAACCAGAAGGCAAGTGAAATAAAGCCACAAAAGGAAGAACATTTGTCTAGTGGCTTAGCATCACAGTGTCCTCAAGGGCTGGGGACGGTCCCTATGCTCCATGTTGTATGGATATAATTAATGTTAAACAACTAAATGAGGTTAAATCATTACCTCACAGGGCTAAAAACATAAGATCCATGATATCTGATGAGATTCACTCACTAACCCACAAGACTCCTGCCGTCCTTCTCCAAACTGTCATCTTTATGAGGGTGGAGGTTAGTGACACCAGATACATGCACTGCGGAATGCTGGCTGTAGTGCAGTACTGTGGATGGAGTCTCACCCTGGCATGTGTGAAGTGGAGGATTGTGGCCCAGAGGTTGAGGCTGGCAACATCTACCTGCCCACGACTGCACGTGAGACCTCACCACCAAGCACTGAAAGATGATGTGGCCTGGGCAGGTCAGAGATGCAGCAAGTTTTCCCAGAAGGACTCCCATGTGCAAAACAGGCCTGGTTCCTTTAGCTGCCAGAGATCATGGACAGCTGTGACTGAGTTTGCACATCCTCCTAGTCACCAAGTTTCAAAGTTCTGAAATTTAGGGATTCTTCCATTTTCCCTCATTTCCAGTCAGTCATCAGGTCTTACCAAATCATCCCAGCTGCCTTTCGCACCACCCTTTTCTTTCCGTTTTCACAGCCCCCATCATGCTTTCAACAACTTCTCTCTGATGGCACATATGGTACAAGCAGCCTCCTAATCTCCTCAACCTGGGTCTTTTCTGTCTCTGGTGTTTCGTACAAACTGCCAAATTCCCTCAGAGTAAAGGCCACATTGAGGTTCAAAGCCTTCTGCCATCTGGCTTTTACCAAGCTTCCAATCTTTCCTCCCATGAGCCTCCAAATCTCAGGAAATGATTCAATCAGCAGTTGCTTAAATGTGCCTTTTAAGTTTTGCTTCCACACCTTTAAATCATCCCTCCCACCTTGGATTCCTTTTCACGGCCTCCCCACCAAGTCAAATGTTGTCAGTGTTTACAAAACCTGCTCACCAGCATTGCCCACAGTATTGCTTCCTCCTTTAAGTGCTGAGAAAATTTAATAGCTCCACTGCATTCTTCATACTAGTTTTAGAGGAACCTATTGTAATATCGGGTTCCATGTCACTCTGTGGCTGTCTGTGTCCTGCTCCCAAATTAGAATATAAAGTTCTAGAGATCAACAAGTGTTCTTTGTATGCTTGTAACAACCAGCACAGCATTTGGGAAGTGAATAAATGCCCCATAAATACTTGTTGGAGCCATCCCAGAAAAATAACCAAAGAAGACTTTTCTTCCTCCTGAGTACGAAGAAACCAAATTCAAATTAGTATTTGCAGGATTACTTTACATCCTGTAATAGAGTCCAGGGGAAATTTTCTGAGGCCTGACTAAAGCAGTTTGAGAAGCAAAATTTCATTTCCCTATATATAAAGTCTTCTCGCTTGCTTCTGAACATCAGGTAACACCAGAAGGAAGCGAACCAACTTCCTTGGTTAATAAGACACAAGTATTTTGAGAATTTATGTTTGTATTTTAAGAAGGACTAATGACTTTAGCATATACTGTTGAAATGATTTATGGAAAGTCATATACAAATTCTTATGAATAACTCAAATGTCAGTGGGGAATAAATTTATATGTTCTGACTTATTTTTCCTATATCAGCATCACAGGTGATTTTTAAATATGTGCATGCATCTATATTTATTTATTTTGGAGCAGTGTTCTTTAAATCAGGATGAGAGTGCATGAAGAAATATGACCATACCTGTTTCCTTCCTACCAAACCTACCAATAATGCAACTTGCCATTAACTGGAGGAATTTGTAGAATTAATGTGTTAGCTCATTTCTCATGTCAATAGAACTTTTGATGAGTTATCCCCAGAGCATATCCAAAACTTCTTAACATTTCACATCTCCCTAAATGTGATATTTTGATATACCCTACCTCCTAATAGTCAAATCCCTCTTTCCTAATGCAAATGCCCCTATCTGTCTAACGTCCTGATGTTATAGTAAGGTTGAGAGCACTTCTAGATTTCAAGTCTACAGGGATTAAACAGTCACCAGTGACCCTCCTCCCTTCACCTTCACACTCCAACGCTTTCAGTTCTGTCAGGCAGGGCCATTTCTCTCCTTTCCCTCTAAGCATGCATTGGGAATAAGTTGAAAGACAATGCCACTTCTATTTTTGAAATGACTTTTTATGATGGCTTCTCCTAAAATACCCGTAAGGATTTAAATAAGTGAAGGGAAGTTCCATTGACTTTGTAGAGCCCACAGTTTGAAAGGATCGCTTTTCCTCATTAGTTCCAAAGTGCTCTGTATGGAACACAGTGCAAGTACTCATTCGGCTTTCCAGACTGCACATGCTGTCATTTATTACATAAATGAATGTTAATGACCCTTATTAAATGTTAATAAATCCAATTATTATTGACATTGTTAATTGTAGGAATGGCATGATGGGTGAACAAAAAAATATCACCAGTTAGAAATACATTTCTAAAAAAATTATAGATGAAATACCATGATGTCTGGGGTTTGACTTAAAATATGCTAGTGTGTAGCTGGTGTGGCTTAGTGGGTTGAGTGCTGGCCTGCAAACAAAAAGGTTGCCAGTTCGATTCCCAGTCAGGGCACATGGCTGGGTTTCAGGCCAGGTCACCATTTGGGAGTGTATGAGAGGCAGACAATCTATGTTTCTCTCGCACATCAATATTTCTCTCCCCCTCTTTTTTTCCTTTCCTCTCTCTCTAAAAATAAATGTTAAAAAATATTTCAGGCTATAAAAGGGGAGATAGATGAAATAAGATTGGAAAAATGTTGAAAATTGTTAAAACTAGGTGATAGCTTCATAGCGGTGTATTATATTGTTTACTTCTGTGTATCCTTGAAATATTTCAAGATGAAATGCTTAAACACTCCATAATGTTCTACTCTACTTGTTATATTATTACCTTTTCACCCCTCTTCAATCACACTTCCAAGGCATATACCACCAGACTGTATATCCTTTCCTAAGGAAAGAAAGAACTGAAGAACCCATTGTGGATGCAGCCAGGGGTCAAACGTCACTTCTTCAAGGGTCAAGGTGCTGGTCACTTCTTTGGCCACAGGGGTCTTGTGAAGACTGAGCAGGATTGACATCAGATAATGAATTTTCTCATTTGTGTGAAGCACCTAAAATTATAGGAGTCAGTTTTATGAGACTATTTATAAATTTTGGCAGTATGCACAAATATTAGTGGGTTTACTAAACTTGTACTGAAAATTCACTATGTGTACTTTATAGATCATTGCTGCGGGTACTTTGGTGCTTGGGGATGATGAAGAATTGCATGTTCTATTGCTCAATAATAACACAAAGAGCAAAAAGAAATTTCCAATGGCCCTGAACTTAACAGGGGCAGCTTTGGCATGTAGAAAATATTTCACACAAATAGTGACAAAGAATCCTTCATAAGTAAAGGATATTCAGGTGAATGAAGTTTGTTTGATACAAGCACCACAAGGACACAAGGTAGTTAGAGCTAGGTGTGGAAAAAATGCTCATACACAGCAGTTTTCCCAAATGGGTCCGTAGTTATAAAATCAATTGGGCCTTTCTGGAATAAAACGTATAAAAAGTGGTACAGTAATAAAGAATTATTTATAGTTCTTGGAAAATTTTTAATTACTCGCATCTGGAAATAATGCTTATAGTCTTCCCCAAGAACTGTCTCTCAAAACCCACTCCTTATTTCAGTGGCTGTTATCTGGCCCTTACCCGGCAGCTCCCAGGGGATTAGCTCACATGCCAGAGAGGATGACTTCTGGGGCAGAGTGACCTCAGTAAAAAGACTTTAAACATTTCACAAGGAAGAGTGGAAGGGAAGAGGGACAGCTAACCTGGGAATGGAAGGTTAAGGTGACACAGAATAGCTACTTTTAAATATTTGAGATTTTATTTTATAAAAGAGAATAGATCTGTTTTATGTAGAATCAGTGAGGGAAGTTTCAAGGAACCAGATTTCAGTTAAACTTACAAAGAGCTTTCTAACTCTGGAGCAATACTTTAATGAAATAGATAAATACTTTGAAGAAATTTATACTTGCCTACTTACTGAAGTTTGAGAGATATTTTGCAGACTGCTCAAGAAGTCATCCACAGAATGGTTCTAGTCTACACATTGTTTTTCTTTTTCTTGAGATTTACATTTAATGATATTTTTGCCACAGTTTTACTTCTAAAATTATATTTTATTATAAAGTAAGAACATATCACCAGAAAATTCCACTAATAAATTATAGACCACTTACATATTTATGTGTGAAACATACCATGTGTTTATCTAATATTTTAGCAGACATAAATTTTTAAACTTGTGTTAAGAACACTGAACATGAAATCCATCCTTTTCATGAGTTTATAAGCGAGTTTGTAAGTGTACAATACAGTACACTTAATGTACTTACTGTACACTTACTGTCAACCACAGGCGCGAAGTCGTTCAGCAGATCTCTCGAACTCACTCATCTTGCGTAACTGAAACTTTACACGTACTGAATAGCAACTCCTCATTTCCTCCTCCCATGGCCCCACTTCTCTGTGTTTGACTACTTTAAATAGCTTCACACAGTATCGTGCAGTGTCTGTCCTTCTTGTCTGGCTGATTTCACTTAAGAAAATGTCCTCAAGTTTTAGCCCTGTTGTTGGAAATGGCAGGGTTTCCTTTTTCAAGGCAGAATAATATTTTATTGCATGCATCTACATTACCTTTACCTGTTCGTGTGTCCATAAACATTTAAGTTGTTTCTGCACCTTAGCTGTTGTGAACAATACTTCAGAGAACATGGCAGCGCAAATAACTCTTTGATTTCCTGGTTTCCACACCTTTTTTTATACTAGTTTACAACAAGAGAGTTTGTGCCAAATTGTAAATTGATGCACTGCTTTCTGCATCAGTAGAGACTTATTATGGAAAAAAGTCAATGGAACTAACAGTATCTTAGTGACATGTCTGAGTACTTTGCAATGGCAGGAACTTATCCATTAAATAGTAAATACTAGAGACTTCACAGTAATCAAGTTATCACATAATAAAGCATATTTAAATAGAATTTCCTTTTTATCAGTAAGGTTTATATTTTCCTGATTGAGAATGTGTTTGAAAGTCACACATCACAATAGTATAAAGTTGGAAGAAAAAAAAGGAATCATTGCTGTTCCCTGGAACTTATTGTAAGAAGTCTATTAGATGGATGTGCACTCGGCAGAACTTTTAGGTTCAATAAATAATACATGCTGTATATATGCATGTGCTACTGTTTGGAAATATAGATTCTGCTATGATTATAAAATAAGGCTTCATTTTAAAGTGTTACTGAATTAAAATTAGCTCTTTTTTAATATGCATTTTTCCAAGCACATATACTAAAAGTATATATGCTTTTTGTTACCTAACAAATGGTTAGGTAACAAATGATATTTTCTACCTAACAAAACTGTATTTGTTAAGTAGAAATCCAAGACTTTTTTTTATGTGATGAGTGCTCTCACACTAGTAAGTCTGTGAATTGCTCAGGACCTCTGCATACAGCTGGGCAATGTGCTGATTGCAAAAAGCACGGGGTCAGGGTGTGAGTGGGAGCCTGGCCCCACCCCCACGTGCTCACCCAGTCGTGGGCCCTGAGAGTGAAGCTCTGACAGGCCTAAGGTGACCAACCATGACCATTTGCCCAGGACCAAAAATCCTATAGCCTTGGAGGCCCTTCAGTCCCTGTCAGAGTGTGATGGCGGGTCACCTATTCAGGGCACAGATGTGCCGTGTGTGCTAGCGTCATCCTTGGAATCTTGCCAATAGAACCGTACTCCTGAAACAGCTGAAATCATCAAGACATTTTTTACTTTACTTCTTTTTTCTCCTTCTGTTTTCAAGGTGAAAGAGCCATGTAATCATGCCAACATCCTGACCAAGCCTGATCCAAGAACCTTCTGGACTAATGATGATTCAGGTATTATTGGAAACATGCACTCTGGCCCTGTGATGGACCGAGTTCTGGAGTAAAGCATGATGCAAAGACAACATTTAAGAATAATTTATGGTTTACTTGCTTATACCTAGTCCAACACTTGAATATACCTCAAAATTATTTTTTAATAATACAAGACCCTTTGTAATATCTTTTTTTTTTCAGTAAACATACATTCCAGCAGGTACAGCTTTCTGGATTTTGAAGTATATTCAAGTGTTGGGGGCGTGGGGGGAGGTGGAGAAGCAGAGAAATGAGTCCATTTCCTGGAGTGGTTGACAGAGCAACAGGATAAAGGAGGCTTTGTCTCCCAGGGGAGGGGAGGCATTAAGAGCCCTAAGGTAAGTCATATTTCAGAATACTTCATGGAGGGGAAGTATGACTTATTCTATCAATCTTGGTGTATAAATTGAATCAGAATCAGAGGGATGCCTATTTCTAAGATCAGAGAATATGCTTCGGTTATATAATTACATTCAGACAAAGGGCAGGGTATGTTCTTATAGGAAATATAAAACACCTTTTCATTCTTTTTCACAAACACATTAAGCCATAAGGCCTAATTGCACAAAGTAAGGACACTGGAAATGAAAAGGGGAGGTTAAGCAAAAGGAGCTAAAATAATTAAGAGAGTGTTACTAGCACTTTCTTCACCCTTTCTCATTAGATAGAGAACAAGTGATGACACCTAATGTTTGTATTAAGCCTCATAGTTTTACAAAGCTTATTCACAAAATTCTGATTTAGTGTTTGGGGCAACCCTGCAGAAGGAGAGGGGGCAGGCTGCCCTCCCCCTCCCTGAGGGAGAGATGAGATCAGAAGCTGAAAGAGGTGAGCCAACATTTTTATAGCTCATGACCAGAAAATACCAGGCCAAGGAGCGAGACGGAGAGCCTGCGTGCCCAGTAATGTATTTCACTGCCCAGGAAGAAGATGCTCTCTCGTGAGCAGCAGCGTGGGCTAAATCGTGCTTTAATCTTTTCTTCATCAAAGAGAGTCAGAGACCATGCCTATTAGCAGAAGCATGAGGGTTTCAGGAGGGGAGTGAAAAACCCTCTGATGCTTTTTTTCAAAGACCAGGCTTATGGTCTAATGTTATTATCAATTTCATCTGTCAGCAAAACTGTTTTGTCTTGTTTTATGTCTTTTGAAGAAGGATGAATAAACATGAATCTGAATTGGCCTATTTATGCCATCATATTGGTACATTAGCCGAACAACCGCAGAATAAACAAGCCATCCACTGCCTAAGACTGCTATTAAGAGCTATAGCACACATATTGTGAAGAAAATCTCGTAGAAAAAAACGCCACAATTAAAAATAAATGATTCTCGAAGTAACGGAAATGGGATGGGAGGGGAATGTATACAGGACAGGGCCAGAAAATGATGCTCAGACACTTTTCAGAGCTGGAGAAATGGTTGCGAGAAACACTAATGCACAACATAAACAAGAAATAGAAACAGGAGTAGTTCAGACCTACTCATTTTTAAAACTTTTAAAAATATATTTTTGTGTCAGCAACCGGGTTACAAAGATCTAATTTCCCCTCTAAAGCAGCTCATCTTTTCTTAAAAAGTGTATTTTATTGATTATGCTATTATAGCTATCCCATTTCCCCCCCTTTATTCCCCTCCACCCTGCACCCCACTCCCAGCAGCATTCCCCCACCTTAGTTCATGTCCATGGGTCGTACTTGAAGCAGCTCATCTGATGAAGATCTTCCTAGACTAGGGTTTTTGCTCAGTGGCTTTTTTGGTGGGGGTAGGAGCTAATGATTCAATCAATTACCGGGATCAGAGTATTAAAATCTCCACCAGTGGTGGCAGAATCACCTTTTGCTTCTTTTAGTTTAGCTGATTTTTGCTTTATCTATTTTGACGTTCTAATATTAAGCACATGTACTTTCATAATTGCTATGATTTGCTGATGAATTGGTTATTAATTGTTATAAAATGTCGCCCTTTATCTTGGTACAAATATTTGTTCAAAGGCTACTTTTTTCTAATATTAATACAGCCAAGCCAGCCTTCTTATGCCTACCCCTCACACGGTGTATCTTTTCTATCCGTTCACTCTCAACCTGTCCGTGGCTTGTACTTAAGGTGCTTCTCCTACAAACCTCATATAGTTAGGATTCCTTTTCAATCCTATCTGACAATCTATTTCTTATTTGGAATGTTTGGACCATGTACACTTAATGTGATGGTTGACCTCATTAGATAAAACTATACTATTTTGCTATTTATTTTCCTCATGTCCCTTCTCTTCTTTGTTTGCCTGTTTTTCCTTTCCCGACTTCTCTAAGATTACTTGAATATTTTTCAGAAACCAGTGTGAATGTATCTATTGACTTAGTGGTAACTCTAGGAATCACAATAAATAACTTTTACGTTTTCATAGACCATTTTAGAAACTTGAAACTGTATAGGTCCATTTCCATCACTTCCCCTTCCATTCTTTACATTGTGGTTGTCAAAAATGTTACTTCTACATATGAAATAAAGCCTATATTACAATATATTTCAAGAAACACAAGAAGAAAAACATCTCTGATATTTATTGTGATGTTTACCACTTATGAAATTTTACATTTCTTCTTGAAGATACAAGTTTCCCTCAGAGATAATTTTCTTATAGCCTGGAAAAACTCCTTTTTGCACTTCTTACAATGCAGTGATTCCCTGGCAGTGATATCTCGTAGTTCTCTTCTATCTTTATGATATGCCTTTGTAAATAAAAATATCTTCATTTTATTCTTAAAAAGTACGGTTTCTAGATATGGAACTGTGAGTATTCTATAACTTTAAAGATCTGGGTCTATGATCCTCTGATCTTTATAGTTTCTAAGGAGAACTCAGTGATTGTTTAAGTTATTGGTACCCTGAGTGTAATGTATTGTCATTCACTGGCTGCTTTGATTGGTTTTTTAAATCTTTGGTTTTTATCAGTTTGACTACAACGTGTCTAGACTAAGATCTATTTTTTTAAGACATATAATGTCAGGTTTAGGAAATTAAACATTTTTCTGGTCTATTCGTACTTTTCTTAGCATTTGAACCTGAGGGGCGCAATTGTTTCCACTGTGGTTTCTGCACTGCCGTGTGCCCTTTCTCCTTCAGCTGGCAGCACTCTGACTCACCCGTGTCCTAAAGCTTTCCATTCTGTTCCGTGTAAACACGAGCTAAAGCAACTCCACAGCCATCTTTTGTCAACATGCAAATTTATGAGCCTATTGATGGATTCTTACCAAAGGTAATATTCTAGTCGCAGTATGAATTTTATTATGGTAACCTTTTCAATTCCTGAAATAATTGTGATAAAATGATTCCACCATTTCCCATGGAAGATATATTTCAGTAAATGGAATATTTCCATTCAAAGCCGGCATCACCAGAAAGTATTTTATATATTTAATCTAATACATAGTCTCTTGATACCTCGCTTAAGGAGAGTTAAATATTAGCGGAAACTCGTCCACTTTGTGTGATAGAAATAGAATTTAAATTTAAAATTATTTTTGTTTGTATGTAAGGAATTCTTGAGGGTTAGCTCACCCTGAAATCTGGTGAGATTGCCCAGCTCTTCCTGCTCTCTCTCTTTCTACACCAGCTACCTGGGGGCAGGCCTGGCAGGCTCAGTTACCATAGGCGGATAGATACTGACAGTTGGAGAAACACAAGTAATTTTTAAAAGGCTTCTAAAAACATATAAACATAGCATATATTTATCATAGGACAGAAATGGAAAATAGAAAAAGAAAGAAAAGTAATCACCCATAATCTTACCACCCATACTTTTCTTTTTGATTGGACTTGACCCTCTCATGCATTCCTAGCATTTGTTCTGACAAAATGCAAACCGGCTGCACAAGTTCAGGCTCTTTTCTGTTACTTTTAGTTTCAGGCTTTGAGACCTGTTTGTTTTCGCACACCTTTGTTTTTCAATTGCTGGCCCTAGAGTAGTCTGTTAACATTCTCTTACATTAGAATTTCAAGGTAGGGTGAGTTTCCCCATACTTTCAGAATGTATGTTTTTCCCAATATGATTATTGGTGATACAGATAATGTTGTTTGCTTAGAGGAAGTAAGATAATAAAGTGATTAAACAGTAAGGTTTGTTTTGCAAGGTCCATGATTTTTACCAGGCACTCATTTTGCTGGGTGAAAATATATGTAAGTCCTGTCTGTCTTCCCTGGGCTTTTACTTGAGGTCTCCTTTTAACAAGAACATGAAATTATACCATTGGGGTGTTCAAAATGCCTAGATTTCTTTCAAGAAAAACTTAAAGAAAAGAATCGTATTTTTTTCATATTTGTAAGAATCTCGTACAAAATTTTTCCCAGAGAGAAAACTTAGTTTTCCTAGTATGCATTGTTTCTTTATAGTTCTTAATGATTCATCATATTTTAAAATTTAGCCCAAATTTCTGGAAATATAGAAATCATAAAGTGGTACATTCATATTTATTCAGGAACAGTAATAGTTTCTATATGAAATGTAGAAATAAAATGATTCAATTTGAAAACATATGGGCCACAGAAGTGTTTTAGGATTTCAGAGAACATATGAAGTTAGATCATTGAATTAATACAAGAGGAAAGATTCCATTATATAGATTTTTTAAGTGAAGAAACATAATTTCCAGATTTTTAAAGCAAAAACATTCTCATATTTATATGCAGAAAACAGTTGCTTCATCTCTCCCAGCACGGCATGATCTAACAAAACAAGGTGAACACAATCTGCTTACACGGAGATTTTCCATCTGACACCTGATGACCAGTGTAGACTTTGCTTCTTGCTAGTAGAGGTAAACCACTTAGTAAAAATGTACGGATCCATGAAAACTCTTTAATGTGCAAATAAACAAGGATCTGGAGTGGGAAAAATGTAGAACAACTAGCAGGCTTCAGGGCAAACTTTGGCCTCACGGTCAGTCGGCCTCCAAACTAGTCATGGGTGCGGCCTCAAGTTGAAGAAGAAATATAACAAATACGATGAGGATGAAAACGAGAACACCTACAGGCTCCTTTCCCTGGCTTTGTTTACAGGATCCTAGGTCATTATATGAAGGTCTCATCTGGGATGTTGCTTTTTATTTCTGAGACTCTGGTGAGAGGCTCACCTGAGACAGGTTGAAGGAAACCTGCAGCATTGCTCTCTGCTCCTGAGAGAGTGTGGGCTTAGAGCTGCAGGAGGGTGTGGGGACTTGGTTGGACAATGCAGTCTAGTCTTCTCGGGGGTGGCATCCCTCACAAAGAGCTCATCATTCATGATGAACATACTGGACTTGCTGGCAGGGGTAGCGACAAAGGTCTGGGTGAAGATGCACACAGAAGCCTGAGACCTTCCTTCCACTTCCCTGAATGCTTGGTTAACACTGGAGAAGATCATGCTTTCCTGCTGGAACCCCATGTCCAAGACAAAGGAGCTGAGGTCATGCAGAGTTTGGGGCAACATGCAGGATGAACACACTAGGTCATGTTTTGTATGTTTTAGCAGTTGAAAATGCAGTTTGGGGGCCTTGAGGTTTTTCATATTACTGTTATTTTTGAAGTACTCAAACAAGCTGCTTGGGTCTGGATCTTGGGTGGAAGGGAATGGCCAGGAAGAAGCAGGACTCATTGTGATAAGCACCAAGGAGACTGTCTGTCTCCAAAGTCGTAGGTTAAGTAATATTACTGCAGGAATTGCAGAGCTTGACTCTTTACAACATCGGGTCCTTAGCATTTTTATAGGGCTTTATTAAGTAGTGTCTGTCAGTGTCCATGGTAATTGGTGGGGGTAAATCCTGGCCATCCAAGGATAACGACTTGGGGACATATTTCCTGATGGCTCTTACACAGTGGATTGGTCTGGGAAGGTGCAGCACAAGAGGTTCATTCTCTTCCAGACACGGCTCTTTGAGCTTCGGGTCTTTGACCTTTCCCAGCTCCCAGGTGGAGTTAAGCTCATTTTTAGAGAGGTTCAGGATCTTGATTGTGGGGACCATCTGCATAATATTAGACAGGCCATCTAGCTGGAACAGACAGTTGTGCAAGTTCAAGGACAACAGCTAAGGGAAATTCATTTTGATGGTCTGCAGGGTGGCAGTCATGCAGTTTCTTCTAGTCAGGACTAGATCAATATCAGGGTCCACCATGTCTGGGTCATCTCAGGGCAACTAGAGATCAACAGCTTTCTGGGAGACATCGTATCGTTTCTTCAGGGTCAGCTTTGGCTGTCCCATTTTTTCTTGCTCCAATTCATCCCACGCAGAGTAAGTAAGGTACACAGAAGTATTGACAATGATAGATCCCTTTTTGCTCTCATCACAAATCTTATAGCTGACACCCATCAATGCAGAGGCAGTGCTAGCATCGTAGGCAGAGAACCAGGTCCTGTACTGCACACAGTGGAAGTCCACTGTGGTGAAGGGGGCACTACAATGGCTCTGGATCGAATCTGTTAGCCATGTCTTATCACACTATCTTCCATAGGGAACTGTGACCTTGAACCAGCTCAACTGGGTTCCACCTTGTGTGTTCTCCCCCATTTCTCTCTCAAGATGTTTTCTATTACTTCACAGAGTAACACAGATTCAGCCTTCATTATGCCATTTTATTCTCCTCCTGTCATGTCCCGTGGTATAGGGAGTGTGTCTTACTTGGTACTTCTGGACATTCCTCATCTCCATGTTTTCATCATCTCTCTGGAGGGGTGAAGACGGAAGCTCTTATCCACCACGTTGATAACGAGAGTTCCTCGTGCCAAATTACCTTGAAAACAACGCCAACCTTTCTTTCTTCCTTGAGGTGAGCTACCAACATCATTATCTTCTTCATTTTTCTATGTCCCACATCCCTTTAACAGAAGATCACATTTTTGTTGTTGCTGTCTGTTGGATATATTGTCTCATTGAGCAAACTTAGGAGTGCTGACTTCCAGGAACTTTTGTGGCAGGGACATCAAGATGGCCCATGAAAATCTTTTAGGTGGGCTGACCTCATTTACTGGGGTTCTACCTACTAACACAATGGCTCTCTCAGTAATAAAAGGCATCTTACCCACATTGAACAATTCCTAGGATCATGTAATGCTAACAATGGGCGTAGCCTTAGGAAAGGACAGGGCACAATCATAAGAAGTCTACTCTCATGCTGCTTTTGACTCCTCTACTTCCCCTACAAACTTTTCAAAATCAAACTTGGGATTCATCTCCTCTGTCTTAGATCAGGTAGCCACAATCACCCTCAGTGTCCTGAGCCACATCTCCTTCAGTCAACTGAGCTCACCTCAGACCTGACCGTGACCATTTGGCCACGCTTCCCACTGGGTGTGACAGCAGCACCTGCTCAACAGTTTGCCATCTGCTATGGTTGGTGCCATGAACCCTTGAACAGGGCCGCCTGAGTTTGCCTCCAACTTCAGTGCTTATTACCTGTGACTTTGGACAAAAGATTTCACCCTTCTGTGCCTCTGTTTCTTTCACCTGCAAAAATGAAGTAGTGATAGTAGATCATAGGGGTTTGTGGGGGTTAAAGAAGATAATACAGGTAAAAGGTATTTAGCACTACACATAGCATATAGTTATGGGTCAATTTCTGTTAGCTCTTCTTACTTGGAGAAAGAATTATGTCATTTATACAAACTTGAACATATCCCCCTGCTCTCCTATAGGGATTACAAAATATGGGTTGAGAGAATAATACATTTCATTTTGCCGTTACTGTTACTATGTCCTACTTTACTGGACCTATAGCTTGATTTTGTTCTCCCTGAACCATGAAGCTTGCCATTCACTGTCTCTGTTGTCTCGGGCCCCAGACCGAGAAGCTTCCTGAAAATAGACATATGGTAGGGCATAGTATCCTCAAACTAGAGAGAACCTTAGATACCTCCTGGTCATTTAGATAAAATATTGCATCTTAAGCAAAGATCTATAACATTTTGTGTGACTTTAACCATTACCGTGATTTAGAGGGTTCCAAGTTCATGGGCAGGTATTTATTCCGGTGAGTAGCAAACTGTCATTTCAGAACCCCTGTTTAAAGATACTGAGTCATGCCCATGAGCACTTAAGTGTGTCTGACAGCAAAGTTCATCAAAGCCAGTGCCACGACTGTCCCGCTGCCAAGCGAGTGAATGTGTGACTGTGTACTCGGGTCAGCTCTGGGCGGAGAAGCCCCCTTCTTTTCCCTTGGATTGTGTAAATTAAGAGTTGGCTTTCCGAAGCTTTACAGGTAGGGCAAAATCTATATCTGCCTTGGATGAACTCACAGTTCACTCTTCCTCTTTGTTAGGACCAAAATTACTGTTATTTCTGCTGTTTTACTCAAGGCTAAACTAACCGTGTTTCACAATGGCTGAGTTTTCTGATTCCCCAGGGCTCTTTAAATACTGTGTGAAAATATTTTAAAATATTTTGCCCTTCTGCCCATTTTATCCAAGTCATTCATTTCATGCCCAAGATCTTTGATTTCCAGAGTATTAAAGAATGTTTTGTTATGGTTAAAGTGGTGCCAAGAAAATTTCTCACTTAAAAAATACAAGGAAAATAGATTAAATGCAACTTAATCATTTCAGTAAAGTTATTTTCCCTGTATTTTAATAACCCTTTTCTGCTGTCATTATAAACATCAGACTAATATGACAGCAGATTGTTTTTAATGTAGTGAATTTTAGTTGCAGATAATGTCAAAATATCCTAATGTATTTTGTTATTTTAAACATGCTGAAATCTATTCAGCCTTTGACAGCTTTCTTTTTGCCCCACAAGAGTGTCCCATAATGCATGCTATGTAGTACATAAGACAGTGTTTCAGGAGGTTATATATCTACCACAGGGAAAATAAATGAAAATAGAATTTTGGATTTTTGCCCTTAATAATAGAAGCATTTTATTTAATCATATATAAACATATATTTCAAACTCTGATGAAAAGCTGTTTTACGCCTTTAACATTGTCCATAATAAAGAGAATAGGCCAGTGACTAATAATGAAAGCAGGCTACACAGAGAGTGAGGCGGCCCACAGAGAGGGGCGGCGGGAAAGGACAGAAAGTGAGGGACCAGGAATGGAGTCGGGGCGGATGGGGGCAGGAGGCAAGAAATGGGAAGCGGAGGTGTGTGTGAGCCCGGGAGGCTCCGAGTGGGAACAGACCTAGAAGTTAGGGCAGGGAGCCCCTAGCAAAGTCATTTGGAAAATAAGTTGAAGCAAATCAACCCTAAGATTCTTTCTTATTCTGAAGCTCTGTTATTCTATGAAGGTAGACACTGACTATAAAAAGAAAATTAAAAGGACTTAGAAAAAAATTGACTCAGTGTGGGCTGGGGCCCTTCCCATGACCCTCCATCCTCAGACATGCAAGACGGTCAGTTCTTTTCCAGTGACCACCATTTTGGCTCTTAAAGAAAAATTTTATACTAATAGTTCAGTTGCACTGTTTTATAAGTATTTAATTACATAATACACATGAATTTCCAAATTATTTTCCCGTATCTAATCTTATCTGATCTTTCCAAATGCCCTGTGGGTTTTAGATTAAACAAAAGGGTTGTCGACCCTCAGGATACTTGGAGATGTTCAGTAACTTGCCCAAAGCTGAACACTGGGTTACAAAAGCGAAAACACAAGTGAAGTCAGATTTCCTGGGAGCTCCTCCAGTTCTTTTTCTACAGCTTCCAGAAGGTATGAGAGGGGCTTTTCAATGAAAGTAGCTTGAATGTGGGGGAAAGAATAGTGAATAAAGGATGAGATTTGAAATGACATGTCATCTTGCCTTTAGGTACGGGAGTTGAGGAACAGGGGACAGGAAGGCAAGTGCAGGTCTTGTTTCACAAGAGGGAGACACCTTGGGTCCCTTTCTGTCCAGTGGTCTGCTAGGTTCTGTAGAGGAAAACAGTCTTCCCTGTTGAAAAACTCAGGTAGATAAGCTGGACAGACACAGGTAGACTGACTATGAATAACACAGTGTAAGCATAAGTTCAAGTAATTACAGCTGCCCACAGATACACAAAGGACTGCCCTTTGGAACAGGTAGGGAGGCAGATTACTTCACTGGTTCAAAGCAGAGCTTTTGGTGACAGAAAAACCTAGACTTGCATTCTGACTTTGTCATTACTAGTTACATTGTGTCACAAAACTTACCTCTTTAAACCTCAGGTTTTAGGATTTGTTCATAAGGTCATTATGAGGATTAAGTGAGAAATTCCATTAAAGGCACTAAAACGTCGTGTCTGGCACTGAGCATGATCATTCAGTGTTAGCTATTATGATAGGCGCACTAAGCTGTGGAGTTACAGAGAGGAGCGTGTTCATCTCTGCTTATCAGGCTTGCCTTGGCACCGCTGTTGTGCCTGGCTTAATCACGTGCAAAGAGCTATTCCTTAAAAAACTTTCTTGAGGTGATTTGAACCTGGTCTAAGGAAGAACTTTACTGACTGAGGCTAGTTACCAATGGTAGAGATAGCCTGGGAAGTAGAGGTGATTTTAGTGAATATTGTAAGGGGGACTCATATAGTTCCTAAGGTCTTTTTGTTACCAGACAGGAACTGAACCGGCCAGTGGTGTGTGAGTTCTTGATGTCATGCAGGAAAGATTCACAGTACGAGGCCAGGTGATTTTGAGAGTATGTGTACTAAAGCTGGAGACAGTGACACAAGGGGGGGCTTAGGGCAGAAAAGCAGCAGGAGAGAGCCAAGGCGCAGCTGCTTTGTCTCGCTGAGAAGTCAGAGTAAAGGGGGCCTTGAGGGCAGGTTCAGGGGCTTAGCCCGAGTCAAGCTACCGCTCACTGCCAGTCCCCTGGGGTCCCTTCGAGCTTAGGAGGCGCATGCCTGAGAGGGAAGAAGAGGAGGAAGGGAGAAGCACAGGCGTGCTCCGGGGAGGGAGAGTGCACTGGGTGCTCTGTCCGAAGGACTTCTAAGGTAGCTATTTAAAAGGAGGCCCCAGGGGAAGGTCTTAATAGAATATTCATCAGCTTACCTGGTGTGCCCTTTCAGAGTTGTGGTCTCCACGGATTGGCCAGTGCCAGGGCAGGGGGTCATTAATACAGCTGTCCTGAGGTCAGTGATAGTGTCCCTTGCCTGGTTTTGCTGCTTTCCAGGGCCTGGAACTGAAATACAGCTGAAGCCTGGGTGCTAGCTCTAGGGCAGGAGGATGAGGGTCCCCAGCCGGCAGGACCAGTGATGTGCCGGGGGAGAAAGCCCACCCTGGGGAGAGGCCTCCCTGAGGGCCAGGCCATCCACCAGTTTTGCCTGTCGCTGGGCACCTGGGGCTTTCCACCCAGGGGATCTTCTATATCTGGCTGTAAATTGTTCCGCCAGTTTGTTCAGCTCAGTTGTCTGTCTCAGTTTCCCCATTCCATTTGCCAAGAAATTTGGCTGGCTTCTTACCACCTTGCCTCACTGTTAACACTAACAGAATCTGTTTACAATTCTACACAAAGCACGAAATGAAGCCAGCAGCACTGTTCAAATAAAAAAAAAACAACTTTCAAGTATATACAAGTTTCAAACTTTAAAACAAAGGAATAAAGGTCACACAGAGCGTGCTGGCTGTGAACCAAACTGCCTCACACGCGTGAGCACACGGGAACACCAGAGCCGAGGTGACCCGTGGTGGTGTTGTTTTTAGAAATGGCAACGAGTCTGCAATGATGCAGCCCCGTGTCTTCGCCCAATCTCTTTGTGGGACGAACAATTAAAAAGACATCAGAGAAAATCGGAAAAGATCGCTCTGCGAGGAAAGGCAGTTGGCTCATGTGGGGAAGGTGAGACGTTAGGTCCGGCGTACCGTGTTCCGACCAAGCCGCCTGTGTCAGACACGTTTCTCCGACCCCTGGAGGCAGTCTAGATGGGTCCGGTGTATCTGGTCCTCTCTGACCTCTTCATGCAAATGTGCTTCCTAATATTTTGAAAATATTAACATTTTAATATGTAATGTACCATGCATGCTATAAATGTATATATACACATAATATAATGTGTGAAATATTAATTCTAATTCTCCGTAACCCTTTTAAGGAAAAAGATGGGAAAGGAGTTGCAGTCTTGGGGAGCCTGGAAGGTCTCTGTCCACCGCACAGAAACCAGAACCCTAAAGAACAGGAAGTCCTAGGGAAGGGAAACGGGTAGTGGGAAGACACAGGAAGAAGGACGCAGACGAGTGGGCCTGAGACAGAAACTGTCCGTCGGGCTCATTTCTGCCCTTTGGTTACTTGTTCCCATTATAAAAGGAAAAGGCTTAGAGCGGTGGGCCGTCGGAGAGCTCATAAGAAGAGCTTGTGGATATCAAACAAAAGTATTTTCAATGTGGTAAAGAACAAGAAAATGCTTTTGCTTCTAAAAGGTAAATTCAAGGCTTATTAAACAGACCTTGCGAAATTGCATTTGTATTTCAAATTAGTCAGTCGTGATGATCTTTGTGTTCTCAGACTTCAGATTTTTTAGTAACATTTTATGAACTGTTAAATAGAATTATTGTAAATACTGATACTTATTGTCCTTTTTTGAAATTTTAACATAAAGTTTTATAAACAAATAACTTCATAGTAACTTCTTCAAAGTGACCATGTGTTTTTTTAAACATTTCTTTTTTAAAAAAGATTTTATTTATTTTTTCAGAGAGGGAAGGGAGGGAAAAAGAGAGAGAGAGAGAGAGAGAGAGAGAGAAACATCAATGTGCAGTTGTTGGGGGCCGTGGCCTGCAACCCAGGCATGTACCCTGGCTGGGAATCGAACCTGCGACACTTTGGTTCACAGCCTGCACTCAATCCACTGAGCTACACCAGCCAGGGCCTGACCATGTGTTTTAATTTAGAAAATGAGGCATATTTCATGATTCCTATCTTTTGCTCACATCTGTTTGAATTCTTCTCCGTAAGTACCTTGTGGTGGTGCACAAAAGCTTATTTTCACTCTCTTCAATTTCATTTATGTCTTTTGTGAAATGGTGATTACAAACCAAGGTTGGTGTTATCACATACACTAAAAAATAACAGCAGTAGTTTATATACTGAAATTCTTAGCTAAACCATCAAACAGTACTTTTATGATAACCAATCTTATTTGTTACAAGGATTCTGTAATCACAACTTGAAGCAAGGACATTGTCAGAAGTCTCTGATGGTATGACCATATGCTCCTAGAAACTGGGCTATGAAAGCCAGTTGTGGGAACTCAAGTCCAAGGTATAATGATGAAACAAAACCTGAGTCCACTCCCATTAACTAGTCTAAACATGTGCCACTGAAAGTGTCACCTGAGCAAAAGATCAAGACTTTCAATAGTCATTTTAGGGTTTTAAAGCTGAGAAATACGGACTAGTAGGAAAAGTTATGGTAGGCCCGGGAAGATTCGTTCATCAAATATGTCCAGTATTTACTGATCACTGATAACAATCAAGGCATGTGTTAGAGAATGAGGAAAGACAATTGATTGCACAAAATAATTGTGTTCTTTTGGAGTCTCAGGTTACTAGGAACGTGTGGTCATATGCACAGGTTCCTAAAACCCCTGGTAAGTAACCCCTGGTTGTTAGTGGTGCTGAGACCAGTGAGTTTACTGGGGGGCTTTAGAGTGGAGGTGAGCTTCAAAACTCCAAAATAAGCTGTGAGGGGAGTGGGGTTCCTGCCACATCTCCTGAAATTCTAGGAGTAGCCAGTGATGGAGACACAGTGGACACCCCCCAAAGTAACAGACATCAAGAAGTCACATTTTTTCCAGAGCCTTTTTAGGCATCAGAAGGACTAAGGTGTCATATCCAGGCACATGGGGTGTTTGGGTACTTCCCTTTGTCAAGCTGTGGTGCTACTGTGTGAAATAGGAAATGTGGTTAGGTGACCCCCTAACTTTCCCACAAAAAATTGTCTAATGGTAAGACAATGCCTTCCATGTATTTACTCAATATTTTCAAATATATTAAGTGGATGGTCAGGTGGTATGGTTAAGGCATCACAGTAATAATCTTTGTTAGAATTTTTGCCCGGTAAACCTATGCAGTGCCAAGTTTTCTCTTAGGGTTACAAACAGTGTTGCAAATTATTAGCTAAAAAGAAAGTGGGAAGGCAAGAAAAATAAGACCCAAATATCAAAGCTAGCCAGGAATGTTCTAAAAATAATGAAATGTACCTACATCTACAGAGCACTAAGAAAGAAGTAAATGAAGATGTAGAATACTCAGGAAACAATAATCCAGGTGCTTAGTATCATGTCAGTGAGTTATTGCATTTTCATATCTCTGTGGGAGATGGAGCTTGTGTGTGGCACCCTGTGTATGGATGACACCAGCAAGTTACATGTAATTACAGAAGCGGACAGTTGCAATGCTATATCCCCTTCAGCTGCAATACTATATCCGCTTCCTGGGACACAGCAGAAGGAGAGTGGGAAGAACTTAAGAGCACTTTGCCTGCTTGTTTATTTTTGCTTGGAAGGAGAGGTGTCATTATATACCAGTTCATGGGCTGTGTCCAGTGGTTTGGCTACATAGTCAGGCAATTGGAAGTAGAAGGAACATGATTAGAAATTGGGTGACAATGAAGTCTGGGAAAGAGGTATGGAGGTAAACCTCTTTGAAAAGGGAAAATGAGAGGATATTTGTATCCCATGTGAATGCTTATCAAAGGGCAACCTCAGCAGAGGAGGATTTTAATGATCAAGTGGGTAGGATGCCCCATCTCGTCATCACTGAAAAGGTGAATAAATGAAGTAGCAGTGTGGTAATGATGGAGGTTATGCATGGGCTCAGAAACATGGACTTCTCACCATGCTGACCTTGTTAAGGCCACTGCTGAGGGCCCAATCTGCCAGCAGCCAAGACCAAACTGGGCCCCTGATATCATACCATCATTCCCACGGTAATCAGCCAGTTACCTGGTGGCAGGTTGATTACATCCGACCTTCCTATTATGGAAGGGGCAGCGTTATACTTACTAGAATATACACTTAACCTGGATACAGGTTTGCCTTCCTTGCATGCAATGCTTCTGCCAAAACAACCATTATGGTATTCCATGCAGCATTGCTTCTGACCATGGAACAAACTCCACAATGAATGAAGTTTGGCTGTGGGCCCCATGCTCATGGCCATGTTCCCCACTATTCTGAAGCAATTGGCTGGCTGGATAAAATAGTGCAATGACCTTTTGAAAACCCAGTAACAGTGCCAGCTAGGTGGTACTACCTTGCAGGGCAGGGGCAAGGTTTTCCAGGAGGTTGCATATACTCGGAATTAGCATCTGTGTATGGTGCTGTTTCCCCCATAGCTGGGATTTACCAACCCAGAAATCAAGGTGTAGAAATAGAAGTGGCATCATTCACTGTTAGTCATAGTGACCCACTAGCCACATTTTCACCTCCTTTCTTTCCAATCTCATGCTCTGCTGAGCTAGAGGTCTTAGTTCAAAAGTAAAGAATTTTTCTACCTGGAGACACAGCAGTAATTCCACTGAACTGGAAATTACTCCAGCTTTAGGTTCTCTGTGCCCCAAACCAAAAGAAAAAGAAGGGCAGTAGTGTGCTGGCTGGGATAATTGATCCTGACTACTCAGGGGAATGTGGATTACCACTCCACGATGGAGGCATGGAAAGGTATGTTTGGAATACAAGTGATTTCTTAAGGTGCGCCTTAGTATTGCCATGCCCCAAGAATAAAGTCAATGGAAAGCTACAACAGCCCAGTCCAGGCTGGACTATTAATGGCCTAGACCCTTTCAGGAATGAAGCTTTGGGTCACTCCAATATGCAAAGAACCACGACCAGTTGAGGTGCTTTCTGAGGACAAATGGGCACTGGAAGAAGATAGTTATAAATACGAGCTATGACCACATGACTAATTATAGAAACAAGGATTGTAATTGTCATGAATATTTTTCCTTATTTGTTATGAATATGTTTGTGTGTCTGAAGTAAATGTCTTTGTTTTCCTCACTCTCTTATCTTCTTGTCATATAACAAAATGTAGTAACTTTATACAAGAATATTTAAGAATTATGAACTTTAGAGCATAGTATTTAAGTTACCGGATACCAGATTTAAGTTAACTTAAGTTTACTTAAGTCAAGGAGAGGAGTAAACATCCCTTAAGGGCTTTGCATCCTGTTCTGGGGTAAGGATTAGTGAGTTTTCAATTGTATGCAGGGTAGTCGTATCATATTAAGTGGAAGTATGACCTTGTTAAGCATAATTTAAGAAGATGCATGTGGGTGCCAGGTTGGCAAAGGGTAGACTTGTGATAGTTAACTTTATGTATCAACTTGGCTGGGTCCCAGTGCCCAGATATTTGGTCAAATATTATTCTGGATGTTTCTGTGAGGGTGTTTTTTGGTGTGAGATTAACATTTCAGTCACTGAACTTTGGGTAAAGCAGATAGTTCTACGTAATATGGACGGGCCTCATCTAATCATCTGAAGGTTTGAACAGAACAAAAACTGACCTCCCCCAAGCAAGGAGGAATCCTGCCAGCAGAGGCCTGTGGAGTTGAGTTGCAACACTGGTCCTTCCCTAGAACCAGCCCTCGGGCCCAGCCTGCAAATTTTGGCAGCCTCCATAATTGCATGACCCAGTCCCTCAAAATCACTCTCTCTCTCTCTTTTTCTCAGTCTCCCAGTCTCTCTCTCTCTCTCTCACCCTGATACACATATATGTATATACAAGCACAGACATATGAAAATGCAATTACCCACCCACATGGTACTAAACTTTTGCTGCACTTGAACAGGTACTGTAGTTCTTGCCACTTCTGACAACCTAATAGTCACTCTGCTATGGCTTCAAAGCTACCTACCAGGCACTGTACAATTGGGGCCCTTTAATCAGTGTCTTACCATCATGTAGAGAAGGATATTTTTAAAACATAAAATAAAGTAGAAGAGTTTTGTATTAAGTGTTCATTCAGACTCTGATAATGTGAAAGTTATGGAAGAACTTTATGATTGCAAGTTAGACAGAAAACATTCTGTGAGGCAGCCATGTTATATCACTATGTCCTCAGACTAAAAGTTGGGGAAAAGTTGGTGGAATGACAGAAATCAAACAGGTTATGACAGCATTTTTTCCTATTAACCACCCTCATACAGTGTCATTAATGAAGAGGGTTTTCCCTCCCTTTATTCCCCGGTATCTGCAAATACTGCATGACAGTTGCTACAATCATCTACCAATCAACCATCTATGTGCTTTTACCGAGTAGGCGGGGCAATCATAGATTGCTGGGAAGAGACCTTGAGAGCACCAGGCTGCCCCTGGATGGAACTACAATACTCTTGGGAAGATCGCTTGCTGTCAACTTTTTTTAAACTTTAAAGAAAGGGCAGTTCTTCCTGGCCAACTGCCAGTGTCTCATGAATATGATCATTCCACACCCACAAAACTAGGAAGTTCATAAACAGAACAGGTCAGAGGGCCTTCAGCTAAAAATAGAAGAATCATGGGACCCAATGGTTTTCTCATTTTTTTAATTTTATCTTTACCGACAGCAAAGAATTTGGGGCAAAGGAGAGTTTGGGGACCATGTAAAAAAGGAGAGAAAAAAAGGGGATACAGTTTTTTCCTGACTTGTTGGAAGATCATCTGTGATGCTTGGAATAAGAAGTTAAATTGGCATTTTAAGCCAGCTGGGTGAATGAAAGCCTAGATGGCCACCTTTCCAATAGTTTGTGTCTCTAAACCTGACAAACTATCCATTTGATGCGTGTGTAAAAAATAAAACAAAACAAAACAAAATAGCATTTACTTTGGTTTTCTTGGAAAATGGTTACTCAACATGATGGTTTAATGATCCCTTTGGACCAGAAGAATAGCCTTAATTTAAAAATGTTCATTGTACATCACAAAATCCCACCTCTCAGATTTCTGAAGCAATTGAATAGCGTAATATATAATAAAATTACTGAAACCAAGGGTTCTTTGTTTGCCCTGATTTTGTTTTGCTTTTTATAGTGAGCTATAAAATGACTGTGAGGGAAATGCACCCTTGATTATTAGGTGAAGGAAGGAAAACTAAACTTGATTGAGAAGGAATAATGTGCCCAGAAATATATAAGGAGGATATTATTAGACAAGATTGGGTGCGTTCAGGGCGGTATGGCCATAGACTAAGGGGGATATTATTAAAGCATTTTATTTATTAAGCACTTCCTAGGGCCACGCATTCCTCGGGGCACCAGGGACGCTATGGAGAATAAGACAGATCATGTCCCTGTCTCACAGAGATTAGTTCTTCATATGGGGAGACAAACAATAAACCCAAGAAACATGTCAGATAATAGAACTCATATGCAGAGAATTGAAATGGGGCAAGTGACAAAGATGGCAACTGTTTACACGAGGTCCACTGCGTAAATGATGCTCACTCTGTGATCTGAACAGTGGGAAGGGTCCAGCCGTGTGAGTGTCAGGAGGAAAGCATTCCAGGGGGAGAGCAGAGCACAAAGCCCCCAAGGCAGACAAGAGCTTGGGCTGCTAAAGGAACAGAGAGTCAACATGGCACCAGCCTGGAGGACAAAAGGGAGTGTGGAAAGAGAGGGAGTTGGAGAGGGGTGTGCTTCGAGGCTGTTTAGGTAGATAAGAAATATGAATTGTACTGTCTGGTGTTCAAGGAACTCAAGGTCCAGGGAGGTACCCAAGATTTAAATAACTTACAGCACAAACTTTATGACTAAAGGCTACAATGAGGGGAAGCAGGGTGGGATCTAGAGGATTAGCGAGGTGTGGAGCATTATTGCAGGAAGCCACGTGAGGTGGTTTTGGGCTTTCAGAAGTTCCTTCTAGATTTATCGTTTCCCGGATATCACAGAGCTGTGCAATATTAGAACTGCAGGAGAACTTCCAGTCCATTCTTCACTTGAGAAAGGGCACATTGTAAATAGTTAAACCTGCTTCAGCCTGCATGTTAATGGCATTAAGCCATAGCTGGGCCTCAAGAAAAGTAGAGCTATGTGTACGCTTACCTTTTCTTTTGGGAAAGTACTGTTCAATTTAACCAAATAAGTACAGGCCATGCCTGAGTGTGCAACACTGCTTATCTTAGGCATTCTTGCATTCTTGTCAGATCCAAGGCTTAGTACAGTGCCTGGGATGAAGAAGGTGCCCCGTAGAGCTCTCAATGATTAAAAGTAAGTTGGAACTGGATCCTCTTTCTGTAACTGAAGGACACGCTGAATGACCTAGAAAAGGCATCTTCCGTGCCAGCTGGCCTTCTCTGACCTTCTTTCAATGACTTCACCCTCTCAATAGGCCCAAACTTACATTCTATTATTTCCCATCCATCCTGAGCAACTGAAAATTCCTTTGGGTTGGCTTTTGGCTTCCTCTCTGCTTTTTCACCCAAAACTTAAGCCTTTGCTTCAAACACTTGGTAGACAGGTATTTATTCTGTTATCACAGCAGTCAGTTCTTTGGTACAGCCCTTTCTGGAACATTGTCTGTGGGGAGACCAAGGGAGGAGCAGGATGTTTGAGAGCGGAGTGGATTATCTTTTCAGGCCTTCTGTGGAATTCCCACCATTCAGGACTACCCTCGGCCCATCCTTGGCCCTGCAGGCTAAGTGGTGTTTATGTGCTTTAGACACAGCACATGCCATTATTATTTTGGCTTGTTGGAGTTTTGTGTGATGTGCTGTGTTTGTAGTGGTGGGTGATACACATAGGGTGGGGGTAAGGAACATTGCCATATTTTCTATGTGAGATGCCAATTTGATCATGGCATTTACTAAATTCTTTATTTCAACTATTTTTCACAATCTGTGTTAAGCAATAGTATCCCCATGATACATACAGATTAAAGTTTGAGGTTTGGAGAATACCTCGTCTATGTCTCACAGGTAATGAGCCTCAGGTGTAGCCAACTAAAGTGTACCTTTAGCCTCTAATGGATACTCCTGAACTTGCTGTGGGACGTGACATAAATATTCATGTAGCTTACATTCAGAGTTGAAACCAAAAGGAAGCTCATGTAGCTTTTGTAGTTTATTGCTAGCTAGATTCCCCTTCCTCCTATGTTGAGAGCAACCACTGGCCACACTTCTTTAATCTATGCCCTGATTGAAATGAAAGATTTACTACAAGCTCCCTAAACTGCTTTACATTAAAGTGATGCCAATCGACCTTCTGCCAGCCATCCAGTCCCTGATTTTCCCACTACTAGTTACTATTACATTCATCTTATTTTGTTGGGGCAATTTATAGCCAGCATTTACAGGAAACAGTCCTTTAGGGTGGCCTGAGCTTCTGATGCTTCTTGCTAGATTGATTATAGGGTCAGAAATGGGAGGGATTTGGGGAGAGATTTACACTGAGCCAATTAAAGCTTTTAGGTTTCACTGTAGTTTGGCTAAATATGTCTGCCAGAAATCCAGGCTCCTTATTTACTATTGGCACTTGGTGAATTAAGTGGGGGTGAAAGAGAGCCCTTTATTTTGTCTTTGTGTAGGTTGCAATTTAATATGTGTGTCCCAAGGATTCAGCAAAGATATCCCAAGCCCTGTGCTGCCTGAACGCCCAGGCTGGGCCGCAGGGCCAGTAGGGAAGATAAGTGGGTGCGTGGGGTGGCCCTGTATGGGGTGACCCTGCACGGGGTGAAGGGAGAGGCTCCTCAGCCCAGTGCTCTCTGTTTTTCTTTGCCACAATACCTGAGGTTTTATCACCACAAAGTAATTTCTTTGAATTGACTGGAAAGGCCTTTTAAAATGCAAAAGCCTAACAATAAATAAATGCCTAACTCTAAAGCTATGTTGATAATATTGAAGGCTTTCAGTAATGCCATAGTCCTCTTGTGTTTAGAAAGTCAGAGATAATACTGAGTTTTGGCTTTACAATTTTTCCCACCGGCTCTTGTGTTATTTTTCATAACCATATGGAAAGTTCCCTGGATGTCATTTTCCAGGTCAACCCTGAGAGCCAACTATAAAGCTGTCAAACATATGTGATTCCTTGCCCTGCGTATTGTATTCTAGATGACAGTTTTTGTTTCTATTGTTTGTTGGGTTATGATACATTGGACATTATAACATTCCAAAGATGGAGATAAGGCAGGTTTCAACCTGTCATATACCCACTGATTTATTGCTAGCTAGATTCCCCTTCCTCCTGTGTTGAGAGCAACCACTGGCCACCCTTCTTTAATCTATGCCCTGATTGAAAAGAAAGATTTACTACAAACCATGCCCCCACCCTCTAGCCCACTTTGCTGTGGCCTGGCTTTCTAGAAGGAATGTGTACAGACCATTGGTGCTATTACCAAAGAAAGATTGCTAATCCCTGTGCTAGCCCATAACTATGCTTGTCAAGACTTCCCTCCGTCTTCCAACTTTCATCACTCCCTTATGTGTCTGTGTGTAAATTTGTTCATTTCTCATGAGGTGGGAAGTCCTTAATAAAAGCAAATATCCTTAATAGAAGGAGAATAGTTGAGTTATTATTGATCACTGTTTGGCCTTGAATTAACCCTCCAAAACACACTGGAATGTGTCACTTTAAAAGTCTTGGTAGAGGGATTTTCCTTGGTGGCTTTGAGATGTCCTGACATGAGGACTCAGCCTACCTTGGTAGGTGACTGCTTACCTGCCCATCTCCCTGTGAGCTCATGCTTTCCATGTGTGTGTCTTCTGCATCTAGTACAGTGTCGAATGCATAGTTCCAGAAGTATCTGCTAATGAACGGATGAATGAACTCCAACCATGACTAGAGCTGTACCAGGCATAGAAGTGTCTATGCAGGATAATAATCAGCAGTCCTTTAGATGGATACATTTTAAAGACATTATTGATTCCATATTTATTGAAGGGGGGATGGAGCAGTGAGAGAGAGAGACTGATTCGTGCCAGCTAAGCTCTTTTTAATTTCCCTTGGAAGTGCTATTTTCCTGTTTCACCAGTAGTGGCCATATACATTTTGCTTGTGTGTAAGATCTGAATGAGGACCATATTTCCAAATTATTCCAGAGTTGCTGCGCAGCACCTCAGAGTTCGGCACTCAGACTATTTCTTCTGCTTAGAACAACTTTCCTCTTTTGTACCAAGCGGAGCTTTCCAGGATCAGCCCAAATATCATTTCTTTGTGGAGACTTCCTTCAACAATTCCATGTCTGCTGCTTCAACCCAGTAGAAAACTCCTCTGTTCTGCTTTGACTGGCTCAGGCTTCAGTTTCACATTCATCGTGTTGTGCCGTAGTTTGTGTGTGTGTCTCCCCTCTTTAGAGTGACAGCTCCTGTGAAGTTAGACAACTGGATTACTCATGATCTTAACATTTGTACTTAATAGGTGCTTGTTAAATGATTGTGTGAATGAATGGAAGGGTCACAGGAAGGGAGGGAGGAAGGGAAGGAGGGAAGGAGAAAGGGAGAGAGGGAGGAAGGGAGGGACGGGTGCCAGGGGGAAGCAAGGAAGGATTCGGTCACCTTCTTCCATGGTGATTAGCAGAAAGCAATGCTCTAAGGCAGTTGGTATTAGTGCGGAAGAGAGTGGGAGGCGATAGTTCAGGGTCCGGGGGACCGTGCAGTGCGCTAGTGCTGTGTCTGGGATGTGGGAGAAGCCCAGGAGGCAGCCAAAGTGACAAAGGAGGAGTACAAGAAGAAGACAGATTCAGTGCTAAAAGCAAGTTTTGCTAGGTAAGAAGTTTGCCTATCATCTGCCCAACCCAGAAAAAAAAAAATAACAGTAATTGCATTATCCCTTATAGTTAAAAAAATGCTATTGGGAAAAACAACGTAAGACTTCCACGCTAGACAGCTATATGCACATTATTTAACAAAACCCTATTCTAAAGTTCTCATGGTGTAGTCTTTGTGTATTCAAAATCACTATTTTGGGAGAAAAAAAAAGGCCTATGTACAGAAAGCATGTAGTTTTGTGGGTTTAAATAACAATGCTCTTCCAGATAATGTGTTCTCTTAGTTACCTACTGTATCACATTCTTAACTCCTTATGCATGTCAGTTTTGACAGTGATGACTACAGAAGGTAATAATCATTCTAGAACCTGTGTTTTATAAATAGACTTGTACTTAATTACCACTGCCAGTGTCTTATCAGTAATACCTGCCCCAAATAAATTCACGTGTCGTCGTTTTCTATATGACGAATACTGTGAAAAAGGATGTACTTGGTGACAACCTTCAACAAAAATGAGTCCATTTAGTTGCTCCCTAGAGTAATAATTATGTTTCCTGCCATTTCTATGTGCTCTTTTTGGTGAAGCACCAGGGAAAGAATTCTATAAGCATCAGCTAATGAATCAATAAGTACAGGAACCTAAATGGTGTACAGCATTGTCCTAGAATTTATGGCACTTCGAGCAATGCAAAACAATTGCATGCCCTGTTATAGTGGAAGATATCGTATCTAGGGAATGAAGGCTAACACAGCGGATACACTTAAGTGGTCCAAGTAGGGGTGTAGTTAAGTCCTTATGAAAACTATTTTTCAAAGTATTTCCTCAAATATATTGAGAAATACTAATGGTTTGTTTTCTGTGCCTTTAAATGAAATGGAAAAGGTAATATCTTAGTAAAAGTTTCAGGCTTTTGTTCTTATAGTCCAGCATGAAGAAAAAATACAGTAGAAGAGGTTTGGTGCAAACCTGACATCTTGGGGAATCACTTCCATTTGAGAGTTTTGACTGCAGTTTGCCCAGTGTGAGGCCTACATGAGAGAGGACTGGCTTGAGGGAGTGGGGAGGTAATTAGGCTATTTCCTATCAAATCATCTGTATTTTCTGTGACTGCCCAAGGTGTTGCAAAGAAATTTTCTGGAACTGATTAAACCTCAGGAGAGACGTGGGAGAGATCAAGCATTGCGGAGTGGCTCTCCAGAGAACACGATCGCCCTCTAGGCTGCATTAACTAGCAGAGTTTTGTGAGCAACTCTGGCCGCTGCGCCACCAGGGAGTTAGAGGGAAGGGGCCGGATTCTTCCTGGTAGGAGGGCTTTCTGGACCAAAGAAAGGAGCTGGCGACAGGAAGGAAAAAACAGATCAAGAGTCTGAATAGCGGCCACGGGGCAGCCTAAAGCCTGTGCAGAGTTAACAGGCGCGCGTCACACACAGTTCCTTCGCCTACCTCCCCCTACTCCGTACACCCGCCGTCCGTGTGTCACCTTCCTGTTCGGAAGTCTTAGTAGGTTGCCGGGACAGGACAGGGGGCGCCTGCTCCACCCATCAGGTATCCGGTTGGAAGAAAAGCCAGTCTCAACAACTTGATTCTCTCCGTTAAATGATAAGTTTAGCAGACCATTCGTCTCCAACTGCTGAACATTAGGGTGGGGGGTGGGGAACACATCAGAGGGCCCTTGTCTGTTCCAACCACAAATCATATGGTTGTGCCTCTTCTCTGTCCCACTTACAGCCCTCTAACTTAAATTCTTCCTGGAATGCAAGCCGGAGCGGCAGGGCTTCTTTGAGAAAAATAATTCCTATGCATGTGTTTTGATTTTCTGGACTGATTTGTGATGATAATCAGTCAACTTACATTTTTTGTGTGTCTCGCTGAGGGTGTAATAAACCCAGGACTCTGAAGCCTGTAATTTTCTGAGTGACGTTGCTGTTGCTTGCAATGGAAGGCATGAATGGCCCAGTGTTGAACTTTGTAGTGTGCTCCCTTCCTGTATGTAAATTGCCTTTCTATAAAGTGAGGGTGATAACACAGCAGGGACAGCTGCCTCTGACTCCTCCTCGTGCTCCCCTGTCATCTCAGCCTCCAGTCTTATCAGTCACACAGAGCAAGAGGCTACTCTGGCCCTAGCTGAGCTCGACCTACCTCCAGCCTCCACAGAGTAACCTCCAGCCTTCCTGTCCTAGGCAACCTGAAGAATGAAAGAGGAGGCTATAAAATCCCCCTTTAAAGGTTCGTCTACTTTTATTGCTCTAATTTGACGAAATGGTTAAAACAAAGATACTTCGGAGGATTTGGGGTCAGTTGGCATGGGGAAGCCACAGGAGGTGAGACTTAGGGGAGGGTCTCTGAAGGAAGGTTTTAAGTGTTTTAAAGCAAGCAACCAGGAATCTTTGTGCAGGCTGCCGTTTCTAGGCAGTCTTTGCAAAATCTGGTATCTCAGAGGGGGGAGGGATGGTGTGGGAGCAGGACTGAGCTGAGCTAGGCTAGTTGAATTGGTACGCAAGGCACTGGCAGTAACAAATCATACATTGTGAAGAATCCATGCAAGAGGAAGCAGAAGTAGGCCGTGACTGTGACTTGGAGTTTCCTAAACCTTGCTTTAGGTTGGGGCATCAAGTTCAGGTAATAGTAAGTGCTTTTGAAAAGACTGGTTGCTGAGCCAAATTTCTCAGCCAGGCTCCAGGAGAAAGGATGTGTGTTGGTTTCTCCCAGTGTGGGGCTGTGGTAACTGAGTGGACCAAGAAGCAGTTCAGGCCACAGATCATATTAGGGCAAATGAGGTGGTTGTGCCTGCAACGCAAATCCCTGCCCACGACCAAAGAAAACCCCCTTCGATGCTATTCTTGGTTTGACAGCTGGTATTTTAGAATGTCAGATCCAGCAAGCAATTCTGAAATGGCAGGGCCCTTGGCAGCAAGGGGTCATGGCAGGGCAGCCACCGCAGACAGCACCAGCAAGCACCCGGTGCCGGGCTCTGCAAATCTTAGTAACTTGCAGCCTTCTCTTTGCTCCTGGCCCAGAGGCGGCACTGGCGGCGTCCCGCCAACTCCAGCGCGACTCCTCGCGCCGGCGGTCAGACTGCAGGTCCCATGGATCTCCCAGCTTGGGGGTTACAGAAGGGCACCCTGCCGCTGCTCTGCAGAGGTTCCTCTTCTCCTCTGCTTTCTGGAGCCCAGGCTCCCCGGCTAATCTTTTCGGAGCTAACGGTTCACAGTTAGCTGGGACTAGTGGTAAAACTGTGAGAAGACTCCTGCGCCAGCCCTGGAAATGAGCCGGAGGAGGGGAAGGGAAGAAGAGGATAAAGTGGGGTCTTTAAGACAGTGTAACGTGATCCTGCAGAGTTTTCAGGTGGGAGAGCGGGAGAGAGAATCCGGGAAGTCGACCAGCCCCGGGGGGTGCAGAGCTGGCGCCGCCTTTGCTGCCCCGGGGCCACACCAGGTCTGTCCCCTGCGTGGAGCCACTGCTCCCCTGACTGGCGACTTCTCACGTGTTCTGGGCATGGTGGGGATTAAAAATGCAAGAAAAAAATACATGCGGAAGGGACAGAATGTTCTCAGAGATTACTTTAGAAAAAAAAAGTGAAATGCAGATTGTACTTTTTTTTTCCTTTAGTGCAGAGACGAATTTTATTTCCGCCCCCTCCTCTACACATTCCTGACCTCTCCCTCCCCCTTCCCTCTTTCTTTCCTTCCTTCCTCCTCTTCCAAGTTATGGGATTTTTCAGCCTTGCTTGGCTTTGGCCAAAAGCACAAAAAAGGCGTTTTCGGAAGCGGCTCGGCCGTGCACAAGGGCCATTTGTTTGTTTTGGGACTGGGGCAGGAAATCTTGCCCGGCCTGAGTCACGGCGGCTCCTTCAAGGAAACGTCAGTGTTCTCTCGTCGCCCTCGCCGGCTGCGCGCCCGGCCGCCGCTTTCCATGGGGGAGATGCAGGGCACGCTGGCCAGGGCCCGGCTGGAGTCCTTGCTCCGGCCCCGCCACAAAAAGAGGGCCGAGGCGCAGAAAAGGAGCGAGTCCTTCCTGCTGACCGGACTGGGTAAGCGCCGCCGCCAGCACGCGGGACTTGTGTCACTCCCCCACTTGTTGCTCAGCTACAGCGAGAGGGACTGGGTGTCCGCGGTCGTCGTGCGAGTGGAGGGATGAGGCTGGGGGGCGGGGGGGTGGCGGCAGGAGCGGTGGGGACTGGCCCTCCGCCCTGGCCCCACGCTGACCCCTTAGATAAGGGCGCGCGAGGCCGCCCTCCCCCGGCGCGGCCACCTTGCGCCCGACAGATAACCCCGGCTGGCGGCGCGCGGCCGCCGGGCGAGGGCAGACGAGGCTGCTCTGTAGACCCAGGGAGAGGGTAGGCGCCTGGGCCGGAGTGAATCCGAAACCAGGGTTTGAGAAACCGGAGCGGGCACGGGGCCACCGGTTGCCTCGCACCGGGCGGAAAACGCTTGGGATCTGGGACTCTGATTTCCTTGCTGGGCGGAATAAATGAAAAGGGTGGAAAATTACCCCAGGATCTCCCTCCCTCCCCACCCCCTCCGCCGATCGTTTCCCTCCCTCAGGCCCTGGGGCAAAAGAGGCTGATAACCGTCCAGCGACGGGCCCTCCCCCGGTGGCCCCCGCACCCCGCTTCTCTCATCCCCCGCCCCCAACCCAGGCTCACCCCCGGCCGGCGCGGAACCGCCTGCGGCCGACCGCCAGGCAGCCTGCGGGTCCCGGCGGCAGTGGGGGGCGGGGCTTGGCCGCGGAGGACTAGCACGGCGTCACGCGGGCCCCGCCCCCACAGCCGCGCAGAGCTTATAAGAGAGGCGGCTGGGCGCGAGCGTAGAGTCAGTTCAGCTGGTTGCCAGTTAGGACAGACTCCTCGTCCGCTCTCTGTTCTCTCTTTGCGGCAATGACAGTGAGAACCGAGGCTGCTAGGGGCACCCTCACTTACTCCAGGATGAGGGGAATGGTAGCAATTCTAATCGGTGAGTGCAGGTGTAAGACTGGACTTCTACTCTACGATATGCCAAGTGGAAATTTTTTGAATCAGATTAAGTGCCTGTGGCGTCGGGTGTTTCAAAGCCATCCTAACGTTGCTTTCTTCTTATTCACAGCTTTCATGAAACAGAGGAGGATGGGCCTGAACGACTTTATTCAGAAGATTGCCAATAACTCCTATGCCTGCAAACAGTAAGTCAGGGGAATTTGAAAAATGAAAATTAGTGTAGTTTGAGTTCACCATCAGTAAAGACATTCTCCTTAGTGTGTTCATCCGGAAGCCGGAGACTTCAGGGATGGGGATCCCTTTTTGAAGTTCCAATTTACTTAAAACATTTTCAAAATTAAAATGATTCTTAGATTTCGCTTGTTCTAAAGCTGTAAGATAAAATTTTCATGTTTGCCTAATTCGCCCCTGCTTCCCTGAAGAACAACCCTCATCTTTTGATTTAACTGAGTTTATTATTTTCTTTAGCTGTTTTCTTTAACTGAGTAATTTATTTGGGTGTTTTTACTTGAAACACTGAATTCTCTGGAAAAAGTTGAGCCAGAAACTCACTAATTGTATTGGTGTGCCCCCTTGTGGCCAGTTAAGAGGTCCTAAATTTTTCCTTTCTTTGCAGTCCTGAAGTTCAGTCCATTTTGAAAATCTCCCAACCTCAGGAGCCTGAGCTTTTGAATGCCAACCCTTCTCCTCCGGTAAGTAGTCTCTATTTATGATGCATCTGTGCAGGGACCTTGTAAATGAGTCAATATTCCTACATTGATTAATTCAAATGGCATTTCTAGAAATTAGTATCAAGGCAGGAATGCCTCTTTAGTTAAGGCACAAGTGACACAAGCACTTAACAACTGAGTCAGCAGAGTATTTTAAAAGGCATAGTTCGTAAAAGTCTTTCCTGCTTACAATAACATTGTGTACAGTTTTCATACTCTAATTTGAAATATTAACATGCATGGATGAAAAGTAGTTTGGGATTTTTTAGGCATATGGTGACTCGCCTCAGTCATTTGCAGGCATCTTTGACCATGCCTGTACTTTATTACCCATGTCTTCCTTTGAAACCAAGATATTAAAAGAAAACATTTTATTTTCCAGCCAAGTCCTTCTCAGCAAATCAACCTTGGCCCATCATCCAATCCTCACGCTAAACCATCTGACTTCCACTTCTTGAAAGTGATCGGGAAGGGCAGTTTTGGAAAGGTAATTTCAAATCTGCAGACCTCAGTATCTATAGCCTTTCATGCACATATTTTACTTGATCCCTGGATGCGGATAGCAAAATAATTTATCAACTGAAATTTTAGGTTCTTCTAGCAAGACACAAAGCAGAAGAAGCATTCTATGCAGTCAAAGTTTTACAGAAGAAAGCGATCCTGAAAAAGAAGGAGGTAGGAGATGTGCTTGATGGGTTGGGGTTGGAGATTGACTTCCAGTTAATAGTGTGACCTTGGCACTTCAGTGCCATGTTGAAATTTGCCACTAAATCTTAATTGTCCTTTTCCTAGGAAAAGCATATTATGTCAGAGCGGAATGTTCTACTGAAGAATGTGAAACACCCTTTCCTGGTGGGCCTTCACTTCTCTTTCCAGACTGCTGACAAACTGTACTTTGTCCTCGACTACATTAACGGCGGAGAGGTGAGCAGAGGGAAGATGAGCTGACCTGTCCGTGCACAGTTTTAAAAGAGATTCAGAGGGAGGGAAGTTACCAGAATTAGAATTTCCTTTAAGCTGCCAGGTTTCAAACGGTTAATAGACTATTTAGGGCCACTTCCTGCAATTGTTCTCTTTAGCTATATATGTCAAGACTAATTAAATGCATTGTTATCAGGCGTTGGCAACGCAGACTAACTGTATTCTGTCTCCCGCAGTTGTTCTACCATCTCCAGAGGGAGCGCTGCTTCCTGGAACCGAGGGCCCGTTTCTATGCTGCTGAAATAGCCAGTGCCTTGGGTTACCTGCACTCTCTGAACATCGTTTATAGGTGAGCTAAAGAGCTCTTCAAGGCAGCCTTCTTGGATATAAAGGAGACACAGCATCCCTAGCCTTTGACAGGGCCTTAAAATAATCTGTATTTAGGTATAACTCGGTCACCTAAAACCAGATGCCCCAGCATGTGAGCTGCCTTGACTCCATGCCACTAGGGAACTAGCCAACGAGAATTGGACCACATCCAGAATAGATTAGCAGAACAAGGGCTCCCTTTTTTATACATGATACAACTGCCATGAATGTAAAATGCTTCTAATACCCCTAGCAATTCTCTTTACAGAGGATTTCTTATGAAGTGAAGTTAACTTGTGCAACTACTTTTTGCTCATTTTTTTACAGAGACTTAAAACCAGAGAATATTCTGCTAGATTCCCAGGGACACATTGTCCTTACTGACTTCGGGCTGTGTAAGGAGAACATCGAACCCAACGGCACGACATCCACTTTCTGTGGCACACCTGAGGTAGGAGCATGGTCCACTTGGTGCCTGGTCTACCCTCTTCTTTCCAGAGACATAAGTGCAATAATGCTTTTAAGTGCTGAGAGTCAACTGTTCTCTGAGGTTCCTTAGCCCAATTCAGTGCAAGTAAAATACATTTGCTCTTTGATGCAGCAGGAGATATTCCAAGGCCTTATGTTGCTTTAATTAAAACTAGCATGTCGTAAAGGATTTCTGAATCCCCAAGTAAGATGCTGTTGGGTGGCCAGTCAGCCTCAAAATCTAGTAGCTGTATCAGGAAGTCATCTGAAGAAATACGTTCTCCAAGGGGACCCAGGATCTCTCAGCTCTTTCAAAGTGCATGCCTGGCCTTGGGATTGCCTGGTTTCACCAGCTCTAAACTCTGTTCTCCTGTCTGTCTTTCAGTATCTCGCACCTGAGGTTCTTCATAAGCAGCCTTATGACAGGACTGTGGACTGGTGGTGCCTGGGAGCCGTCCTGTATGAGATGCTGTATGGCCTGGTGAGTCATAGGACATTGAGAATCATGGGACACTGCCCCAATTTGATAATGTTGCCTCGAGTGTAGGTCTTCTTAAAATCCAGACTCTTCAGGGCACTGGGTCCCCATTGCAGACCTGGTCATGGTGGTTTGGCCTTTATCAGCAAGCTTACCAAATGCTGATAAGGGAGGCATATTGGTTATTTTATACGTAGTTTAGGGTAAACTCTTACCTAGTAGATTTTTCTTTTATAAATTTACATTATACTAGATTTGACCACACTTAACCTATGTGAGAATGAAAAACATGGCCTTATTAGCATCTAACCCCTGATAACGAGTTGCAAAATAGGCACTTAAAAATCTAGGGCAAAGAAAACCTATCAAGAAAAAGAGCATTAAATCCAACCAAATATCCTGTGGACTAAATCTTTCTATTAGTAATGTACACAGTCCAAAACTTACAATTAAATACTAAGCCATTTTCTCCCTTCTCTCAGCCTCCTTTTTATAGCCGAAACACAGCTGAGATGTACGACAACATTCTGAACAAGCCCCTCCAGCTGAAGCCAAATATCACGAACTCTGCACGCCACCTCCTGGAGGGCCTCCTGCAGAAGGACAGGACGAAGAGGCTGGGTGCCCAGGATGACTTTGTGAGTGACTTCCTCCTTCTCTCCCGGTTGTCTGGGGTGTGCACTGGACCTCACTGCCCTCCTTGAATTCCGCCTGGCTAAATGAATCCTGTGTTTCTTCTCCACAGATGGAGATTAGGAATCATGTCTTCTTCTCCGTAATTAACTGGGATGATCTCATTAATAAGAAGATCACTCCTCCGTTTAACCCAAATGTGGTGAGTATCTCTCTTCTAAGTAGAGGGAGGCCCAAAGGGCATTTCTTTAAGTCACATTTGGCGGGGGGAGGGCCCTGAGGAACAAATTGGCAGATATTTTATTCATGGGCCATTATTCTACCTAAAGAAAAAGTGGAATTGTTGTCCCACATAATTAAGCTCACATAATTTTTCAACACATTTGTCAATTAAAATCCCAAAAGACCGAAAGGGAATGTTATCCTTATCATTTCACCTCTGTGTGGCCTCTGGGTTTTGTGCTTGAAATGGATGATTATTATGGGGATTTCCATATTGTGCCCTAAAGACTTAGGCTCCAGAACTTTAGGCCTAAATGAGGATTTTCCAGCCCTGTATCCAGTGTGAATTCTTGACATTGAATGTGGTTTTTCCTTCCTGCTGCAGAGCGGACCGAGCGACCTGCGGCACTTCGACCCCGAGTTTACTGAAGAGCCAGTGCCCAACTCCATCGGCAGGTCTCCCGACAGCATCCTCCTCACAGCCAGCGTCAAGGAGGCCGCTGAGGCCTTCCTGGGCTTCTCCTATGCACCTCCTGTGGACTCTTTCCTCTGAACAGTCTTAGGGTTGGTTCTGAAGGATTTTTTGTGTGTTGGAAAATGTTTTAGTTAGCCTTTTGGCGGAGCTGCCAGCTGACAGGACATCTTAAAAGAGAATTTGCACATCTCTGGGAGCTTGCACACCTTGGCAATCTCATTGCACACTGTTTGCTGGAAGCTTTTCAAAGAGCACATCCTCCTCTCAGTGAGCTCACGAAGTTTTCATTCTCACTCCTCCTTCCAACGTGGTGCTATCTCTCAAAGCGCACTAGAGCGTGCCGTAGACAGATGCAGGGGTCTGACTAGCAGCAGGATGCTGCTCTGAGAAGGATTTCCCAAAGGTCTGTCTGGGCGGTGGTGATGAACCTTATGAAATGTGCCTTTTCTGATGCGATCGTGTTAGCTCCAAAGCTTTTCCTCTTGCAGTGTTTCAGCCCTCTGCCTTTCCCTGTGGACCTCTGTGTGAACAGCGGGCGGAGGGCAGGGTGCCTGATCGCAGATGGACTGAGTAGTGAGCGTCAGCGTGACACATGCAGGACACTACAATGTGTGGGACATTGTTTGTTTCTTCCATATTGGGAAGATGAATTTATGTGTAGACTGTTTTTTTTGTAAGATATAGTTAATAACTAAAATTTATTGAAATGGTCTTGCAATGACTTGTATCCAGATGCTTAAAGAAAGCATTGCTGCTACAAATATTTCTATTTTTAGAAAGGGTTTTTATGGACCAATGCCCCAGTTGTCGGTCGAGCCCAGTGTTTTCATTGTTTAAAACGTCACCTGTAAAATGGGCATTATTTATGGGTTATTTTTTTTTTTGCATTCCTGATAATTGTATGTATTGTATAAAGAAAGTCTGTACATTGGGTTATAACACTAGTATATTTAAACTTACAGGCCTATTTGTAATGTAAACCACCCTTGTAATGTACTGTAATTAACATGGTTATAATATGTACAATACTTCCCCCTCCCCAGCACACAACTTTTTTGTGTGTGATAAACCGATTTTGGTTTGCAATAAAACCTTGAAAAATATTTACATAAATTGTGTCATGCGTGTTCTTTTGTGTATTTTGGTTGGGGGGGGGCAATAATGGGTCCTTTTAAAAATCTAAAACCAGGAAAATGCTGCTGTGATTTCCAGCTCACTGATTTGCTTCCAGTAACAGCACCTTCTGACTCCAGGGACATATAGGGAGGTCTTAAATCCAACATATATTCCAGGTCTTCTTAGCAGCATTTTATGAGGTCATTTATTCATAAATCTATCCAAACAAATCCTTTCCAGTTTATGGGTCTCCCCAGGACAGCCATGACATAATGTTCCCTATGTTTATTGCCTGTCCTGTGACACTGACTGCTGTTTGTTCAGACATTTAGCTTGTCTGTGATTAACAGGCTATTCTTTCAACCAGTACATGAGTGCCTGTTCTGGGCCAGGCTCTGTCCTGTGTGCTGGGGCTATAGCCATGAGCAAAGAAGGCAAATCTCTGCCCTTACAGAGCCTGAGAGAATAGGCCAACTTTGTCAGTGAAGCAGTTTATTGAAATGGAAGTCAAGTTCATAGTCTGCAAGGGTAGGAGAATGCCACCAAAGAGGGTGAGGATGTTTGTCCTAAATGGAGATGTTCCCCAAAAGTTGATGTTCCCCAAGAGACTTCTAGTGGGAGAGTACCCAGAACTGAACCAAGTCCAGCGCTGGTACAGAGAAGGATCCCCAAAGAGCGGCACATTCCAGGCTTGGGCCAGGAGCCTCTTGAACTGGTGTGCACCCAGCACTGCACAGACCCCCCAGACTCTAGGTCCAGTGTGCAGAGGCCGTTCCTAGAGCTCATCCCACTGGAATGATTACCGTGGAAGAGGGGAAGGTAGCACGATATGAGATCAATGTCTTGCATCCAAATTGTTTGGACATGTACTTTTCTCTGCCTTTCACACAAATTCCTAGCAAACAGGGAATCCCCCAACAGTTGGCCTTGCTGCTGCCTTAACCTGTAAGTCGGCTGTATTCCCTCTACCCTGACCTCTTAGTTTGCAGAGGGATTTCCCCAGGGAAAGTTGTCATCTTTTTCCCTTTTATTTCATATTTCTCATATTTCGACCCCACCCCCACCCTCAAGGCCTCTCAGGGCAGAACAGGTGTTTGAAGATCACTTGCTCCTTGCCCTTCATAATCCACTTAAGGAATAGGATCAAAGTGACTCAGCAACTTCTTGCAGAAGGTGGCTTCCTGTCCAAGTCAGTGTGTTAGGTGCTGCTCCCCTAGCCAACCCCAAATGCTAAAATCAGCTACAATGGCAGAGAATCGAAAGCCTGCATTTTCCTGGTAAACATTGGTGCTAGCTCTGAGTGGGAGATTATTGCAGATCTCTCCCTCATTCTCATAAGTAACAGTTATGAACTCTTCCTTGAACAAAAAGTGCTTAAATCACATTTTTAGTTGAACACAGTTCTGGCAGGCTGAAAATCGATAATCTGATTATAAATAACTCAGAGGATCCAGTTGTGGATTTCAAAGCTTATTGATTTTTTTAAAAGGTAGGAATTTGGTTTATGGGGTCACATTCAATCATTATATGAGATCTGATTCGCATTGTTTGAGAACTGAAAGGAGCCAGCGGGATCGCAAGCGTTGTCACCCAAGTGGGAGGAGACTGGATCAAACAAGTGGGCAGGACGGGGACAAGGCAAGAACAGGGAAGTCAAGAAGGGACAAGGGATCAATAAAAAAGGGCAAATATTTACTAAGCTCTGATGTCAAATAATTCAAGTGATGTCAAGTAGCCTTTGCACAGAAGTAAGTATCTTTTATCTACAGGTGTGGTGCACGTTCTTGCCAGCATTTGAGACTACATTTGAGCATGATGGTTGCAAAAGAGGGCAAATTCTCTTTACAGCTCTCCGGCTGCAGACCTGCTCACATGTCTTTGGGGCAAATTATTGAGCCAAGATCCCCATAAGGTAAAATGGGACTCTGAAACCATGGCTGCCCTGAGGAGTGGGTCAAACACTGTGCTTAGAGAATTTGCCTTCTACCTTGGGAGACATCACACCTACCCCTGGGACGTGACAGGTGGTGAATGAGGGGTAAAGAGGACTTCAGAAGTCCAGAGGCTCTCTGGGGGGTCAGCTGATTGGAGCAGGCTTCATAAAAGGAGATCAAAGAGTCTTATTAACCAATTCTATTTCTAGGGGGTCTCATGGGATTCAGGCCCTGAGGATTAGGTAACAGTAATAGCTAATACTACTAATATATGCTATATGCTAGTCATTGTCCTAAGTATTTTATACTCGGTTTATTTAATCTTCAGAACAACCCTGTGATGTCAAAGGTGAAGGAACTAGCACGGAAGGGTGATTTGCTGGTCAGTGGTGGTGAGATTAGAAGCTGAATCATGACAGTCTGACCCCAAAGCCTGTGTGTATAACCATTCTGCCTGACAGGTGACAGCAGAATATAGAAGCCATTGTTAGTCATTCACTTATTATTTCACCAGGCTTTTACTAAGATACCTCCTAGGTGTCATGCTAGGCAGAGAGAGAGAGAGACAGACAGACAGACAGAGAGAGAGAGGGGGCATATAATGTAGACACCATCTATTGATGAAGATGAGGAGCAGCTGGAGCTATACATTGCAGTGGGAGTATAAATTAATACAAACATTTTGGAAAACTGTTTGGCACTATCAACTAATGATGAACATACATATAACTTCATGACCCAGTATTTCCACCCCATGGTTTATGTCTAAAATAACTTACATATATTCAATAAAAGATTTTCAATAATGTTCATGGTGGTGCTCCTCATATTAGCCCCAACATGTGAACAAAATAAAATGTCCACCAACAGTAAAATGAATAAATTAGTGTGATTTTATATAATGGAATACTGTACTACAATAAAAATTAGTAATGGCTACATACAACAGCAGGGACTAAACCTCACAAAGAAAAACAGAAACCACACTGTATGATCTGACTTGTATATAATTTGAAGGCAGGCAAATAAAATGCATCTCTATAGAAGTCAGGCTATGATCACCTTTGGGGTGGGGGGAGGAGGGTGGAAGTAAGGGGTAAGAGGACACCCAAGGGGCACGGTCTTCTGGGTGGTGGTAAGTTCCTGATCTGGTTGGAGGGTTTCAGGGAGTGGTTTTGCTCTTTGATATCTCATCAGGCTACAGACTTGTGGTATATGCCCTTTTCTGTGTTTGTTATATGTCAATAAAAATGTTTAAAATATGTAGTATGGCAAAAACAGGGTGCTACAGAAACACAAAGGAGGGACACTTTACCCTATCTGATGAGTTATTGAGAATGGAGTGGAGAAGAAGGAGGAATCAAAACACCAAGGCACATTTGTGTAGTTTATTTCTTTAGTGTAACTGACCCAACTCATCGAAGTGGTTGTCACAGCTGCAATAACAGGACAAAGACCACCCACCAGTTTCTTCCACATTCCCAGGATATAATGAGACAGCCTGTCAATAATCAATCAATGTAGTTGGCAAAGCAAGATGTTACACACCGTAGTCAACCTCTACCCCATCCTGTTAAGAAATTTCTCACTTACCCATCAAAAAGCCCCTAAAGTCCTATGTTTTGAGTTTGTAACAGGAGCATAATGATGTTAAACTTAAGATGGTATTAATCAGAACACCATTTCTATTAAGAAAAAAAACACTCCTCTAAATTAATCCCAATTAAATTATTTAAATTTTTTTCTTATATGACATGAAAGTTGTTAACAATCATCAAAACCACCAATTAAATTTCTTTTGCTTAGACTTTACATGTGGCTTACATGTGCCTAGTCTTCTTTGGGCACTCCATGCTTACTATATAAGAACATGTTTCATTTACATGTTTTCTCTGCTTTCCACATTTTTTGGTGGGGACTTCAGCAACAAGAGTAGGAGTAATCCTTGATGTTTACTTATCACATTGTGTTCAGACAGGTATGTTTGTGTATTTGGAGATCTTGGGAACCATGAGTTCCAATGGGCAGGGTATTTGATTTTCTCTTTTCTGTGTTGCCTGTTCTGTGCTCCACCTAGGTCATCATCACAGCAGGCGTGATGATGATGTCGATGATAAAACAACAATACACAAGGTACAGACTGTGCACAAAAAGCATGCATGCAGACAATTACTTCTTGAGTCGACCAAGGGTCATGAGCGTAAAAGCAAAGTGTCACTTTATACAATTGTCACGCAAATACATAAAACAGGTAAGTGGCTGCCAATCTGTTCAGATACCCAGATGATTTAAACACAATTCTGCTCAATCTGTAGTTAATGTCACTTTAAATAGCCATACTCTTTTTTTAAGGAATAGAGTTGAAATACAATATTGTTTTAGTTTCACACATATATAACACACTGACACTTATATTCCTTAAAGTGTGATCACCACAATAAGCATAGCAACCATCTGTCATCATACAGAGTCATTACAGTAATACTGACAGTTTTCTCTATGCTGTACTTTACGTTCCCGTGACTTAATTGGGTTTTTAAAATAACTGTGCAGGTGTGTACCTCTTATACCCCTTCACCTTTTTACACCTGTCCTCCCACCGCTCCTCCCCTCTGGCAATTATCAGTTTCTTCTCTGTATCTGTGAGACTGTCTCTGTTTTGTTTTTATTTGACCATTTCTTTTTAGTTTTTAGATTCCACATATAAGTGAAATCATACAATATTTGTCTTTCTCTGTCTGGCTCATTTCACTTAGCAATATACCCTCTAGGTCCATCCATGTTGTCACAAATTATAAGATTTAATTATTTTTTAAAAGATTTTATTCATTTATTTTTTTTAGAGAGGGAAGGGAGGGAAAAAGAGAGAGAGAGAAACATCAATGTGTGGTTGCTGGGGGTTATGGCCTGCAACCCAGGCATGTACCCTGGCTGGGAATCGAACCTGTGACACTTTGGATCACAGCTCACGCTCAATCCACTGAGCTACACCAGCCAGGGCCAGATTTAATTATTTTTATGGCTGAGTAATATTTTATTGTGTGTATACATATGTGTGTGTGTGTACATATACCAACTTCTTAAACACTCATTTCATTTATTGCTGGACACCTAGGTTGCTTCCTTATCTTGGCTATTGTGAATAATGCTTCAGTAGACATAAGAGTGCATATATCTTTTTAAATTAGCATTTGTTTCCTTCAAATAAATGCCCAGAAGTGAAATTGCTGAAATGTATAGTAATTCTATTTTAATTTTTTGAGGAACCTCCATACTCTTTCCCATAGGATCTGTACCAATTTACAACCCCACCAACAGTGCACACGGGCTCCCTGTTCTTCACAGCCTCACCAATACTTACTTGTTGTCTTTATGATAATAGCCCTTCTGAATGGTGTGAGGTGATATTCACAAATAATATTTCTGATAAGGGGTTAATATCCAAAAAATATAAAGAACTTATAAAACTCAATAGCAAAAAAAATCCAATTTAAAAATGGGCAGAAAACCTGAATAACATTTCCCCAAAGAAGACATACAAATGGCCAAAAGATTTATAAAAAGATGCTCAACCTCACTGATCATCAGGGAAATGCAAATCAAAACCACAATGAGACATCTTCTCCCATTCAGTAGGTTGTCTTTTTGTTTTGCTGATGGTTTCCTTGGCTATGCAAAAGCTTTTTAGTTTGATGTAGTCCCACTTGTTTATTTTTTTGCTTTTGTTGACCTTGCCTGAAGATATATTCCAGAAAAATATTGCTAAGAGCAATGTCAAAGTATTTACTGCCTATGTTTTCTTGTAGGAGTTTTATGGCTTCAAGTTTTACATTTAAGTCTTTAATCTATTTTTAGCTTTTTTGTATATGGCATAAAAGAGTAGTTCACCTTTATATTTTTGCAAGTGTCTGTCCAATGTTTCCAACACCATTTATTGAAGAGATTGTCTTCCAATCGCCTATTCCTGCCTCCTTTGTTGTAGATTAATTGACCATATAAGCCTGTGTTGATTTCTGGCTTTTATACTCTGTTCCATTAATTATGCATCTGTTTTTGTACCAGTAATGTAGTGTTTTGTTTACTATAACTTTGTAGCATAGTTGAAATCAGGAAGTATGATACTTCTAGCTTTGTTTTTCTTTCTCAAGATTGCTTTGGCTATTTGAAGACTTTTGTGGTTTCATATAAATTTTAGGATTATTTGTTCTAGTTCTGTGAAAAAAAATGTCATTGCTACTTTGATAGAGATTGCATTGAATCTGTACATCACTTTAGAAAGTATGGATATTTTAATGATATTAATTCTTTCAACCTATGAGCATGATATATTCTTCCATTTGTTTGCATCATCTTATTCAATGTCTTTTATTAAGGTCTTATAGTTTTCAGAATACAGGTTTTTTGTCTCCATGGTTAAATATATCCAGGTATTCTATATGTTATGAAATTATAAAAGGGATTGCTTTCTTAATTTCTCTTTCTGATCATTCATTATTAGTGTATAGATACATCACTGATTTCTATATATTAATTTTGTATTCTGCAACTTTACTGAATTCATTTATTAATCCTAACAGTTTTCTATATAGTCTGTAGGGTTTTCTACATATAGTGTCATGTCATCTGCAAATAATGACAGTTTTACCTTCTCCTTTCCAATGTGAATGCTGTTTTTTTTCTTATTACTTTGCCTAGGACTACAATACATTGTTGATAAAAGTGGGCATTTTTTCTTGTTTCTTATCTTAAGGGAAAAGTTTTTAGCTTTTCACCATGGAGTGTGATGCTAGCTGTGGTTTTGTTATATATAGTCTGTATTACATTGAAATATATTCCCTCTGTTCCCACTTTGTTGAAAGTTTTTGTCATAAACACAAGTTACATATTATCAAATACCTTCTCTGCATCTATTGAGATGATCATATGATTTTTATTCTTTGTTTTGATGTGGTGTATTATGCTGATTAATTTGTGGATATTGAACCACCCCTGAATTTCTGGAATAAATCCCACTTGATCATTGTATATAACCCTTTTAGTATATTGATGAATTTTGTTTGCTCATTTTTTTTAGAATTTTTGCATCTATGTTCATCAGGTATATTGGTCTGTAATTTTTTTGTAGAGTCTTTATCTGGTATTGGTGTCAAGGTAATGCTGGCCTCCTAGAATGAGTTTGGAAGCATTCTTTCTTCTTCAATTTTTTGGAATAGTTTGAGAAGAATAGTTTTTCATTCTTCCTTGAATGTTTGATAGAATTCACCTGTGTTCAGATTTTCTGGGGGTTTTTTTCTGATTCAGTCTTAAAGAAATGTATCTTTCTAGGAATTTATCTATTTTCCTAAGTTGTACAATTTGTCAAGTCATAGATTTTTAAATTAGCATTCCAGAGGCCAAAGTCATTGCTGCCCCTGAGTGGAATTAATTTAATTCCAAATGTGTTGCAGTGTTACTGGCAAAGCACAGCACAGATCTATTTGTGTTGGCCATAGCTAACTGAATTAAAGTTTATTTAATTAGGTTAATTAAAGTTATGCTGGAAACAATTTGGGGTCCAAATTGAAAATAATGATTATACTTTCCTCTAAAAGATCATAAAATAAGGGACACAGAAATGATCTGATGCTTGCAATAAATCACATGCTACCAATAATAATGGATATTTTGAGCTACATTTATGGCAAGTATAATTTTTCAAATCAAACATATATTTGACAACTCCTTTAAAATGTAACAAATAAAAGATGAAATAATCAGAGGACAGGAAAGAATGTTTTATTTATAAATGGATAACATATTAACGGGAAAATAAACAAATAGGTAAAAACATGACAGAATGAGTGTCCAGAGAAAATAATAACCCACATACACAGCACACGTCATGCTACCTTTTATCTTACCAGACGGGTAAAACAAATGGGGTAAATTATTTGTATTCCCTTTTACTTATGCTAAAATATAGGCTCTGAAAAGTTTCAATGAATAGACAGATGCCTATGGAGTAAGTGGAAGAGTCAGACTTGAACCCACTGATGCTTGCCCTTTGCACAGCCTCCTTTGAGCATCAGGGTGCAGTTGCTCAGCAGTGAGCAGAGAAGCCCCCACCAGGAACGGCTAGGCCAGCTCTCCTAGTCTCCCTTCTATGGAGCTTGCCTTTTAATGAAACAGACACTCAAAACTACAGAGAGAAACCATGGTGACCAGCAAATAACTTTGGAACAGGCAGCTCAGATGTGAATGGTCCATCTTATAGCTCCATTAGTATTTCTTACAAACCTCCTAAAAAGTAGTTTCTTATGTTTAATGGTGTCTAAGGTCTGTGCTTAAGGATTGTTATACAGACTTTACATTCCTTATAGAGCCGGTGTGAGAATCAAATGAAAGAACCTTTAACTTCCAAAAAATCATTGTCCCAACTTTCATTGTCTTTAAGTTTGTGATTTAACATCAACCTCAGTCTGCAGTGCCACCCAGTGGTACAATAATGCTGCATATTTGTATCTATCTTCTTGTTTTTAGTGGTAAATATTCACCACTGAATTTTATAACTATAAATCATAACAAACCCATATTTTATGCTTGAATATCTGTCATTGTCATGGGTGCTACCTAAGTGTTTGTCTTATAAACCAGCTGTCATTTGACATTGCAGGAGAAGCCATGGATGCCATTGGAGAGGTCTTTTGCCTTCTTTATTTGCCCGTAAGCTGTGCTTAAAATTGCTAAGTCCACACCTTGCTAGTGCAAGACAGATAGTAATGAGCAAAAAGCAATGTGATCTCTGTTTTCATGAAGTTTGCAAATTTGGAGAGATATGCAGTACATAAATAACCACACAAATGTTACTGAAGAGCTAACATTTGTTGAAAACCTACCTGTGTGTTAAGCATTTAAGATACTTATTTTATTTAATCAGATAAGTACCGTTGGCCTGGGTTATGGAGCAGACCCTGAGGCTGGCAAGAATAAGTAACTTATCTAGAGCTCATGAAGGGCACAGACAGGATTTATGTCAGGTCTTGCTGACCTCAGAGGCTCTCCTATTTCTATCATTTCCCTGTGAGAAGACTGACTGACAGAAACGAACACACTCCTTTGTGAGCTGCATGTATTTCACTCCTCATGATATCCAGTCAGCTGGCAGTCACAAACTTTCACTCTCCATGGAGCCAGGAAATTGCACACAGTTAATATCAATCTCTTTATTTTTGCAGAGGAAGTTAGGGAGGTTAAGATTCTTCTCAGAAATGGCCACAATCGAAACAGGTCTGTTAAATTAAGTGCATGTTGTTTCATAGTCTCTGTTCTAGGGAAATATTCTGGAGCTGATGATGACCACATTTTTGTAATTTTTCTCTCTGCATCATGGGCTTCTGAGAAGGGTCCCCTTGGGGGTTCCCCCTTGGCTCGTGTTCTCATCATTTAATATGATACGGGAAGAAGGAAAATTGGAAGCCAAAGCTAATATGGACGAGAGGCTGGTGTCACTAGTCCTGGATATTAATTTTCCAGATGACTTTGCGGCTGAGTTGGCATTACTGTGAGACATTGGAAGACTGAAAGTAGGTAATAAGGTTAGTGGAAGGACTATGCCTGCAGAGAAACACACAGATGGTAAAATAAGAACAGTGCACAAGCATTTGCACTCACGTGCACACACCAGCTAAACTCTTAACAGCAACCCAGGCTTTTCAACTTCGAGACTCTGGACTTTGCACTGTTGCTGTGCTTGCTCAACCTGCAATGTCTGGTTGCATGTGGTCTTTCAAACAAAAATCCCCGTGAAATGGCTCATAGGAGACGAGTCCTGCATTTGCCACTCGAGGGTTGGTCAGGGCTAGGCTGAGTGTCCAGTGCCCTGCATTCAAGGCTGTGCCCTGGGGAAAGACTTCTCACTGTGCTCTGGTATGTGAAACCATGAGTAAACCCAAGAAGTCCTGTGCTGGGGGTCAAGGCCAGAGTTGGAACCAGACAGACAGAAACCAAACCAGATCATGCATCTCAGGACGTTCCCCTACTGATCAAGCTCTCTCCTGTCTCAGGGCCTTCCATTCCTCTTCCTTCTTCCTGAAAGTCTGCCTCACCTATGCTGCCTTTTGAGGAAACTGTGTTCCCCCCACCCTATCTAAAGCAGTTCCCTATAATTTATGTCCCCGATATGCTGATTTCCTTTATTACACCACACTCATTTATGTCTTTTCTTAGAATATGAGCTCCCGGGGGGTCAAGATTTTCTCTATCTGATCTCTGTTACCCCTAGCATCCATATACCCAGCATATAGTAAATGCTCAACAAATGTTTGTGGAATCAATGAATGAGTAATTACTTGTATATACTTTTCAGACATTTAAAAAATACTCTTCACTGAAAAAGAAGGGTGATAACAATATCAAAACAAGTAAAAAATATATATAAACAAAAAGGTCAATAGCCTGAAATTAAAACTTAAGACTAAGAAAAGAACTATTGCATAATACATGATAGAATCAGAATTCAAAAAGATTATTGGAGAAAAATCAAATGAAAGCCAGTAAATAAATAATATAAAATTCCAGATAAAAGTACAAAGACTTAACTTCACAACTATAAAACTGAAAAAGTTGGATTTAGCAGTGCACGTGAACATTAGACAATTTAATTGATTGCAATCCCAATATAAGTCAAGGGGAAACAAGCCTTCCGAAAATCAAATGTGTTCTTAGGCTGATTAACAGGAAGGCTGTGTCCAAACGAAAAGCAGTTCCATCTTATTACTGATGAGGCAATATCAGGAGGACAATTTCAAGAAAAGATCAGGAGGATATTTCAAGAAATGCCTTCGGATTAAAATGAGTGGATGGGAAAGTACTAAACCCAGATTCTATAAGCAGAAACTGTGAGTGCTGAGCTGGGAAAAGAGGAGTCTATTTAGCCTGAGAGGGAAGTGATGGAAAGCATGAGACCTGCCCACAAATATTTCCTGCGAAGCAGGGATTAGCCTTATCTTGCTGTGCTGTGTGAAGACGGAGCGGGAACTGGGTCAGAAGCAAAGGGAGGCCCACTTTGAAGCAACCTAGTGAAACCCTGATGGTTGGAGTGACCACAGTGTGGCTCCAGGTGTCAGTCGGGGTTCTCCGAAGAAGTAGAAGCATATATATGCATATAGATATATACATATATATATATGGAAAAAATTACACATATATATATATGATCCAGCAGAAATAATGCCTGCTTGAGTGTGATTGGTAGGCTAATAATGATTGGTAGGGTAATAATATGGGTGTAATAATTTATAGTTTTAATTTGAACATCTCATCTGAAATGTCATATGGTGTACCTGAGTGTGATATTGTCATGTGATAGAATTACATGCTTAGACTTTGTAATAAAAGATTTTGTAATAAAAAGGGGGCATTATTTGTGCTGGACCCTGTATAGTGTGTGTGTCTGTGTGTGTGTGTGTGTGTAGAGAGAGAGAGAGAGAGAGAGAGAGAGAGAATTGGCTCATTGGCCCCATTGATCATGGAGGCTGAGATGTCCCACCGTCTACCATCTGCAATAGGGAAAACCAGGAAAACCAGCAATGTCGTTAATTCAGCCTGATCCGAAGGCCTGAGAACCAGGAGCACCAGTGTCCAAGGGCAAGAGAAGATGAATGTCCCAGGTCAAGCAAAGACAGCAAATTCAACCTTCCTGGTCTTTTCACTCTATTCAGGCCTCAGCAGATGGCCTGACACCCACCCACGTCAGTGAGGATGATCTTCTTTACTCACACTACAGATTCAAACGCTAATCCCTCCCGAACACACCGTCACAGATACACCCAAAAATAATGTTTGCCAATTACCTGGGCATCCGTTAGCCCAGTCAAATTGACACATAAAATTAACCATCACACACCTTAACTACTTTTGGGGACAGACTGCACTGGAAATTCTTATATCATGTAGGTACCTGGGCAAATAATCCCCACATATTCTTCCAGCTCTACATAGTTGATACTTCCAGTGCTCTCTCAGGGCTGTTGAGAATAAATAAAACCATTTTGAAGCATTTAAAGTTATCTACAAACATAACCTATTATTTTTACCTACATTAAAATTTTATGTCTGAACTTCATTACTTAAACGCAAGTTTTCTTGTAGTTCTTGGAAATAACTAAGAAAGGGATCAAGAATCTGACTTGACCAGTGGAAAACTGATTCCACTGGTGTTTAGTGATCATGATATGAAGGTACCACATCTCTCACTTACTGTGAGAGCCGCTTCCAGAGGAACAAGGGGATGCCATTCCATCAGAGGCCTGACGAAAGCCCTGTTCATTTCAGCCACGGACACCTCACAGCAGACTGCCAGGGAAGTGGGAGTCAAGAGTTCTCTGGGAAGAGCACCATAGAGTGAGTTTTAAGCTATTATCACATCAACTGTCCGATCAGCTCGGGGCACATCCTAGGAGAAGACATTCCCCCAGCCTGCTTCCCTCCGTTCCCCAGCTCCACCTGTATTCACAGGTGAGAGGACATGTGTCTTGTTTCCCAAGAGTGTAGGTTGTGGGTTAGTAAACTCTGGAATGCATTCTGGGGGAAGCTGAAAATGAAATTCTTCCTTAGAAGTGATCAAGAAAGGAAACAGGATAGGTTCTTAATTATCTGGGGCCAGTTCAAGCAGCCATTGAGGGGCAGGGTCACTTCCGTGCTATCCAGAGCACCCAGGACATACCTACTACCAGCTCCTATGCAACAGTTGCTCAGGTTAGGATTACTACGCACACCCAGATCACCCAATTTGGATCAAATGAGTCTCTGTAGGCGCAAATCCGTGTTGGTACTGAAGTGGTGCTGAGGCTAGCCTCACGTGGGAAGCAGGCCTTCCCATTTGCTAGCATGTGAGTAGATGGCAAGTTCATGACATTCTTTCTGGAGACAGTTCAGGCCAGCCCTTGTGCTTGTCTGAAATTACAGACCAACTACACTGAGTGGCATCCAAACCTAGGTAAAAAAAAATAAAATGTGAGTGACCCGTAGCTGGTGGGAATCAACTTCCAAATCCCGCAGCTGACATTCCAGAAGCAAACTCCCAGGAATCTAAGGTAATTGTTTAGGGTTGCGGAGAGAGAGGGCTAGTAGGTCCTGGACACGGGACAGGTTCCAGACACACTGAAAAGACTGGCTGTTGTCCCTCAAGCTCAGCATTTCTGCGGCCTAATTGTAGCTGGATTATTCCTACTTCACACTGACACCTCTGGCTTTTGGCTTTTTCTCTTATTTTTTTCCTTGGAGCCCATCAGGAAATCTGGCATCCTAGTTGTCTCTAATTTTTGCCAACTCCTTAACTTCGTGTCCTTTAAATCAGTCTTATTTTAAGCCATTTGACTAAATGGATATTGTATTTTCTTTGAAGTCAAAGCTTTTAACTTTATTGTGCCTATATGGCCAGTTGCTTTATTTTGCTTTCCCCCAACTCCAAAAGTAAGTAAACATTTGATTTTGAACTATCTATGGCTGAGTAATAAAAATGTAAGCAGCATAAGAAACTTGTATTATCTCCATTGCATTTGGCACAAATATTGAGATCAAATAACCAGTAAGAATATTATGAGTTTAACTTTTTCAAAGGAAGCCCATTCCTGGTGCATTATCCCAGTGAGTAATGCAGAGACATTTTCTAAGTTGCTTTTTATCCCAGAGTTTTAAGTGCTATGTAAATGCGGCATTGGGTTACATTTGTTAGTGCTATTATCATTCCTGTTTTATAAATGGAAAAAATGAGAAGTTAAATGTCCCATGACTGAAGTGCAAACACTCTCTCAAGCCAGGGTTTGAGGTCATTACCGTTGGCTCCCACCCCCATTTTACCCACAAGGGTACACCCCTGTTCCTTGCTACACATGAACGTTTCCTGCTTGAGCAGAACCTGCAGAGGGCCAGCGGGTGGGAGCTCCGGGGAACTATGACTAGGTCTCAGCGTTCATTTTTCAGAACCACAGGTCCGCTCCCTAGTCTCAAAGGGGCAGTCAGAGGGACAAAGGACACAGGGGAGAGAAAGCATCTCTGAGAAAACCAAACATACGCACTTGCAAAGGCCATCCAATGCAACGACCCCAGGCACAAAATCTTTACTAGCCCAGGGGCAGCAGCAGAAACAACTCACGAAAAAATTGTCATCATTTAGCTAAAGCTTGAGCGTATTTTCCTGCCCCCTCCCCATCCCAGTATCCCTTCCCATTTGTTGGTATTTGGTTAGAAAATAAAGACAACTTTTATTTTTAGTGCCTGTAAAACACAGAACTGGAAATAGACTGGAGAAAGAAGCAAACAAGTGAATAACATTATCTCCCAGAGTAAAACACATCAAATTTTCTCTCCAATTTAATATTTTGGATTGAAATATTTTGTCCCTTCTCATTAGAATGCTAATCAAAAATTTATCATATGCTTAAAATGTTTATATCTACAGCACAGAAATACTGTAATGATTTTTATTACCAATCTTTAATTGTATAAATAATATAAAAACATACTCTTAAAAATTAGGATTATAGCCCTGGCTGGTGTAGCTCAGTGGATTGAGCATAAGCCTGCGAACCAAAGGGTTGTTGGTTTGATTCCCAGTCAGGGAACATGCCTGGGTTGCAGGCCAGTTCCCCAGAAGGGGGCACCTGAGAGGCAACCACACATTGATACTTCTCTACCTCTCTTTCTCCCTACCTTTCTCTTTCTCTAAAAAATAAATAAATAAAATCTTTTTTAAAAATTAGGATTATAAGCAAAGTTACATAGCTCTTGATTATGGCTTTAACCTAGTTTCTTACCACAAAAGGTAACAGATGGTTGACAATTTTTTGTGTGTATTCTTCCAGTTATTTTTCTAAGCATTACATATATTTATGTAGAGCTGCAAACATATATAGCTTTATTTAGTCTATTTTTCACATAAAGATAGTGTGTGTACCAATACACACTATCCTTCACAACACAACATGGCAGTTACTCTTTTGAATTCCAGTATAAAAAAATTATGATAGGAATGTGTCAAGGTAGCTAACCTGTGATTTATAGATATTTCAGTTATTACATTTTTCCCTAGCACAAACATTATTGCAATGGAAATTCTTGTGCACGGTGTTCCTCTTTCTCTACGGTGAGGCTTAGAAGGGGATTTGCTAAATCATAAGGTATAAATATTTGAAATTTTAATAGATAATACTAATAATAGTACTTATTGCGAAGCTACCGTCTACCAGGCACTATTGTAAGTGCTTTACATTTACAAGGTCAGTTAGGAGGGTATCAGTCTTAACCCTTTTCACAGAGGAGGAGACAGAGACATGGCCAGGGTGGGTCACTGGCCCAGGAAGTGCCAGAGCCAGGACTGGTTCCCTGGGCATCTTCTTCTAGGTTCCGGGCTTGTGCTTATTCAAGACACTCAACTTCCTGACCTTTATTTATTTTTTCCAGCTTGTGTTCTTGCTACTTAAAAAGTAGAAATCTACTTCCACGATTAGATTTACTAATCTTATTAAACCGAATTTGATTGGGTTTACTGATCTTATGAAATTGTATGTGGAGATTTTTTGTTGTCATTCAGGTTGAGAAGTTAGCTTTCTCATCACAGCCGGGCACACTCTGGCCTTGGTGAAGTATGTCTCATAGCCTGGCCAAGTAAGGGAAAGAGAAGCTGTGCCATTGCCACCAGTGCAATATAGCATGGGGTAAGGAGACGAAAAGACTTCGGGTTAGGAAGTTGCAGAGAAGAGAACTCAAGGCAAACCACATGAGCCAGTCTGTCCTCACAGAAAAGTTTGGTCCAAGTCTTCAAAACCAGGCACTTAACCTATAAAATCTGATCAAACCTATTTTAATCAAGTATTCCTGTGTATCCTCTGGGTGGTCCTTGAAAAACTAAAAGATGGAAGAATCCTCTTTGTATTGCCATTGTGTGCATCATTCTACTTCATATTAATGCTTCTGAAATAATCTCAAACTTAGAGAAAATTGCAAGTTCAGTACCAATTTTTTTCTGAATTACTTCAGAATAAGTAACTGACTTGTTACCTCATCACCCCCATATATTTTGAGATATATTACCTACAAAAAAGCTATTCTGCTACATAACCACAGTCAACTATCAAAATTAAGAAATTACCTTTGATACCATTACTATCATCTAACCCTTGGACCTCATTTTGCCATTTGTTCCAACATCCTTTTTACAGCAAAAGAATTCAGTTCAGAATCATGTTGGTCATTTCGTTGTCACATCTCTTTAGTATCCTTCAATTTGGAATAGTTCCTCACACTTTCCTTAATTCCTTTGACCTTGACATACTCAATTTCAGGCCAGTAGTTTTGTAGAATGTCCCTTTATGTCCATTTATTTTATGTCCATGATATTTTATCATGACAGCACTCAGATTACACATCTTTGGAAGGAATATCACAGAACCTATGTGTTCTCATTACATTCTATTAATTGACACTATTTTCATTTTCTTGTTCCTAATAATGTTAACCTTTATCACTTATTACTTGGGTCTATTAGGCTTCTCCACTGCAAAATTACTTTTTATTCCCTATCATTGATAATATTGGTTGCCCTCTCACTCCTCACAGAGAGGCTATTTATTAGCTCCATTCTGTATATGCCGTGTTCCCCTGGTGTAAACACATCTGAACTCTTTGGAGTGATACAGGCATCTCAGAGGATGGCTGTGGCCAGCAGGTCCTCACTCCCAACATAATGTACTTATGGTCTTCCAGTGGCAAAGAAGAAGGAGGAGGGGGAGGAGGAGAAGAAATGCTAGTCAAAAATATCACATGGCTTGAATTGTTGAAAAGAAATTAGAATGGAATTGTTATTGCTGGTTTCCACTAACTGAATGTTCCACTGGAGGATTTGGCACTAATTTGAGTTATACCGATGATTGCTTCTGAACCCTCAGGTTAATAGCACTCTTGGCCAGATTCAGATGCAAAAAGTAGAGTTAACATTTTTTCTTCTTCCATAGTGGAGATAATTTTTCCTGCAGGGGAACAGTAAATAGAGAAGAATCACAAATATGGTAAAATAACTTGCTGATACGTTTTTGAATAAAAAGTGCACGGAGGGAGAACGATACAAATGAGAATAACTGAAATGTGCACGAGATGCGAACACATTGCATGTGAACGTGACCAAGGTGTGTAGCTCTTTGGTGGATTGGCTCAAAGAGGCCAGTAGATAAACTTGAGTAATTTGGTTTGGGAGAACTGAAAAGCACTGGGCAAGAAAAGATCTTTCACTGAATATACTTTGGAGACACTTATTTAACCAGCAATCACTTTTTGTGGAAGCCCTGAGCAAAGATGTCTATTCCTGTGTGCAGAGGGGGAAATCAGAAAGAGTGGAAAGAAGAGAGACTTAATTAGGCCAGGAGAGAGTAAGGAAATGCCTCCATGGGATGAGAAAAATGCCTGCCCCTCAGGGGACCCTGAGGGTAATTTTGTGCCTCTATGTGAGGACAGTCACAGGGCCTTTGAGCTAAAATTATTAGTCTTACTTTAAATTAGCCTCTTCACCTCAAAGGGAGTTTGATGTAAATTCAATTCTTCCAGTGCTTCCTGAGTACCTGCTCCCCAAGGGATCCATTAAGAGGCCATTTATATTCCCAGGGCTTCTTTCTGGCCAGTGCATTTTCATGATCTCTTCTTGACTTGCAGCTCCTGCAAACTTCTCTTCATTTGCTTTGACAAGATTTTAGTATCTCTCCAGTAACAAACTGGGATACAAGTTCCCCATGTGGTGATATGTATTCTAAGAGAATTTATCTGCTTGCATTTTGGGGTCTATATAATTCATGTAAATCCTCTTCGGTTTCCCTGTTACGCTGTCACTGCTGTTCCGGCAGCAAGGAAAGGATGCAGCCCCTGTCTGCAGAAGAAGACAGTGGAAGGCTGAGGTGGAAAATTCTGCTACCAAGACAGTTCCTAAAATGATATTTTCATCATTTTGAAAAGCTCTGTACATAGTAAGTCTGGGTACTTTATACATTGTAAGTCCTTAGTAAAGACTTTTTATTTACTGAGAAATCCTACCTTTGAATTGAACTTGAGGTATAACTGAGGAACACTTGACTCTGTAATTAAATACATGGTGAATGAGGTCATTACAGCCAGTCTTTCCATGTCATGTACAAGGCTGTTCCCAAAAGTCTAAAATCTTTATAGGAATCTTGATCTCATCTTACCTTTAGACGCCATGATACAGCTCCAGCATATTATAAATGTTCTTCAATTTTCTTTTCATTCATAAGTCAATGCATATCTCATCACAGCTGTTGGCATGACTAACAATTTACATTTTTGTTCCAAAGGTATGGTTTATAAGACCCATCATTTTTTTATAAACCAGTCTTTCCATTTTCATATTTTTATTTTTAATTAATTTATAAAATAATAAGATATGGTACAATAAAATAATTAGAGATTTAATCCACCCTGCTGTGCTTACTCCAGGAGTACAGATCTACCTGTTGGCTGACAAGCAGTGACCCCATGCAAAAGCTCAAAATGTTTGCTCCTTAGCTGAGTCTACAACAGTCTAAAAGCAACACTGCCACATGTAGATTGGGAAAGAGTTGGATGTTGCCAGAAAAAGGTGTCGGGACAGTCCTCCAGCTGGGACAAGAAAAAGAACACATATTTCTACATTGCCTTTTATGACCCTTCTACAGTGATGATATTTCCAACTCACAAAAACCAGAAGAGATATTATTTTTTCCACTTTTATATGAGAAAACTTATGTCCAGTGAAGTTAAAGAACTTCCCCAAGTTCATCTAACTAATAAATGCATGACTAACCAGAATTGAGACTCAGAGATGTTTCAGTTGAAAAATTATGCTCCTCTGAAGCAGAAACAAAGTACTCAAAGAAACTCTTCCTCCTTAAATGGCACAACTATCACAAAATCTGCTGCTAAGCTTCTAGCTGTTGCTGTTGTTGTCATTATTATTAATTTTGCTATTATTTGGATAACTACGCTGAGGAACTTGGGGTAGACCAGTTGCTCTGTCTTTACACACACACACACACACACACCTGGCAGTTCTAAACACAAATGTAAGTTATTGGAAGATGCAGAAGACATATCAAAGATTAGTCATCTAAGGCTTCATAATATTCCTTTCACTAGGTTCATTGACTTACATTATGATCTCCTTTAATAAACTGTCATATGCTACAGCAATATGAAAGTACATATGAAAGAAAAAGTCAAGGAGGGAAATAAGGTATTTGATATAAAGGGTAATTTTGGGAAACATGTAAATGAAGAAGCAGAAGCTAATCAAGCTATTTTTATTAATCAATTGTTCTTTCTTACGAAAACATTTGGCTGATAAATCATCTTGGCAATGTTTAAAAAAAAAGCAGAAGCCAGTGAGCTAGCTTTATAGCTTAACTGATATGGTCAAACATGGTTCTAATTTTTAACTAACTCAGAGAGATTCTGTTTGGCCAATTGTTAAAAATGTGATCACTTTACATGAACACTTAGAGCCAAACTCAGTACTCTCAGCTCCCACGTCCTTCATTAACTATAAATCTAGTCTTTTCTTAGGGTTCACCTCCACAAACATTTTGAAGAGTCCCTGGGTCTTATGTGCATCTGTGAATCAGTTTTCTTTGCCATCTGTTGGGGAAATGGACAATCCCAATTTACTTTCAAGGTCACACTCCAAAAGGCAAGATGCTTATTGTGGGTAATTTCCCATTGTCCTAAGCTTTTTTTTTTAAAGATTTTAACTGCACACAGTAAATTGGACAAATCTTAAGTGTACATTAGTGAATACATGGATTGATTCTGCAAGATAAGGCACCAAAGATCTCTGTTAAAGTACATAGTTTATCTATGAGAGACAATACACTAAGCTATTACTATAGCACTCTCATGGGGAATTAATCTATCATACTAGGTAATCACTTGAAGAAATGGATAAAAGGATGGATAGATTTGATGAGGCTTAAGACTGGAGAGCTTAGAGTTATAGTGAAGATCCTGGGATGAGCAGGTGTCCACAGGAGTGTTCTTGACTAAGAGAGTAAGTCGGGAAAACAGATGGAGGAGACAGGTGGTGCCCTCATTTGAGTAGGGTTGGTTTCATGAATAAAATAATTGTTTTTAAAAACTGAATTACAACCCATGTTCAATATTTCCTGTTTATTTTTAATAATTAATTTTTAAGTATACAAGCACCTAACGGTTATATTCTCTGTATAAAAATTAAAACAGTTCTGATGAATTAAAAGTGATTCTCAGCTGTTCTCTCTACCATAATCCCTTACAGAGATTACTATTACTAGTTGTAGTTTAATTGTTACTTTATATATATATATATAGATATATCTATATATCTATATCTATCTATCTATCTATATATATATAATTGTTTATGCTATTACAATTGTCCCAGTTTTTTCCCCTTTGCCCCCCACTCTACTTAGCCTCTCCATCTCCCTCAGGTAATCTCCACTCATTGCCCATGTCCATGGGTCATGCATATAAATTCTTTGGCTAATCTATTCCCTATGCTTTACATCCAATGACCATTCTGTAACTACCAGTTTGTACCATACTTCTTAATCCCTCACCTCTTCGCCCATCTCCCTGACCCCCTTCCTTATCTGGCAACCATCAAAATGTTTTCTGTATCTATTCTGTTTCTGTTCTGCTTGTTTCTTCATTTTGTCTTTTAGAATCAATTGTTGATAGATGTGTATTTATTGCCATTTTATTCATATTTTTTGTCTTCTTCTTAAAGAAGACCATGCTATGGCTGGTGTAGATAAGTAGATTGAGTGCCAGTCTGCAAACTGAAGGCTCCCTGGTTTTATTCTCAGTCAGTGCATATGCCAGGGTTTCGGGCTAGGTCCACAGTTGGGGGCAAGTAAAAGGCAACCCATGGATGTTTCTCTTGCACATCAATGTTTCTCTCTCTCTTTCTCCCTCTCTTAACTTCTCTCTAAAAAAAATTATAGGAAGGAAGGAAAGGAAGGAAGGAAGGGAGAGAGAGAAAGAAAGAAGAATGAGAAAGATGAGAGAGAAAGAAGAAGAAAGAAAGAAAAAAAGGAAAGAAAGAAAGAAAGGAAAAAAAGAAAAAGAAAAAGAAAGAAAGAAAGAAGAGAGAGACCCTTTAATATTTCATATAATAGTGGCTTGCTGGTGATGAATTCCTTTAGTTTTTTGTTGTCTGGGAAATTCTTTATCTGTTCTTCAATTCTAAATGATAATGTTGCTGGGTAGAATAATCTTGATTGTAGGTCCTTTCTTTCCATCACTTTGAATATTTCTTGCCAATGCCTTCTAGCCTGCAAAGTTTCTTTTGAGAAATCAGCTGACACTGTTATGGGAGCTTCCCGGTAGGTAACTAACTGCTTTTCTCTTGCAGCGTTTAAGGTTATTTCTTTGTCTTTAACCTGTGGCATTTTAATTACAATGTGTCTTGGTGTGGGCCTCTTTGGGTTCTTCTTGTTTGGGACTGTCTGTGTTTCCTGGACTTGTATGTCTATTTTCGTCAACAAGTTAGGAAGTTTCCTATCATTTTTTTAAATAGGTTTCCAAACTCTTGCCCTCTCTCTTTGCTTTATGACACCCCCATGATGCAAATGTTGGTATGCTTGAAGTTGTCCCAGAGGTTTCTTACCCTATCTTCTTTTAGGGGGATTCTTACTCTTCTTTCATTCCAATTGATTGTTTTTTGCTTCCTTATATTCCAAATTGCTGATTTAATTCTTGGCATCATTCACTCTACTGTTGATTGCCTATTAATTGTTCTTTATTTCAAATAGTGTATCCTTCATTTCTAACTGGATTTTTATGCTATCAAGGTCCTCACTAAGTTCCTCCAGCAACCTTATAACCAGTGTTTCAAACTCTACATCTAGTAAATTGCTTGTCTCAGTTTTATTTAGTTCTTTTTCTAGACTTTTATTCTGGTTTTCCATTTTGGCCATGTTTCTTTGCCTCATTTTGGCAGCCTCCCTGTGTTTGTGTTTATGTATTAGGTAGAGTTGCTATGTCTCCCAAGCTTGGTAGAGTGACCTAATATAGTAGGTATCCTGTAGCATCCTGTGGCACAGCCTCCCCTATTAGCCAAGGTCAGTACCTAAGATGTGTCCACCGTATGAGCTGTGTATGTCCTCCTCTTGTAGTTGAGCTTTGATTGCTATTGGGAAACCCAAGGTCAGCCACTGACAGTGTTCTGTCCAGGGTCACATAACATAAGCAACAAAGTAATCTGCAGATGGCTACTACTTGTGCTGGGCTTGGAGTTGCCCAAGCAAGGCCTGGGGCAACTTAGTGAAAAGTATGTGGCTTCCTGAAGCCAAATGCTGCTTGTTTGAGACAATTAAGGAAAATATGAAGCATGGGCCAAGACAAGCCATTTGAATAGAACAGCCACTGGAAACAGCTTGGGTGGGCCCCAAAATTGGGTTGGACAGGGCCTCAGGGAATCACCAGAGTGGGGCAAACAGTGTGAGCTAGGTTGATGGAGACTCAGATATGGTGTCTGCTTCCCAGCTCTATGGCTCTGTGGAGGGAAGGTTCAGAAAAGAAACGATGGTCTCTGCCAGCACTTCCCAGACTGCCAGTCTGGGAAAAAGCTGCCCTTCAGCTCTGATTCTGATGCCAGACAATTCAGTTCCTCCCTTTCATTTTGCTTCCACCACACTGGAGCTCATAGGGAGTGAGTGTGTGTAAGTCTATTCATGGGCACTTTAAGAAAATCACCTACGAAGTCCAGCAGTTCCTGTCTTCCACAGACTCAATCCCTACTGGTTTCTACTGCCAGAAGTTATCACTTGTCTTCCTAGTACTGGAACCCTGGGCTGGGGGTCCTGGTATGGGGCTGGGATCCCTTGCTCCTAAGGTAGCCCTCCTGATTTTTATCTTCCTTACATTAGTGTGGGACCATCTCTGTCTCTGATATCCAATCAGTCTGGATGTGGTTTCTTCTTTAATTTCATATTTTTAGGACTTCCATTCAGCTCCATGTTTGATGGTTCTGAATGATGGTAGTTCTATAGCTAAGTTGTAATCTTGATGTGGTTTTGCAAGTAGGCAAGCTGTGTTTACCTATGCCTCCATCTTTTGATGCTTATCTTTCAGAGTTCATCACATTTATGTTTATATTCATATCATCTATAGGTATATATAGTACACAAAGTATGCCTATAGATGCACGTACAGGTGGAAATATAGTATATTTGTTTGTTTTACATGGATGTTATTATGTCACACATGTTCTGTGACTAACTTTTTCATGTAACAATATTCTCAATGATTCTTCCATACCAGATACTGAAACATAACTCATTTAAAATTGCTTCATAATCATGGTAGATGAATATATTTCACTTTTTTTCAACCTCTGTTGTTAGGCATTTAAGCTGCCTCCTAGTTTTTCCTGTTTCATACAATGCTGCAATTGACAACCTTAAATATGCTTTCTTATACACCTGTGCAAGTGTTTCTCTAGAATGAATGCCAAGGATTTAAATTTCTGGGTCATAAGCTATGAGAACTAAATTTTAAATCTGCAATGTATAATGTTATGGAATTTTTACTTTTACTAATAGTGTGAGAGAAAATCCCTTTACCATACACTTGCTAGTAATTATCAAATTTTAATATTTTTGCAATATGATGGGTAAGTAAAGGTACCTTATTTCATTGAAGTTTGTGTTTTGGCATTACCCTGATATGTGGGACAATTGAGCACCATTCTATATGTTTACTGATGATTTGAGTTACTTATTCTGTGAATTACCTGTTCTTATTGCTGTTTGTCTCTTACTTATGGATTATGAGTTCTTTGTAAATTTTTGGTATTGAGCCAATGATTACTATATATGTTGCAAACATTTCTTCTCAGTTTACTGGTTATCTTTTAACTTTTTTTGCAATGATGTTTGTTATATAGAAGTTTAAATTTTTGATAGGGTTTAATGTATCATCGTTTTTCTTTATGGATTTTTGCATCTTATATGATGTTGAAAAAGTTCTTTCCATGACTAAATTATATTCTGCTCTTTTTTCTTTTAATATTTTTATAGTTCTTTTAAGTTTTTGATTTATGTGGAAATTATTTTGCGAATGATGTGTAATAGAGATCTAACTTATTTTTTAAATAGATTGACAGATGTTAACTTTAAACCATTTGTTTAATTTTATTTTGCTTCATTTTCCTCAGGAGACAGAAGGGCTTTTGTCTCTCACTATGGGATCAATAAATGCTAGGGAAGTGCCCGGCCTGGACTAGCTGGGACCTCGTGCCAACCAGGGTGTCTGGGAGAGCAGAGTTCCATGACCACAGTGTCCCCGATCACATGGAATGGGGATTGGGGGAAAGTCTTCCAAAGAAGGGGTGATGTTGTTCCTGGAGTAGGAGAGGCAGAAAAGTGGGGCAGATGAAAACAACAGATGCCCACAACTATAAACAACCCTTTCTAACCTGTCAGTGCATTCTTTCTGACCTTGTGGTTTGCTTCTAGACAGGAGATAACAGCACTTGTAATATTAGTACTTACGGAACACTTCTCTATGCAGGCTATGTTAAGTGCTTCATAAGAGGTGCTGTTAAAGATATCTCTTTGATTGAAGAAAACTTCTCCAAAGATTTTGAGTAGTTTGGAGGTGAGAGAGAAGCTTGAGTCTTAAAGCTTAAAAGTTTAATTATTTCTTTTCTAGTTAAAAAGAAATTTTAACCTAATAAGCATAGAAGATGCTTGCCAGAAAACTGGAAGGGCAGGAGCTCACTCGGCAGCAAAATGTATGTTCTTTGTGGTAAGCAAACATATTGACCCTCAGGTTAAAAATTTAGTAAAATTATGTTTACAAAAAGACATAATGACATAGAGCAAAGCTTAGTGACATCAGGCTAAAATTGCCCAAATGCCTGCATTTGAATTCTCCTACTGTCACTTTGCAGCTGTGAGACATTTGACAAAGTTATTTAACCTCCCCCCATTTTTCTTGTTATAACATGGAGGCAGCAGCAGTTCCTACATCATAGAAGTGTCATGAGTCTTAGCTGAGGTGATACAGGTGAAGTGCTCAGCTCTGCACCTGGCACCTGGTAAGAACTCTGCAAATATCAACCATTGTTATTACCGTTATCACCATCTGTGGGTGCAGCAAACAAAAAAAAACTACTCATGAAAAAAAAATAATAAAGTGCAGCACTTGGAATAAGCCAAAGAACTACTGAAAGCTCTGAAAAAGAAATTCTCAAAACTTACAAGAATATAAGGTAAACCTTTACAATTTTAGAATATAAGTATCAGGTTATAGTTAAGCTAAGCCTTAAACACCTTAAATTTAGGGGCATCTGCTGGAAGAAAGGTAAGTTCTTCAATGCATACACTAAACAACTATCAGTGCATTCAATTCAATAATTTATTAAGCACAAATTTGGTATCAAATGCTTTGCTAGATTCTGTGGACAAGGTAATAATCCCCATGCCTAATAAGGTCAGAGACTAGCCTGTGCCTGAGACAGAAAAAATAATGGACATTATCACATGGACCTTTCAACTCTGTTCAGAAAATGCGATCTACCACCAAGAAAAAATTAAATGCCACTACAAAGTTGGTATATAAATCAAATATGAAAATGAAAACTATCAATAGTAGAGCCACATGAGTGTTGGGAAAGATAGGGTGAGACCAATTAATGGAGCACTTGGACAGTCATTCAAAGGAATGAGTAGAGTTTCTTTCAATGACAAGGGACGGGGGAACTCTGGATGTTTTAGAGCAGAAGAGTGATCATAAAACCAGTATGCTTGGAAAGTTAACCTTCTGGCACTGTATAGGATGGATCGGTTTGAGGATAGACTGAAGAAGAAAGAATGATTAAGGTGCTAGAATTAACAGCTGGGACGATAAGGATATGGGCTGACTTGCTTCCAAAGTAAGTGGGATCAACAGTCAATATGGCAAAAGGGATTCTATTAGACTTCAATTTTGCGAGACACACATGAAGAAAACACATGTTTCTGTAAACATAGACAAAGGAATATATGTGTTCACAACCAACATTTGCTCCTACAATCAGACAATGCGTCACTCCTTTATGTAAAACAGGCTGCTATAAAATCACACTTTTAAGTACTTTTGCCTTTACCTATTGCAAAATTGTTAAATAAATAAATACACACACACATATATATATACACATGCAGCATATATATGCTGCAAATGTACATAGAAAAATAACAGATTTTAATAGAAGATATTTAAAAATTATTAATTTTAGACTACAATGAAATGATGGGGTATATGTTAAAATGTGTTTTTAAAAGATTTTATTTATTTATTTTTAGAGAGAGAAGGGAGGGAGAAAGAGAGAGAGAAACATCAATGTGCGGTTGCTGGGGGCCGTGACCTGCAACCCAGGCATGTGTCCTAACTGGGAATCGAACCTGCGATGCTTTGGTTCTCAGCCTGTGCTCAATCCACTGAACTACACCAGCCAGGGCTTAAAATGCTTTTAATAAATATATTTTTGAAAACTTTATGTAAAACACAATTGGAAAGCCAACACAAAAACTCAAATACTAGCAGTATGAAATGATTTTTTAGACACTATTGATGCATTAATAGATTTTAAAATACAAGCGAAATATACTTTTAAAAATAATTGTTACTTAATTTATTTAATCTCTACTAATTTGACACAATATTTTAAGTTAATGTTATAAGCAAAAAGAAAGTAGTAAACAAAATTCAATGTACATAAACCCATTGGAATCATCAAAAGTACTAAGACAGTTTTAAAGAAAAGAAATTATTTATGAGAAATATATGACAAAGTGATATTAATGCCAACTTATCTACATTAAAAAACTCTAGAAATATTAAGATTTATCTTAACTCTAAATCACACTGTTTCATCTGTGAGCCAAAATTAAATTTCAAAATCAATTCTTTTCCCATATAAGATATAATGGCACTATTTTTTAAATTTATTTTTTACTGTATTTTTCCCTTAGCATTTATCCTCTTCGTACACTCTTGCACCTCCCTCCACCCCCTCCCCATCACAGTCGCCACACTGTTGTCCATGGCCATGAGTCCTTTTACTCCTTTTGCCCCACCTCTCCCCACAACCCCTCCAGAACTATCAGCCTGCTCTTTATCTATGAGTCTGTCTCTGTTTTGCTTGTTGCTGAGTGAAATCATATGGTATTTGTCTTTCTCTGACTGGCTTATTTCACTTAGCATAATGTTCTCCATCCATCCATACTGTTGCAAAGAGTAAAATTTTCCTTTTTATGGCCGAGTAGTATTCTATTGTGTAAATGCCCCGTAGTTGCCTTATCCACTCATCTGCTGATGGACACTTGGACTGCTTTCAAATCTGAGCAACTGTAAATAACACAGCACTATTTTAGAAAGGTCACTATATCAAAAGCACATTATGGCCTGTCTAATGCCAGGTGACCAAAGTAATTTGCAGAACTATTGTAACTATGAAACATTTCCAAATTACAATGAAATGCTGACTGCAGTAGGAAATGTAACGTTGATGAGCAATAACATATAAGTTTTTTTCTTAAAATCTATTTTAAGTCCCATTGTAATACAGCAAATTTTCATGTTAATTTCCTGGGTGCATTTCTGAAAACTTCTTTTTTAATATTACACAGTGTATGTGACTTTGCCAGAATTGGTCAGCGGTGGAGAATGTGGCCCTTCAAAATTAAAATTTATCAAAAATGACATAATGTCTACAATGCCACATGAGTGTCTAATCTAGTAACTATTTTTGTAGAAATAAAAAGATACTAGAGTGAGCAAATGTTGAAACCATCAAAATGAATTTTTTTCTATGAAAGGAATATGTGTGATACATTTTCAACAAATTATTATTTTCTAGAGCCTTTGAGTCCCTCATTATTTCAAAGAAAATTTAGATTTTATGTTAATTGACCTGATTTACATAAAACATGCCAAATGACTTCATTTATTTTGCAATTATTATTGTCTTTTCTCCCACCTCCACCCCACGCCTGTACACATGGCATCTCCAACTAGATTCTGTGATGCGTCTAATCATCCAAACAAACTGGGTAGGGTTTTCTTCAGCAAAACCCTAAAAACAAAAAAAGAGAAGCTCAAGAATAGCTTTGTGTTTGTTGAGAGTGAAGAAATATCCCCTGAAATCAGAGCTTTGAATTTTTTTGCAAAAAATAATTAGCATTAGGGATGGGAAAGTACTGTTTCTTCTTTCTATTCTGGTATAAAATGCACTACAGCTTAGCCTGCAACAAAAATATTTAGCTCCTCTCCCTACCAGAAGAATACCATCAAAATGGCAGAAAAGATACAAGAATATGATACATGAAGAAGGGTTTGTCTTTTCAGCTTTTGTCACCATAAGCAATGGAACAGAAATTTCTAGGAATTCCTAAAAGACAGAAATTAAATGCACTTTTACTGGCAAAGCACTTAGTACAGAGAAGGCACACACCAAAATAGGTGTAGCTGTCAGAGAAGACATTTCCAGAGACTGGAGCTCTTTTTCCTCATGGTGCCCTGAGCGAACCTGCAGGTCCCAACCTCTCTGAGCAGGATGAGGTGCAGCCACAAGGTCGTGAAAGAACCTGGCTCCGGGCAGTAACCTCGTCTCACTTGCCCACTACCCCAAGAGACCAAACCTGCAATGGACAATGGCCCAACTATATTTTAAAAAAGAATTCTGACCCCAACCTGCAGCAACCTGCCCAAGATACCAACACCCTCACCAGCAGAGACTAGCCCAGGAAGCCAGCCAGCTAGAAGTCAGAGGGGGAGGAGGTGTGCTGCTCTCTAGCAATAGTCCAGGAAACTAAACAGTAAGTGCTGTAACAAGTTGGCCTCAAAGGTCAAGGACTTAAATAAAACTGCCAGCTTCCCTAGTTTTTCTCCCTACTTTTAACTGAGGACCAACCAGAGAAAATCAAATATGCACCCCCAACCAACCACATAAGACACCCCACTTGTAGTTAGCCCACCTTCAGCATCTCCACTCCAACAGCCCCCAACCAGGGCACACCTGAAGGCTTTTCTTTTTACTGTTATTAAGCTTTCCTCCTCCTCTCCCTGCCTGAAGCCCTGCCAAACCGTGTGTGACAGCGCCTATCTTACAGCTCTGAATAAATAGCCTTTGCTTTTCTCATTGGGTTGGTCTTTGTTTATTTCCACAACCCAAAAACAGATCTCCAAGATAAGTGGGTGCTTGCTTCACAGAGCTCCCAACAGGGGGTCAAGAGTTGCAGATGGAAAGCAAGTTAACTTTCAACTCTACCACCCGCCCAGTGGGAATAAAAACATAGATTACTTCATCCAGTCATGGATTGCAGTGAAGTCTTTCTTTGGCAACTGTGAGGGCTTCATCCCACCTACTTACTATCAATGAAAGAGTCATGAAGATGCCTCTGGCTGTCTGCCCAGCCTGCCCATCACCCACACAGTCCCAGAACTGGCCTTCCCATTAAGACTGTTGCATGGTTTGTAGTTTCTCTTTAAATATACTTGAGCTTGGGCAGTGTGGTGTGTGTGTGAAGAATGAACACTTGAGGATAGCTCACTTGACATTTGAAGTGCATTTTATTTTCTCTAATCAAGACTACACACTCCTTAAGTAGTTAGCTCCCATTTGAAGCCCTTGAATCAGAAGATGACTTCATTCCAGATGCTACTCATACAGGCTTCAACTATTTCCATCTACATTATAAGGATCGCTCGTCAGCATAAGAGCTGCTAGAATTAATTTTATATTGTTAAAATGAATAATCGAGCTGTGGGATTTGCTTAGAAATACTGCACAGGAACGATTGCCCTTGTGTGGACTGGGATGTGAGAATCCGAGGAGGACAGCTGCCTCTCCCCTTCACAACTCTGACCCCAGGGCTCCAGATGAGACCTGGTCACACCAGTTCACCAAAGTCACCTGCTTGGACTATATTAGCTGACTTCTATGGCCACGATGTGGTCACAGTTAGTGACCCTTTTGTGCTAGGTAGTCACTGAGCTTTTAAAAACAGATTGCATGGCTGTACTGCGCTGGTTTTCTAAAAGCTGTCCATGTGACACAATTCAGCCTAAGCCTTGCTTTCAAGGTAGTGTGTACTGATGGGGAGGTTGTGTGGTTGTCCTCTAACTCTCTCCTAGAGGGGGTCTCCACTCCCTGGAGACCCTGGCATGTCCCCAAAAGACCTATCTCAATAGGGGCAGATTGGCTTAGGCCAGTTTAAATCAAGAGGAAAGGCTTGTTTTAGAAACATATCTACAAAATGCCTGAGAAAATCTATGCCATTTATCAATATTAATCAACAACTTTCCAAATTTCTGAAAATTAATAGATAACCAAGGTCATTGGGCAGTTGAAGAAAACACACAGGATTCTTTTAGCATTTACCGTGAGTGAGCATTAAATCAGACAACATGGATGCAATGTTTAGTATCTGTCATTTGATGAGTTCTCTAAGTGGTACTGATTACTTTTAAAAAATTAGATGTAATGTCTATAAATAGTCAATAGAGACCTTAAATTTTTATTTACTCAATAATTCTCACATAAATGCAACAAATTTTTTAAAATTCCTCTTATGTGCTAGGCACTGGGCAGGAGGTGTATAGCAGCGAACAACAGCAAGACCCTGCCTTGCAGAAGTTTACATCTTAGGGTGGAGCACACTACCAACAAATAGATACACCCTACTGCAAATTAGCATAGGGCTGCTCCATGGATGGAAGCAATGGGACAAGGTAATCAGCATGTTCAGGGAGTCCTTGCTGTGGGGTGTGAAGGATGTGAGGGAGCACACCATTGCCCCATCTGGGGGAAGAGCACTTCAGGTGGATAAATCAGCCAGTGCAAAGGCTCTGAAGTGAGATAGACTCAGAATGTTCAGAAAGAGCTAGAAGGCCAGTGGGACCCAGGCACAGTGTGGGACAAGGGGTTTGGAAGGAAATGAGTGTGGGCATCTGCTACCAGTTTCCACAGGGCCTGGAGGCCATGGCAAGGAGTTAGAATCGTGGCCTAAATATGATGAGAGGGCACCGAAGAGTCAGAACAGAGAAAGGCGTGATCTGGTTTATGTGCTTGAAGGATCCAGTCAAAGGCACTTCAGAGGTCCACGGAGAGAAGATGGCAGTTTGACCTGGGGTCTTGGTCCTGGAGGAGGTTTGAAAAAGTCAGATTAGGGGTATGTTTTGAAGGTAGAGCTGATGAGTTGTTTATGGACTGGATTTGAGATGTGAGACAAATAGAGAAATTAAAGACGTCTCTAAGACGTTGGACCTGAGCAACGGGATGAGAGATGAGTGTCATTTAGGAAGATGGGACAAGAACAAAGGAGAACTTGGGGCAGGACAGGAGGCTGTATGGGAATCCCAACACCAGGCTTGGGTGTGTCTCAGGGTTCTCTGCAATTAGCATAAAAGTCTTGGCAAAAGAAAAGTGGCCATTCAGATTTAGCAAGAGTAGGATTCAGAAAAAGAAGTGATGAGGAAGTCAAATAACCTGAGAACTGGACCCTCCGTGGCAGGGACCTAGGAGTGAGACAGAACCCTCTGGTAGCAGCTCCACCATCGTGTTATTGATGAGGAGGAGCACGGGTTATTATTTAACTGCACTGTGTGTTAATTATAACTTATAAAGTATGTATCCGACTAGGTCACAGATACTATGATGGCAGCATCCCAGCCCTCCTCCCCTTGACCTTCTGAGGAGGCCCCTGAGGGCCTGCTGTACTCCTGGGCCTTTTTGATACTAATCAAGAAAATCGATGAAGGGAGGATTTGGCAGGAGCTGAGAAAAGAGAGGCAAGCTAACACCCGAAAGGGCAGGAGCTTGCAGAATAAATCTGAAAGTGAAGGAAGGAGACAAGACGGCTGACGGGAGGGAAGAAGCAGCGTGGGAACGTCGGGGGACACTCTGTGAGTTTCCGACCTGAGCCTGTGCGGAGGGCGGAGCTGTCTGTCTTCCTGTTCTAGGGGCTGTTCCTAGTGAGTCCCTGCTGCATTCCAAATGCAGTGCTCAGTTTCTATTTGTTCATAGTCATCTTTTTCAACTTTTGTCCCCCATAATACATTGGGTTCATAGGAAAAATGTAAAAATTCAAAATAAAATTAGTGCTTATATGAAAGAGACAACCTGAAATGACTCTCGATGGAATATATTTAAGACACTGATTAATTTCCAGTGATGAAAATAAAACTTCGGTAAACTTTTAGACTTTACAGTCTGTTCTGCTCTTATAGGGCTATTGGAACAAACACATGGGAAATATCTTAGTAATTAGGGATGTTCTTATAAATAATCAAGAAGCTTCAATTCAGGTTTGCCTTACGAGGAAAGTAATAACACCTAATATTCATTGAGCACAGATTATAAGCGAAGACCCAGAAAACTGTAAGCAACTTGCCAAGTCACCCAAGCGGGAAATGGCGCAGCGGGAAAGCCAGTGTTCTTAGTCAGCACACCAAACTGTGGGATTGTTCCAGAAGTAGAAGAAACCCTCTCCTTCCATCCTTGCCAATTTGAATAAAATCTGTAAAACAGACCAATGCAAAAGGAAAAACAAATCCTTCACCATCTATCTACTCAAACTTCACTTGCGAGACACTGGAGCACCACGACCAGTAGAGGGCAATGTTGGCTCGGAGAAGCCTGACCCGCTGCTCCCGACACAGAAAGTTCTGTCTACAGGCAGCTCTTCGCAGCTTCTTCAGAGATGATTTTTGCTTTTGTTTACGACGTGACACTATTCCTTTGTTCTTTTATAATTTTTCTAACCTTTAAACAGTAAATTTAGATTTGGAGCAAAGGAAATGCTACAAAACTTAAGGTTTTCCAAGATTTCCGAAGTAACAGTGTGGTTGGATACACCTGAGGACAGAAACAGCACAAACATGAGAAGAGAAATTAAGTCTGTTTATATGTCATTTCAAAAACTTACAACATCCATTTGTATCTTCATTTACTTGAAAATAGAGGTAAAACACATTTTGTCCATTACCGAAGAACCATCAAGTCACAGAATTTAAATACGAGAAGGTAATTGAAATTTAAATTCCTCATTATATTACAGACTCATTCAGGTGAAACACCGTGAAATAAAATAAATAAGATTGTTTAATAGAAAATTCCTTAACTCATTTGTCTTATGTAATAGAAATGTTTTTGTAAATATTTACTTGCCTCATTTACATTGCAAGGTGCTTAATTGCATTATTGATTGCATTATTCAACCTGTGTTTTCCACTAACAGTAGCAAAAACCACTTCATAATGAATTCCTGTCAACATTGCCATAAATGCTGAGTATGCTAGGGGGCTGCTGGGCCAGAACTAAAGGAAACTTCTCTCAGCAGCGTTGTTTCAGGGTTCAAGTACTAACTTATAGGGCATTACCTGCTGTTAGTGCCCACCCTGATATTAATCATGAACAAGTTTACACAAGAAATACCTTATTTCACTTAGGACTGACTTCTTTTTAGCTGGCTGTACCTATTTTGAGGTTAATCATTCTAGGGTTCTCATTACCTGTGTTGGTACCACCAAATGATAAACTTGTATAGCCACTTGTCAGTTTCTAATATACATAATAATAACCAGGGATTCATCTTCTAAAGTGGATGGTAGAGAACTTAGGAGTGGGTGCGAACTTAATTTGTTCATTCACTACTTCATTCATTCAATAAATGTTTCCAGGCACCCGGATACCGAGTCTAGAAGGTTGAAAAAAAGCTATTATTAAATCCCTGCCATTGAAGGGCTTGCATTCTAAGTAGCTTATAATGAAAGATAATGTTTAAGTTAACTTTAAGACACACTTGTTGTTATAGTAACATTATAATGACTGCCTAAAGCAAACTCTTTAAATCTTCACAATAAACTTAGAAAGCTAGTATTTATTTACATTAAGTGAACAGTGAGTTGGCTTAGTATCTGGGCAGCAGGATTGTGACCTCAGAAATGAGTATAGCCCTGGCTGGTGTGGCTCAGTGGATTGAGTGCCAGCCTGCAAACCAAAGGGTCAGCAGTTTGATTCCCAGCCAGGGCACATTCCTAGGTTGCAGGCCAGGTCCCCAGTAGAAGGCTCTTGAGAGGCAACCACGCATTGATGTTTCTCTCCCTCTCTTTCTCCCTCCCTTCCCTTCTCTCTAAAAATAAATAATAAAATAAAGCCTAAAAATTGGAAAAAAAAAGAAATGGGTATAAAATTTCCTTTTCAGGTGTCAAGAAATACCAACCGGGTAATTAGGAATTATCTGTGGCTTAGCTCAAACTGATTTATACAACAAAGAAAATTTATTGAACGTCTAGCATGTCCAGATACTATGCTATAGATCAGTAAAGAAATGTAAAATTAATCCCAGCCCACAAGGAACATATGCTCTGGTGGTACCATTGCCTTTATTTTTGTTCCCCAGTTTAATATCCCATCTACTGAGGAGACTGACACATCCTCTCTCAGCTTCTTATTAAAATTCTTAGAAAAAGACAAATATATATATATGTGTGTGTGTATAGAGAGATATATACACACACATAAGCAGACAACTCTCTTCTCTATATCCATTTTCCTTTTAGTAGCTTTTTTCTTATATCCATTTAGGGCCGGCAATTGGAGGGAGATAACTGGACAAGAAGAAGGGATGGCATTGAATCTGGGGATGTGGGATTTCCATCACTAAAGTGTTACAGACAGAGAGCGCCAGCTCTGGAGGGCGTCATTTTTCAGAATGAAACTGAAGTCATTGTTGGTAAAGGTGCAGCAGCCATGACTACTACCCAGGCAAGGGGGATGCTTGGTCATTGTTGTAATTTGGAGAATATGTATGTTTTCATCTGTGCTCAAGCATGAATGCAAAATAGATTTGTTTTCATCCACTCTGTCACAGTTACAGTCACAGGTGACCTTGCCTGGTAACAATGTCCCGTGAAACTGGTCTTCTTCAACAGAAAAGGGCAAAACTTAGCTGTGATGGCCAACCGTGGGTGCCAGCACACCCAAGACCTAAGTGATAGTGCCAGGCCAGCTCCCTGCACCAGGGGGCTGCTGTTCTCACCCTCGGCCTACCATTCTGATCAAAGTTAGATGAACTTAGATCACTGGACGTAATAAACATGTGATTTCCAGATCTTCTCCATGGCCAAAATTCTGCTAATTAGGGGGTTTTGCAGGGGACACAGTCCTTATTTCTATATTTGGACTATTTTAAGTCTTCAAATTTAGTTCTTACATAACTCTCTTTCGAGCAGTGTGAAGTTCTTTTTCACTAAAAAAAAAAGACTACTTTACCCTAGTTTAAAAATTGCCATTAGAAAGTCAAAGTAAAACGTGTACTTTCAAAAATCTATGAAGTAGTCAATTCCTGTTTCATGGAGAGAGAAAGGCTGATTCTACTCCATAGAGAGGGAAGGGCAGAGGATGGTGCTTTCCCTTGGGTACATGGAGCTTCCCCAAGCTCCATTATTTTTGTCTTATTGACAAGTTCTGACTTACTGTGACAGTGAGAAATATTTCTCTTAAGTGTTCAAGAAGCATAAAGGAGTAGATGCTGGGTTTGGTCATTGCTGAGAAACTTAAATCAAAGCTGTGCAAAGATTTATCAGTAACCAAAGGATATATGAATCTATTTTAAATTGGGATGAGGGAAAGAGTTTTGTTTTTTGTTTTTTTTTTTTTTGAAGTTCTGAATATACTACTTCATCGTGTTTCAACAATAGATTGGACAAAAATTCTTTGCATTGATCATGAGATATATCAACACCAAATAATGGCAAAGTTTAATGATTAAAGAATGTTCATAATTAAGATATTGTTTCTCAAATAAAGTTGTTGTTTTGTTGAATTGTACTTAGTATTCTCTTAAAATATGTTCAACCTCGGTTGAACTTTGTTAAACTCGAAACGTCACTTTCATTGTATTCCTTTCATACTATTGCTGACCAAAGACTGAGTGCCACTTCAGCGAGACGCAGAAGGACGGCTTGTCTGTTTGATCAGGTCCCCTTCCTCTACCTCCTCCTCCCCGCTCCTGTAAGGAAGTTTTGTAAAAGAATTTTGAGAAGTCAAACTGATTTTTAGTCTCCAACTATGTGCTTCTGTGGCTAATAAATTTAAATTCAAAAGAACAAAGAAAGAGTCTGTAAATCCTAACCTTAACTGCCCTCTTCTCTTCTGAGCAAATCTTAAATATTTTATTAGCATTTGGTATACGGTGCCATTATTAATAGATTCATTTTACCATTGAGAGAAATAATACATAAATACAATAAATGCAGTAGAGATGGTTAATATTCTACAGGCAAAGTTTTAAAGTCATAATATAATCTGAATGTTAATATAAGCAGTCTTATGCTTTATGTTTTGGATATTGAGGGTAATGCTGAGTAGTATGATGTAGTTGAAAGAACACACCCTTGGTTCAGATTAGGCTTTTATTCTTCACGGGCTCTATGGATTTAAAGAATTTTTCACATACCCAGGTTACCCATCTATGGCATAAAAAAATAGTTTGTGAAAATCCAGTGAGAAAGTAGATGGCAGACATTAAATATTAAATATTATTTTAATTATTTTCTTCTTAATTTACGTAAGTGTGAATTAGGTATGCTAATCCTATAACAGAAAACATTTATACAGTACTCATTGCACTAGGCACTGGGAAACATAAGATAGTTCATTAAAACGGTCAAAGATCATATAAAGGAAGGGACTAGAAAGGCCCCTTAATTCTCCTTTTTCGTCAGCCCCTTTCAGCTCTTCCGTCTGCCTCACCATCTTTCTGCCTTAGCTTCCCCGGGTTCTCCTTCTCTGCCCATTCCGACTGCACTTCCCCGACACTGTCCCAGTGTGGGTCCTGTGGAGCTCATGTGTTCCTGACCTTCACCTCAGCCTCTAATGAAGTGGCTCTTAAATTTGGGACCAGTAAACTTTTTTAAAATAAGGTTGACTATAATAAAGCTGCCCAGTTTTAGTTCAAATGGAAAGAAATTTTAAAGCTGCTACTATTATCACCACCATTCATGTTTTATGAAGGATATCTTAACACCAAAAAATAGGTGGAAGAACATATCAGAATAAAGAACAGTCCTTTAAAATTAGTGACTTGACCTTCATGAAAAACTCTCCGGATGGTTTTTATTTTGTTTTAGTCTGATTAAAAGTGGGGTCCAGAGGCTGGCTTTAAAAATTACTTTCTGCTTTTCTTTCTCTCCTTTTCTACCACCTTTTTTATTCTCCTCCCCTCATTCTTTTCCTTCACTGTTATCAAAACATAACTGTCTTTTGTTATATTTCTTGAAAGACGGCCTAGTGACAGGAATTAATTTAAAAAGTCAAATTCATGGTGAAAAATAGCTGATGTTATGCCTTCTTTAAAAATGTTTCTATTTATTGACTCAAATAATAAAGATGTAGCATATGCTCACGAAACTCAATTTCAGAGGTAGACTTACAAGTTCAACGATGTACTTGAAAACCCAGCATCTCTCCCCTTATTACCCCGCCTGAGTACATCTGGCTCCCCTTCGCATTCACAACATGAGGCCAGCACTCCCTGGGTAACCTGTGTTTCCTCATCCATGTCCAGGGAGAAAGCCTGCCCTCCGTTTATTTACAATTATATTTTGATTCTGGCTTTTTGATTCTTCCTTTCATAGCAGACTGTTTTGAAAGTCCTATTGAGTCAGACCTATCTTCCAGCAGGCAGCTGCCTGTACGAACAGAAGGTCCACTTCGAAGGGGACCATTAAGAATGGACTATTTTACAAATGGCCAGAGTTCTGTCTTTCCAGAAAAAACTTTTTTCTCTTAACATAAAATTACTGCAGCTCCTGAACTAAATCTTTAATGACGCATGAGTAGAAGAAAGAATCAGACTTCGTTATCTTTCATCTCCTTTATCAATGCTGAATTTTAAACCAACCCACTGAAAATGCTTGTTATTTAAATTGCAAGTGCTATTTTAACAAGGTGAGCAGGATAACTTTGGGAATGTTTATTTGCATTTTATTGCTTATTCTTTAGGAAACCTGATAAATGAGAGTTGTGCTCCCCACTTTCACACCCTAAGAAACTAGGTTCTTCCTGTGTGCTCCATCGCTTCCCGGATCCTGCTGTTGCAGAACGGAAAGTGGAAAGCACTCAGAGTAAGTCCTCCCTAACAGAATTGATGTGACAACTTTGACCCGCAGCATCAGACCCAGTGGCTACCTCTTTAGGCTGCTCTCCTCTGTAGGGCTCCTTCCTGATCCATCATTTATAATCCTCACTGTGTACTTGCTCTGTGGTATGCTCAAGTATTCTAACGTATACCACCTGCCCCCATCACCGCCTCTTTCTCTTCCTGTATTCACATGTGGCTTCAGTTTAGCCTTTTAGCTTTGGCTTTCTAGGTATGGCTCACACACATCCCCAAATACTGGGAAACACGCATCAAGCTTTCCAGGAGTGTCTCGGAAGACCTTCTCACTAGGCTTGAGTAAAGAGGAAGCAGCTCTCTCCTTGTCCCAATGAAAAGAGTCTCAGCTTGCCAGCATTTTTTCAAAGGAACTCCCTCTCAGCCTCAACCTCTTCTGCCCTTTGGTGGATGTTAAGACAAGACGTTAGGATAGGTCAGGAAAACAGCTCCTTTGCAGCACCTCCCTTGGGGATGTGAGAACATTTCCACCTATTATTTTCTGAATTCTTTTTTTAAAGATTTTATTTGTTTTTGTTTTTTTTAGAGAGAGGGGAAGGGAGGGAGAGAGGGAAAGAAACATCAATGTGCAAGAGAAACATCAATTGGTTGCCTCTTGCACACCCCCAACTAGGGACCTGGCCAGCAACCAGGCATGTACCCTGACCTAGAATTGAACCGGTAACCTTTCAGTTTGCAGGTCAGCACTCAATCCACTGAACCGCACCAGCCAGGGCTCCACCCAGTACTTTCAACTCAACCTTTGGAAGCTATCATCAAAATTGGGAGCAAAAGTGTTCCTTATTGTAAACACCTTATACAAACACAAAAAGTAGGGTTCATAGTACTCTATTATTTCAAATCCAGAGTCCTTTTAAAATAAAGGGGCTAGTTGCTGGTTCTACATGTTGGGCAAGCATATGTATTACAAATAAAGAAATGCAGAGGGGATAGCGCCCCCACCAGGCCATGAGTAGATTAGAGATTTTGATTGGTATCTGAAATCCAGAAAGAAGACTGGGGTGTACTGTACTGAATGACAAGGTGGGCCATCCAGGACCTTCAGGACAAGGCAGCTGTCCCCTTTGTAAGCTCCAGGGAGGCACTAAGCTTAGCATCGGCCTATTCAGAGCAGAAGTGGGAGGTGGTATGTGTTTCTGCGGAACTGGTGCTGGTGGCTGCTTTCCTGCCTATCTTCCTTCTCCTCACACTTAATAAACAACCAGCTCCTATTGTCTTTAGTCCTAGGGAGAAAAACACAGACATGTGGTCACCAAAGAAAAAGAGTGACCTATTGCACTGTGGTCTGGGCTCTAAGCATGAACACTGTCACATCAGAGTCAAGCCTTAGTCTTTTTTGTTAGCAAAATTAGTGTATGTGTTCCCTGCAGGGCTTCCACCCAAAAGTAAACCCTGTCATTCACACACACGTGCACACACACACACTTCTCCCCAGACAGTATGCCAGTTTCAAGAAGACTCTCTTTGGGAGAAAAGCGCTATGCAGGGGCTTTGGAAGCCATGCCAGCCACCCCCATCGTCATTCTAGCCTTTCATGTAGAAACAAGAAAGGACAACTAAGAACCACTAGACCATCACTCAAGAGATGCGGCGCACACCAGAGTCTCCGTGTGGTAGGGTAGACGTGGGGAGGACCCTGGCCTCTCACATCCTCTGGAGAGATATGCTTGATCTGGGAGCAGCTGAACACGTGCTGGGCTGGCCTGGGCTCCAACAGAGAGATCCTGATTTCTGTTGCTCTTTACCAAAGTGGGTATGACAGTGGTCTTGGATGAGAAAAATAAATGTTTGGCCCAGAGTACTCAGAAGTCTGAGCTTGGGTGCCAGTTATTAAGGAACCCTTTGGAAAATGCCAGCTGTCTACATCTGAAAAAGTAGAGGGGTCCTGCTACTGTGAGAAGTTAAATCTGGGTACCAGCCTTCCCGGTGGAGGCAGGCGGAGCACTTGATTGCACAGAAAATTTCAGGCTCTGCCACTGAGAGGCGTGAGCCATCAGTCTCAGCTAGCTTGTTGCCAGGTAACCATGAGCAACTTTCCAAAAGTAATCTCCAAAGAGAAGGACCAAGAGGAATAAACAGAATGACTAATTATGGAGAAATCAAAGTTTGCCCAGGGAACCCAAGAGAATTAAAAAATAGAAGATATCGTGCCCACCACACTCCCACAATAACATCTGCCTACCTACCTGCCTTGAGTGTAGCAGAGTTGTCAAAGCAGACTCACTTAAATAATAGATCTCATCCAGCACCGAACTTTACTGATAAATCAAAGACTATCAGCCCTGGCTGGTGTGGCTCAGTGGTTTGAGCATCAGCCCTCGAAATAAAGAGTCACTGGTTCAATTCCAGGCCAGGGCACATGCCTGAATTACAGGCCGGGTCCCCAGTAGAGGGTGCGAGAGAGGCAACCACACATTAATGTTTCTCTCTCTCTTTCTCTCTCCCTTCCCCTCTTTCTAAAAATAAATAAACAAAATCTTAAAAAGAAAAAGACTACAGGAAGAACCAGGTACAGATGTGGCATCTTTTTGGAAGTAGCCCAAGTCTGTCAAACTCAGCTTTTTAAAAATGTCTCTTTCACCTTCATTAGAGTGTGTTTTGTTCTGAGATTAATGATTGTTTTTTGAGCAATGTGTATGTTCGTTCCCAGCCAGTCATGCTGCATAACCCCACCAATCCCAGGCTTCGTTGCAACAAGCAATCTTAACCTGATCCTTTTTTTTTCCCCTTGGACTTAAGTTTTGCTGAAGTAGATCCTCAGTATTTTTCTTTCCAAAAGGGTAAATAGAAAATATTCTGAGGTATGCGTGTCTGAAAATGCTTTTATTTTGCTTTCAGGTTGGAGTACTGGTGTGGGTTGTTATGTAACTGTGGGTTGTCTTCTCTGTCTCTCTCTCTCCTCAAGGTCAACTGTCCCCCTCCTGTGTCCCCTTCATGAGGCCATATTCCTGTTAGTAACCTTTTGCTTCCCAACTATCAACCTTCGTCTTTTTATTAGCTGTTTATGCTCCTAGGGCCAACCTTTCCGCTGTGCATCAGATCCCTTTGCCCTGTAGCTATTAAATAGTTGTTCCAGCTTTGTCCATTTTCTCTCCTGAATCACTTTACCTTTTGATCTTCTTTCCTAGATCACTGCCACAGCACAAAAACATGTGAAGGTGTTACAGAACCCCAGGCCCATGCAGTTCTGACACAGTTGTGAGTGGTCCAAATACCCACTGCCAAGAAGCATGAGTCCCAGTGCCAGCGTTTAGTGAAAAGGAAAGGGATTGTTTACTTAAAAATTATGCATATTTAGAATGATGGCAGAATTCTGCCATTAAATCTCACTCCCTTTAAAACACCCACAAACACACAGTCCTGCCTCCTTTTGTCAAATCAGGCCAGCTTCAGAATGTGCCAGTCAGAGACACTGCCTTTTAGAAAAACAGACCGTGGCTCAGCATTCCCAGTCACAGTTCAGCATTAAGGCATCCCCCATTAATCTGTGCTTGGCTGGAAAGGTCCCAAGATTCCCAGCACCATCAACCATATCCCAGTGTTCTCCAGCTCTTAATCCAAAACCACGTGGCACCTCCTTACACACCAGACCTCATGGCGGGCTGATGGGGCCCTTCTGCACCCTTTCAAACTGCATGGCAGAGAGAGAGAGCCTCATGGCTGCTGCGCCTAATTTCAGTCTTGTCCTGGAGCACCCGGTGTGACCCCATTTCTGACTGCTCCCACCGTGGGTTACATCTGCTCGTTCTTTGTACAGCTCACATTCTTTTGTCTTTTTGCCTCGTTCAGTCCAGACAGGCGTGGCCCGGTGACGTGAAATGCCTTCCAGCTTCTCTGCAGGCACCGCAAACCCTCCCCACACACCATGAGTCAAACTCACGCCCAACTCCCTGGCCTGAGCGGCAGCACAGCTTCCTAACATACTAAGCCAGCCAAGTTGCCATAGATATGCAAAGCACCTCTCAATCATCGTCCGGCTTCCCTCATCCTCAAGCCAGGTTTGTGGGGATATCCTCTGAGCTCCCAACCCCGTGATCAAGGGACCAAAATCCTGCCACCCTGAAGCTGACCTTTTGGTATACTGATTTTAAGCTATTTATCAATAAATAAAAGACTCAAAAGGAAACTTTGAGCCTCCCCTCCTGCCCAAAAGGGTCAGACAGAGAAACCTGCTTCAGGAAGCAGAGGTTAAAATGTTGCTTCAGCCTAATTGAGCGAAATAGAGTAAATAAGGCAGCTTCAGGCAGGCCTCCCCCAGCTAGATACTCCCTGTGTCCCACTGCTTGTAACTTGCTTAGCACGGATTTTCTTGCCTTATGTGTTCTGCTCGGTCTCAACTATCTGTAAATCATCCATTCTCACTTCTGAAACCCAATACCCCATCCCCCTTTTCTTCCTTGCCCAAAATGTTGCCTCACTGTCTGGATTTTTTATGGAATTATCACTCCTATGTTTATTTCCCATGTGCATCCATTAAACTTTTATTTTCTCCTGTTAATTTGGTTATTAGCCCAGCCAGAAAAACTTAGAAGGTGGGAGGAAAAGCATTAATATTTTTTAGCCCCCACACATGTAGTAACTTTTCACACGTTCGATAATCTCTCTCCTGATCCTGCATCCTTCCTTGCCCAAAGCCTATCCCATCCACTCTGTTTCTCCTAATTAAAAAATTCCTACAGTATGTCAACTATTTTTCAATAAAACTGGAAAAATTAATTAATTCAAAAAAAAAACCCCACGCCTCCAGAGCATTGTCTATAGTTTCTGACTCTGGTTTGTCTCTTCGCATTCTCTTTTCAGCCCGCTCCAAAAGCCTCCTGCCCCCATCCTCCTGTTGTCCGTGGGAATCAGGCTCTTTCTGAGATCATGAGGAAAGCATTTCAAGGACCTGTGCAAGGAAGACTGGTGTGGCGAGATGGTTTATTCTTGTGGAAGGCGGCCTCGGGGTTTCCAGGGTCCCATCTCCCTCCTCCTGCTATGGAAAAAGTTCAACTGTGCCTTCAGCAAGACCCGGTGTACAGAGTTTCTGCTTCATATTAAAGCTTAGTGCTTTTGGAGCCCCCAGGCCATCTGCCATCTGCAGGCCCCAGTATCTGATAGACCCTCCTGGGTGAGAGAAAATGAATTAAAAAATGGGGTAAGTAGGGGTCACAAGAAAGAGATGAAGAGAGAGAGAGAGAGAGAGAGAGCTTCTTTTCCCTCTGGGATTATATTAGCTTGGGTTTGAGATGGACCAGGTGATTTTTCAAAATGATCAATTGACTTCCCAAGCTTTTGCAGATTTTTGATGGGTCTACCCCCTAGTAAAACAGACAGGCCTCTACAGCCAAGCACTGCCCCCTGAATCCCCCCATAGCACTCCAGTACTGGAGGGAGGAAAAGATGAGTTAAAAGATAAAGTGTTCCCTTGGTGGAACAATGCTGTGATCCCCTGGATCCCCTGTGATACGCTATAGCTTCCTGGTGAAGCAAACAGGCTTCTGCTCCCCAGTTTATTGAATTCAATGTCTAATTTTTGCTCTCTTTATTAATAACTAGCCAACTACCTACAAGGACAATTCCACTGAAATTGTTCTTGCCGAGGTCACAACGTTCCCATGTTGTTAAATGCAGGGGGCAGGAGGGAAGACTATCAGTTCTCATCTTTCTTGACTCATTAACAAATAAAATACAGTTTTAACATTGTTGACCATTCCCTCTTCCTTGAAACACATCCTTCATTAAACGTTCAGGACATCACAATATTGTGATTTTGTTCTTCCTTCATTGGCCTCTTATTCTCAGGAAGAACAGGTAAATAAAGAAGAAGAAATCTATGCTTCCAGAGCATAGATTAAAGAAAAAATATTAAAAAATGAAAATGTGTATAAAGAGTGGGGGGTGATTAAGAGAATTGGGGTGCAGCAGACAGATGCTAGGGTGGCCACTCCATGATCCCCACCTCCTAAGGGGGGTTCCCCACCTCCTGAGGTTTATTCTCTGGTATAACCTCTACCCCTTTAGGGTGGGCTGAACTTGGGATTCTTCTAGTGAACTGACAGTGGCAAAGGTGATGAGATGTCACTTTTGTGATTATGTTACATTATACAAAATCCTATCTTGCTCAAAACAAGTGCTAGGGATTCTCTTTCCCCCAGCTGGCTTAGATAAAGAGAACAGCCATGTTAGGAAGTCCATGTGGCAAGCAGCTGAGGGTGGCTTCTAGCCAACTACCAATAAACCAGAGGTCTCAGTCCTATAGTTGAAAGGAAACAAATTCTGCCCCAGAATTGAATATATTGGATATATTGAAAACATATTCTTCCCCAGGCAATCCCCAGATGAGAGTGCAGACCCACTGATACCTCAACTGCAGCCCTTTGAGACCCTGAGCAGAAGGCTCAACTAAACTGTGCCCAGATGCACGACCCACGGAAACCATAAGATAGAAAATGTGTTTTGGCTGTAAACTACTTTTTGTGATAATTTGTTATCAGCAATAGATAACTGATACATGAAAGGTCAACCTCAAACCTGCTTGATGGGAGTTCCAGAAATAGAAACTAGAGAAAATAAAGAGGAGGAAATGATAAGTAAACTAATATAAGAATATCTCTAAAATATCAAAAATTTAACAAAAACTGAAAACTGCTGAGAGTGATTAATAGATGGGGAGAAAAAATACTCATACAAAGATAAAAATTTTAGAATACCAGATTTTGAGAGAGGGGAAAGAATACCACAATTTCTTTAAAAGGAATGAAAAATTGGTGGCCATCCTATTGCTGGATAGCTTCAAAGTTCTAAGAAAAGGTTGTTTTAACCTAGAGTTATATACCAACCCACACCACTACTCCAACATGAAGGAAAAATAAAGGTGTTCTCAGATATGCATGATTCAGAAGGTTTTTTACTATTTATACTTCTGGAAAAAATATCGAGAGTGCATTTTAGGAAAACTTAAAAAATGAATTCAAGGAAGAAGAAAGTATGAGGTCAAGAGAGAGGAAATTAACCCATGGTCAAGATTATGCAGTGAACCTAGAAAGCAACTTGTTCAGATTAAAACAGGAAGTCAAAGAAGGTCAGTGGATTTGCCTTCACAAATATCATCAAGAAGCTAGAGGATCTTAGTGAGAAGGTAAAGATATACGCTTCTTTTATGAAAATACAAAGGCAATTAGAAACTAAAAGAAAAAACACATCTATGAGGAAGTCAAGTTCAAGTGTCAAACAATCTAAAATGTGGCATAATTTTGAGCAATTGATAGAGTATAAAACAATAAATTATTTGATTTTAACATTTGGACATATTTTTTCTTCTAGTGTTACAGCTCTTAGCGACACATGAGTACATTTCTTTCTTTATGCATCTCATCACATTACTTCATTTAATTCTTTGGTGAACAATTATATTCATAATCATCTTGTTGGAAATGAGGTATAGTAAGTACTGGTTGTTAAAAACAATCTGTAGACAAAGAATGAATAAGTTAATAGAGATAGAGACACTAAAAACATAAATGCTATAAATATTGAGAATTAAAATTAATTTAGTTTTAAAAGTTGGAAGGTGGTATAGTGAGAATTGGAGGCACGTGGAAAAATCCAATAGAAGACTTAGAAATAACTAGAATGAATTGGGAAGAGAAAAGAGGACTGGCAGGTTTGTGTAAGTGAAGGAGCCAGTAGAAGTGAAATCCATCTGCTCTTTGCTCATTACCTCTTTGTGTGAGAGGGACAGCTTGGGGCATCTCTTCCTAATTTCCACAAGGACTGGATCGGGGAGAGGAGTGGCCTCTCTGGGTTAACCTAGAATCAATCTATTCCTCTGAGATTCTGCCAGCCTTGCCCTGAAGTGTTCAGATAGTGTGTGTGTGTGTGTGTGTGTGTGTGTGTGTGTGTGTGTGTGTAGGGTGAGGAGCACCCTACACACAGGTGTTGCTCCTCCAGATCTGGAAATCACAAAAGCCCCCATTCCCTTCCCAGCTCTGGAGGGGAGCCTCCGGAAAACCTTCCTCCATTGCAGTTGCTGAGATTGTTTCAACTCACTCCACTTGTTCTTCCTCTCAGGCAGCTTAATTCCGCTCAATCAGCCCCAGCACAGGCAAGACAAAAGCCAGGAGGAGGGGTGTCTCCCGGTGCCTGGCAACCGCCCCTTCCTGCAGTGCCACACAAAAGCCCACCGGCTGCTGGAAATACAAAGGCTTGGCTATCTGCTGGGATAGGGGAGGTAAACACACCCTAGCAGCAAGATTGAAACACAAACAGATATTTTCAAAGAATAATCTTACATCATTCTACTCTCCCTCCTGCCACCCCACACGATGCTGAAGTCTCTGAACCCTATTTCCTACCCTGTGGCTGCTCCAAGAGAGCCAGGTCTAAGCTTCCCAGGATGTCAGTTCCCCCACCGAAGCAGCTTACCAGTTAGAGAAGGACCTTCCCCGCTGTCCCCAGTGGTACGGGCAGGGCAGCCTCCCTAACTCACATGTATCCAGGCTTAGAATTTCCTTAGTCTGCTGAAGCTTGAATCATTGCCCTCAAGTCTGGGGAAATCAGTGTTTGGCTTAAAGGAGGCTGGGGAGGAAAAGAGTCAATTTTGACAAAAATAGATCTGATTTTGAGTTAGGGGATGGTGCCCTCACCTTCTTCACTATTCCCCAGTCTGTTAAGGTCAATGTCTAATTCTCTGCTCTCTTTCTTATTAATAACTAGTTAACTACCTACAGTGACAATATAGAGTAAAAGAGAAAACTAAAGGAGGCCACTCAGCCTAATTTCTTATTTTTCGGAGTGTTTCCACTCCCTGAACCCTCCCTGGTTCACCATAGTCACCTACCCTGTGACCAACATGAGTTTTCTCTGCACCATAAGGAAAACAAATATAAGGCCTCTGGCTTCCCTAAATCCTCAGTGACTTGCTCTTCTGAATCTTCCCACCATCAGGTTAAGCAGGGCTCTCTGTCTTCACTGGAGCCACTAAGAGCCTCCTCCACCTTGCAATAGCTTCTCTTGTGTTCCAGGATACCCTTTAGAGGACCAAGTAAGAACTATGTCTCTCTGATGGGGTACCAGACCGGAGGGTACTCTCTGCGCCTCAGTATCCAGCTCCCAGGAGGCCTGGGGAAGGGTGCTCACACCAAACTCCCCAAAGCCTGCAAGGGGTCATCAAGGCTTTTGGCTGTGGCAGTAAATTCCCATTTATCACAGCAGGCAGGATATGGGCCACTGAAGTCAACCCACCCTTGCCTTGCTCCTATGCTCATTGAAGTAAGCAATAGCTCCCAGACCCCACCCCTCTCCATTTTCTCCATTTGCTTCAATGGATAAGAGAGCAATTGGGATGGGGGAGGGGACACACGGAGTCCAGTGAAGGTGAGTATGCAGCAGGGTGAGGCACACACAGTTTTATTTGTGCTCTCACCTGTTTTAAATAAGCAAGTTCTGTGCTACAAGAGTCTAAATCTCCTGGGCCAGCTCTTCTGTACCAAAGACCCTAATCTGAATATAAATGCAGACCCAGCCTTTCTGACATCCTTCACATGCGTGTTCAGAGAACAGACAGGCCTACAGTGTCCTCTGGTTGTCAGTGGATACCAAATCCTCCCCCAAAGTTCTTAGACATTCTGGCTCAATGTCTGAAGATTCTGAGCAAAGTCCCTCTTGTGCCCCCTCCCCCAAATCAATATATTAAAGTCCCAACCCCCAGGACCTGAGAATGTGACCTTATTGGAAATAGAATCTTCACAGGTGTAATTTGTTAAGAAGAGGTCATACCGCAGGAGGGTGGACCCCTAATACAGTAAAACTCGTGTCTTTATAAAAAGAGGACATTTGGACACAGACCCACACTGGGAAAACATCACGTGAAGATTGGAATTATGCAGCCAAGGACAACGAGAAGCTGGGAGAGAGGCCCGAACAAAGGAAGCGGGGTCATGTCGGACTTCCAGCATCCAGAACTGACACAATAAATTGTGTTGTGTAAGCCACTCGGTTCTGGTACCTTGTTACAGCAGCCCTAAAAACTAACACACTTGGGATATGTCATCAGTTGAAATTATTCCTGGCCTTACTGTCAATAGTTCACATTATTTCTGACATTATTTCTGCTATCTGTGACTGGGGCACCATCTACTGCATATTCCCACTCTGCTCAGCCGATACCTACAGCCGCTTCTTCTCTGATTGGTTTCTACCACAGGCTTCTTCCGCCACCACTTCCAAAGGCGTGGCCTGAGGCTCAGGCAGCGTGGCCAGGTTGGGGGACACTGGGGCTGCTCTTGTGTTCTTGGAAAAGCCTAATTTTTGGAAGAAATCTAGAATCTGAGATATTGGCCTTAAAGAACTCTATCTGTGTCCTTCCTTTTCATGATGCTCTCCTGGAGTATGTGGCAAAAACTCCCTTCAGCAAACTCAGACAAGGCTCTCTTGGTGTTCTGTTTGTGATACTTTTGTGGAACATCTAGCTTAGTGTCTGCTCAGGAGTTTTGATGCATTTTATAGTTTGTGTTTTATTTTTTAACCAGATTATTTCAAAATTCACTGGTTTTCCCCAAATAAACAGTGACTTACGAAAGTCCTCATGTAGCCCTGTTGATCAATTCTTCAAAAGGGTCAAAGCCTGGTCAAAAAAATCAGTGGTGTCCAATTGTATAAATTGTAATCAGCCACAGATTTTATAAGACTTCAAATAAATTCTGGAACTATTTCTCCCACGTAGTTGTTATGAATTTCATTCTACATCATGGTGTATAGGAAAGGCCACATTTCTTGAATTTCTATAAATCTATTATGTAAGCACCAGTTGGCAAAAAAATTATTCCCTGTCATTTGGAGGCTCTTTCTTTCCCAGAGTGGGTAAATGGTGTGGAGATCACAATGTTGAAAAGGACCCCCGTCTCTGTTCTACCATGGGTACTGTGGGGCCCTGCTTTATGATCCCCGTGGCTCTTGATTGGGGTGATTTTGCTGTTTTGTGGTCACAGTTGGACCCAGGGATCTTTGCTGAGATGGTAGGCACAGGGCTTTGTGTTGGGAACGGCCCTGACTGGTATCAGAAGCTGAAACCCCCACCTAGGCTAAGGCTAAGGGAACACCCTTGGAACCGTAAGCCAGCAAGGAGACAAAAGCTTATCTCCCTGGCAGGAATGCTGCTGGCCGGTGACCCACGCAACAGCTTTGTACTCAAGGCCCTGTAAGTGTACCATACAGCCATTGTGACCAAGGCCCTGGAACCTGTCTGGGGTCCTCTGGGGGCGGGGAGTTTGGGATCCTCTCCAATTGGGCATCACAAACCCTCTGCTTCCTCCCTGAGTTCTCAAAGCCCCACTTGAGGAGGGTTGCTTTTGACTATCCAGCCCCGTACTGGGTTGAATATTGTCCCATCCTCCTCAAAATGTATGCCTTTCCTCTGCCCTCAGGATGTGATCTTACTTGGAAATGGGTTTTCTGCAGATGTAATTAGTAAAGACGACGCCATGTTGGAACTGGGTGGGTCCTAATTCTATATTACTGGCATCCTTATAAGAGGAGTAGAAAGGATACAGGCATAAAAGGAGAAAACCAAGTGACAATGAAGGAAAAGGTCGACGTGATGTGTGTACAAGTCGAGGATGCCAAGATTGGTCAGGAACCACCAGACACTAGAAAAGGCAAGGAAGAGTTCTTCCCTGGAGTCTTTAGAGACGGCATGCCAACATGGTCTCAGATTTTTACCCTCCAGAACAATGAGAGAATAATTTCTATAGTTTAAAGACACCCAGTTTGTGGTATTTTATTAGCAGCAGCTTTCAGAAACTAATGTAAGCTCTAAGCACTGTCCCAACTTCCCACTGGCTGTTGAATAATCCAGCACAACCCCCTCCATCAGCCTGGACTTTGGCAAAACCAAAGGCAGGAGGCAGTCCGTTTTCTCGGGGTCAGGACACTGCTGCCTTCAGTCCGTTGCTCAGCAGACCCGGGGCAGGGCCACTGCAAGCCCTGCTTCCCCAAGGGAGGCCAGGTGGGGATGGGCCAGGGGTGAGGGACACACTCAATAGCTCCATGCATCCGTTATGTAAAATTCATACAATATTTGTGAAGCCGATGGGGGAAAATATTCTTGGGTGAGTCTTTAGATTTGAATTTTTTCATCACCAGGTCTACTTGGACCCCACACATCTTGTCATCAAACATCTTTCAATGAAGGACTCGGACTCAAAAATAAGCACAAAATATGACTTCAGCCACTCAAAAGAGCTGCCACAGGTCTGTGCGTGTCGTTCACAGGAGAAAGACAGAGTTGCTTCTTTCCTCAGGCTCAGGGCCTGTTGCATTACAGATGCTTTTCGGGGGAGTCTGTTTTCCTTCAGTCTGAACTTCCTTCTCAGGTTCCAGTCAGAAGTGGAGATGCAGAGGACGTGAGCTGCAGGAAAAGAGAGGGGTGCTGAGCTACAGCCTGTCAGTCTTCCCTGGCCCTCAGCGGGCTGCTCAGCCATCAGAGTTTATAGAGGAGAAGAAAGACAGCCTTGAGGCCCTCAGAGAGCTGCTGCTTCCCTCTCGGCCTCCGTCCTGAACTGCAGCACAGACCACTGCCTCAGGATGTAGCTGTGACCAGATGCAACCTTTTGCCCAATATGGAGACAATGCAGATGACACCGATAACAGCTCAGACACAGGACTGGCCTTAAATTCACTGCCATCCACCTGCCTGCCTCTGGGTTGGAAAGCCAACTCCTCTCCATCCCTGGGCCTCCAGCAGTAGTTCTCGGAGCGCTGCCTTGCCTCTGTAACCACACAGGAACTTCGTGTCTCTACTATGACTTTGTCCTGAATTAAAGCCAGCCTTGGCCAGTCTCGTAGTCCCCTGACCCACTTGGCTCCTTTCAGCCAGACCCTTCTCCCTTTGCACACACTGCAGGCCCACTCCCTTCCTTGATCATTAGGTCCTTAGGACAGACTCTGGTCAGCATCAAATAGGACAGTCTTAGGATCAAAGCCTACAGTCTGTTAATGACAGAAATAGAATTTTGGTAAAACTAAAGATAACATCTTGACTTCAGTGGTGTTTTAGCCCTGGGCTCATGGAAGTGGGGAGACCCTACCCACGACAACCTCATGAAACTGGACAGAATGACTCCATGGCTGATATCAGGACCTGATACCATGGTCAACTAAATACTTGCTACCCTGACCGAAGCAAGTCAGTACAGTCTATCCACCAAGTCCCTTAGTTACCGTGCGCCAGATTGTAGTGCACCAGCTCACCTGTGTCTCTGGGCTTGGCACCATTTCCTTAAATAAACCTTTACTTGTTATGCTGCAAACTCCTTTCATGTTTTCTCAGGCTTTGATGCACATGGGCAGACGAACGCCCTTTAGTTTAGTAACACCTCTCTTCCCTGAACCTTTCTCCCCCAAAATCCAAGAGAAAGAGCACTCCCTTCCCTCTTCACACAACCTCATCCCTGACCTCACAGTTTTTGGTTTTGGTTTCTAGGTCTGTTCTTTCTCAGGATGGTTGTAGAAATTTCCACTTGCTTCCTGGAGTTATATCCCCATTTGAAAGGGGTCAACCTTCTTTTTTGGCCCCAGAAAGACAATGGCACCTACACAGCAGACAAGCATGGACGTGGCTCCCCAGGCCAGAAGGATTTAGTCTGGCACTACAGCACCCGCAAGACGTTCAGAGACCAGTTCAAACTGAACTTGGTCAACTGTAGTCCGGTTGCTTTTATTTTTTTAGACCCTTTTTAAAATATTAAGTTTACATTCACAGTGAAATGGAGCAGAAAGTGCAGAGACTTTCTACGTTCTCCCTGCCTTCACTGTCACATCCCCCACCAAAGCAGCACACTTATTACAATGGATGAAACCACACTGGTTCATCATAACCAGAGTTCATAGTTCACATTAAGGATCGCTCCTGGTGTTGTACATTCTGTAGTCTTTGATAAATGTCTAAAGACAGGGAGCCACCATTACAGTATCACACAGAGCAGTTTCACTGTCCTAAAATTCCTCTATGCTCTACACGTTCATTCCTCCCTTCCCTCAACCCTTGACAACAACTGATCTTTGTATTGTCTCCATGGTTTTGCCTTTTCCAAAATGCCATTAAAGTTGGAGTCATCCAGAACACAGACAGCCTGTGTTATACTGGATTATTTTGCTGAATATATGCATTTAGGATTCCTCTGAGTCTTTTCAGGACTTGATAGCTCCAGGTGCTTTTGTATCAGTTCTTTTGGTGTGAGATAGGTGTTGGGCCTGCCTGCTCCTCATGCAAACTTCAAGTCTTAAGTTCCAGCTCACACCAATCCCCATCCTTCTTTCTATCTACCAGCCATCTATTTTCAGCAATGAGAAGAATGTTGCAGGAGATGCACATTAATGAGCTTAAATATTTCCTGGTGGAAAATATTCAACTGTTTGGTGCGACACTGAAGCCTATCACGATATGTGACAGGTATTACCCACAGGCTGAATCTATAGTTCCTTATTTTTAATGAATATATTTAAAGAATATAGACATTGTTGAGTACTCTGGAAAATACTGACTTTGTAATGATTGAAATTTATGGCAAAACATTTAGATGTCAGCTTTAAAATATGTGGAGATGTACAGAAGTTTTCAAGAGTTTTTCAAAAATGTTAAGGGGTTTTGCTTGAGCAAAAATGTCTGAGCACCACCAGCTAGAAGCAGTGGAATGAAGGAGCAAAGTCAGTTTCGTATTTCACACAACAGTTACCCTTCAGGACCTCACTGTGCAGCAACTCAATACACTCATTCCCCACAGTAATGCAGAAAACATTTCATTTATTCCTACAGTGTGTTAATGAAGGCAGGGAAGTATGCAATACATACTAGAATAAGGATTAAAAGAAAATTTCTTTTAGAATGTTCATCAAAAAATTTACTCATCATTTGATTTCTTGACCATAGCAAATTTGGCCATTCTACACATTTTTAATTGTTTGCAATTGTGTTTAAATATTTGAGTATGTAGAAGAGGAAATAGAAAATACCTGAGAAAATAAGACAAAAGAAAATTATATTTACCAGGGCATGTCATTAATCTTTGCCTTTTTCCTTACCTGCCCTTTGACCCTGGGCTTGTCCTTCGTCAGGGACAAGGCAGAGTAAAAGCTGCCTCTGCAGCGAGGCATAGCAGCCCCACATCAGACTCAGTAGGGCAAGGAATTTGGAGTTAACAAATGTTTTTAAAAATGATTTTAATAATAAAGGATATTATGAAGTGAATAATTCTACTATATAATAATTAATGGTTTCCTTTGTAGATCAGTTTTCTTACTCAATAGTGATTGTGCATCAGGAAAAAAACACTTTTTGTATGCCTGAAACTAATATAAAATCATATTGAATGTCAACTGTAATTGAAAAATTAAATAAATAAATAAAATTATTTTTAGAAAAAGAACCAAAAGAACCTATGCACCCCAATGTTCATAGCAGCACAATTTACAATAGCCAAGTGCTGGAAGCAACTAGATGCCCATCAGCAAATGAATGGACCAAAAAACTATGGTACATTTACACAATGGAATTCTAAGTGGTAGAGAGAAAAAAGGAGCTTCTATCCTACCCATGCTAAGTGAAATAAGCCAGGCGGTGAGGGACAAGTACCATATGATCTCACCTTTAACTGGAACATAATCAACAAAAGAAAAATGCAAACAATATAAGCAGAGACACTGAAATTAAGAACAATCTAACAATAGCCCCCAATAGAGGGGAAGGGGGGGGACAATATGGAGAAGGGTTTTCAGGAACTACTATAAAGGACACATGTGCAAAACCAAGGGGGAGGGTGGAAGCAAGGGAGGGAGGTGGGTTTGGCTGGGGTTGGGGGGAGTGGTGGGGAGAAAATGCAGACAACTGTAATTGAATAACAATGAAGTAATTCAAAGAGAGAGAGAGAGAGAGAAAGAAAGAAAGAAAGAAAGAAAGAAAGAAAGAAAGAAAGAAAGAAAGAAAGAAAGAAAGAAAGAGAAAGAGAGAAAGAGAGAGAGAGGAAGGAAGGAAGGAAGGAAGGAAGAAGGAAGGAAGGAAGAAAGAAAGAAGAAGAAAGATAAGAAAGAAAGAAGAAAGAAAGAAAGAAAGAAGAAAGAAGAAAGAAAGAAAGAAAGAAAGAAAGAAAGAAAGAAAACTCATCCTGAGTCCCAGAAAGGTTCATGTTCAGGATGACAACACTTTCTCACCTGGAGAATTCCATTAAATTTTTTCCCAGAGCAAATAGCCTTCCATGCCCAGAGTAGCTTCAAGTGGCAAATTCTGCCTCAAATCGCAGTCTAAGACAATGAAATAAGAATTTTGGAGACAGTGAAAATTATACTAACCGAAGAAGGGTATTTATGACTGAAAAGCAAATGTCCTCACTAAATAGCATTTGGGACCCAGAAAACTGTGAAAAGATGGTCATCGGATGCAACAGAAGAAAGAAGTTTCCACCGAAGGCTTCAGTCTTTGAGATCCGTGTTTAGAAAGGAAGGATATGAAAGTCAGAGGGAGGTCAGGCACAGGTGCAATGCATGTAGACAGTCTGGAAAGAGTCTCTGGTTCTTCCACGGGATGCCTTGTTCACTGTTCTATCCCTGTCACTTTGCACACAGTAAACATGCCACAAATATTTGTATGGATGGATGAATGAGTTTTTGAATCAACGTCCATATTCTCTTTACTCCAAGGCCCAAGGATACCTGGTCAGGTATAGATGCAGTACAAACAAAAACTGAACAGAACAGTTGACCAACGCAATGCCCAGGACTGATGTGGCACTTTGCTCTCTCTTTTCCCTGTAGACACTGGCAGCTGCCTAACTGCCCTCTCAGCCCCTTTCAGCTGGAAACTTGCTCTTCCTTCCATCGATCAAAAGGGGGCAGCAGAGAAGAGCAAATTCAGGTTTGAGGCCTGCTATGAGCAAAACCACCCCACATTCCACCAACACCTTAAGGCAGATTTTCTAAACTGTGCTTTCCTAAAGTTGAATGAAAATAATTTTTTTGGTGGAGAAATTAAGGATCTAAAATTAATGCAGTTACAAGAAACCTACATTAAAGTTATTTAGTGTCTATACTGAAAATTTTCTTAGAAACTGAAATGTTTTGGGTGACTCAAGAACAGCACATGATACGGAGAATATCTCAAACTTTTTAAATAACGAAGAAGCCCTCAAATGTTTTCATTTCTCAGAATGCCTGCTAACATTTCAAGGGAAATCAAAGTTCTGTAGAAGATGAAGTAAGAAGTAGAGTTCTAGCAAATTCTTTCCTTTCTTAATACCTTAAGGTATCAGCTCTATTTGTCAATGAGAAGGAAAAGACTGCAACACTGACCCTTACCACTCCATGAGTAATCTCTTGTGATGAGCAAGAGCAGAGAGAACTCTTTGGCTAACTCGATGAGCCAATATGGAGTCATTGTTAGCCATGACAGTTATGTCAAATGCTACGTCAAGACTGAGGTAATGGGATACAGTGGGATTGCCTTTAGGAAGGGCACGGGAACAGCCAAATCCACAAGTCTGAACACTGGAACAAAGACTCTGTCTGTACACTAATGTGAGTGGGACACCTTGGGGGCTCTAAGAACTCGGAGGTCTGCTCACCCAACCCTTGAGCTTGGCTGTACCATGGGTCTTGCTTGGAGCACTGCCAGATTGTCACTCCCGCAGACACATGCCACCACTATAGACCCTTGGCTGGAGCCCAAGGCCCACCTCTCTACCTGTGGATGCAGCCCATGACCAGGATTTTGTGCCCGACCCTTACTAGGCTTGCTTCTATCAGGTAAGCTCCCCCTCTCTGTGTGTGACCTGTGTGGGACTTCATTGGGGAGGTGTCCCCTAATGAACCTGGCATTGTGGAAAGACACAAATGTGTGTGAATGACCCCTTTCAGGGATGCTCCCTTGCTCACGACACTTGTCTAAAGATGGAGGCTGAAAAATAGATATGTAACCCCCATCCTTTATACGTGGCACTGTCTCTTCTCACCTGCTCTCCTGGTAGGGAAGGCCAGCCTCCTGACATTTAAAGATCTGCCCAGAGGCCTCCAGTCTGGTATGCGGTCTGTGAAATGTTGAGTCAGGTCATGCTTTTGTGAAGGCTGCAGATTCATGGACCTTTCTGGTTTATCACCACTGTATCAGTTGCCAGTCTACCGGTATACACTGCTTCCGTTCTCTTTTAGAAAGAGAAAGCGTGATTGACTGGATAAACAAATAGACTGATTGTTAATGTGATTCTCTTCTAGGGTTACTCTTGGTGTCCCATTGATAAATAAATTATATTTTCACAGCACCTTAAATTTTGTTAGTGCTTTCAAATACTTTTCTGATTTTTTTTCTTAACTAAAATCCTTAGAGAGAGTTTATGTTAGGGAATGTTTGGACTCTTGCCAACACTAGCCAAAAATGAACTTGTTGCACGCCTTTGAAGTGTTTTGCAGAACTGAAGGAAAAAATAAGAACAAATTCTTGGGAAGAACCAGGGAAGTTCTGGATAAATGAGTAATAGGAACTAGTGGGCAGTCTTTTCTGGTTTTGCCATGGACAAGGACTGACTTTGCCGGCCAGGCTCAGCCTTCTGTTGCCCCTCAAGCAAGACTCACGTTCCAGAGACAGAACACCTGCATGTCACGGCAGGCAGTTACGAGCCCACCCCTTGAGTAAGGGATGGTCCACCGTAAAACAGCATGTAATTTCCTGAAAGGAGATTATCAGAACATTGCCAAATGAAGGGAGCTTGGCTGCTTGGCAAAAAAAAAAAAATAGTAGCTTTAGGCAAAACAAGTGTCTGTCTCCCTACCTTAGAGTTGAGGAAATGGAGGGATGATTTGAATTGTCCAAAGCCATGTGGACAATAAACAGGAAGTCCAATATTAGAATGTATATTGTCTTACTCTTGAATCAGTATTTTTTTTCTATTATTACCTTATATTCTATAGAGTCCCTTGGACGCAGCAGCAACAAAAGCTATCATTTATTGAGGATCGCTGTGGTCAGGTACTATTCTAAGTACTTACTGTGTTACCTCACTTACTGCTCATAAGAACCCTCTGAAATAGGTGCAATTATGATCCCATTTTAGCAATGAGGAAGAGGAGGCATAAAGAGTTTCTAGAGCTAGTAAGTGGTACACTCAGAATTAAAACCAAATCTAGTCCTAGAATCTGTTTTCAAAATCATGCTGTAAATGACACAAGTTCAAATTAAAAGTTTATTGCTTACACCCTCTCCTCTATGCTTTTCTCCACTTTTCATTTCAGCAAATATTTTGTGTGTACCTCAGGCTTTCAGACCCCATCCTGGACTCTAGAGGAGGTGACGTGAACACGGGGGTCACAACGTGCCCTCGCTGGCCTTACAGTGTCGTGGGGAGAGCAGGTCAGTGAATCATTACAGTGCTCTGCACTAACCACACGTCAGTGCTGCACTCTGGGCCATGGGCACTTGGCCCAAACTGGGGAAACAGAGGTCAGAGAAGCCTGAAGCACCAGGCAAAGGGGGATGGGTAGGGAGGGCAAAGGGGTGGAAAAGATCCTACCACCCAGTCCCTCAGGGTAAGTGTAAAACACAGTCAGGCCTCATAAACAAACAAACAAAGACCATTCTCGAGGGGCCATAGAATTCCATCTCTCTGCCTCACTGTGATTTTCTATTCTCCTGCCCTCTTTATGCCCGGTTTTCTTATTTTGCACATTTCCTTTGCCCCTTCTACCATAACTCCGGCCCTGACTGCAGGCCTCAGCCCATATGTTCTGTTGACCCAGCCATTCACCATTACGATGGATACAGAGGAGTGGCCCTCTCTACCTCCATTCCACCCTCCTTCTCAGAAGGGAGAAGAGGGCTACATTTCCCAGACTTCCTTGCAGTTGGGCGCTAAACCTCAGTTCGATGCATCTGCATGAAGGTACATGTGATAGAGAAGCTATTTCCCAGGCCTCTTTGGAGGGTTTCTGCTAGCCTATGGGGTCAGGCACTGAACTCTGAAAGAACCAGTCCCTAACTGAACTCAGAAAAAAGATCCAAAGGAGAGGATGCTGGCCTGTCCCGGTGGCTCCCTGACCACGAGGGGTCTGGTGTAGTTGGTTAGTTATGCTGGGGGTGACATCGGGGTAACAGGCGATGGGGTTGTTCAAGCCAGGAAGCAGCAGGAGGTGGGTCTGGAAGAGGGCAGCTTGACCCAGATTGTAGAGGGAACCATAGGCCACGCTAAGGAATTTAGACCAAGTTTAAGAATAATTAGAAGCTGGTGAAAGGTTTAAAACAGCTGGAAACCATTTAAAGGACTAGAGTTTTTAAAAAAATCTTCTTGGCTGCAATATGGAAAAGGGGCTTCAGGGAGTCAGAATGCAGGCAAGGAGACCTGTCAGAGGCTTTCGTGTGTGTCCACATGGGAGAAGGGGCGTGGCCTGAAGTCAGCACGTGGCAGTAGGGATAGTAGAGCAGGGAGATTTTTAGTGAGCACAGCCATCTGGAAAGAACTTCATTTCCTTAACATATTCAGAGCCAGATCCAAGTTCTACAGGGCCTGAATTTATAGAAATTAGGGGGACTGTGTCCTATTTTAACAAAGAAGAACACAAAATTAAGAATGAAAGTATTTACTTAGATAAACCACAAATGTTAAAAGCTGCCAAGTATTATTATAAACATCGCACAATCCAAGATGGCCTGATACATCTCTGTAATATTTCCCCCCTCTCCTCTTCATAGGCAATGTTGTTTTCTGTGTGTGTGTGTGTGTGTGTGTGACATTATTTTCTATAGAGAGACTAGAAAGAACCCAGTCTGTCTTCTAGCATGGCCCATCTCCATGGCCCACATACTCTGGGCTCTGGCAGCCTTGGGAGAGATTCACATTGAGAGACAACCTCTAGACCTGTGTCTCTTTATCCTCATGAGTGACAATGTGGAATACGTGCATCACATGTTGGCACATGGATAGCAGGGAATTCCTTGAAGACTTTCCTTTACCAGGTGAATTAGCAACAGTTAATGACGCACTGAAGGCCCTATGAGCCATCTAAATGAAACCCAAACAAAATATTTTTCCAACTTAACTGCTGCTAAACTGGATCCCAAATATTCCATGGCTACTCCCATGTCACCCGATGCAAGGAAAGTGTGACAACGAAGATGTCAGTGTCAGGATGCAAAGAGTTCGTCTTCTTAACTGAGTGCAGTTCACTATTTACTTTTGCAAACTCTACCAAAGTGCATGACCATATGACTGCATTGCCAGGCCCCTCCCAGGACCTGGAAAGGGCCAGTATGAGTGTGGGGTCCTGGAGCTGAAAACTTGTTAGCTTTGTGATTCATCTGCCTCTGCGTACATGAAACAGGACTCAGCTAGATATATTCAGAAGCCAGGTCCAACTTGGGAGACTTGGCAGTCAAAAATAATATCCAAAGTCCTGCCCTGAGCTGGCCCAGTCACTACTAGGCACAACCTTGAACGCTGGGCATGACAAGACAGCCGGAACCACTGCCACCATTGTTGCTGGAATGAGGCTTGCCAGTCCTGTCAGTTTGTGCAGCCAACTTCGGGTGCAAACTCCAGGGAGTGTGATCTGCTTGGCAGAGCTTGGTCCTAGGTGTAAAGGAAGCCAGAAAAGAGACCTTTCCAGCTTCCATGTGGAGATAGTCTCCTAGCAGTGCCCTCATCACTGATCAGCAAATAAGGAGACATGTAATGAAGGTCGACCAGAGCTCCCAAGCCAATAGAGGCTGCTGTGCTCACACAGTGCTGAGCAACTTTTTTTTGACATTGTGGCATAAAAGGAAAGATAGGTTTAGTCATTGAATAGCTTTTTTTCCCTGATTGCCTCCCTTCAAAGAGCATGGTAATAGTACTAAAGATTTAAAAATTAGACATAATTCATTTGGAAAAAATAGCCAATCGAACGGGGAACAGTGCTCACATGATGTGGTTAAGCAATGCAAAGGCAGGCTTAGACTAACCAATAGATTAGACAGCATGGCTTAAGGGATGATTATAATGTGAACAGCCCTATGAGTTGATCAAATGCATCTCTGTGCAAATTAGAAAAACCTGCTCCTTCTTCATGATTTTTTACCATTATTTCCTGGAAAAATTTTTTTATAAACAAACAAACTTCTGCTGTCTGTGAACTGGGGATGGCCCACCTATAGTTGTGCAGTGTATAACTAGACATATATGGCAGCCCTAAATTTGAAGGACTTTTTTTCCCAATTGTATTTAGATATACAATATTGCAACAACATTAAAAAACAGTTTTTTAAGAAAATGCTTTTCACACATAATTAGGACTGACCTAAATTCCTTAATGTAACCTAAGATTACTATTCTAACATATTAGCTATTTTCAGATTTTCCAAGCTCCCTTTTAAGTCTTACAAATATGCACGTAGAATTTTAAAAGATTTTATTTATTTACTTTTAGAGAGAGGAGAAGGGAAAGAGAAAGAGAGGGAAAGAAACATCAATGTACGAGAGATACATTGATCAGCTGCTTCTTGCAAGGCCCTGAATGGGGAGCTGGCCCACAACCCAGGCATGTGCCCTGACTGGGAATCGAACTAGTGACCCCTCAGTTTGCAGGCCGGTGCCCAATCCACTGAGCCACACTAGCCAGGGCTGCACATAGATTTTAAAAATGTATTTTAATGGTAGTCAGCATGCAATTTTCCACTCTGATTTACCCATTTAAAATAATAGAAATGACATGTTTTTATATTGCTATCTTTTAATGATTTAGCATATAATTTTACATCAAGTGGTCATGTCAATGAATGTAAGAATACTTCTGCAATCTGAGGAGCTTTAATCAATCTTATGATTCGTATTATTCTACACATGAGAAATAAAGTTATTTTTAGAGAAAAAGAAAACTTTTAGAAAAAGGAGTAACATGGATAGTATAATCAGGTAAAATAATTCCAAAAATCATCAAATGATGAGTATTTTATTGGACTATAGTCAATAAGTAGCTGAATTTATATCTGGATATTTTCTGGCCTAAAGATCATAGTTCCCCATCTGTGTTTACATTGTAATGAACCATTTTGGGAAAACGCTCCCGAGGTAGATTTTATGTAACACTGTGCAATGGGATGCACCGCAGAGAAGCAACAGGGAGTGCTGGAAAACATGTGGAGTTTGGAATCAAAGGGACTTACACCGCTGTGCTTTGAAATGTTGTGTTCTGCAAAAAGACTTGTACAAGAATGCTTATAATGGCTCTATTTCTAATAGCCCCCCCAAAACAGCCCAGGTGTCCATCAGTAGGAAAATGGATAAATAACTATGGTATAGTCACCCATGGAATACCATTTAGATATAAGCAGAATGAATTACTAATACAGACAAAACCATGGATGAGTAAAATTATGCTCAGAAGCCTTATACAAGAGTACAAACTCTGATTCCCACATACGAAGAGCTAGAACAGGCAGAGGTGACCCATGTGGAAATACATCAGACCACCAGTGTTTCCAGGGGCTGAGGTGGAAATTTACTCAGAAGAGACATACAGGAACTTTCTGAAATGATGGTCGTGTTCTGTAACTCAATAGGGACTTGGATTATACACACGCATGCACTTTTCTGAACTCGTATAACGGTACCCTTTGGATCTGCGCACTTCATTGTACGGAACATGTCTCGAAAGATAAAAAAGAACCTAAACAGATATAGAGCCCCCATTGATGACACACATCCCAAAGCATTTCAGCTTGCTTTGCCATGCGCAGACAGTACAACGGATCGGTGGACGGCTAGTAGGGTTGGTACACAGAGAGCTGGGTAAAGAGCACACATAGTAAAATGTTGATTATAGAATTTAGGTGTTCTTTATGATTGAAATTTTCATGCTGAAGCATCAGAAAGCAGTTTTTGATCTGAGAACCCTGCTATGAATGTCTACATCTCAGTTTCTACAAAATGGAGGTCGTAGCGTTTACTTCCCAGGTTGAAAACCTTGGGAAGAAAAAAAATGCCACCAAGATAGGCCTGGTATATAAATGTCCACATGCTGTGCACTGTTGCTTGCCTGCTCTTGCATGCCCTCTTACCTGTCTGGTCAATTTGTAAGTGCCAATATGTCATTTTTTTAGTTTAAAACAGAAGTTTACTATGTTTCTGATCCCGTGGGGTGGTTGGGTGGTCCCTCCACCCCGTGGTGGTGACCGCTGGGACATCATGCTGCTACATTCAGGGGGGAGCTCACCTGGGACTGCAGTTTCCAAGACAGCTTCCCCCGTGTGTCTGGGGCCTCAGCTGGGTTGGCGTTCTAGAAACTGGAAGTCCAAGATCAGGGTCTCAGGGCAGTTAGGTCCTGGCGAGACCTTTCTTTCTGGCTTACAGATGGTCACTTGCTTTCTCTGTCCTTGCGTGGCCCTTCCTGGGTGTGTGTACACAGAGTCAAAGAGATTGCTCTCACTCTCTTCTCATGAAGCCATCACATCCCTGCACATCAGTGTTTGTTGAATGCATAAGAAAACAATGGTTGTGCCTTCTGTGGTACAAGCCATGTTGCCAGGCAAAATCTTCTCAGAGCAAATGCTAGTTATGCCATCCACTTACTGATGTGCACGCTTCTATTGCCACCAAGAAGGGAAAGTCACCACCAGGATTCACCATCAGGAATGGAAAGCTCAAAGACTAACTTGGTAAGGTTTGGCCTCAATCCTAAGAAGACCTCCCCACAGGCGCTCAGGGAGGCTTGTTCCTTCCTATGATATGTATTTTTGGATTGGATAGCATTGCCTATGAACAAGTGGTCTAAAATGGTATGTAGCAAAATTAGGGGAGCTACCTGGAGTGCACTGTCTGTCTGCTGATTATACATTGCTTGGATGGAACAATAGTTTTTAATAATGGTAGTGACTCAAACTCCATGGAGGAGGGACAGCCTGTGGTGACAATTATTTTAAAGAGATTGACAGAAAAGAGGGAGAAAGGACAAAGCATTACATGCAATCTGCATGTGGGTTTTGCTATTAAAAAACTGAAGAGTTATTCAGCTCATTAAAAGCTCCATTGTGAGTGTTCATTTACTTAAATATTTATTGAGGGTCTACTACTACATGCCTGGTATTGCGCTCGGAGATGGCAACACAGAGATGGACTAGTGCACGAGACCAGCATGTGCCTGTTTTCTTGGAGCCTACATCCTGATAATGCTAACGTTAGCTGGATTTACGGGGATTGTTACCTGACAGGGAACCTGGCCCTAAGAGGGTCTACATAGGGTCGGCCTGTAGCGTGTGGGTTCTGGACTTTGTGCAGGGAAAATTTCACAACATGAGTTCAGGTGATTTTGAGAGTATGTTTATTGAAGCTGGGAACAGCGAAACAAAGAAAGTAGAAGAAGCAACAAGAGAGCCTAGGTGGGGCTCCCTTGGTGGGGCTGCTTTAGCACTCTAGAAACCCTACTGAACAGACATGAGCCTAGGCAGGGCTGCTTTAGCCAACTGGGAAGTCAGAGAAAAGGGGGTCTTGGAGACAGGCTCAGGAGGTTAGGCTGGGACAAGCTGCTGCTACCCATTGCTCCTCTGGTTGCAAGTCTCAAGGGGACCCCAAGAGTTTAAGGGAGAATTCACTCAAAAGGAAGATTCAGGTGAGTGTGCCCCCTTGGAAGGTGTGTCAGCTTCCTTGTCCCTAGAGGTTTTATCTTTTTTTCCAAAGGTAGGGATTTTAGGGGAGGTCTGGGGAGATCTCAATAGAATATTCATCAGCTTTTCCAGGGTCATGGTGTGTACTGATTGGTCAGCACCAGGGTAGGGGGGTCTTATCCTTATGACAAGTGATATACCAGGGGAAGAAAAGCCACAGGGGGGTGGGTAAGGCCTAGGTGACCTTCTGTATCTGGCTGTGAACTCCTCAGCCAGTTTGTTCAGCTCTGTGTCTCAGTTTCCCCATTCCACTTGCCAAGAAATTTTCCTAGCTTCTTACTAACCTGCCTCAGGATCAGCTTTTTAGCAAATAAATATTCACTTTGTATTTACTCTGTGCCAGGCACTTGGAATATCATAATAAACCAAACACAGAGAGTGCACATGCTCATGAATCTTACTATCTAGAAGAATAGGAAGATGTAATAAAGTCACTGGTGTAACTATAATAAGTAAATTATAAGCATGCAAAATACTGCAAAGGGGAACGACGGGGTTCTTAAGCAAATTTAGGCAGGAGAATAGTCCCTTCTAGGCTGGGTAAAAGTAATTTTCTTCCTCAACTTTTTTTCTGAGTTAAGAAAGTCAGCACAGACCAGAGATCGGGATCTCTGTGGGCCAACGATGGAATGTCAGCAGAATTTGATGCAGCAGGGAGGAGCACTGTGGCCAGTCACATTGTTTGCTTAACCCTTTTGATTTCTTGTGGGTTTATGCCGTAGGAGTCCCAATATGGCTGGGCTAGAGGCAGCCAAGTGAGAATCGTTGAATTGCTTCTAGCCATTGTAAGGAATTCTGGAATCAGGTTTATCTTTTGCCTACGGTCAAAGACTACACAAAACACCCCAACACTTCCAGGGTGCCAAAAAGCTGCTGTAGAAACAGAGCCTGGGATTAAAAACAAAGCAGTGATACAAGTGATTCATTGCAAGAACATGCCCCCCAGCTGGGGTCATTGGCTCGGAACAGAAAGAAGATAGGAGTCAAGAAAATATGGAGACCTGATGAGAAATATGTGTCTGACAAATAAAAACTGCTGCTCCTACAACCGTAGCACATCCTGGGCGTAAATAAAAACTAAAGCATCACCGCACTGCACATTCCTGAGTGCAGACAAGCTGATCTGTGCAGTTCTGAACCACTCACCTCTTCGTCAGGAGGGGGCTGGGCTGTGTTTGGGGACTTCCATTTTTTCCACGCTATCAGCAGACGCACAATAGGCACGTAATACATGCTAGTTGAATTATTACAGGTTTGTTTTCATTTGCTACCCGATTCCCTGAAGGATGAGAAACATAGAGAAATATCTGGTGATCACCAAACAATGTGCAAATGATAAATTAATTTAAAGCTGTGTCATGATCCAGCCAAAATACTGAAGGCGAGTCCCATGTGGGTTAGCTTCAGCCTCTATAAGCACAGACTTGTCCACAGGAATGACTAGTCTAAAAGCCATAATGCATGGCAACTTCTTAAGGTCAAGATTGGCTGAAAGTGAAGGAAGCCAAGAAAATCAGAGGAGGTTAAGGTTGGGAGTGTAGGATCTAAGAGAGCTACGGCATCGGACACCCCCTTCACAGTCTGGGCACCACCACCGAGTCACTGTGAGACTCTGGGCAGCATCCTCAGCCTCCACTTCCTCTTCTGTAGGAAGGATTTCTGCCTCCCAGGCTTTCCTCAAAAGAATCAACTGAGTTCATGCCCTTATCACTATTTCTGGCACATAATTGGTGCTCCATAAATTTTAGTTTTCACTCCTAATGGTTTTCTAAAATACTTCTAATTTCTGCTCAAGATTTTTCAATAAATACCATTTGCTGACTACATAGCTGAAGGCAACTTTCAGAACTCTGTACGGCTGTTTGTATAAATATACTCAAATATCAGAAAACAAAATCCTTTCTCATGGCCTGATTTTGTTTCGGGTAATGGGACCCTCACACCCACACCAAGGGGCACACAGTCTAGCCTCCCGGAACTGGAAATCCCGCTTCCTAGAACCAGGCCATCACACGACCTGGAAGGAAGACTTGGGGTGGGCTCCTCCCTTAAAGACAACTGAGCATCAAGAAACTGGATTCCTTTGCTGTAATCCCAGAGTAGAAGTCCACACAATGTACCCGTTCTGAGTGTGTGTGTGCTTGCTCTCAGGCCTCGGTTTGTCTGGCAGGCCTTGAAGAGGGAGTGAGCACATGCAGCATCCACCTGGAGTAAAATCAGGTTGAAACAATCAAGATGTTTTATGCTTTGTGTAAACTGGTAGGTGTCACGAGTCTTGGCATAACAGTCTTGCTGAAAATTTGACACACTTTCCCTTCTGGTATGTGTTGGCATAAATTGTTCCTCCCTCTGGAAGATTAACTGATACCATCTGTGAGCGTTCTGGGCCCTCACTCTCAGCCTACGTTTGAATCTGCCTGTTTCTTTTCCGTGCCGCTTTTCAAAGGTGCAGGACTCAAGCGTTAACGGCCAAAGGCGGAGTGAGTGGCGTGGCGGAGCTCCGTTTCTTCCCAAGCCTTTTAACCCCCGGCACCCAGCCCCGCGTCTGAAGGCACAAACAGTCCTCGGAGACATGGCCCTCCCACTGCCTGTGATAGGCTGCTTGGAATAGCAACAGCCTGTGTCACCGAAAAGGGCAAAGCCTTCGGAAATAGAAACAAAGTTGGTCACAAACCACATTGGCTTTGCCTGAAGTTTTTTTTTTTTTTCCACCTTCTTAAGCATGCGACCATGGGGAAAGTGACCACTGTTGCCACGGGCGGGGAGTGGTTTGGTGCCGAGGCAAAGGCTTTAACTTCTACCATGGTACCTGTTGAAAACACAGAGGGCCGCGGTTGCCAGAATCCGCAGGGGAGACCAGCCGAGACTGATGGCAGCGGCAGAGCCAGCGGCGGCCAGCATCCTCCCTGGGCCAGAGGTAAAGTGAGGCAGATGGGCTCCGGCAACGGGCTAGAGAAACAAGAGGAACTCGCGTCTCACTGTGTGTGTGTGTGTGTGTGTGTGTGTGTGTGTGTGTGTGTGTGTGAAAGAGAGAGAGAGTGCACACGTGAGCGTGCTAGGTGCTAGGTGCACGGGGAGAAGGAGACAGGATCTGGTGGGAGGAGTGGTAAGAAGCTGTACTGCGAAGACCGAAGTCCCGCAGTTGCTAAGCGAGTCCCATCCGTGGTGCTGACAATGTGATGAGTAAATCCTTTTTTCACTTTGGCATGATTAACCGGTAAGATAGTCACAAGTGTGAACAGACACGTGCCCGCAGATGCACCCACACACGTTTTCACTTGTTGTCACACATAGGCAACCTGTAACAGCTGGACATTGTAACAGCCACTTTTAAAATCAGGTGAAGGAGGCTTCATAAAATGATTAGTTACATAATCAATGAACATAACTTTGTTTGTAAGTTCCCAGCGTCTGTTTGTAATGAATTGGAGCTTTATTCTGTTTGGAGGCTAACACCGTGACTTCCTTGCTCCTACTTCTTTAAAACCAGCCTTTTGAACTGAGGTTTAATACTTTTTCTTGGAGAGGTGAAATGCGGAAGTTTTTAATTCATTTCAGTTACGTTGCTACACCAAACACTTTCCTTCACTTCCACCTTTACAGTTCCCACAAACGCATTGCATGGTTTTAGTCGCTTCTTCCTATTCATTCAGTTCGTTCTCAAAAGAATACAGATGACTGATGACAGAAATGAAGTCAAACACAAATAATTCTCTCCTTCCTATGGCTTTTCTCAACTCTGCTCCTCGCAGCTATGCAATGCATTCCCAGGCCATATATTGGAATTTCATGAAAAATCCCAAACACCAAATGATACAAAAGGCATTCACCTTGGAATGGATGTATCTGCTTTTGCACTGGGGGTTTGTCTGATCTCGGAATTCAGCCGGTGACCTCTCTGATGGAGGCACTGAGTGGCACGTCCTGGGGAACTGAGACGTGTCATTCTTCCCTGCCCTGCTCTGTGCTCAGCCTTCTCTTGACTTCCCACTTCCACTCAAGAATGAGTAATACCTGGGGTCATCTTTCAATACAGCCTGGGCCTGTCTTAAGCAGACCTTCTTTTAAGCATGTTCTGTGGCTCCTGAGTCTGAGAGCAGGCAAGGGAAGCTTGTACTTGGGGGTAAAGGGAAAGAGTCATGAGGTTTGCGTGAAACTCCTCAGGGTTGAGCTGAAGGACAAGCTGAGGCAGCAGCATCAACGAGAAAGGGTGAGCTAAAATAGTGTCAGTGATCATGGCACAAAGAAGATGAAGAGAAACTTTTTCCTGGAGGGAGCTCCACTGTAACAGCTAAATATTGACTATTTAATTGTGATACGGCTTTGAAAGCACAGTGGACTCTGAGTAGGTTAAACCACCCAAGTTCACAGTTATCCCGAGGGAAGGTAAGATGTGTGTATACTTGCAAAAGTTGAATACATGCACAGAATTTAAAGTGCAACTGTTTGTGTGGGAAAGAAATTATAAATGAATAAATACTTTAAGTTATCTTTTAAATGAAACTTTATTATGTAGAAGAGGAAGCCTAATGTTTCCCTAAAAGTTTAAGTGAATACGGCTTTGATTTGCACTAAGTATAGTTTACATTTAAATGAATATAAACCTTTTATTATTACTACTTTTGTAATTCTTCTAAGTTGTAAACATCTCTTGGTACCCAAAGGCAATTTATAAATACATATGTATATAATGAATGCATAACACAGACTCACTCTATGGTTTTCGCAATTTACTTACCTTCAGCTATGGGAATTATATTTTAATCTGTTTTATGAAGATGTTGAAACTTAATGAAATAATATTGACAACTACTCCTTTTGACTTCTTTGTATTGTAAAATTCCCACAGTTTCGTTCAGAGTATTGAAAATATGCTTAATAATTATCATACTATTCCTGCATTTGAAGGTAGCAAGTCTTTCTCTAATCCCAGATGAAACAATTAAAGCACAAAGAGGAATGAGTGTTACAGTCCAAGACAAAGTAATTAAATCATCTGCGATACGGGAAAAGGAAACAAAAGTTCTAAGCTCTATGACTGCATCCTGGATGCTGTCACATGCAGTGAAAGGGTTAGCAGTTCCTCCTCCACCAACACCTCGGAACCTAGAAGGAATGCTTTGTTACAGTGACTAGACGCTAATGAACTAAAATTCACTTTCAAAAATCAATGACTCCAAGTGGGTACATTTTTAGTTTATTTTTCAGTATTCATAGACATTTTTAAAATATTTTATTTATTTATTTTTAGAGAGAGGGGAAAGGAGAGAGAAAGAGAGGGCAAGAAACATCAATGTGTGGTTGCCTCTCGTACACACCCCCTACTGGGGACCTACCTGGCCCACAACCCAGGCATGTGCCCTGACCGGAAATTGAACTGGCAACACTTTGATTCACTCAATCCACTGAGCCACACCAGCCAGGGCTACAGACATGTTATAATTGACTCGAAAGGGCAGTGTTGAGCTCAATTGAAATCCTGGTGCCTAGAGCCAACAACAGGTATAGGTGAAGTGAGAAATGTGGTGTCCTGGGACATCTTACCCAAAAATGACAGGCGGCCAGAAAATGTGTGATTGGCCCAAGTTCATGCAGTGGCTGGAGCAAAGCTGACCCTAGCCACCTCTGGCCTAGGCCTAATGCCTGTTCCTCTAGTCAGATGCTGGGTCTCCCAGGCTCTTCAAATTTCATGATTCAAACAACTGGCTGGGGGAGTAGTTCCTTAAGCCCCTGTATACCCCATGAGCACTGCTTTTCCCTCTTGGATCTGCCCTAAAGGTCAGACACCAAAAACAGTATTCATTGCCTGAGCACAGGTTCTCAGCACTGCAGGTCCAGCTGCCGGGCACACTGGGACCCAATCACCAGGCCCAGGCTTGCTGACCCAGCAGAAAGAGCTGCGCTGCATGCTCTCTAACACCCTTCTAAATCGTAGATGCCACAGTCTGAGATTTAGTAAATGCACACCTCTGCTAGTCACATAAATACTCTGAGGCATTCTCAAATATGTTTAAAGCTGTGATCTTTTCACAAGTGGGAGCAGAGTAGGTAGGTGGTCAGTACACAAGCCAGGTGGCCATGGCCCGCTCTACTGGGAAGAGGGGAGGTGGAGAAAGGAAGGCCCTGTGTCCTGGCTGCTCTGCCAGTCCTTGTAGCCCCGAGCAGGCAGGCTTCCGGTTGGGGATCCCACTGAGCAAACCACAGGCCCACCAGTACTCTGGTTCAGCAGGCAGGGCTTTTTTTGGTTGGGGCATATTTGCTTTGTCCCTGCTGGGCTCTCAGATTTAGCCTAACCTGGCCTCCTTTCTTTGGCTTCCTTGGGCAGCCCGAGGGAAAGTCTACTTGTAAGAGAGTTGGAGGAGAAGTCAAGGTACAAACTTTTCCCCAGGGAAGAGAAAGCCAGCCCAACCAGCTTGACCTAACAGCAGAGCATTAGCTGTGAGAGGAGCAATTCCAACAGCAGACCCGTCACTTTGGAAGCACGAAGAGGAATGACTCTTGGCCATTCCCAATTCTGCAGCCTCTCCATATGTTAAAAGTGAAGTGACAAAATCCATGACAAAAATTCCTGTGTTTTAAAGACACCTATTGAACACATCAATGTCTGATCACAACAGAAACAAATTGTGTGTAGCTGGACATTCCCAAGGATGTGACCAGATTTACAGACATGTGAAGTTATGAGGGTCTTCTGTGTGGAAATAAGGCCAGATTTAAAGTGAACCATCTCCCCCTTTTACTTCAGTCACTTATCTCTTGTTGATGGAACATTTAACCTCACTTGGAAATCACCTCAAAAGTCTAAACTTGAGGCGTTTCATGACTAAAGCCTGGGGAAATGGCTTCTGCAAGATCTAGGAAGGGAGAAGGCTCTAAGCAAACATGGCGGGAGCTGTTTCAGGAAATCTCCAGGTGGTGTTGGGCTCACTCAGATCTTTAAGAGCTCTTGTTCTCCTTTAAGATCATGTCACCAAGAAGGACAGAGAGGTTGCTACTTGCCACTGACCACCTCTTGGCTGCCACAGCAGCAGCAGACACATGTTGGTGGGAACCTGTGGTGGCAGATCCTGACACACATAGACAAAGGCAGGCTTGGCTGGCTAGCTCCGTTGGTTAGAGCATCCTCTGGTTATGCCAAGGTTGCAGGTTCAATCCCTGGTCAGGGCACACATAAGAAACAACCAATGAATGCATAAATAGGTAGAACAACAAAGTGACGCTTCTCTCTCTCTCTCTCTTTCTCTTTCCCTCCCCCCTTCCTTTCTCTTTCTCTCTCGAATCAATAAATAAAATTTTAAAAATTACTTAAAAATACCGTGGTACCTCAGTACTCATTATTAATTCATTCTGGAACTCATGATGAATGTCGACACCAATGTGTACCAAACGATGAAGCATTTTCTCTTGCGGGGTGGCACTGTGACTCGTATAAGTTCTAGCAAGTGCGATGAGTCCTGAGCAAGCGCCAAGTACTGAAACATATTTTCCTCACCCAAATTCGACAAATACAGGGTTTGATGAGTTCTAAAGCTGAGTATCGAGGTATGACTGTATTTGAATTAAAAACAAAAACAAACAAACAACAACAACGAAAACCATGGATGGAGGCAGGCCAAGGAGCCGCAAGAAGTGCTGCTGACCTAGATTGACTGAATCAGCTAGCAGACTTAGTGCATGTGGACTGCACTAAGTCACTGTCTATTCTGACAGATCAGTGCCCCTGTTCCAGCTGTTAATTATTTTAAACATTACTCTTCTCTCAGTAAGCTTGTCAGCAGTAGCTGAGGCCTGGAGATTCCAAGAACATCCCTTATGGTAGCTGATAAGAGTCTACTGTGAGCTCTTGAGACAAACTCTTTGCGAATTCTCAAGGGTTAACTTTCTAGTGCTCCAGACCTTAACGTAGCTGGTAAAAGTAGAATTAAAAATGCAATGAATTCACCCTGGAGTTGCCTGAAGAAATTTGAATTTACAGGTACGTATCAGAAGTAAATCAGCCAATTAAAAGTGCATTTTTTAATTGCTGTAGATGTGTGGCATAATATTTTGTACTCCAGAATAGTTAGCACTTTAATCTGGTTTTGTAGGTAGCTTTTTCTCAATAGGGAGAATCCAAGTACTATTTAGCCTCTGGGTTTAAAAAGTTTTGAGAGTTCCAAACCTCCCTCCATTGGCGTGCGAGTGACTTGGGCTTCTAAGAGCTAAAGTGGTTGTTTACTCAGATTTTATGAGCACAAACTGGTTCTATAAGATTCCTAAGTTGAATGGTGGAGTTCAGGCTCCTAGTTCAGTTGTGTTTCTCCAAGAGGATGAGTTATTGATTAAAATAAGGAAATGACCAGGCCCTGGAGTGGGGTGTGTGAGAGGCAACCACATGTTGATGTTTCTCTCCCTCTCATTCTCCCTCCCTTCCCCTCTCTCTAAAAATAAACATAAAAATAAAATATTTAAAATAAAGAAATGAACACCTTGTAAAAGGACACCGAGTTCCAGTGGTGAGAAAGAGAAAAGTGGGAATGGGCTTATTTCTAAGGAGTTACTCCCTCTTACCTTTCCAAGTTCTGGCCGGACCGAAAATCAAATGAACATGAAAAGATTAGCAGGAGAAAATGACCAAATGTATTACATACGGACACACAGGGGCCCCGTAAGAATATGAGCCTGGAGGACAGAAGAGGCAGTTGAAGCTTAGTGCCATCTTTGGCTGAGGGGGACAGGGATGTTGTGGTTTGGGATGTGGTAGGGCAGGAAGGCAATTCACATGGAAATGAAGGCAAATGTTTGGTAGATACCTGTTTGCTCGAGGCCACCTTTAACAATGGGACACAGAGGAGACTTTGATCAGAGGGGCCTTGCCAGGCTCCTCTCTGTCTGTCTCGCACTAGCTCCTATGACACTGTAGTTGTTTACAATGGTAGCTCACTTCCTGGATCAGGTCCTTTCTCTACACTCCTTTGGGTAGTTAGGAGGAAGGTCAAAGATCTTTCTCCTGGATCTTTATTTTGTTAAAACTAACCAGCTGAAAATAATCACTATTCCAAAAGGCATAGTTTGGGGTATCAAGCCCTTCTTCCCCTCAGACCAAAGACCAGCTAACAATGATTTTCCATCCTATCTTCCCTCAAAAAGTACCCAGTCTCAGTTAAAGGCATAAAACCTGAATTTCCCCCCAAATACTTCCCAGCTGAAACTTTGAGTCAAATATGAAACTTTGAGTCATATAGTAAAGGTCACCTTTACTATAAAGGTGACCTTTATAGTAAATCATAAATTAATATGGATTTTTTTCTATTTTATTGTGGCTAAATGGTATCATTTTCTTTCCTGTGTCACAGCACACTCATTTATGCATTTGCTAACTGGCTATGCCTCAGTGGTAGACAATTTTTCCTACACAATTTTAGTAGAAGTAATAATAAGACTAGAACAATTTATTACATTATTCTAATTTTAGAAGGTTTCATTCTTCTCGAACAATGACTCACTTTATACTGTTTTGCCAAAATACCAGGGAGAAAAATGCTGTCTTTCATTTAACTTATAGGAGTGTTTTTTCCTTAAGTAAATTAAGCATAACTTGCCTTTAAGCTGTTGAATTGTGTTTCCCTTGGAAGTAATTATTTCTCAGAAACACTTGTGACTCGGGTCTGCCTGTCATTGTTAGGCTCTGGGACTACTGACTATGCATTATTTTATCCGAAGTGTTTTGCTCCTGCACGCACCTGCTGCCACACTTAGGGGAGCTGGAGTCAGGAACTACGTGCACGTGGATTTTGTAGCCTGCCTGAAACGGCATCTCGGATGTGCAAGGCTCTTGGTATCTCAGCCCCCAATGATGTGCATGGCTTTTTAAGAATGGGGGGGAAAGTTGCCATGAAAGTCAATTTAATTCGTACAGTGAGAGAGCATTCCCAAACTGATGAAACCTCATTTTTTGTATGATTCATTTCCACTGGAAACAAACTGTAGAAACCCCAGGACAAAATTATAGGGAAAATGGTTCATGCCATGCGCCCAATTACATAGGTACTACCAAAAACAAAGGAATTCAAGAATTTATAAAAATATATTATTTTAATGGTGGAAACAAGGTACATTTTACTTTCTTTGCTATCAGTAAGAGACACTGTTTCAAAGTTTTAATTCCGTGTTACAGAGATTTTACCCATCATTCAGAGTAAACAGACTTTTGTTGAATCATTGTGGGCCAATAACTTCTATTACTACTTTCACTTCTTATCTTTACAACACTCCAATGAAGTCATATTACCCCCAGTTCACAGATGAGACTGAGGCAGAGAGAGCAACAGCTAATGTTCATTAAGCATTCCCTACTACGCACCAGGTTACTCCTCTATCTCATTTATTCTTGTAACAACTTTATAAAGTAGTTAATATTATTACCTTTAGTTTAGGAATGAGGACACAGAGGTACAGAAAGGTTAACAGACACATCAAAGTCTTGCTGGAAGCTAATCAGGCACCCTGCTTCCAGACTGTACCTTCACCGGTAAGCCCAGGTGCTTCCCAGAGAGGAACGAAGTGACTTCCTCCAGGTAGCACAGGTGTTAAGTAGCAGCACAGAAATCCAAACCTCAGTATCATGCATCCAACTAGGGTTTTGCCCACCTAACCAGGTGTGCAGCACCGATGTCTACTTCCTGCTCTGTTCTGTAATCTGATCTGTGAATCTGGGTCCCCAGTCACACTCCTTTCAGAAATGTATTGCATTGTGTTTTAGCTGGCTTCCTAATTTAAATGTAACATGTCTTTTTCTATAAGATTGTAAGTTCTCAGGTATAATCTATATTCTTGGATCTATCAAAGCTGTGAGCCAACTGCAAATGTTTGGGAAGTCCTGTGCAATTGATAAGAGGGAGCTTTATGCCTTTTCTCTGCATCCCCATGTGGGATCTTACGCATGTGGCGCAAGTGCCACCATCTCGTGCCACCAAATCCAGACATCACCTAGAAAATGCCTCAATACACTGCTCACAATAACCACCCCACTGATTGCGCTGCCCGCCCAGAAGAACCTGTCTGCCATCTGTGCCCAACACAGTGCTGGCACATCATACATGCTGAATTGTTAAATGAGTAAATGAGTGAAGAAGTGTTGGTTGAGCTGAACTAAGGAGCATTGTAATTCAGTAATACTTACTGAGAGGTGCGGTGCTGGATATTTCAGAGTAAATAAACAGCATAAGGTGTTATTCATGTCTATAGATTTTGCCAACTGATCAGAAAGGTAAGAATCTAAATAATTACCAGACAATTATTTAACAAATTTTGAGTGTCTACTTGGATTCAAACATGCCTGTAGACTCTGGGTCTAATGATGAGCAAGAGACTTCCATGTGGTGCAGATGCATGTTAGCGACTGGTGGAGAGAAGTGAGAGATCAGGACACCTGCAACAGAGGAGGCAGCCACACACGTACTACTATAGTGGCTCCCAGGGGGCGGCTCAGCCGGTTTCAAAGGGCCCTGCAAGACAGTGTTGCTAAGCCAAGTCAGGAAGGTGTAACCGAGACCCATAGGTTTACAGAGAGCATTCTAAGCAGGGAAATCAGCTTGTATACAAGTTTGGGGAAGAGAGAATGGCACGTTTATGGAGCTGCAAATATTTTTTGTATGATGAAAACACGGAGTTCAAAGGAGGGAAAGAAGAGGACAGCAGGATCTGAAGATATAAGCAGGGACAATCGCATGGACCTTTGTGTGCCAAGTGCCATGAGAGGAGGAATTCTTAGAAAGAGACCATATCAGTTTAAGAAAATCAAGAAAGTTTCTGAAAGTGATGGTAGTGTTGACAGAATTAGGGAGTCTTGGAAAATCTCACGTGCATGTATGTCTCCAAATCTTCCAGCTATACGGGCTCATCATTCTTTCACTGTTTAAATAAAAATAGCTCCAGTCCCCCGGAAGGTTAGACGCACATGCCTCCTTGCTCCCCACTCGTCCTCCTATCCTCAGACACACTCAGCGTACCTCAGGAGACTTGTGGTTCTTCTGACGGCTTCTTGCACCAACTTCCTGTTCCCACTGGATTCCTGCTGTTCCTATGACTAGTCTTCACTCTGTTCTAGTCCATACGTGGATTACGGCCCCTTTTCCCTCACGTACTCAAATCCCATTCTTACACGCTCTTTGTAGATTTTTCCTGATGATCTCAAGAGAGCTCAGTGCAATTAAATATCAGCTGGGCCCATTCCTAAAATCCTCTTGTCAAATCCACCATAGGGAATTCCTTGTAAACCAACTTTAAAATATCCACAGACCTCTTGCCCAATTTTTCCTTGGGGTTCTCTCCCCAACCCACTCCCTGTCACCTTAACTTGACAACCTGTTCTGACCTTTTTTCTCTTATTTCTGGGCCTTTTGAGATTCTCTCTGTCTCTCTCTCTTTCTGTCTCTCCCCCCCCCCCCCCGCACCCTCTCTCTCCTCCACCCCATATGCACACATTTGTCAAAATTCTGCCTTTATATTGTATGACACATCTTGGCTCTTTCTCTCTCCCTCTTCCCATAGTCTGCCTGTATATTAACAACATGACCCATGGGCTTCTCCCCTAACACCCCAGTGGCCATCCAAGCATTTATTTTTAGTAAAAAAAGTGCTCTTCCTAAGAGTTTTGGAGACAAGCTTTACAAAATTATTTTCTTCCCATTTTATTTCCCTACATGAAATATTTTAAAAAGGACTAGGGGCAACTCTTAACCATTTTTTGAGTACACAGTCTCCCTTTTAAAATACAAAAACAAATTCAAATTCTCACATAATAGTCTTCATAGTTCTATATTTATGGATTAGAAAATATAAAACGACAGAAAGCTACTGTGCATTCACTAGCCCTTCGAGTTTTTAAAAACTATCAAATTTACATGTTTAGAATCTTGAAGTACAGATATGTATGTTACTTGCAACTTTTCCGTCAATCAGTAATTATTGATGGGATGAAGATCCTTTTAAAAACCTTGTTGATTTCACAGTGTCCATAGCTTACCACATCTCGCTCACATTCAGAACCTTCGTCCTAGAGGTTATGTCTCCACATAAGACAGCTGCCAGTTTGCTCTCCAGATTCACCATTTTCAATTGTCCATTGAAACTCCCCACAAAAAAAAAAAAAAACATGGAAAGAAATGAAAAAAAAATTACCACAGCATTTAAGTCAGACATATTTGCTGAGTTTGGACTTACCCCTAAATAAAATGCAAGCATGGCAGTAGTATATGAAAGAGGGCAGTGAAATGTTAGGTTTCTACAAACTCTCTCTGTGTATCCCTCATTGAAAGAATTTTCACCAAACAGCCCTGGCTGGTGTGGCTCAGTGGACTGAGTGCTGGCCTGCGAACCAAAGGATTGACAGTTTGATTCTCAGTCAGGGCACATGCTTGGGTTGCGGGCCAGGTCCCCAGTAGGGGGCATGTGAGAAGCAACCACACACTGATGTTTATCTCCCTCTCTTTCTCCCTCCCTTCTTCTCTCTAAAAAAATAAATAATAAAATCTTTAAAAAAAAGAAAAAGTATTTTCACCAACCAGAAAAAGAGAAGATGCTTCCACTGCCCTAGAATCTTTTAAGAGTGTCAGAATTTTTTGCTCCATGATGCAATTCTTTCCATCCTATCTTTTCATTATTGCTTCTCTTTCTTTATCTCTTTAGTGGCCATGATTTCTAAGATTTCGGCAACTTTGGGCTAAATAGGAAAAACAACGCTCATTGCATTTGGGGACATGAAGTCAGTGTACGAAGGGACAGAGACTGGAGGAGCCACTCAAGTGGTACATTCTAGAAGTTGTAGTTTTGCATATACTGATTTTGACGAGCAAAGACTCACACGCTGTTTTAAATAATGCAGAAATAATATTCCTTATTCATAGTCAGGGGACCAAAAAAATTCTTTTCTTGGTCCAATGGAGCCACACTAGAAAAATAAGTTCTAGCCGTCAAAACTCTGGCTAGCAACTATGCACATCGATTGCTCCTCTGGGTCTCACTCAGAGGCGCTTGCCACCGCAGCTGGGTGACTCAGATGAGGTCCGACACTGCCAACCTAATAGCTGTGGGAACCCCCTTCTGATTTTCTGCCTTTCCTACCTGGGGAGCTAAAAGATTCAGGTAATCATTTCTCAGTCTCTTGCAGCCAGGTGTGACCACAGATCTCACAGATTCTGGTCCATGAGACATTAGGGTAACTTGGTAGTGGAAGAAAAAAGTTTTCCTCGATGGTCTTAGGGTCCCATGCTGGATCTGAAAATGAAACTGATGAAGACAGATGAACAGGTGGAAAAGCCTCCAAGTTGATTTAATGCAAGTTTTATGAGATATGGGAATCTTCATAAGGAAATGAAGACGCAAAACAATCGTTAAACCTGAGTACCTGTATGCCAGATTTGATGCAGAAACACGGGAGGTGAGGGAGTATGACATAAGTACAGTAAGCTAGGGGAAACTTAGCAAAGCTTGTTTGCTTGGATTCCTCTTGTTATCTTTCTGAAGATCAGAAAGTTCCTTTTCTCCTAGTGTAGTCAGGGCACTTGTCACAGGGTGTTATGACCTGCCTTAAGGGGAAGAGTGAAGAGAAGGCCTGGGGGACCCTCCTGCTTCTGCCATTTTCTTAAACTGCTCCGCCTTAAAATACTTGGTAGGCCAAGTATTGGTGTCCTATTTTGGAGCAACGTGTCCTGAACCTCATCGTCTTCCAAGGGGCTTCTGGAAATTTTCTTTCCTGATAAAGGCAAAGAGGTCTTGCCCTAAGCTTTCTTCCATTGCCTCTTTGAATGGGGTTGTGAGTGCATCTTATGCTGGATGCTATGGCAGCCACCTTGCACACAGGGCACGTCTGGACAAAAGCCCACCTTCTGGGGATGCAGGAGAATGGGTAACATTGCTGGAGACACCAAACTCAACTTGGTCTTCTTACTAATTAATCAGTAAGAGCCACAATGTTTTAAACCCTCATTTGTCAAGCTGGGGTTGCTTGCAGTCAAATATCATCCTGGATTTGTGGGGACTGGGTAAAGGGAACGCAGCATATCTGGTCCTTGGGAGGCATGTTTTAAATACAAAGGCAATGCGTGCAGTTTAAGATTGCTTTTTACAGGAAACATAAGTTTTGTAAAACAACTGATTTCTGTTTTCTATAATTTTGTTAAATTGACTTTGAAAAAAGAGATGTAGGACAATATCAAGTAATAAGAGTAAAGTGAGATGAAGCTGGAGCTAGCTGAGAACAAAGGTGCGGAGAGACCCATATAAGACGGTAAAGAATGTGAGGAAGCCAAAAACGCAAGAGAAGAATTATTACCTGAAATCGGTGATGTGGAAGCTAAATATGGGAAATATTCTAGATGCATATTAAAATGACAAGGAACTAGAGATAAGAGAAGAAGTGAATATATGCAACTAACACATAAATAATTTTTCTTAAATAAATTGAGAGAAAAAAATACCCCAAAATACTAGAAAAAAAAATCTTTTTAGAGTAGAACTTAATTAACTGGAGAAAAACGTAGAAGAAGCAAGCACTTTTACCCTTGTTGGAGTTTCACATTGAGGGAAGGAAAGAAGAAAGAGTGGAAGGAAACAAAAGAATAAAAGTTATAATCAGGCAGAGAAGGATAGCTAAAAACAAAGCAGGATGCAGGGAAGTGCTAATATGCAAATTCAAACAACATCCTCAGTTTAAGCCTCGCTAGCCAATAAAATGGAAAAATTAGTTCCAGGAAAGTGTGTCTGTGAAAGTAATACTAAATTAAAGCTAGGACTGGAAAAATAAAAAAGAAAGAAAACAAAGTTTCTTTCTTTTTTTTTTTCAGGTCGGAGAAAGGTACAGAGAGAGGTCAAACTTGCTGTTGGTCTGAGTTTCATTGTCTGTTCCAGGAAGAACTGGCTTGCAGGGGAGGGCGGAGGGTGGTTGAGTAAAGGCTCGTGCCCAGTATTTACTGCCACACAGGACACCACACGCGGTCCAGGGACCAGAGGCAGCATCTGGGACCTCCGCCAGCTGTGGGAAACACCACTCCTCACCTCTCCCTGAGTCAGTGCCCTCTGGGAGGTGGTGTGAGGGGGCTTTCGGGTTGAGCCAGTATGCTCCTCCTTCCTGCAACATTCAACAGCTGCTGCTGAGCTCGGGTGTCAAGTACAGTGTAGCTGCCTCACTTCTGCCCCTGGGCTCCCACCCCGCCCCACACAGACACTTCTGCTGTCCAGGAACTCCCAACTTAAGGCAGGAAACAGATATAACTAAGTATGATCCGAGGTGTGATAAGGTCGTGCGTGCAAAGGTAAGAGAGAGAAGAGAGATTAATGCTAACCAAGAAGAGGGAGTCTGAGACTGTTTTGCAGAGGAAGGGATATTTTGTCTGGGTCTTCAAAGATAAATCGGGTTTCCTTAGACTCTGAAGTAAGGGGAAGGGCATGCCGTGAGGGGCAACAGTAGGAAGAGAAGCACAAGTCTGGAAAAGTGCACAGCATTTCCCAGAAAGAGCATGTGGTCTGGGTGGGCTAGAGAAAGGGGGCCTGGACACTGCAGGGGGGCTGAATCCTGGCCTACTGAAAGGGGTCTGCTAAGCACTGAGTCTGGGCTGAGGCCCTGGGCTGACATTTAATAAAATATAAATATATGAGTGACAATGAAATGTTTTATGGCATATGCAATGCTTTTCCTGTTAACAGCTTAATAATAATAGTGCTGAAAGCTTTATAGAAATGCTAACAGTATGCTTTTTAAATGCTAAGCATTTGTGTAAACATAAAGTTCTATATGCTAACCATTACGCAATACTAGGGATCAACCTTTGTCTGCTGGCAAAACTGTAGAAGGAGACCAAGGGTTAGTATTCTGGAGCACCATCATCATTCATTTCTTTATTCATTCACTCAACAAAGTTATGGAGTATTTACCTTGTGTCAAAAACTAGAGGTGAGAATAAGGTGTAAGTAAGGCAGAGTTCTTGCCTTTGGAAAACTTTTGGTCTGGTGGGAGGACAAGCAGGTAAATGAAGGGATGTCTTAAACAGTGACAGATGCCCTAAAAACACACAGTTCATGCCCAGTGGAAACACAGCAAGGCTGGGGATGGAGCAGCAGAGTAAGGCAGAGCAAAGTGATTGTCACAGAGGAGGTGACGCTTGAGATGACTCCTGAAAGGTGGGTCACTATGTAGGGAGAAGGAGCTGAGAAAGGGGAGACCACAGCTGCAAGGACATTTGGGGACATCTGCAAGTGTTTCTCAAGCAAAACAAGCAATGTGGGGGGGGGGGGCGCGGTTTAGAATTTGTGAAGCATTCACAGTTGGTCAAGCTGTGTAAATTACCTGGCTGCCTGCCAGAAAAAGAAAACAAAAAACCAAACCTGGTGTGCATGCTTTTCATTCTGTTGTAGGATTTAGTCAGAGGGCAAGTATTTATTGTGTGTGCATTATGTACACATGCTATCATAGGCAGATGGCAGAAAGGAAAGAAAAGAAAGCAGGCAGAAACGCAAATACTGTGGAAAAACTGAGTGTTTCAGTGCCTGCCAGTTAGTCGTGGTTTCACTCCGAGCGCCGTGAGCAGGCAGACAATGCTGCTATTGTTGCAGCAGGGGCTGCCGGCTCCTGGCCTGTGGGGGCTGCCTATCCTCTGTGCCCTCACTGAGGGTCTCAGGGCTCTCAGGGTTTGCATAAAGCCTGCTGGCTGTGATCCCATCTTTGCTAGGAACAGTTTTACTTTATTACCTTATGAAGAATCCTCATTGCATCATCAGACTGGGGGTCTTCCAGCAAAGCAACAGCACAGGCAGTAGGCACGACCCAACAACAGCCTGTGGGGACCCGTTGATGGCCTGCAGACATCTGCCACTCCTACCATGTCCACTAAAGGCTGAGCATTTCTCGTGGCACATTTGGAGAATGCGGGATGTCTAGGAAAGACCTCTGTAAAGCAAGACCATGAGAAAAATGACTGAAAAAGCTGAACTTCATCAGGAACATTAAGTGCGGACTGGTTGACTTCACGGCTGGGTGTTTTGTTTTTTTCTGAAAAGGCACTAATTATGATTCCTCACCCTGTTCTCTCCTTTAGCACTGGCTACTTTTCCTCAGTCCACCCAGCCGCCCCAAACTATTTAGGCCAATATAATCCCCACTCTCCTGCCACACTCGTCTTTCCTCCTGTTCCCTGACAGATTTCTTGGACAAGTTCTCTTTACTTCTGGCATCCATAGGGTAACATCTCACTTCTAGCATCGTCAACCAAAAAGTAGGCACAGGAAGAAGCCCATTCTTTATGTCTCTCTCTGTTGTTTTTATGTGGTAAAACAGCACCAGGAAAATTACCTGTGACAGAAGTCGAGAGCAGAGGAAAAAACTTCCCTCTACTCTCAAGGTTGATTTGGCTGGTCTAATAATCAAACAGACACGAGACAGAGAAAATAACCAAATTTAATTAGATCCGCGTGTATGGGAACCTCGGCAGCCAGGAGAGTCAGAGATCCCACAGGCATGAAAGATTCAGAGCCGGAGAGGGAAACCGTGGCACACGTGACATTCTGAAATAGGGATGAGGGGACCACTCTGGGGCATCGGAAGGCAACTGCAGGGAGAAGTCATGTTCAGTAATTAACAGTTTGCCCTACCATACAGGTGGATGAAAAGTTATCCCTGTCGATACCTCTTATCCTGGGCCAAACTCCTAGTTTAAATTCTCCGGGGTAGTTAAGGGGAGGCGCAGCTTCTCTTGAGCCTGCGGGATCTTGGTTCCCTTTGGCTCAAAGTACACCTGAGTGGGACACACCTCGGGGCGGCTCATGCGGGATCACTGCCCGGTCCTAGGGTGGTGTCGCGGGGCTGCCGTCTGGGGAACGGTAGGCACTGGGTTTCCACACTGAGTCAGACTGCCGTCTGGGGAACGGTAGGCACTGGGTTTCCACACTGAGTCAGAGTTCAGCATCGCAGGTGGGCAGCTTAGGGGCTGGCATAGAAATTCAGCAGGAACAAGGAGCAGTCAGTCATGAGGTGAGTGGGGCAGCTAGTTGGGGGCAGCAGTCCTTAAAACATACAACTCCTCGCCCTGGCTGGTGTAGCTCAGTGGATTGAGCGCAGGCTGTGAACCAAAGTGTCGCAGGTTCGATTCCCAGCCAGGGCACATTCCTGGGTTGCAGGCCACAGCCCCCAGCAACTGCACATTGATGTTTCTCTCTCTCTCTCTCTCTCTCTCTCTTTCTCCCTCCCTTCCCTCTCTAAAAATAAATAAATAAAATCTTTAAAAAAAAATTAAAAAAACATAAAACTCCTCAAATAAAATTCAGACAACGATGGCCTTCGCTTAATTCTGAAGCATAAAACTCATGTTGCTATGCCTCCCCGTCATGGGACAATAGGGTCATAGAAGGTCCTAGGATAACTTTTTAAGCCCTTGAAGATAAATTCCCTAGATAGATTAGACAGACAGGTAATGTGATGTATAATTTTTAAAATTTTAATTTTGTAAAAAAGATCTGTTAACCAATTCTTATAGAAATTACTTATTATATTTCGGAAGAATTATACTCAGCACTAGCTGCTGGGTCGCAGGAGGGACACTGCCACACGGGGACGGTGCCCAGGCCCTTTGCACACGTCGCAGTGTGTCAGCGTCTTGTGAGGCCTGCCTGAAAGAACTGGGCATATGGAGTAAGTCCAGAAAGCAGGAGCAAGAGCTGGATCCTTCTTCTCTTGGGAGGTGTTTCTTCTATCCTATAGGAAGCTGCCTCTCCCCACCCCTGACCCCAACTCTTCCTAACCGGCCACATTGGATGCTCTCTAAAGTGGGTGAATACAGCATCAAAGGGAGGGACACTGGTATTTTACGAGTTTTTCGTCTTGCAAGGAAACATTCATTCCCTTCTAACAAAAGGGGAAAACTAGGAAGGGAAGGGGACAGTCAAAGTGGCAAGGACAGTCTCCTGCTACTCAAGCTGTTCTGGCACCTGTTGCCCCGCGTCCTTGACTCAGTATGTCCATGCTGCCCTCTGTCACTCTAAATCCCCTCCTGTGGGTTCCATCTGTCTACAGAGTGGTTCATTCTCCAAGTCACTTATTTCTCCAATCTGAATGTCAAAGAGCAATAACTAAACTACACATGCTAATCGACACATTGCACATCAATAAAATGAAGAATGACAAATAAAGATATAAAACAATAAAATAATATTCTCATCCAAATGTAAGAACTTGACCCAATTCTCCTTGAGCTTAAGGGATTTGTTGAGGATTTTAAGATCACATAGAAAAAAGAATATGTGGAAACCAAGGACATGAGTGAATTTATAGGAGAGAACTCTAAAGTCACGTTTTGTGTAAAAATTAAAACAGTACATAATAGATCATAGAGACGCACTAGAATGTTAAGCTTCTCAGGGGGCGAGGGTCACATCTGCTTTGCTACATGTACCCCCAAGTACCGAAGAACATGCCTGCCATGTAATGTTGCAAGTGTTTATTTGTTTTCACGGACAAATTGCTGATTTAATCTCAATTCAGTGGTTTGTGTTTAAAGTGCTCACAAATTGCTTGAATCATGGATTAGTGCATTCTTATTTGTCCTTCCATCTAAATATTTAATTCTTTTTAATTTACTTTTTGGAGTCTACCACTTTCCTATACCCCACTGGGATCCCGGAGATACAAAGTACCTTGGATATTTGAGGTGGGAAGAGATTCAGATCACCTTTATCTGACCTGCTTCTTTCACTAGAGCTGAACAGCATTTTTAATGGCACCCTCTACCCCCCACTTCAGCAGGGTTAGGTGGGCCTAGCTCAGTCCGTGATCATTATGTCCAAGCACATATTTCTACTGCTTTCACATGCATCTCACTTCTGCTTCTCCATCTCCTTTACAGTTACCTTCTCTTCTAAATGTTGGTGTACCCTAGGTCGAAGTTCTAGTCCTGCTTCTCCTTTTCCGCTGTTCTGTCTCTCTAAGTGATCTCATGCATTCCCAGGGCTTTGAATACCAAATACATGCTCCTGAACCCCAGCTACACAAACCCAGCTTTGACCCACGCTTTAAAGCTGTATGCTCAATGCCCTACTTGGGTAAAACAAGCAAAACATTTCTGTAAGTCTAAAATGGGACTTCTGATTTCCACTGCTCCTTTCACCCCCATTCATAGCCGGTCCTCTTCCCAATCTCCCTGTATATCACCCAACCAACTACTCACACTGTGGAGAAATCTTGGGTTCTGACCACTTGCTTATCCTCCAGCTTCAGTTCAGGAACAAGTGTGGTCATTCTTTTTCACTCCAAATCAACTCTTGAATCTACACGCCTTCCGTTCCACTCCACACCCAAGTCTAAGCTAGCATCATCGCTTGTCAAGACTAAGGCAACATGTTACTCCCTGCTACCCATCTTTGCCCTTGAAGAACTCTCCTGCACACAGCAGCAAGACACTCAGAGTGGCCTGCTCTGTTACCAGTTGGTGGGCATCGACCCTATTATGCTTGGAATAAAATAAAAAGTTGTCACTCTGACCTGCCAGGCCTGCATGAGGGGCACCTCTGCACTTATGCACCTTCACTGATGCCCCCCCACCCACCTCTCTCAGCTCGTGCTATGCCCCACACATGAGGTGCTGGCTGCCTGACAGGTTGGAAACATGGCCTCAGGCACCTTTGGAACCTGCTGTTTCCTGGACCTGCAGTGTTCTTCCCTCAGCCACCTTTTGTTTTGTTTTCCTTCTGTTTTGACAAGTTTCAGACATAATAAATGCCTGTGTACCTAATATCAGAAATTAGTAACTGTTAACATTTTGCCATATTCTTCAGGTTTTAACAGCATACTATTAAAACAGAAGTCTCTTTTGAGCTTCTTTCCCCATGTTCCATCCCCCCCTCCTTACTCAAAGCCAGTAACGGATATTGTTGGTTCCCCCCCCTGCATCCATTTCTCCCTTCTTCCTTTCTGATGCAGCCTTGACTTTGTTAAGGCACCTCCTCTACCCTCCTCCCCACCCCACGTTCTCATGTGCTTCAGCCAAAGCCAACAGTGGCCCAATTATGGCCAAGGAGACAAGAAGGAAGGTTTCCTGGGAGCTGTGCTTCCTTTTCCCTGGAGGTACACAGTGGGAAGCTCGTAGGACTTCTTGAAGCTCCTACCCTCCCAGTCCTGCCCTATTTGCCTTTAGAAAGCCAGTTGGGACCAGAGAAGCCAGGCCATCTGAATTTCTGATCCGACGCCAAGGCTGGAGCTAAACAGTATTCTTGTTTGTTCAGTCTTCATCATCTTTCATCTGCTTATCTTACATAACTGCTGGCTGCAAACATGAAACAACACCAACACCACAAACAGAAGGAAACGACTTCCTACTGTCTCCACCCTGCTCCCAAGAATGAAAGAAAAAGGGCATTTTTCTCTTATAGGTAACCATTATTTTTGTTAGCATGTTATTTTACTGTACTTATGTGTGTGTTTATACTCAGTGCCATGAAAAACGTGCACAAGGGGAAGTCTCCATTCACACGTAAAATGTTTAAAGTAACAATTCAGAGCTGACCACTCTGTTTCTCCTCTTTGCTTGCAGGTTGTGGCATGTTTACTCTCCTGTCATCTGTCACGGCTGCTGCCAGTGGCCTCCTGATGGGCTATGAACTTGGCATCATCTCCGGGGCTCTTCTTCAGATAAGAACCTTATTAGCCCTGACCTGCCACCAGCAGGAAATGGTGGTGAGCTCCATCCTCATCGGGTCCTTACTTGCCTCTCTGCTGGGAGGGGGTTTGATTGACAGGTATGGAAGAAGGGCTGCCATCATCTTGTCGACCTGTCTGCTTGGACTTGGAAGCCTAGTCTTGATACTCAGTTCATCTTACACGGTTCTTATAGTGGGACGCATCACTATAGGGCTTTCCATTTCACTCTCGTCAATTGCCACTTGTGTTTACCTCGCCGAGATTGCCCCAAAAGACAGAAGGGGTCTTCTGGTGTCACTGAATGAGTTGATGGTTGTCACTGGCTTTCTTTTAGCCTACATTTCAAATTATGCATTTGCCAGTGTTTCCCATGGCTGGAAGTACATGTTTGGACTCGTCATTCCCTTGGGGGTTTTGCAAACAATTGGAATGTACTTTCTTCCTCCGAGTCCCCGGTTTCTGGTGATGAAAGGACAAGAGGAAGCTGCTGGCAAGGTCCTGAGGAGGTTGAGAGCCATCTCAGATACCACAGAGGAACTCACTCTGATAAAATCTTCCCTGAAAGATGAATATCAGTATAGCTTTTGGGATCTGTTTCGTGCGAAGGACAATATGAGGACCCGAATAATGATAGGCCTAACCCTGTCATTTTTTATACAAATCACTGGCCAGCCAAACATATTATTCTACGCATCAACTGTCTTGAAGTCTGTTGGCTTCCAAAGCGATGAGGCAGCTAGCCTCGCCTCCACGGGCATTGGGGTTGTCAAGGTCATCGGCACCATCCCGGCCACACTGCTGGTAGACCACATCGGCGGTAAAACCCTTCTCTGTGCTGGCACTTCCGTGATGACAGCCTCATTGGTGACCATGGGCATCGTGAATCTCAACACCCACATGAACTTCACCAATATCTGCAGAAGCCATAGTCTTATCAACCAGTCTTTGGATGAGTCTGTGCTTTACGGCCCAAGCAATTTGTCAGCCAGCAATGAAACTCTTAGAGAGCCCTTTAAGAAGATCACTTCCCACAGCAGAAGCTCAGTAACGCCCACAAGAAATGACATGGGTAAGAGAGGGGAGATGACCTCACCATTCTTACTAGATGCTGGACTAAGCCAGACCGAATACCAGATCATCACAGACCCTGCAGAAGTCCCACCGTTTCTGAAATGGCTATTCTTAGCCAGCTTGCTTGTTTATATTGCTGCTTTTTCAATTGGCCTAGGAACAAGTAAGTATTTTATTTTTTTTTTAGTCCTTCCCTCTCACCCCTTATAAATGTTAGTGAATTGCTTCTGACCAGTGAGAGCATCCCACTGCTCTAGTATTTTATATGCAGAACTACTAGAGGCAGGACAGGGATAATATTGGCCACCGGATGTCTCTACTAATGCAGAAAGCATGCTTGGCTCACGCCGCTTTATGAAGCATGCAGGGCCAGCATTTGCCCAAAGAGTAGGTTGGCTGGTATCTATCACATGAGGATACTTTAACACTGAATGATGAGAGGTGAAGCAGACCTTGAAAGATATTTATTGCCCAAGAGGATATATTGTTTTATGAAAGCAAGCTTACTGGGATAACATTATTTTTACATATCATTCCTGAGTTTCTCCATAGGTGAAAGGAAAACAAAATCAAGATTTTCTCAAAGACACAATAGTGGATACATTCTAGTAATAATGACGAAGAAGGGAATTGTGAATTGGGAAGGAGGAAAGGAGGATCCATTATTTCTTTAGGTGTATTTTATCACTACGGCAACCACCCAGGGCACTTCCTTCTATTAAGCAGGAGAATGGGAGTCATGTTACTCCTATTAAACGGAGCCCGAACAATTTACAGAGAGATAGCCACAAGGGTGTTTTATTTTACGTGGCCAGTCTACTCCAATGACAATGTTTAAACCCTTCTCTGAAGCAAACTCTCTGGGGTTTGCTAGAATAGCTTGTTTGTTGAAGTTCCCTGATGTTTTTGCCTCAGCCTGAAAGTCTAAACCTCTTTGTAGAGAAGTTGTAAAAGGTCTTTTGTACATATCACTAGAAAATGAAGTGCTTAATCTGTATCATCCTCAACTCCCTTCTTTCTTTCTCTCTCTCTCTCTCCCCCACCGACTCACACACACAGAGTTGGTATTAAAACCTTTGTTAACAAAGATCAATGACCAAGCAAACTTGCTCAAATACAGGGACAGGTTAGAAGTTAGGAATAATAGCAAGACATGGGCTGTGTTGAAGGAAAAGGAATCACGTGGACAAATGTGGGTTTCTGGTGCCAGGAACCGGGTGGTGTTCCTGGGAAGAAAGTCATTTTAGGGCTGTGTTAGTTATCCGCTGTTAACTCATTAGCTATTTATTCAAGTAATAACCAAGGACTATGCTAAATGCTGGAGAAACAATAATAAACAAGATAGATAACATCCTTGTCTTGAAGGAGATTATACACTCCTATGCCTGCCTCTTTCTGGCCAGCAACAAGCGCATCTGGCTGGCTTCATCTCAGTCAGTCAATAACGGGACTTGCACAAGGCTGATATGGCCTCTCTTCCACCTCTAATTCTTCATCTTCAGTCTACTCCCACTTGTGACATCAGTCTCTAGATACTGATTCATTCAAATGCCAGAGCGGGGGGAGGGAACCTGAGCAACTTTGCCACTTGCTGTGCCAAGTTGTAGGTATGGTCAGCAATGGCAAGACTGGGCCATGTGGTCCAGAACATCAGTGATCAGAAGCTTGTCCTTCCTCTGGCACTTGAAGTAGAATGATTTCCCCATAAGGGACCGTGCAGGGGCAGATAGAGGAAATGCCTCAGATCTCTGATTTGTTCCTGATCCCTGGCCCTGCTGTTTAAAGACTTAACGGTGATAAATGCCATTAATGAACAGTTTCCCGGAAATAGGTTTCTACTGTTATTTCAGGATTTAATGATCTTGGTTTTGTACCAGTGAGACATTTGTCTTAAGTTATTACTGGCTATAACAAATCTCCAAATACGATGTGGTTTAGACAATAAACACTTCTTTCAGTCTGGAAGCTGGGAAGTGCAAGACCCAGGGCTGACAGATTCTGCTTCCTGGTTTGGAGATGCCACCTACTTGCTGTGTCCTCACATGGTAAAGAAACAGAGAGAGAGAGAAGGGGAGGGGAGGAAAGAGCTGTGAGGACACTAACCCCGTCATGAGGGTTTCTCTCTAGTGATGCACCGATTACCTCCTCAAATCCCCATCTCCAAATGCCATCACCTTGGGGACTGAGGTTTCAACATCCAGGGGGTGCAAACATGAAGTCCACACTATACTCGCATGGTTACTCTGATATATAAAACTAATGAAATCTGAGCAAGGGAGTTACGTTTTTATTTTCAGAGACTGTTTAAACTCTATGAAAAGGGCAAGATAAGGGTGCTACCTTGTACCCAGGAATAACCTGACCTTGTTTGTGAATTTTGCTATATTAATAAGTACAAGAAATGTTACTCGTTTGATAAAATTCAGGTCGTGGTTATTGTTTCATTGATTTTCAATTTCAGCATCTTTTTTCTTACATATTCATTATAAAATGAAACATATTTCCTTCTCATATCCATTTTCTTGATCTAATCATTTGACATATCAAGCATCAACTAAGAATCTAAGAAAAGCTTAACAAAAAGAAAAAAAATTTCCTGTTTGTCTGAATGCAGAGAAACTCCCAGGTTGGCAGAGAGTGTGGCATAGCACATATTGCAATATGAGAAACATTGATCTGTAACTTCCAGAACCACCTTATTCATGGCAGGAGTTTTCCTAAGCTCATGCTACGTTTCTCTCATTAGTTTTGGGGTAACTTTGAAAAACATAGCAAACCACTAATGACAAAGTCACTGAAGTCATTGGATACATTATTGTATTAGAGAAAGAGTTCCCTTTTTCAGAAAATGCAATCTGATTTTGAAGAAGAAATTATTGAAGGCTGTTTATTTACCCTTTAGAATTACTTGAATAATATTCTGTGCGAATGTTGAAAATAAAATGTAAGCTTTAGACTCAGTTAAAATGTATGGATACCTATTATGTCCAATACTGAGTTAGAAAGTTTTTCCACACTTGGGAGGACTTCATTTTGCACTCACAACAAGCCTGGGAGGGAGAGGTATTCACCACGATTTACAAACGATGGAACTCTCAGAGAGGTTAAGTGAGTGACTTGCTCAAAAGAATGACATCTCTTGTCATCTGATACTCAGTGTTAATCAGCAGACTAAGAGAAGATTGGGCAGTCTTGTGTTGGTCTTGCTAGTAAAAGTTCATTATTTTTAGTTCGGCCTTCTTCTCGAGGATGCATTAGATGTAAGAATGAATGAAAATAGTGTATCGTTGTCCATCACATGAGTCTGTGGGCAAATGGCCCACTTTGCATTTTACTCAAGATAGAGACCATCTCTCTTTTTGAAGCTCTGCTAGGTAAGTTAGCATGTACTTTTTATAAGGCTAAGCTACAAGATAAAAGAAAAGGATAATGATAAGACTACAGAAGTATTTGATGTGCATTTACTTGAATAAGCAAACTTGGTTAGGATAATGTTCAAATGTGTATATTGGTTAGAATTCAAACTCAGCTATAACAAAGCCCAAAACACAGTGGCTTAAGCAAAATAAGAGTTTCTTTCTGTCTCTCACTTTAACAACTAGCACTGGGTAGTTCTGGGTGCTTTGGAAGCCCCCAGGGTCGGGAACCTAAATTCTGCAGATAATGTCCCCGGATCTCATTGTAGCTATATTTTAATATTGGTTCTCAGTCTGCTGTGATGGCTACTTAAAAATATGAATATGTGTTTTAAAACTTCATCACCCTCTTCTGATAGCTAATGGTACCTTGAGAATAAGTGAAACGCACGAAGTGCAGTCAGTTAAAGCGAGGCTGGCCATAGAAAGGCCTGGATAATAAGACATTGTGAGCGATTCTGTCAGGAAAGCAGAAGCTCTGTGAGTGACACAGGGTAAGGAATTTCTTACAGGAATTACACCTAAGGCAATTGTGGGAGATGCTGAGAAGGCAAAGGTTTAGAAGGGAAGGTTAGAAGGAGAGGAGAGCTACACCAGTCAGGGCCACGAAAGGAAGCTGGTGAAGACCTGGGTGGAAGCCCGCAGCAGCAGCCTCCGCACCCGGCTGCAGCCCGAAGCCTCTGCAGGTCAGCAGGGCGCGCAGGAGAAAAAGCTCGACTCCCAGCAGGGAAGCAGAGACCGCAGACCTTGCTAGGATAAATTGGATCCGTAAGAAGAAAGTGGAGCCCACGTCTGTCTCTCGGCACATCAAGTTCAATGACGCAAGCCTCCTGTAGAAAAACTGGTGTCCATTTGCAACACAGCCCTGACAGTGTGGCTGGCATAGTAGGTGGAGAAGCTGGAGGAGACCAGGCTGCACTGGCTGTTGCCCCACATCAGCATGGAGAACCAGCAGATCACCACCGTGTGCACCAGCTGCAGTGCAATCTAGGACCCTGTACCAGTCCCACCGAGCAGAAGGCCGAGGTGTCACTTGGGCCTTCAAAGTCTCACGCAAATTTCTCTTCTTGCCAACCCTAACCCAGGACTGTACAGAGAAGAGAATTCTGGGAAATGGAGTTCCAGCTTCACTAAATGGACAGAATATAAAACTGCCAGAGTAAACAAGGAAGGGCATATCTCAGAGGTCAAGGGCCCTGCATTCTCTCTTCGATTGCTGTGGGAGACATTTATTTCTTTTCATGAAAACATTATTTATTAAAATACATTGCTAGATTACATTCCATCTATTTCTCAAAAGAGACGTCATTCAATTAATGTCTCTTGGCTTTTGTTTCTTTAGCTATAAAACCAAAATCGCTCTTCTGCCAATGCATCATAGAAGAATTCATATTTGTTTTCTTTTTTAATTTTTTTAAATTTTAATTTATTTTTAAAGAGAGGGGAAGGGAGGAAGAAAGAAATGGAGAGAAACATTGATTAGCTGCCTCTTGCACTCCCCCAACCGAGGATCCCCCATCCATAACCCAGGCAAGTGCCTGTCCAGGTATCTAAACGGCAGCATTTTGGTTCACAGGCTGGCAACCAGTCCAATGAGCCACACCAGCCAGGGCTCATATTTATTTTCTCAGGAATGTTAATTATCTCCCTTGGGCTGATGACTCACTTATCTCCAGTTCTATCAACTCACATGACTTCTAGTTCCTTTTTTCCAACGAGTACTGGACTTTTCCACTTTGATGCCTCATTCTCAGCCAAACACAAGAAGCCGGATCCTGAATTCTTATCTTCCCCAACCAAGGGAACTTTCCTTTCTTTTCCTTGTGGCCAGCCACTCGGGTTTGATGCCCGAGGACCTTTTCCCAATCTAGTCAATGACCAAATGCTCTTGGATTTTCCCTCACAAATGGCTGCTGTTTATCTTTTTCTTCCCATTTCTGCCACCATCACTTACCCCTTATGGCCACTGTTAGATTGCTAGGAGATTGTCCCTGTAGTTCTCTGCCATTCTGGGCCCTTCTCATGCCCATTCACCCTCCATACCAGTGTCCCTTAAATACCATGTTCCTTCTGTCACCAGTGTTCACACGCCTTCCACGGTGTCCTACTTTTTACTACAGCAGAGAAGTCAAATGCTTTGCGAAATGAAAAGGAGATTAGGAGTTATCTACTCCAACATTTCCTTTTTATCAAAAAGAGACAAGAAACACCAGGACATTGAGATCACACAGATTTAAAACCCCAGGCATTGGAAGCCTATTTCCATGCTCTCTCTGCTACTATGTCATCCATCTGTGAGGGGAAAATTTCATGGTTTTCAAGATCCTTCATTATCTTACTCAACTATATCAGGGCATTTGCACAACTCCAGGGGGCACCGTTTACACTGCAGTTCTGGAGTTGTGCTCCAGGGCCGCCATTCCTACAGACGTACATACGGGTCCCACATAGACTGAAAAAAGAATGATGCTCCCTGGAGTCATGCAATGAGCCAACACTTTACCGCCCTGGGCTTCTTCATTGCCCACTACTTCAGGCTTCCTCTCCTCTACCCAAATCCCTCCTATCTTTAGAGCTCAGTGAAATTCTTATTTCCTCTAGGAATTTATTTCTTAGAAATCTGTATTTGTATGAACTATTAGTTATGTATAGGTCAGTCCTGGCTATAAGAAGCCTGAATTTTAAATCAGAAAACTTGGGTTCTAATCCCAGGTCTTCTATCTACTGATTGTGTGATCTTTAAGTCATTTATCTTCATGAAGGTCTTTCTGATCCATGAATCGGACATAGTAATACCTGTCTTATCTCACAGAGAGAGCATTACGTGAACTAATACATGTGTGTTCTGGATGCTATAGAGTACAATATAAATGGAAGTTACAGTGTAATACATACATGAAACAATGCAGTGTAACATAATGTAGTCCTTACTGATACAGTGTGTTGCTTCTGTGTGTTTGTTTTGGTTTACTAGCCAGAATATGGTCATTAGATTGTAAACTCGTTGAAGAAAGAAAAGACATATTTTTTTTCTTCTCTCCCTCTAAGTTAGCACTGCATAAACCTGATTGAAAACCTCACAGGAACACATTTGTGTTTCTAAGGAGGGGGAGGAAGGACTTTAAAAATAAGAGGCAGATAAAGGAAAAATCTGAAGTGCGCTTCTTCACATGTGTCAAGCTCTCCATGGGGCAAACTAAGTAGTGCATAAGATAGAAATGCTAGGCTGCCAAGGAAACTCATGTTTCTGCCAAACACCATCACGAGTTTTTCTGCAGAATAATTTGTCACATGGGCATGATTCTAAAAATCTTTGTGCTTTTGCTCATAAGAAAAGATGCAGGGCAATCAGTAGTGCTTGGAGACAAGTAGTGAGAGGCATTTAGAGCTTTTCCTTGTTAAGTCACAATCACTTGGGAATTTCATACACAGGGAACCTAAAAGCAGTCCCAGATTTTTTTTTTGGTACACCTCTGGGTTTTTTTGCAACAACATGATGAAGAGATCCCCTTTGAATATTTCTTAGACCAACACCAATACTAGTGAGATAAAGATTCTCAGAGGTGAAGGAAGTGTGGAAATGGGAAAGGGGAATAACCCTCCATCTTGTGGTTTCTCCAGTTTGTAATTGCCATTTCCCAGGACCAAGCTGGGTGAGTGTTCATGCTGGAGGCTGGGAAGCATGCCGCACTCCAAGCAGAACAAGCGGTTATTTCCCATCTATAGCCTGGGATTATTGATCCTCCTCAAGCTTTTAGAAGGGATCTGAATAACTGTCCTTTTTTTTTATTGCTAAGAGTCAGTCATTTTTGTCCATTTTCATGTTGTAGTTTATTTTTCTTTTCTAAAGAAAGCATATCACAGGAATTCCAATTCAATCACCAAAATTATATTCTAGAGCATGGGTACAAACTACAAAAACCAGTTGAGTTTAAAGAAGATTTTTATTAGGAGCAAGATTTTCATACCAGATCCTGAATGCATTCTAAAGCTTATTAACCTAATGTGATTATTGCTCAGGTATTTTATTTAGAGAGTTGATTGTTTATAATAAAGCAAATCCTTTCTGTAAATAGAGGTACAAAAGAAAAAGTACTTGCTGTTCTAAAGTAAAACTGAAAGCAAGATCACACCATTTTTATTAAACCTTCTTAAATATGGGTTGGCTTAGAACAACATTCCTTACTTGTATTTAGTCATACCATAATTCCTTCTGCCAAAGAAGTGTTTGTATTTTTAGGTTAAAGTCTATGTCCTGCATCATTTTACTTTGTGGTGCCCTGTTTCCCTAACCGTGAAAGAATAGGGTTGCCCAGAATCTGGAACTCAGGAGGAGAAATAAATTGCATACCAAGCAATCTCATGCATTGTATTCTGTGCATTTATAATGTTATTCTAAGAAGGGATCCATACGCTTCCCCAGCCTGCTGAAGGGGTCATGGCCCAAAGAGGGGAAAAGCTTCTGCCCTGCGTTTTTCTGTGACTAATACTAACATTCTTCCATCAGATCAAATCAGGACATACACTCCATTGCTTTTATTGGAGACTATTATTAAACAGTTTGTTTTCCACATCTGATCTTTCACTTCAAAATATGTTCAGAGTATTAACCTTAGTCTTTGCTGTGTTTTGGGGGTGGTCTTGATGACCACTTTAGCTTCTTTCAAAAAATCTTTTTCTGTGGTGCTTCAAGCTTCTGAGCAGAGCCGAAGAGTCCTGACATTGTGAGGGTTTTAGGCCACACACAGATTTCTCTTCTAGCCACACTTTAAAGGTGGAGCAGAGAAGGGCCCGAACACAAGCCATAGAGTTATTATCTCATGAGTTCATTTGAGGTGAGACTCATGTGCAAACCCAGCCTTCCTTAAAATAGTCACTGTAACTTAGAAAAATGTGTCTGCCTGTTCGGTTCACAATAATTACCAGGACTTTTTAAAAATTCACAAATTCCTATGTCTGTAAATTAATTAACCTCCTCTTCCGTGTCATGATTAAAGTATTTTCATTATGAGCAAACAAAAGGAACTTGTCCAAGGTCACATATTAAGTTCAGTTATGATTCTGTGGCTGCCACCCTTTAACTACCTTCGTATTCACACATTCAGATGGAACCTTACACTGGAAACCGAAAGACAGGTGACACCCAATCACCTCTTCCAATCTTTTCTACCGAAGAAGCAGGAGTTCCAGCAAGAACTCATCTTGGAGGAACAACCACGGGAAGAGAGAGAGAGAGAGCCTTGGGGACTCAATGATTCAGTCACTCAACCCGCACGTGTGTCTGGTTGCTCACCCATGAGGTGGTGGGTGTGATGCCACGGGCTGGAGAGTCAGGGATGGCGAGCGAGGTCCACACCCGGCCCTCATGGAGCTAGTGTGTGGACAGGCGATAAGCAAGAACATGAAGACATGCATGATACACTTCAGGAGAGAGAAGCGTTAACATGTAGGGGGAGGTAAAAGTGATAAAGAGAAATGAAGAAGGATAAATGAGAGAGCTTGTTTGGAGGAGGGGTATCTCAGATAGGGTGGCCACAGAGGCCTTCCTGGGATGGTGACATTTGGGTCACAGCTTGATGTGAAACCCTGGGAGGAAGGAGTCTTAAGCAGGGAGAGCAGCAGGTCAAATGGCCTTGAGGAAGATGTGAATTGAAGGTTTAGGAGAGGAGCCAGAAAGCCTATCGGCACAGCGTAACGTATTTGGCGCTTGTATTTGGACGAGGCTTTGGCATCATTTTGGGTCCCAGCTCCACAAGGTAGGGCTTTGGGCAAGTCACTTCATCTCTATAGGCATCGGTTTTCCTGTCTAGGAAACGGAACAACACTGCCGGTCTCACTGTAATTGTGGGGTTGATGAAGCAATCTGCACAAAGTGTACCTAGTTTAGTGTTTGGTTTTAGGCATGGACTCAATATATTTAGCTCTGAGTACTGCCAAGTACCTGGCTACAGTCAAACTGAGATGGATAGGTCTGATAATGCCAGCACTGACCTCAGCAGGCGTTTTGCTTAAGTCATGCCGGGACATGCAGGACTGCTTCATTAGCCTCATGCTGAATTACAATGCCATGGCCCTCCTCACCTTCCATTCTAGTTGGGTGGAGACTAAAAAATACATTTGGGGGTTGAAGTGTGGTACAGTTCTGGATGACCTATAGTCCAGAGAGCTTCCTAGAAAATCAGCCAGGTTGTACAGAAAATCCCAAGTCTCTGGTGACAGGTGAAAGATGCGATGTTGGCTGAGGAACACCAAAGGTCCCCTCTTCTAAGTTGGTATGACTAATTTAGACTCTATGTCCCATTCTGCACAAAAACTGTCTCGTTCACTGTTGTTTCCCAGGGCCTGCCCCACAAGAGGGGCTCACTAACTCTTTGCTGATGAGCCAAAAACATCTCAAAAAAAAAAGAGAGAGATGTTTCTGGAACTCTCTCAGCTTCTGTGATTAAAGCTTTTTCTCTCTCTTGTCTGGGGTTGGGACATCCTGATCTCCTCTGGCGTGAGTCTAGGGAACGTGGGTTACATGTGATTTGTGCAGCCCTACGGACATTTGGCCAAAGCTTACATCTGAGTAAAGTTACTCAGTTCAGAACTCAGGGCCATCTCTAATTCAACTGATGACCAAAGAAAGTTCACATTTTAAGTGTACTAGAATTAAGGTCATTTACAAAGTTAACAATGTTAGGGAACATATTCATTTCCAAACATCTATTTGCTTTCTCCAAATAGGAGACTCAACCCTTCCCCTGGGGAGAGAAATTGAGAGTGGCTCTATCATGGGGTGGTTATTACTACCTTGCTTTAATAATCAAATGTTTTTAATGTTGACTTTTTGCCAAAAATAATTTAAGGTAATTCTTTCATGGTTTTACTAAGAAAAATATGTGAAAATATGAACCTGAAATTTGGGGGTTGTTTTTGCTTACTTACTTGGCATTACAGCTTATAGAAATATTTCAGTGGATTATTTCAGGCTTAAGAGTCACATTAAATTCCTCAGATATGAGTGGGCAGTCCAAAGTTCATAATAGGAATAAAAGATCTTTGCAGAAAAATTACACCATAGCCATAAGTAATCAAACTCTCAAGAACTGCAAATTGGATGATATGGTAGCCCACTTGCAAGCGAGCAAGCTGGCCTGTCACAGGTTTATGGATATTAGCAACAGACTGCTTGATCAGAGACAAAGAACCATTTACTACTCCTTGCAGTAACAATAGCCAGGATATCAGATTTGCACCAGTCTCTGCCCCAATATCCACAAGGCCACATGAAGAGGGTCCGATTACACCTACACCCATGATGGGTTATTTCAGAGGAGAGGGGCCCTAAGCTTAGGGTACCCAAACTGTATTGCACAAACTATTCCTAATATTTTATAATAGACAGTAAACTAGCTTGATTTATTTTCTGCAGGGAGACTTTATCTTTAACTGACTGGATACTAAACACACCTTTGCTCCAGATGAGACACTACATCTCTCTTCAAAGGCTGTTTGTATAACGAACATCCTTGGAATGGTAGTCTGGACAAAGATGGTCAGACATACAGAGATGCAAGAGACCCATGGAGACTTGTCTCTCACATCAAGTATCCTGAAAAGGCTGCTTTTCTGTTTTAAACAAGAAACTAGAATTTTTTTAAGGTTCAAAGATTATAGAGCTTAGCTTTATTTGGTTTGGTTTTATGGAGTTGAATCAGCCTTTTGGAAGATGGGCACCCATAGGAAGAAAAAGGCTCATTTGCCATAACACTTAAATTTCGAGTGCATACCTAAATAACTCTGGCTCTTCAAAAAGAAATCTTTCACATGATGTTTGCATATAATGATGATGACAATTGCAGGGATGTGGAACTGTAGGTTATAATTTATAAGTTTATTTAGCTGCATATTGGGTTTAAGAGAAAGAAGCTTACAGATCAGAAAGACATCAAATGTTTCACAGGAGATTTTAATATCCTTCATGTTTCTCTCCAGACCCCAGGCCCCTGATGTTGGAACCGCCACAGTGAAAGGCTTTGTTAGTGTTCACCGTCCTTTCCCACTATTCTTGTGACAATTGCATATCTTTAGTGAAAAGCTGTATTGCACAAACTATTCCTTAAACAGGAGAGTTTTGTTATCAAATGTAGCCATTACACAATCATGTTCACACACTGGGTTTGCGTTAAGTGTACATGTTTACCTTTAAGATCTTGCCAATCTTTTAATTTAGTTTTTTTTTTTTTTTCATTTAAAGCTTAGGTTTCAATTATTACCAATATTCACACTGCTGCTCTTCCTTTTTTTAGTTAATTAAGTTAAAGATCGTTTTGATTAAAGTGGTGAATTATTTGGTCCTCTGGTGTTACTCATTAAAATAATACAAAATTTAAAAAAATAGTATCTGGATAGATACTATTATACTCAATATACACCCAAACAAAAGAGGAAAAACTGAAAGGCATCACGTGCCTGCAGCAAATGACCCCTGTTTTCCTCTTTGGAGTCAGATGACGAGGCAGTGGCACCCAACAGAACCAGAGTCCAACACTGCGTTTTGCAGCGTGAGCTACACACACAGTGGAATGACACCATCAGTTCTGGCACCATCTGCTCACATCACACATCAGTGTTGAACTTTTGCTTCAGCCCAGCACAACCCTAGTCCTATGCTCTTGAAAGTTAAGAATGCTGGACACTAAGGATATTAAAGAAACAGACTAGGTTTCAACACTACCTTAATAAGCACAGGCACTTGCCCTGGCTGGTGTGGCTAAGTGGATTGAGTACTAGTCTGTGAACCAAAAGGTTGCTGGTTTGATTCCCAGTAGGGGGTGCATGAGAGGCAACCCCACATTGATATTTCTCTTCTTTTCTTTCTCTCCCTTCCCCTCTGTCTAAAAATAAAAAAATAAACTGAAAAAAAAAACCCAGAAAGCATAATACAATCATTTAAAAATAAATACATAAACACAAGCATTCATTTTTTTCCTTTACTATTTTCCAGAACACAAGGTTAAGAATTTTTCCAAGGAATGTTAAAAACTACAATACTTTCCTGAATGAAGTCCAAAGCATCAGTTATGAAAAAAGCAGAAAATAAAATTTTACATCTAAAGCATGACACTTAATGTTATATTTTAGACCAGAAAAGCCTAATTACCTGTAGTGCTTGCTTTTCTTTTTCTGTTTTTCATTTTGAACTCTAGTTCAGTGGTCTGCAAATTAGGATATGCATACCCCTGGGGGTTCACTGTACAACATACTCCTTTAACCATGCTTCAAAGAAAATCAACTTCAATTTCAAAAAATCTGCTCTCTAACATTTCTCCTTCTCCTCTCCCCAGTTATGTGTGCTCCCTCTTAACAGAAAGCACACCTATTGCCCATCAGAAGCCTTATGATACACGTCACACAGTATCAGAACCTCAGAAAACTAATTAAAAAGACAGTTGGAAAATCGGTGTAAGTGTGGGATGGGAAAATGTCCCTAATAACTAGATAATACTCCTTTCATAAGCCTAGATATTCTCAATAGTTTGCTTTCAGTAAAACTGAAGGATGACTTATTCAAGTTATCAGCTGACATTACAAATAACTTTTGTTGTTAATTGAAAAACTGATGAATCTGTTATTATAAAATTTCTTCAACTCTCCATCTATTTTCATTATTCATCAGAACAATAAACTTCTACTATTTAGAGTAGAAATGTATCATGCTATTCTAGAAGTAAGCAACATTCACCTTGGAATGTCTTGGTTTGTTATTTAAGAAGTGCAATATTATATTCGTGAGTGAAATATTTCCTTTACAAGGCCAGGAGAGAATAAAACTCAAAGAGACTGGGCCAAGAGAGAATGCTAAAAAATTAATTAATAAATTAAAGCTCCCACCTCACTGTTGTTGAAGGTGGTGGCCTATGGTGGAGCACACCTTTCAAAGAACGTAATGTTCCCACTTAGGGAACTCATGAGGCCAGAATCTAGACACCTGGTTGGAAGGGAGTGGACATATGCCCTTGCAAGTGTGCAGGCAAGTGGCCCCTAGCAATGAGAGAAAGAGGGGTATGCTGTGTGCTACTTGCCCAGGCGACAGAAGCCTGAGAGTTGGCCTCACTCAGACCAAGTGTAGGCCCCTTGCAAATCAAGTTGTTGAATGCAAATTCTGCAGCCTAAGCATAGAACTTCCTCCAAAGCTGGCAGGAATTTCCTGGTAAGAGTTTCAAGACCTCCATGACACTTTCAAACCACCTGGGGCCACCAGGCCAGGTGCAGCAGGAAGAGCTGAAGCCAAAGGGAAAGTTGTGCCTGGAGAGCCACAGGTTTAAATCTGAAAGCCTCAGTGGGAACACTGCGGCAGGGGCCTGGGTGGGGGGGGTGGGCAGACGAGCATGGCAATGCACAGGTAGTAGGGCTCAGTCTTCTCCACGGACTGCTCCTGCAAACCCATGCCCATGTCCTTCCCCGCACACAGAGACCAGCGACATATTTGTCCTTATCGGCTTTTTATGACACTCTGTGCAGCCATAAACACCGCCTGCAGATTGCATCAGGGCCAGGCAAGTGCGGGCAGGCAGCCTGATTTAATACCAAGTGAAATGTGGGTTCCAGGATCTGTGTGCCATTATCTCCCCACAGATCTAAAACATCCTCAATCTTTGCAGCATAGAGAAGGCCTTCAAGGCATGTGCAGACACTGACATTTATAGAGACATATGTTTCTGAGGTAGGCAGTCCTGGGACGACAGGGTTGAAGGTGGAATACTAGGGGTCAGGGGGAACTGTTTCAGGACCTGCTGAACTGCAGGGGCTTCGCTTGCTGTCGGTCTTCACTGCATCTCGAGCACTCTGGATTCCTCACGAGCAAACAGCACGCAGCATCTCCTGTGAGGCCATCATGGGGGTGGCGGGGTGGAGGATGAACAGAACAGCCAGAGACAGCCACCCTGTCTTTACTATGGCATGTGGCAATAACTTGATTTTCCTTCGGGAAGAAATGAGGCCATTTCATCAGAGAAAAACATCAGTGGTTTTTGAAGACCTTTACACTTGTCGTGATAGAGAGCCACACAGTCCTCAGGTGACAGTTTATCCCTTTGTGCTGCATGCTCTGTGTTACCAACGAAAACAAAGCTTCCATGTTTCTTCTGTTTCGGGCATTCGCAGCGCAGCCCAGGGAGCAGGGGGGCCGTGAGATTCTGGCCCAGTCTCACTCCTCAGTCTGCCTTGGAAAAGCTCTCACCCTTTCAGTAAGCTCTCTCTCGCTTCAGGCAGCACTTTGACTTTTACTTCATTCTCTCTGGATCTGAAAACCCGTGACTTTTATGGCTCTGAAATCGTGGTTAAAATAACATCCTCCGTATTTCTGACTTGGCAGGCCCCTACCAGGAGGTGAGCCATCCTTGTCGGAACACGCTTGTCAGTGGCTGCAGCATGCAAACCAAGGCATCAATTCTCGAATTCTTTCTCCTAGAAGTAGAATGTAGAAAGAATTTAGGATTCCCTCTAAAAACAAATAGAAGCTTTCGGCAACGATACATTATCTTTTGAATGGTCAGGTGCAGGTTAGCTCGACAAGTTTCCACGAGAGACCGAGGGAAGCCTCTTGCTGAATCGTCGGTTAGTGCTCACCGCCTGGTCTGAGCGCCCAAAGACCCGGCTCCGCGCTGCACTGAATACGGGCCTGAGAGAGGCCGTCAGTGTGGATGGACCTCGGGCAAGCCCGTGGCCGTTCAGAGTGAGCACTCATTACTAGTACTTTGTGCGTCCGTCCCATCTTCCTGTTGGTGAGACCCACCGCTTTCCATGACAGTAGGGCCAGCGCGTTTTCATCCGCGGCCAGCATGGCGGTGACTGCCACAACCATGACTTTCCCCAAACCCACCACATAAGTCCGAGAGGCAATCCTGGTGAAAGGTGGGGAGGGGAAGAAGGGTTTCAGAGGCGATGAGGCAGAGATGGAAGTAGGTCACACAAATCTGTGCTAATTCCTCCACTAAAACAAAAACAAAAACAAAAACAAAAAAAATGAGTGTCCCTTCCTTCACCTCCTTCTTCCAGCTGCCAGAGCAAAAGGCGACAGGGACCCCTGCTCCACGCTGAGCCATGGGAACTGCCCATGGCTAGGAGAGACAAGGGGACGGGGGCGGGGGATTGCTCTATGGTAGAGGTTGTTTAACTTCAAAAAGTTGGATTCACATAATTTTATCTTGTATTCACCCAAGGACGGGTCATTACAAGGGCTTTACCAAAGCTTTGCAGCTATTGTTCTACTCAGAGGCAGAGCCCCAGGCTTGCAAACCCCCAAGCAAGGTTATCTCTAAGGACAGAGTCTGAAAGAACCTAACGAGGGACTTTGGGGCAGGAAGTGGAGGGGAGGGGTGTGCAATTTTGTTTCTGAACTCCCTATTGATTAGAACAATGATAACGGTGTTCCTTTTCGTCCAGGCCCTAAAAGTAACCCTACGTAGATTTACTTGGAGAAGCTAATCAAGAAAAACATGTTTTTTCCTGCCCTTCTCTAACACTTAATTGATGTTTCTTACTTTAAGGTAGCAAACTTACTCTGAGCAGATGTTTTCTCTGCAGAGAGTGATAGTGTGATGGGAGACGTTGTTAAATCAGGGCACAGCTGACTGCTCGATGCTGGCATGGGTGGCCACGCAGTTGCTGGCCCGTGGGGTCTCTCCTGGGCTCTAGCTTCTTCCCCCCATCGCCTCCTCTGGGCTGGGATGAAGCAGCTGGTTGGTATATATATACATGCTGGCATTGCCACACAAGGTGACTTAGCTGTGAGCCAGGGTTGGGGCAGCTCCTGAAACCTCCTTTCCTCAGAATTAAACATGTCTGTACTCCACATTTAATTATTCATTAACGAATCTTCACTGAGCTGCCATCGTGATTAAAAAGCATGAGTTCCAGAGACTGACTGCCAGGGCTTAATGCCACCTCTGCCACCTAGGAGCCCCGTGACCTTGGCTGACTATGAATGCCTTCACACCTCAGTTTCCTCTTCCATAAAAGAAGGATAGTAATATTCTTGCCTTGGATTTTCTGAGGATCAAATGAGGTTTGTAAGGTGCTCAGCCCATTGTGGGAACTGGCAGCCAATTTATAAGACAAACTTGGTTTGATTGGCTGTGAGCAGGAGTTAATTTTTTTCTCTACTTTCTAATTCCATCGGCCAGGTCCTATAAGGTTCCCTGTCACATTCAGACAATAAAAAGTTCTCTGATCAGTTTTCAAGCCCAGAAGTGTTTCCTTTCAGAAACTGGTACACTAATCAAACCTTGGAGTACTGTTTAAGTTAGAACTCGGCTCTAACTAGCTTGCCCAGGCCAGGAAGAGCAAGTAGAAGTGAGACTAGCCAGGTCCTTCCTCACACTCTCCTAGTTTTATTTCCTACCCACTCAGTAGCTGTGATGCTGGATTTCTCCAAGGTCGGGGCAAAGGAGATTCAAGAAAAGGCCCCAGAGGCATAGCAGGTAGAACTGAGGGCTGACACTGAGGTTCTGTGCTAGGCAGGTGGCCCCACCCACTTCCCCTCTCATTTGCATTTGTCAGACCCGTGACACCTACAGCACTTTAAATCCCTGCCCCTGCTCTGGGGCCACAGTCAGCCTCCCTCAAAGTTTCTCACTTCGCTGGAGGTAAGCAGAAAGCACACGGCCCTGTTCTCCAACCACAAATCACGCAGGACTCAGCTGGTGAGCCCTGGACTGCCTCTCAGTTTTGATGGCTTTTTGATCATTCTGCTGTTCCCCACCCCCTCTGCCTTTTCCTCCAGTACCCTGGCTGGTGCTCAGCGAGATTTTTCCCGTTGGAATCAGGGGACAAGCCATGTCTTTAACTTCGAGTATGAACTGGGGCATCAACCTCCTCATCTCTCTGACGTTTTTGACGGTGACTGGTAAGGATGTATCCTTCTCCCTGAATGTCTTTGTGTTCTTAGTTAGGACTGATGTAAAGCACACTCCCCTGGAAGACATTTCACTGTGGACATTTTCAAGCACGTTCTGAAGTAGAGGGAGTGGCAAGGAACCTGATGAACCTCTGCCCAACTTAAAGAGCTGTCAACCTTAATTCATTTATAACCTCACCTGCTCTTCCTCCCACATTATTTTAAAACACATCTCAGACAGAATGCCATTTGTCCTACAATTTCATCATGAATCTCTAAAAGATAAGACCTTCGAAAACGATGACCACAATATGACTATCAACTTAAAAATATTCATAAAAATCCCTTGGGATCAATATACAGTCTATGCTTACATTCTTCAGAGTCTTAAAAAATTATTTTTTGTATTTTGTTTGTTTGAATCACAATCCAAATATATAACTTACAATTGATGGATATGTCTCATAGAATTTGTGGGTTTCACCTTCATTTCTCATCCTTCCTCCCTACTTTATATCTTTAATGAAGAAACTGGGTCATTTGTTTTGTGGTTTCCCCAGGTGGGGTTTTGCCAACTGTCGTCATATAGCACGACCTCTGTCCTTGGTGTTCCCTGTAAACTGCTGTCTAGATCAAGAGTTTTCAGATTTAGACTTTCTCGGTTGTTCGTTCGCAAACAACCTTCAGGGGCAGTGGCTGGCGTCCTGCCACCAGAGGCTCATCGCGTTTGCGCGCCTCCTGCTTTGCCCTGTGGCCTCCTTCGAGGAGGATCGCTGCCCAGCTCCGTTGTTTACATCCCGTCCTTCCTCCCGAATTCCTATCTGACCTGCTTCTCGAAGGAGACATTTCTTCTATAGCTGTTATGAGGAGTCTCTGATAACTGATAATTTTTTTGCCTACGCTGACATATGGGGTCATAGGAGAAAGGAAAGCTTTCTCTTCATTTTTCAGTTTTTGAAATAATCGGGTGGCTCCCCAGCATCCGCCAAACTTGACCAAGGAGTTGAGGCCTCTTTCCTTTTTTTCCTTTATACACAGATATCCACATATATAAAGGTTGCAAACAAAGAAACAGAAATCTCAGTCTCCTCAGGCCTCTAGATCTAGATGGCAGTTGACAGGAAACACGAAGGACAGAAAGTCAAGTGAGACGACGACAGTCAGCAAAGTGCCACCTGGGGACGGCTTCCCCACGACTGACCCAGTTTCTTCACTAAAACGACGAAGCGTCGGGGGGAGCGGGGAGGAGACTTGGAGATAAAACCTTCACATTGTAAGACACATATGAACCAATTGTAAGTTTTGTATTTGGGTCATGATTCAAAGTCTGAAAAAATAATTATCATGCCATTGGAAAATGTGAATAATAGGCATACATCATGTATACATTTTCAAAAGCGGATGAGTACTAAAATGTAGGTATCTATATATCTATATTTACTATTTCTGAGTCTCATCAACCACTTTTTTAAGTACATCTACTTTGGAACTTTTGGAGTTGTTAAATAAGCATGGTTTGAGTTTTTTTATATAAAACTTTAAAATGTTTGTGCACTTCATACTTTTTTAGAAATAGTCCAAGATTCCCACCCAAACTGTTTTTCCAAAGGAATGGCTGGTCATGTGTCATACTGCACAATTTCTTAAATTCTCTCAAACAAGCAACAGCTGGCCTCAGTGGGCCCCAGGCCCGGCACTAGCAGCAGCCAGCCTAGATTCACAGTTTGGCTTTGCCTGGGAACCTCCAAGCCCAGCACAAGGAGCAGCTACCTCAGATTGCTTTGTAGCTCATGTAGGTGGCCGCAGGCTGAACACAGGTGGGGGCTGACCTTGGTCTGCACTACCTGGGGAACCCCAGAGCCAGTACATCCAATGGACAGCTAAAGACCACGTTGCAGCACCACCATGCCCTGCACAGCATGTCCTCCATGGGGGGCGGAGGTTGGTGGTCAGTGGTCACAGCTAATCCTTACCCCTGACTGGCCTGGGTAAACCCCTCCCATTCTCTGCCAATAGCAACCAAACTTCAACTTCAAGAGGAGGGTGTACTCAGCCTAGATGAAGGGTGCACCTTGAGTACCCATCTTGTGTGATAGAGGAGGCTGTGTCACTGGACCCTACAGGACACCTACTACATTAGACCATGCTACCAAGACAGGGAGTCATAGCTGCTCCACCTAATATATATAGAAACAAACACAAGGAGGCTGCCAACATAAGGAGACAAAGAAACATGGTCCAAATGAAAGGACAGATCAAAACTCCAGAAAAAAGAGTTAATCAAAATGGAGATAAGCAATCTATCAGATGCAGAGTTCAAAATACTGATTATAAGGATGCTCAAGGAACTTAGTGAGGACCTTAACAGCATAAAAAAGATCCAGTAAGGAACAAAGGATACACTAATTGAAATAAAGAACAATTTACAGGGAAACAACAATAGAGTAGATGAAGCCAAGAATCAAATAAATGATTTGGAATATAAGGAAGCAAAAAACAGCCACTCAGAATAAAGAGAAGAGAATCCAGAAAAATAAGGATAGTTGTAAGCAGCCTCTGGGACAACTTTAAGCAAGCCAATATTTGCTTCCCATGGCTGCTAGAAGGAGAAGAGAGAGAATAAGACACTGGAAATCTATTTTCAAAAATAATGAAAAAAAACCTTCCCTAATTTGGTGAAGGAAATAGACATGCAAGTCCAGGAAGCACAGAGAGTCCCAAACAAGATGGATGCAAAGAGGCCCAATCCAAGACACATCATAATTAAAATGCCAAAGATTAAAGAGATGGGAGATGGGGTGTGTGGGAGAATGGGTGAGAGGTGAGAGGATTAAGAAATACAAACAGGCAGTTACACAATAGCCTTGGGGATGTACAGTACAGTACAGGGAATGACATAGCCAAAGAACTTCTACGAAGGACTGTGGACACAGACAAGGGTGGAGGGATTGCCTGAGGGAGTAGGCGGTGCTGGATGGAGGGGAGCAAAGGGGGAAAAATCAGGACAACTGTACTAGCATAGTCAATAAAATAAAATAAAGTAAATAAGTAGATAAATAAAAATTAGTTTCCCAAGTAAAAGATAGAAGGCAGCCAGCCTTTGGACGCCAACATTTTTAGTGCGAGCTCGGCTCTATCAGTGAATGCAGAGTGTTCCAGAGAGACACACTTACTCTGCAGTGCTCATGACACAGCTGCAGTATTGTGCTCGGCTCTGAGCAAAGTGTTTGAAGACTGTTTAAATATTTTCAGAGGGTTGCAGTATGTCCATCAGCCAAGTACAAACTGGATGACATGGGCGTGTGACCTATTGCTACCGAGCTCACAGGGAGGGTTCACTTCTTGGGTGTTCTATTCAAGGATGAGGCCCGTGAGACTTGTATGTTGCAAGATAGTTTTATTTACTCGCAGCAAGTAAAGGAGACTGGGAATAGATACCCAAAGCCCCTGCCTCCCGTAAGGGAGGCTTAGCCCTTGCTTGTAGACACTGTTTGGTCAGTTGACGCAGACACCGGCCTGCATTATCCATGGCGTTATGGATGAAACATGAGGTACATTCACACGGACGATCGAGTCCTGTGGAGGAAAAGGGACGCCCCGGCTACCCTCTCAAGGGGAGGGTGCCTTGGAGCGGCCTGGCCACTCTCTCAAGAGGAGAGCACCCCGATCCTTCCCCTGACAGGTTTTTATTGGGATCAATTTGCACAGGAATACAGGTAAAGCTCATAAATCATTGTCAGGCAGTAAGGATCAAATGATAGATAGCATACAAAGAACTATTAGGGCTCATTCTGAGTAAGGGTCAATCACCTAAAAGGCTACAAAACTTAAGAGACTAAACTCATTTCCTGCTCAGACCTTTTAAGAGCATTCTCAGCAGAGCAGGTTTCACAGGATTTTACATATCCTTCCTTTTTTAAAAAAATATATTTTATTGATTATGCTATTACAGTTGTCCCATTTTCCCCCTTCACTCCCCTCCACCCTGCCCATCCCCTCCCACCCACATTCCCCTCTTTAGTTCATGTCCATGTGTCATAAGTTCCTTAGCTTCTACATTTCCCATATTATTCTTGCCCTCCCCCTGTCTATTTTCTACCTACCATCTATGCTACTTATTCTCTGTACCTTTCCCGCTCTCTCCTCCTCCCACTCCCCTGTTGCTAACCCTCCATGTGATCTCCATTTCTGTGGTTCTGTTCCTGTTCTAGTTGTTTGCTTAGTTTGCTTTTGTTTTAGATGTGGTTGTTAATAAGTGTGAGTTTGCTGTTTTTTTACTGTTCGTATTTTTTATCTTCTTTTTCTTAGATAAGTCCCTTTAACATTTCATATAATAAGGGCTTGGTGATGATGAACTCCTTTAACTTGTCCTTATCTGGGAAGCGCTTCATCTGCCCTTCCATTCTAAATGAAAGGCTACATATCCTTTCTCAGGCCTGATCACCCAGAGGGGCCCCCCCACCGTTTCTAGGTCAGGGCTGCACCGCCCTTTGTCATTGTTTCAGGCTTAAGTCAGACAGAGGATGCAAGGCAGCTGAGAGATTAGGAGACTTCTCTTAGGCAGAATGAGGACTCAGGCTTTGTCAAAGCCGAGGGGCAAGGGTCGATCACCCCTTTTGCTGTAGCCCCGCAATTCCTTCCCTGGGGCCTCCACATGATCATGCCTGTCTTAGGTTGTTCCCCCCTTGGTGAATCTTACCCATCATTGGCTAACTGATCAAGCATTGGGGACTAGTTATGGATGAAGTAAGAGGAGCAGAAGTGATGCTCCTGCCAGGGAGATAAGCTTTGTCTCCTTAGTGGTTTATGGTCCTAAGGTCGCTCACCCAGCCTTAGCCATGGGGGGGGTGGTTACAGCTCCTGAAACCAGGCAGGGTGGTTCCCAACAGTCAGTTACATGTTGCTACGCTCACTAGGTTGGGTTCCTGTCAAGCTTATCCTCCTCACAGCTAGTCTGCAAAATTAGCAAGGATAATTTTTAGCTAAGGATAACACTTAGCAAGGATAGCACTTAGTAACAATGACCCACACCTTGAATGAGCTTGATGTTAGGACAAACAAGAATGAGACACTCGTCCTAACATTACGGCTGGTGAAGAACAGTGGCAAGACCAGGATGTGTGACTCGGACAGAGGATGTCCGAGGAAGGGGTGGAAGCGCACAGAAATATTGGAGCGCTGTCTTGCAGAAGGGATGGGGAGTGCTAGTCCAGAAGACAGAGCAGAACCCTGAACCCGAGTTCCTGAAAGGTGGACTTGCACGTAGGTGTTGCTAAGGAATACCTTTTTAACAGGCAGGGCTGGCTCACCACTCAGAGAGAATCTTTGTCAAGTGGTGAACCCCCTGTTACTGAAAGTGCTCAAACAGATCAGGGGACAAGTTTGATGAGACCACTTTTTGGTTTTTTGGTTTTTTTTTTTTTACTTTCTATATTCTGGTTTTATGCCCCAGAGGGAAAGAAGGGCAAAGTCTACAAGCACTTTACTAAGCATCCACTTGGGCAAAGCAGCAGGAAACACACAGAGGAATCCGTTTAAATAAAAATGCAGGAGAATGGCAGTGCTATTCCTCCCTTCCTGCTTCTCCACTCCTCGGCACAGCTGGCTGACCAGTGAGTGGTTAATGTGCTCAGCTCCCTCCACACTGCGTTTACACAACTGCCTCGTATATGACTATTTGGTCAAGCTTCTCTGACTGAGCGATCGTGATTTGTGGCTGCAGCTGTTAAGGGCTCCAGCCTGTGTGTGACTGGTCTGAGCCTGTGTTAAAAAAGAGCCAGCTTCCTGCTCACTACATACACCCTGCCACACTGGACCTTCTGCTGCTGAGCCAGGTCTGGCCCAATGCAAATGTAGGCTCCAGTGCACAGCGGGCATCTCTCACCAGTTAACATACCTTGACCTTGGTCAGTAACTACAAAGGGACTGTGCCTTTGGCTAGAGGTGGACAGAGGGAAAACTAGGCTGGCAAGCGAGATCCATCAGGCTTCTTGCTGCTGCAGCTGAGCGAGTGAATGCTTTTTCTTAGAACCATTATCACATTTTTTTTCTTTGAATCTAGGAAGAAGAATTGCAAATACACTAGGTACTAAATGATAAAATATTGCCAACATGAAATAATTTATTCAGTTAAAAATAAAGAAGGCTCTGGCTGGTGTGGCTCAGTTGGTTGGAGTGTTGTGCCGCACACCAAAAGTTTGGGGGTTTGATTCCTGCTCAGGACACATACCCAGGTTGCAGGTTCGATCCCCAGTTGGGGCGCATCGATTGTCTCTCTCTTTCTCCCCTGTTCCCTCACTCCCTTCCTCTATTTCAAAAATCAATAAACATATTTAAAAATAAATATATAAATAATAAAACAGAGCTTGGTTACTTTAAAAAATCAATTAAAAATCAGAGTAAAGAAGGGTGAATTTGTTCCAAGAGAGTCTGTCTGTATCAATATGTCTTTAAAATGTCCACTAATAGAAACCAAACTGCTACAGCAGTGATTCCCAGAGAGGAATCATGTAGCACAAGGAGAAAGAGGAGCCATTTACCTTCTGCTTTATGTTCCTGTGTTGTTTCAGGTTCTCTTTTTGCAAGGAGCAAAAAGAAAAGCATGCTCACCAAAAAGATAATACTGGATTTAAACTGCAACAGTTACAAGACTGCTACTTATTCTACCAGTGAAAGCTGGGGTAGTTTGAAAACATGAAACTTTCAGAGGCCGGCTATAGTTTAATTTGTACCACTGTTTCCCAGGATACTGAGTGTTTGAACGTTCATGTGTTTGTACCTGCTCTAAGAAGCGGGCGTCCACAGTGAGAGGGAAGCAATACAAAACACACTTCTAACCAGTTTCTCTCGTCCTTTGTAGATCTCATTGGACTGTCGTGGCTGTGCTTTACCTACGCGATCATGAGTGTGGCGGCCCTGGTGTTCATCATCATGTTCATACCCGAGACAAAGGGGTGTTCTTTGGAACAAATATCAACGCAGCTGGCAAAAGCGTAAGTACGATGCGCATTGCTCTCCGAACAAATGGCACTCTGTGGTCAGAGGTGCAGCTTTTATATACAGCTAGATCCTAAGGATACTTGAGCTTATTTCTGGATATTCCCTTTGGTGTGGAACCAACAATAATTCCAGTTTCTCTGTCATGTATTCAGTTTGGGTGACACAGCCAAGGAATTAGAATGATCGGTGCTTTTCACGAGTGAACCTTTCAACGCTCTTTTCAGCAATGATCAAAGAACCCCTCCCATTTGACTTACTTCCCCCACCCCCCAACCCCGACACCAGGGGATTTTTGTATAGGGTTCGGTGTAGGTCCTGGAGAGTTAGGCTCACCTTGTTCTACAACTGCGGCTTCAGTCCTTCACCTCTATCACACTTGCCGGTCTCTTTACGGCCTCAACACCTGTTAGTGCTAGGGTTACCAGGACAACTCGGGCTTACACGTCTATGATAATTCCAAATACGGCACAAAGTAAGCTTAAGAAAGATTAAGAGTTTCTTAGGCGAATAGGCATTTAGAAAGCCGGTTAAATAAATTTCACATGGAAACGTTGCTTTAACATTTTAACCTAGAAGTAGGCTGTAAAAAACTCCTGTTCTTCTGGCGGCAGAACTCCCAGCTCTAAGCGCTGAGACAGGCCCGAAAGTGGGGGTTGCCTGGGGGCAGGGGAGGGAAGGGGGCCTGTCACTCTTCCTGGGACTCAGTCCTCATTCTTGCAAGTGCGGGCATACTTGTTCTTGGGTTTTAATACAATGGGGGAAAGTACGTATCTAGTGTGCGTCTTCTGAAGATACTCTCAATGCACTAGAGGGAAAGGCATGATTGCCCCAGAAATTGTGGGCACAGTGGTTCTTCAGCTTCTATCTAAAGGAAGAATAACCCTGGAATGGTGCTAGGCATGTGTATTTATGTACGCCAGACTGTTAATCCTGGCTTATTAGGGTGCACAGTAAGCAAGATTGTGGAATTTTTCTTTTTTTTACTTTTAAATGGTTCACAGTTTAGAAACACGTCATTTTAGTGAGCAGAAAACCTTCTCTCTTCATTCAAGCCGTAAGTTAAATGTCAAGTTGCAGGGTTAATTTTTGATGAAGAAAAGGCCCCGTTTTCAAAAAGTAAAATGAAACATTCACGTACGAAGAGAAGTACAATGGCCAGGAAGGCGGCGGCTGTGCGGGTGGGTCACAGGGTGAGACTCGGTCTCCAGTCTGCGCCGTGGGAGGAGGAAGAGGCCTGTGTTCCAGGGAGTGAGCCCCACCGGCTGCGCCTCGGCACTCCCTTCTCCACCGCGCCAGCTGTTGCTGATTCAGCCCTTTGTGCACCATCTCCTGGGGGCCAGACGCGGTCCTAGGATCCTAGGAAAGCACGGAAGATACAGGAGAGAAAGAATCCGTTGTTTCTTCACTTTATTTAAGAGGCAGACGAGCACACAGACCACTGTAATACGCTGGGGTGGAAGGCACAAAGAGAAGTATGTTGGAGGATTTCACCGGTAAAAGCCTCCTGAAAAAGACAATGCCAGCGCAGTCTGGTCTTGAGAGCGTCATCTGGGCGAAGAGGGAGGTGTGGGAGGCTGAAGGGGGGCCCCACGGAGAGGCCCCCGCACTCCCTGGTGTGCGAGGGAGAGGGCGGTGCTGAGCTGGGGGCGGAGACTCGGGCCCAGAGCGCAGGGCAGAGAGGAGCCCCTCGATGGTCTTGGTAAAGAATTCGGATTTTATTGGGAAAGTAGAGCGACAGGATTAAAGCAGCTGGGCAGGGGAGAAAAGGAAGCGGATTTCTGAAGAAGCACTTGGGCAAAGTCTGGCAAGTGGAAAGGGGAGATGCCGAAGCAGGAAGACTAAGAGGGTTTGGAGGAGTCAGGCAGGAGGCTATGGGGCTGCCTGGGCGCAGGGGCAGAACCCGCACAGCTCCGAGCTGAACTGGGGAAGGAGGTTGAGGGAGCCGGAGAACTGGGGACTCGAGCTTAGCGAACTAGGCCAGTATTCAACGCGACATTCACTGAAATGAGACCCGGCGCGGGAGAAAGAGCAGGTTTGGGAGGCAAGAGTCTGTGGCTGCTTGGGGACGGCACTGAGTTCAGTTTGTACGACCGTCTGTGAGGCGTCTACAGAACACACAGGTTGGGGAGAGGGGGAGGCAATTCCTATTCTCTGGGAATAGGAATTGGCAAACGCCTACGGTGGAGAAATCGATTTGGTCCTCAACACACCGGCACACAGGCAGGATTAGATCTGCGTTTCGTGGAGTCTAAGCTTTTGCGGGTCCAAGTGAAGCAGAATATTACAAATTTTGAATGCACAATCACACGACTCCATGGGGCTTGGAAGGGGCTGTGCAGGCGAGGGGTCCTGGACTTTTTTCATTGGTTTTATGGGTCCCCCGCCTTGTGCACACGCACTTCTGAGCTACCCATTAACTTGCTGGGGGAGCAAAAGTCCTTTAAAAATAAAGATTTGTTAAAACCCTTGTGGGCAATGCTAGCTAAAACGCCGAGGCAGGGAGAAAGTAGCAATGAGTTAATTGAAGGAAGCAACCCTGATATCACTCCCCATTGCACTCTTTCTTATGAGGTGTAACTTGAAAGCAGAATGTCCTGCATGAATTAAGAAACCTCTAGATCAATTTTTCACAGGAGGGCTGTCAGAATATATCAAATGGCAAACCAAGCGAAAATTTGAAAGGCGAATCTTAATTAAGGAAGGCCCATCTTTCCATCCAGTGGATCTGCAGAATAAGACATTCCCTAAGAACATGTGACCTAAAATGGAACAGAACTGTTCCGTCAGAATATGGGGCGGGAAGGAATCTGTCTGCATGAGTAAGACCCTGAAATAGGAAATGCTTTTGACAGCATCATATGCCTGTTATTTTTGAGTCACGCAACCACTCAATCTCAAATCCAGACCCTCTCCAAGAAAGTTATAAATTGCAAAGTAGGAGAGATCTAAACACCAAGGTGCTGTCGACCCCTGGACAGACTACACAAGTCCCCGGAGGTCGGTATTGAAGAACAAAACCAGATAAGGGCATTGGTGAAGAGAACTATAAAAGATGAGGTGGCTCCCTTGAAACTTGCTCATAGCAGGAGGAGCAGTATCTGCTGGGTGTATCCATGTGGCGAAGCCCAGGCCTGATGGCAGGCCGGAAACAAAGTTGCTTTCAAAAAAAATCTCGGTGAACTATATTTATGCAACACGAACTAGAGAGGCTGGGGCTTGTCTTGGCTTGAAGCAGCCAGTTGGCAATGGCTTTAAAAATGAAAATGTAAGCAGGCTGAATTGTATAGATTGGTCAAAGTATGTATGAAATATGCATGTTAAACAAGCTTCCCTGGAGGGAAATGTCAGAGACAAAAATAAAAATAAAATGCATAATGGCACTGAAGCTACTGAACTGCGGGAGTACATGTGGGTGGCAGAGAGCCCAGGGAACTTGCCAGGACACGGAAGCAGAAGTGAACTTGAAGACTGCGTGGGGACGGACACCGCTGAGTTAAGGGAGTCTGTGAATGTAGGAGTTAAGGAAACAATGAATCAATTTTCCTCCCCAGGGAAAGGGATAATCGTGATGTGTATATCCCAATGAGTTGCTAAGGAGAAAGGAAATTATATCAACTTGACTTCAAATTTGACACTACCCATTGCTTAACATTTTCCTTTCTGGCATTGGAGTTGGGTCCTTTCCCTGCTATTCCTACCAGCCTGAGAAAATAAATATTCTTCCAAGATTGTTAAGTTTCCTATAAAATAAACAGTGATTCAGCTGAGAGGTTAGGAAGGATTTCAGCAATAATGTAGTTTGAAAGGGTTTTATTTTAACTTCTGCCGTGCAAAACGGGATGTTGGCCGTGTGCTGTTTTTCTCCAATTTAGGTGGAAACAGAGAGAAACCAACGAGTTCTTGTTTTGTAAATATTTTAGTTCTAAGGCCTATTTCTCACTTTTAATAGTTCATTTTATGTGGCCATTCCTCCCTTCCTCCATCCAAATTCATTTTTTCAGTAAATATTTACTGAGTATCGATTATGTGCTAGGCATCTTCTACATGCTACAATTAACAGGCAAAAATGCACAGGTAAAAATAGTAATTGGGGGCTACTTTTGACTGAGTGAACTGAGAAATTGCTCTGGGAGGTGATATTTAAGGTAAAATCTGGTTGATTATCAAGAGCCAACTCTGCAAAGATGGGGGAAAGGAGAATTCAGGGAGAGAAGACAGTTAGTGCAAAGGATGAACCGTAAACACTTGACCTGTTCTAGGAGCCGAAAGAAATCCAGAGGCTGCCACCTTTGAGATTCAGTTAGAAAGTCAGTAGACTGCTGTGTAGGGGTTTATAAGCTGAGTGAGTTTGGATTCATTCTAAATGTAATGGGAAGCTACTAAAATATTTTAAGCATAGGAATGACGTGATCCAATTTACATTTTAAGGATTACCATATGCGCCTCTCCAGTCACGCAGAGGAACCTGGCTGCGAAAGCACACAAGGATAGGGCTGAGTCTCACTTCACATTAAGAACACTGACTTCAAGTGGCCCTCAGTGCTGCCTGGCCATCATCACAGGTCCTAGTCCACTCTTCTGCCTTTCTATTGCTCAATAGCACCGCTCTCTGGAAACCTCCCCACCTCCACAGCCCGCCTCACCCCCTCTGAGCCTTGCTCCGGGCAATAGACAGTGACAAGGGGACTCCCATAACCTTAGACATCAACCCCCACATCCCACATTGGTATCTGTATCCAAATACATCATCATTTCTCCGTGAAGTCAAACACTTCACGCCCTTTCTCTTCTCGAGGACATTCTCCCACCATTCTCCTTGCTTATCCCCGCATCATCCCTAGTTTACCTCTCCACTAGATTTCTACTTCTCATTAGCATAGAAAGCTGGCATGGTTTTTGTCCCATCTGAAAAAAAAAAAGTCTTCTGATCCCATTTTCATGTACTTGCCATGCTCCAGCTATATTGGTCTTTCTGGAAGTACAATAATTTCCTGGCAGTTCTTGACTTGGTTCCCTCCCCAACTTCATTCCAATTTCAGATCAAATGTTACCACTTTAGAGATGCCAGCAGAATGATAGACACCCCCCAAGTGTCCTTCTTTCCCCCTTCTCCCCTTACCTTTCTCATTAGCATTTACACCTCTTGAAATCCTATGCTTATGTGCAACTGTAACAGGGTGCAGCCAAGAGGGGGGACCCCAAATAGGGATTTGGAATGGGGTCCAGAACTCAGGGTATCCAGAAAATATTAGGATGTCTTCATCCCTCCCCCGCACAGGTGTGGTTGGGGGAAGGGACACAGGGAGCAGGGCCAATGAGAGCTGTTTTACATAGCAACAGCTTTGCAGCTAAACTCTGGTGTGGTCATTTAACATATCCATAACCTTTAACTGGTTACATAGGTATGTTAAATAGCTGTGGCCCTGCTCTGAACCAGGGGAATGGAAGTAACTTCCCCACCAAGATGTAACTGGGGTTGGGAGGGAGCAGGTCCCCTGAGTTACAGAGCCTGCGTGAGAGCTTGGAGATGATTGGCTCCACACCATGGGGCCATGCCTGCCCAGACTCACAATGGCAGCCCAGTAAAGCTGGAAGGATATGAGAGTGGGGGCAAGTGCAGCCAATTGTGGGCGGAGTCAGAAATGGGGCTCCAGGGGAAGATTGGCGCAGGGATTTAAACTGAGCCGCAGCCTTTGGGGAGGAGAACCACATGGTTTTGGCAGAATAAGGACTCCCATAGCCTTGGGAAGGAGAACCATGCGGCTTTGCCAGAGTGGGAACCCCCACAGCTTTAGAAGGGGGGAACCACCACCCGGCTTTAGCCGAGATCCCAGCAGCTGATGGTGCTGGGAACTGAGGGAGGCCTACCAGCTGAGATGGATTACTGGGAAGAACTGGGGGCTGCCTGAGCCACGGACTTCTATTTCTTTTCCTGAGATACGGTACCCCAGACTGGGCAAAGGGGGAAGGAAAAACTGTGTGTGTTTGTGGGTGTTTTAAGGGACTTTGGGATTGTGATGAAAACATTAGGTCACTACTTTAAGTCTGTACAGCATTAAATAAACATTTCCTTTCCTTTTCATGAATCTCTGGCATTGAGAGATGTCTTTCCTATAAGGCAGCAGACATAACAACCTGGAAGGTCCTTTCAGTAATAGTATATTGCCCTTGGCACCCCCCACCCCCGCTGTTCTGTAACACTACCCCCTCTATTAAAATGTACGTTCCTTGAAATTCTAAAGCAGGAGTCTTTTTCTTCTCTACCCAAAGCACCTACCCTAGCACCAGGCACGCTGCAGTCCATTAGCTGGTTAAATTCTTGACAAAGATATTTGAATGAAAGGGGAGCAAGGTTCAAAGGTGAACTTCTCTTTTTTAATAAATGTAAACTACTAGAGCCGATTTTCCTGCTGAGGGGAATAATCCTATAGACGAGAGTTTGTTGATGCAGGAGTGACGGAACAACACAAAAAGCAGGTTATGTAGATAGAAAGTTTAGAGGCATACTGGTCAAGTTTGAGAATTGGAAGAAAAGGACAGGACCCAGGATGCTGCTTCCGGAAGTGCTAGGCAACACTATGCCTGGAATCCTGACCAGTGTTCTGTGGTATACTGAATTTTATGACACATCAAGATGCTGCAATTTAAAAAAAAATGTCTTTTTTTTGCATAGCTAAAACATTAAAGCCCAGTGGGATTTTAAAAAGATAATAGCCTGCACATTTTTTTAAAGTACTGTAAACCAGGAATGACATTTCCATTAGTGCCTCTTTCTCTTTCAGGAACTATGTGAAAAACAACATTTGCTTTATGAGTCATCACCAAGAGGACCTAGCATCGGAGCGACTCCAAAAAGGAAAAACCTCAAGAGCAACCAGAACCATATAAATGCTGATGCAGTGTAAGAACTTTCAGTATGATGTCTTCATACCAATACACACTGGCCACTCCCAGGTTTTGCCTTTAGTGTCATGGAGCTAGTTTTAAAGGGACACTCTGAAATTATGAAGACAACCTTTAACCTTCACCCACAATAGGTAAATGAGGGGTAAGGTCCCAAGCATCTATTACTTTGGACAGGATAGGAGGCTAAACAAAACAAAACACTGTTTCAGCACTTTCACCTTTACACAGAGCAACTTTGAAAGACTGCACCAGTGTGCATACAGGCTGGTGGCAGCTTTATCATTCAGATGCTAAGTAGTCTAAACACAAGCTTACAGTTTGGTTCCCCACCCGCACCCCCATTCCCAAGACACTACTTGCACCGGGTGTTGTGTAAAAAAGAACCAGGACATATGTGGACAATTGCATATATATTCTAGATTCAGATAGGTTCTTGGCTCAGATTTTAGTGATAATTCCTAATTAACAGGTACAAGGATTATGTATTTTTTATGAATTATGAACTATCACGTAATACAAGATCTTTTATATCATTAGCACTATAAAATCATGTGAGAAGCAATTCTGCAATAGCTGAGAAAAATAAGCATCTTCCCATACATTTAAAAACATGAATAGAGAGGACAACTTGAAATTCTTGGGACCATATTTATTTAGAAGCAGCTGTTTGTACAACACTAGGAGTCAGGCCATCAGGTTATTTATGCAAATCTCTAAGCAATTAGATTTGACTTTTCAGCCAAGCTTATACAGTTCTCTTCATAAGGCATTCATAGCTTACAGTGATCCACAGTTTCCTGCAACCCTTCGCACTCCTCAGGAGTATCGCTACCTCGGCACACAGGCAGCCTGTGACCGATGCAGGCTTGCAGGTGACTGCAGACACTACAAACGACATTCAGACAGCAGGACAATCCCCTCACTACGTCCTTCTCTCTGCTGAAGCCGAGATCACCAGTGACACCAGAAACTTCGGTTTTACCCGCACAACCATTGCGGCTCTCTTGTGCATCACTGTGGTTCAATTTCAGAAGCTGGTGAGGCATTTTACTAACTGAATTTAGATATAGAAAATCTACAATAATCTCAAACCACTTAAGTAGCAATTCAATTACTAATATATATTATAAACTATGGAAGACACTCAAAAAACTTAAAAGGATGAACCTAACTTGAAAATGAATACACAAATATGATTAATGTGAAGAGAATCCTAAGTCAAAAACAAAAACCCTTTCTATTTAGCTTGGAATCTTCCTACTGGCATGTAACAAATTGTCCCGAGTTGGATGTTCGGGTATGTGATCTACTGTATTTCCTTGTAACAAAGAGAAAGACTGATATAAGAAGTAGTAAAATTGTGTTCTCAGAGATTCAGAATGACTTAAAGTCCTGGTTCTGAAATGTATTATGCTGATTAAAACTGGTGGAGGGAGTTACGAGAAAAGGAGATTTGAGATCTCAGTTCTGTGATGGTGCACTTCACATGTGAGTCAGAGCCTGCATTTCCCCCCTTTTGTTCGTTTTGGTGGAAGGGAAAGTGTATTCTGTGGAAATTCACTATGAATCTTCAGTGAAATTATACTGAGATTTAAAAAAATCAAGATAGGTAATCAATGTACCGTATTTTTAGGACCATAAGATGCACCTAGGTTTTAGAGAAAAATTAGAAAAAATTTTTGAAGCAAAAATGTGGTAAAATACTTAGTAACATACATTTACTAGCCAGGTAAGCTACATTCAGACTATAAGACACACCCCCATTTCCCTCCCAAATTCAGGGGGGAAAGTGCATCTTATAGTCCGAAAAATACGGTAATTTCTTCTTCTGTGCCAACCATCACAGAATGTTAAGATATTGAACAAAATTACCGTTTTCTTTTAAGTTCAAATGCTATATATACTTTGGGTATTTCTTAGCCATTCACTGTTAATGGACAGGGAAGTGTTTCAAACCTATTAGGTTTATTACTAGTGATTTTCACTTTGGAATCTTAAAAGACTTTTCTTTCAGTATTCTGAGTCTGTATGATTCTACCTTCAAACTAATGTTTACCCAATACACTCCCAATCAGAGCTTTTCGGTTTTCAAAAATAAAAAGGGGAAGTACTTACAATTTGTAGGTCTATGTGGTTTTTATTTATAAAAGAATTTACAGCACTTGTGAAAAGCCAGCGGAAGACATCGGTCATGCTCATTTCTCACCAGCGTTGCAAGGCTTTGTGGGTTCTGCAGGATGTCCCCCCGCCCAGTGACGCCCCGACAGCAGCCCTGAAACCAGACCCCGTCAGAAGAATGCCATTGTCTTTCCCAAGACAGCGTTCCGATGAGCTGCTCACTTATCTACCTACTTTTCAAGTCACTCGAATACTGAAAATGTTATGACCTCTGGTTGTGTCGCTGGGCCATATAATCATGTTTTCCCCCTTGTTCATATTTCTTGTTTGGGAACACACAAAAAGAGGAGGTCCCTTATGAATTACTGTTAATTAAAACTAAGTGGAAAATCTCAAATTTTTAAAAGTCTTTCCAGAACTTGTAACTTTTTCACTGAATTTTATTCTCTCTCTTATGAGGTTACCCATCATCCTACTGGAACTTTAAATGAAGCAAATAAACACAAATGTAAAAAAACATAACAGAAGTCTGAAAATCACAATTAAGTTGTTCACAAGAAATATAAAAATTAGCCTTTGCCCTGCCTCCCTGCCCCACCCCACCCCAACCAAGCTTATGAGAGTGAGAAGCAGGGCAGGGGAAGGCGTGGAGAAGATAAAGCTAAAACGGTATGTGTTGTTCAGTACAGTGCTTAAGCCAAGTTTTCAAGATTTTACAACTGGTAAGGGAAATGTACTAGACTATGGAGGTTAAGATACAGCAATTTGTCACAAAGGTTTCAAACATTTTGGAAATTCGGGTTTTAGTGGAAGACTGTGTTGGAATATTGTCTCTACTAAGAAGCTCAGTTAATTCTGGACTCAGTTTCAGTTCCCAGGTGAAATCGCTGCTGGTTGTATGTTTAGTATAGACGCATAAACACACACAGCAGAGCACACCAGCAGCTCAATTCCGAATCGCTGCTCCGGGGCTCCTGGGTGAGGCTGGCAGCCACTGTTTCACAAACGCTGTTCACTGTAACTTTAAGAGAACCTGTATCATGCACAGTCATTCTTTAGATCCATTAAATAAAACACAGCAAGGGGAAAGATATCTTGCAAAATGGCTTTCAAGGTCAAGTCGAACTAGATTATAATGACACTGTGGCACAGAGGGGTCTTGTGAACATTCCTTGTTGCAATAGCACAACATATCAACTTTTGACAAGACTTCGTAGAGCCTTAAGTACCAACCTAAGATTATTTCCTACAACTAGGGCTGAGTCTTCCCAGAATGCCAAGGTACATATGAGGTCCACCCCATCACAGATTCTTTCTCATATTTACCTTGTAGGTAAGAGGTTTCTTTTTTTAAAACTAGAGTTTTGTAACTTTTAAAAGATATTTAACATTTTCTATCATATTAAATTAGCAACATAAAATGCTATGCTTAATCTGTAAAGTTCTACTCTGGTTCCCTAAAATTTATATACATGTTTTTATTTCTAACCTGCAAGAAAAAAACCCTATTTGATATTTGGTAACAGAGCATTAAAAGGTCCTATGTACACGTGGCATATATATTTGCAAAATACACTTCAAAAAGAAGCGAATACACTTTAGCAAAAGTCTGAGCTTGCATAGATAAAAAAAAGAATTAGGAATACAATTTTTATTAAAATAGAAAATGGGGAATAAAAGTTATAGAATGGATATGAAGAGAGACCTTTTCCAAACTTTTATTTGTGCACATTCAATTGAAAAAGATAACTTTTACAGGTTCTTTGGTGCCCATATTCAGCATACAAAAATGTAAAAGACTAGTCACAAATAAAACACATTAGCTCAAACTGGAAAAAAATAACAACAAAACAATTCAAGGCAGTGCGCACCGTGACAGCTCTGCCTGTGGGGACATGAGAATTACTGCGAAAATAAATAGAATGTCCTTCTGTAAAAGCAGCAATGTCATGTCTTGTAAACTTCCTTTTCCTATTACAGCAAAGTTTGAAATAAAATCCAAAGGGACTGGAGCTTACACTGTAGCCGTGAAGGAATAAAAGAGTCTATTTCCTCAGTTGCTGTTGGTCCAGTTTTCCTTTTGAGTCCAATGTGCAGCAGGTTTTAAAAGGTGCTCAGTTAGGGATTCTAACCAGTTAAGTGAAGAATTATAAAATTTCTTTCCTGCTTTCAAACACAAACGGGTAAATCTGTTCCACAGCAGTAGCAACAGCCTTGACGTTGGGCCCTGTAGCAAACACAGAGGAAGAGGCGGTGGGTGAGAGGAGGCAAGGAGAGCACTAGGAAAAAGTTCACTTCTCAGAACTGAAAGTATCCAAGCAGTTTTGGGGCTATTGTTTTAAAAAAAAATCTGTACACATAATTATACACAGAGTTGTAATAAAAATCAAGAGAATAATTTTTTCTCAGACAATTAAAGGGAATCTGAAATAAAAACGTTATTCATCTTGTTTTAGGGCACCAGTGTGGAAAGTGTGTACATAAAAAACTGCAGACAAGGAGTGGGCACCTGAAGGAGAATAAAAAGCACTATTAAAGCGATTATTAAAGGAAGCAATGCCAAACGGGGCTTGAGAAAACTAGTATCCTTTTGGTCACTGTCGTGTGGTTTATGGTTAGGCTACGACTGAAGCTCTCAGGGGTACTGGGAAACTCCACAGAGTACAGCAAAGCTGCTTCCAAAGGCACCGAGGCTGCCGTAAACTACACGATCTGAAAACGCCCAGAGTCACTGCTAACCTGGCCCTCAGCCGCACAGCTCACTCAATCAACGGAAAACAAAACAAGCTCAAGGAGATGAGGTGATGCTGCATGTTCATCAATCTATATAATGCTAGGAATAACTTTTCAAAAACGTAATCTTTCACTTAAATAGCTTAAAAGAAACATAAAAGTAGACAATAAAAAGTATTTTCATAGAATTTATTTTGAATAAAAATGCTTTCATTAACTACACATACCTCCTTACTAGAAGGATCCTAAAAACATATATACACACACCCACTGTGTAATCTGACTGTACTGGCCATGTCTTAGGCTGGTCCACTCCTTCCTGACTCAGTTTACCCTCTCCAAATAGTATAGTGCTTTGCCCATGGGAACCACTGAGTATGGCTGAATTGTTATAACATTTCATAAAATATTCCAGATGTAAATATATAATGCACTCTAATTAATAACCAGGTCAATTGTCTTTAGTTCATTATTGTGTTGTTTAGTTATCTATTAACTCAGTAAAGATAGATCTGACATATGCATCATTTTATTCCACCCTTAGCAGAGAGACTTATCGGTGTACCTCGGAGCCCCTCACAGTCTGGGTTCCCTCCCAAGCGCAGAAAGAGGTGAAAGAGGGAACAGACAGACCTGTTCCTCACCACTCCGTCTTTAAGGTTCAGGCACAGCCCTGGCTTCAAGCCTTTGAGGTAATTGTGAAAACCCATGGGATGAGTCAAAACTAAAACGTACTTGTTGAGCATTTAATAGTGTGAATAATTTTTATTCTTCTTTAAGGGCTGAGGGAATAAAAAGAAAAACTCCAGGACACAAAAGAAATGTCCCTTAACTGTGCCAAGAGTTGGGCCTGATTCCCAACTGATGTCTCTGTACAACTTATAACCACAGCAGCTTTCAAAATCATCCCCCATGGCTAATGCTACCCTTTGACATCAAATACTCGACTTCAAAGATATAACAAAGTACACATTAATGTGTACAGATAGGTAACAATTGTATTTAAATATTTTGCTTATCTAAAACCTTTATCAAGTTCATAAAAAATGGGTTTCTCCTGAGTATAAAATAAAAATATCGTAAATTAAAAAGATAATATTATGAAAGTATGTACTAGAATATTCTTAACAGCTGCCAGCTGGCCAGTATCGGAGAGCCTGTGCACGGCGCACCCACACACTGGACACGGGACAGCCCCGCGAAGGGACGACCTGCAGATACTCTGAACAAGGAGGGTGGCCCTGCCTGGGACTGTGACGAGGGGAAGACGGCAGACATAAAATAGCATGTTATTAGATTTTAAAATAGTATGTAAATTCCAGTGAAGCTAATCTACAGTGCTAGAACTCAGAGGACTGGTTCCCCTCGAAGGGCACACGGTACTGAAGGGGATGAATCAGACATCATCGCTACTTTGGCCTGGGTCCCTGTTATTCAATATATAAATGACACACGTAGTTCCAATATCATTAAATACCTGTTACTGTAATACTTCCTGTTGAAAAAATCTGTAATGTAGCTCGTAGAGATTTTATCCGGTAGCACACAGCAGGATGAAGTTCAGGTTCATAACTATACAAAAAAAGCCACAATATAAATGTTCATAGCGTGACAAGTAATTTCAAATTTGGCCAAGTCACCTTGATTTTTTGAAGGCCTACCTGGCATGAGGTCTGTTGTTCTTTGTGAATTCTGGCAAACGGATTTCAAATGGCATATTACATACTGCTAAAACGTTAACAACCTTAAAATCTGTAAATATTACCTTTAGGAGAGAAGTAAAGCTCAATAAATTACTTTGAAACAAACAAAAAATCTGCTCATTAGAGAAATTCTTAATGATTAAGTTTCAATCCTTAAAAATATAAGCAAATTAGATAAAACAAATATCTTAAGCTTGGCCCCAGGATTCCATCAGTAACGCGTGAAATGCTGTAATTACGAGACGCAAAAGTGTCACCAGGAGGACAGACGAAGCCCGACTACAGCAGCTCATCTGCCATCTTCTGAGTCTTCCGTTTAGTTTAATTTTTTGATACTTTAAATGGGATATTTAGTCTACTGAGATAGGAGAGCAAACAGAAAAAAAGAATCAAAGCACAGTCCTCTCAAGAGTCAGAATGAAAAAAGCTGTCACTTTAAAAGTCAATAAATAAATAGTTGAGTGCACACTGAACTTCGAAGATCAGACTGCATCTTACATGCAGTACGGTAAAACGGCCTTTCTGCGAGTTTAGTTAGAGGTTTATTTTCTTTAAGGGAACAGAATGAAAGATAAAGTGATAAAATTGTGCTTTTAATTCATTGCAATTTCTCTCAACATTTCTAATTTTATGCTAAGACAAGAGGCTCCGAGGCTAAAAATCATGTCCTCCCAAGGTAATAACTTCAGTAACTCCTAACTGTATCTTGAATGGATTATTTTATCACCTTTTCAAACACTCCTAGTAAAACCACAGTTCTGGATAAACTAACCATTCTCCAACTCAGCACCTGCACAAGATAGTTGCAGAAAGCAATACAATGGTGGCAAAACGGCCCCACCGTTAATCAGGCCTCTACCCTGCTGTCCCGGGGCACCCAGACCCCGCCGCTCACCCTTCAGTGGGTCCTCTCGCCTCCCGCCTCAGGAGACTGAGGTCATCGCAGGGAATCTCACCTTCCCACCCAAACTGCAAACAACCCAGGCTCACCTCTTTAGGGGCTATGGCTCATCTTTATATGGCTCATCTTCACCTTTCTTTCATTTACTCATTACCTGCAAGTGACCTAGCAGGTCCGTAATATGTACTAATTTTACTCAAACTTATGCCTCTTCAAAATGTATCTGATGAGGTTAACCTGCCAGCAATGGTCACTGTACAAGTGGGAGAGCCAGCTAACTAGTGTGTACATACCAACAGGTCCTGCTCATTCTCATACTTATACCACTCTAGACATGATTAGAAACATGTTTTTTTGTCCCCCCCACCCCCCCGCCCTGGCTGGTATAGCACAGTGGATTGAACACGGGCCCTGCAAACCAAAGGGTCGGTGGTTCGATTCCCACTCAGGGCATGTGCCTTGGTTGGCCAGGTCCCCAGTGAGGGGAAAGCCACACACTGATGTTTCTCTCCCTTTCTCTCTCTTTCTTTCCCCTCTAAAAATTAATAAAAATCTAAAAAAAGATAAACCTACATAAACATATTTAAAAAAAAACACACTTTTTTGAAAGGGGGGGTGGGGTCACGGTTGTTTAAAAGTGAGAACGAGTTGAAAAGGTAGTTAAGTCATAAGGAAACAAGTCTGTGTCTCTCTGTAAGAAACAATCTGAAAAAAGCCAGGGTCCATTAACAATACCCATATGGACAAGTTTTGCTGCTAAATTTTTACACTGAAGAACAGTATAAAAAAAAACCCTAGAAAAATGGTCAATCATGAGAGTAGTTTCTGTACAGATTTCTATAGTCTACTAAACTCAAAATTTTAACTTTACAAAAATAAATTCTTGAATATCTGCAGTTTGGATATTTTTTGAAAATGTTACCTGAAAACCTAGTTTCTGCAGACAGCGGGCTAAACGTCTGGCACCAAATTTAGCTTCTTCTTCACTATGGTTTTAAGGAAAAAAAAAACACACTATTATACAGGAAGTCAATTTATACTGAGGAACATGACAAACTATACAGGTAATTTTGTTTCTATGTCTATAAATGTCCCTTCCATGGAGGGAAAATTAAAATGAAAAACCCAAGTAAAATTTACCTTGTTGCTCCAGTGCAAATAATTTTTCCTGAGGACCAAATTGTAGCTGTTATTCTAGGTTTTCTAAGTTTCATTAATACTTTCTGAAGAAACAAAACAAAACAAAACAAAACACAGGATTAATTTTTATATATGGTTCTGCTCTATGTGGCTATTTTAATGTTTAAATACTACTCGAATCTTACCCAAGAGCAAAATAACTATTCTCTAAATCACCCACCCATTCTGAAATCAAATACAATATTGAACATAAGAATGCATTAATCCAAAAAGACATTTAATTAGTTAGAAATACATGGTTTGTATAAATCTCTCGCTAATACCTGAAAGCGATGGACTACAAAGTATGTACACATTCCATCTCTCACTCCACTCCAGTCCCATAGCTGGAATTTATAAGTTTGCACAGATCCTCAAACACGGCAAATCTGTTCACACCTCAGGAGCTCTGCAGCATCTGAAATGTTGTTCCTTCTTATTTCCATTTCACTCAAGTCTCTCACCGGATGTCACTTGGGCAGAGGCGCCTCCGCGCACTGTGCCACCAGACTCCCATCCGCTCATCCCTCTGTAAGTTCTGACCTGATTCCTCTGCTTCATGGTACCCATCACCACTTTATAGCATCTCCCAGTTGCACTGCCTATTGCATGTTCGAGTTCTACATGTACATTTTGAATGCAGGAGAAAAGCTGGAGCTAGATGTAATGTTAGATTTCTTAGATTTGACAGGCACTTAAAGCAATGGGTTTAAATAAAATTACCTACAGAGTGAGTACAAGTAGGTCAAGAACTAAGGTCCAAGATAATATGTGAATTTAAATTTTCATTGCGACTTTTCATTTATGGAAATATTTATCATACGTCCATTATGTGTAAGAAATATTTACTGAGTAATGTAACACATAAATGAAGGAGACAGTCTCCTTAAAACACTTGTTACATTCTGAGGTCTTCTCTTTCTCTGCCAGGTGCCACATCATCCAACTAGAAAGCTACAAAATTTAACAAAGACCCAAAATAAAATTTGAGCTAAAATAAATGATAAAACTCCAAACACAAGCAACTGCAAAACACTACACTGCATTTATTCTACACTTATTTGTCTTTCACCACCAACTTGCCCATCAGCTCAGCCGTTCAGTTAACCTTCCTAGGACAGATGACTTCTCTGCCAGATGGTATGTTAAAAGTTCCTAAGTAGCGTTAGGCAGTTTCATCTCTAAACTTTTTAGCAGGTACATTTATTCCTTTTAAAATGAAGATGGAATTGTTAATAAACTTGAAAACCTTTGTGTGTCACTGAAAGTTTTAATCGAATTTAATTAATCTTTACTTAGTTTCTAGTACTGAGAACTAACAATAATTTACCTAGGTATACTGGCATCTAATTTTTAGAACTTAAATAAAGCCTTCATATGTATTCTTAATTTTCATAAAAATATGAGATATGTATCTCATCATTCTTTGGTTTATAAAAGCCAAATGAACCCCCACTGTCATTTGTAATGTTAATCTCAAAACACTAAGGTTGAAAGCAAGTTATCAGCTTTCATTTCAAATATTATAGGTTTAACATTTAGAATGCACAGATTAGGATATAAGCCGTACTTTTAGCAACTTGTTACTAAAGAATACCAACTATCTTGGTAAATTAAGGAGGGCTATGACAACATAAAATTTACTACCATCCATCCATCCATCTATCTATCTATAGGCACCATTCAAATGTAATTATATTTGAGTAAGTAAGTAAGCATACACATAAGTAAAGTCCTCTTCAGTCAAAAGAAACTGAGAGAACAGTATAAGATTCTTTGGAAAGACTTGGAGATAAGCATCTCGAAAACCTGCTCTTTCATCAGAGCAGGGGCCACTTCTTCAGGGCTCCCTGTTGCAGCCAGTGCAACTAGAACATGGTAAGATGCTCATAAACTATCTGGAGAATGAGTACACTGTAATACATCATTCATAGCACCATACAATTAGGCTCTGTACATACTAAATACATACCAAAATTCAGATACTTACTCCAACATCACGCTTATAAATTACATTTGCTCCCTCCAAAGCAATCTTCCTTAAGTTCAAATGGCATCTTGTTCTAAAAACACAGACTACATTTGTAATTAGAATGTCCAATGCAACATCACTGTCTGCATCCATTGGGGTAGTTTAAAAACTTAGCTTCCCACCACGAAGATCACATCCTGAGAAATAAAACAAAATAAAGTAATGAAATGTAAATGTTTTCTGAAATTTTTACAAATAGTCTTGAACACTAAACTGAAAAAATTAATCTGTATTATTTTTCAATGTTAAATCAAATCATGTCCCTTCCTTTCCCCACTAAAAATGCCGTTTTAAAAAGGATAACACCCAACTATATATAAGTTGGATGTCATATAACATCCAACTTCCATTCCTTAAATTTAATAATTAACTTTTTATGTGCCAGGAGGCTGCCAGTTTTTCTCTTGCTACTTGCCTTTACAACCACTATGTTTTAGGTGGATCACAGGTAATTCTCCAAACACACCAAGTTCAAGGGGTGACCTTTGTGGTTCCAAGTGTCTAATCATTAATGGTACTACAACCTATCTCACACTTGCTAGAGCTATGAAAAGGATGACCTATTTTTCCTCTATTTCAAGTAGAGTAACTGACTTAAGTTTAAAGGAAGCAGGAATATTATTTATAACATTTATAAACAAACTTTTCTCATTTACTAGTCATTCATTCATTATTTACTTACTGAACACCTACCATACAGTAAGGAAACTGGAGAAAAAAATAAGTAAGGCCCAGACTTTTGTCCCCAAGGAGCTCACAGATCTGTGTGTGTGGGAGGATGGGGGGGGGGGGGCAGCTCTAACAAACAGCACAACACCATTTTCATTAAGATCACAATCTTCCAAAATATCTTTCTCTTCAAAAATACTGATACAGAAGAATTTCCATAAACACACACAATGAGCCCTAGTCTGTACTAAGCATAAGATCCATATTCCAGCCAAAAAAAAAAAAATCTCTTTGACTGGGTTTCCACATCTTAAAAGAAATAATGATAATTTAGCTTCCCTAACCCACAAAGAGAAAATCAGAAAATACAATATTATTATAATGATCTTTAAGATTCCTTGCAGCCACAAATTAAAGAACTGGTGTCTTTTGTAAGGATTCAAATTATTTATGTGACTAAAACAATGAAGATGCCAAGAGTCCAAGTACAGAAAATTCAATTTTGCTTTTCTGCCTTTCGGTGTCCTCGAACACAATGACAAGCCAGACCCCAGACTTCTAGAACCCACACAGGATTACACTGTAACTACTTCTGTGTATCAACTATACCTCAAGTTCATTGTATTTTCTCACTTTAATGCTCCTTTCAACCTGCTTATTTTCTTGTGTTTCTGTTCTCTGTGTGTTTAGCAACCTCAAATAATTTTTATCTATAAGGTGTGAGGCAGGGGTGGCAGTGGCCCTGATTAATAGATATATAGGTAGATTAATAAGCAGAGGACAGAGGCAATTATCAGCACTGATCTTATGCAGCAGGATCAATGGCTGACTAACCACTTACTAGTTAGGAGAATTTGGGCAAGTTGTGTAACCTGTCTGTGCCTTGGTTTTCTCATTTGCGATATGTAATAAGAGATGGTGCCTTACGAGATGGTGTTGTGGGGATTATATGAATTGTGTGAAAAGTACTTAGCACATATATCCGGGAAATAGTAACACAAACATGACAGCAATTATGGATACAATAGGTTCAAATCAACAGGCAGAACAGAGACCCCTGAGCATCACTTCCCACGATGCTATTGTTACTGCAAAGTAGAGGCTCCTGGCTGCTCACCCCAATATCCGTTCTGCCCTTCCTTCACAAGCAACAGAACCCTGACGCCTACCTGTGTACACCGCGGCAGAAATAAAGTGCTCTACTTTTCAGTTCTTGGGCAACAGGTACAGCCAAAAAGCCACATGACTCTGTCTGGTCAATGAAATGTAAAATGAAATGGTTTTCTGTCTTTTGGAAAGTAGGTTCAAAGGGGCTGAACTAAGCCAGCAAAACCCCCTTTTGCCTTTCTGCCCCTCTTCCTTCTTGCTGCCTAGGGCCAGGATGCGAGAGCTGGAGCCCAAGGAGCCATCTGGAATCGGGAGACTATGAGGAAAGGGCGGCAGAAGAAAAACCGTTCAGGAGAAGCAGCTTGAGTTCCTGATACCATGACACTCCATACTGTCCCCTGTACTTCCTAATTCCAGGTTTCAGGAGTGTGAGATGAAAACCAGTTTCCACATTAAGGCCCTCAGGTTGAATTTCTGCTGTGTGCAGCTACACCTAATCCTAACTGACACACATCCCATGAGAATAAACTACAAAAAACACTCCTTAGAGAGAAATTACATTAAAAAAAAAACTACGTCAAATCTACTGCTTCACAAAGATTTTTTACATCAAACAAACTAAAACAAACAGACTCAGATCTACCTCTCTGAGTATTATTAAATTAGTGAGAACTGAGGGGAGGATTCAAGGGCAATATGTAGGGTAAAAGTATGTCAAAAAAGGGGTAAAGCAAATCTTTGTGAATGCAAAGAAGTCTTGAAATTAATTCAAAATTGATGATTTTGTAAGTATGTACTTACATACTTTATACAGCCAAGATGTTAACAATTATTCTATTCAAAGTTGGCATCTCAGTGACTAAAAAAATTTTTTTCTTCTCTTATTTTGTAGTCTAGATTTTTCTCTTAAAAAAAAAAAAAGCCCAACAAATTTTAGGTTTACTGAAAAAAAAATCAAGTTAGTTCTGTTTTGATTTAAATTTAAATCATCAGTTATTTTCCCAGTGCCCAAGGCCTAATATTAAGACATGGTTTAATCAGGTGTTTTTTCCTGTTTCTGAAGTAAAGACCTAGTATGAGTTTAAATATATCCTTCTGATAATAAAAAGCAAAGTTTAAAATTGCACCTTCCTAAATTCAGGAAATGTCACATTTCTAATTCCTGTTAAAATACATTGTAGAAGTTGAAGCAACTTCTTCCTCGATCCATGATTTTACAGACAAGAACATATTGTGTTCTTTAGTGATATTTAAAAACATTACTTCAGCAACCTGCAACCTTAAAGCATCACCTGGAAAACACTGCCACCTCCTGGCTTTTAAGACAAATTACACCCAAGGCTACTACATTTTAAAATTTCCACACCAGGGATATTAAATTGAAAGGCCATAATAAACAGTGTCATAAAAACAAAGCAAAAATTACTTTAAAGTCTAACAAAAAGCCAAAAAATACCAAAATAAACTTTAGAATACAGAAAAGATGACTCCAGCTAAAGTGTATTCAAGTTGCATAAGAAGATACTGAGGGAGGGGCCTAAAAGCTTAACAAAATTACCATCCCTGATTTAAGAAATGGCAGAAGGGACAGGCTGGGAATAGACTAATTTGCAAACACAACATGAACCCACATGGCATCCCAGGGATCATTCTTTTCTAAAAGTAAGACATGCCATTTAAACCAACTCTTCTCTACGAAGCTCCCGAAATAGCAGACTAGGAAACAGACACTTGGACAGTGATTCCGACCCACTGCTGTACTTGACAGTCTCTCAGTACATGCCTGTGGCCAAGACGGAGACAATCAAACATTTGCCTTTGGAGAGAGGGTGTTCTTCTACATCCATTTAATGGTATAGAGTATACCTTACTTTTCTTTTTGGAAATTGGTAATAGTATCACTGTCCCTACCAGGGTGCTTCTAAGGATTCAATTTAATCATCAACATCAAGTACATAGCACACAATATGTTTGTTAAAAGGCAGCCATTACTATTTGGTAGATTGACGTAATTGAATATTGTAATTGAACAGTCTTCAACGAATTGATACAAAGCTTCAGAAAAGTCATGCTAACAGATAGAGAAAACCAAGACCTCAATAGGTCAAGCAAGAGTCAGCAAACTATGGCCAAAGGGCTAACGCCTGTTCTGTAAAAACAGTTTTACTGAAACCACCACGCTTATGTGTCTATGTAAGAACGACAGCACAGCTGAGCATCCTGACAGAGACCAAATGACCCACAGCTTAAATTAGTTACTACCTGGACTTTTAAGAAAAAGTTTGCTGTTTCCTGGGCCCAATAAGTCAGTATCAATAAAATAAAATTTAACACTGATTAATGTGAAGTTCACATTTTTATTAAAATGACCAAAACTTCTGTATATCATGGTCCTTCAATCAGAACCCCAGTTTGAAGTGGCTCTAAGAGACACAGATCCTGAATGATAAAAGATATTAGGGAATTACTATTAATTATGTTAGTGAAAGAGTGGTTATGTAGACAAATATGCTTATTTTTTCAGAGATCATTCAAAGGGAAATGTCATGTCTGTAATTTACTTTAAAATATAGTTATTTTTCACTATCTGACCTTAGTAACAAATAGATTTGGATATAGTTTCTTGGAATCCAGAATCTTACCACAGCAAACAGACAAATTGAGATAACCTATTCAGAATAGATTTGACTAGGAAGGTGTAATTGTATTTTAAGACAAAAAAATGCCATGTTACTGCTTCAATGCTTAACAATTGTTAAATCGAGGAGACAGATAACACGAGTTCGTTACACTACTCTCCCTATGTATCTGTCTGAAAATTTCCACAATTTTATTGAATGAAGAGCTGTTTAAGCAAAGATTTTTCTTTACAGTAGGTCACACCAAAACATGGAGTTTTAATTATATTACTTTAAAGAAAACAAAACGAACAAACAAACAAAAAACAAACCCAAGGTTAGACAGGAGTGTCCAGGCAAAAGGAAGAAATAGTTTCTTGAAACACCTAGAATATCCTGCCCGTATTTTTTAAAGAGGGTACCAATGTTTACAGGAAAGTAGGATGACATGGGATAAAAACAGTTGTTTGAGAAAAGTCTCAGGACACTTAGCACAAGAATGGAAAAAATAGCAGTTGTTCTCGAATATCTGGAAAAAAAAGGGAAATGTGTTTAAGAGATGACACAAAAGTAGATTTCATGAAGTCACATCAAAAAACAAATACTTGCAAAGTAGTGGGCTCCCCAGAAGCATAAAAAAAAAAAGAAGAAGAAGAAAGAAAGAAAAATAAAGGGACAGGGAAGGCTAGATAATTAATCAACAGCTAAGAAAGTTACAGAACAAGTCTTCTGTTGGGTAGAAGATGAGACCAGATGGTTTCTAAGATCCCACCTAATTCCCAAATTCCCGATTCTAACTCTTAGATGAAGACAAACCACAGACAAATTTAGGGATTATATACTAAATTTCTATTTCAATTCTAGAGCTAGCATGCTAGTTTACTTAAATTAACATCCCCATTCTGAACATCCCACTTCTCAGTGCTCCAGGGACAGCGGAGGAGGATGCACTGAGGGGCAAGGGCACAGACAGTGAGTGAGCAGAACTGCACCGTCTCTGGTCCGTCTGGTCCGGCAGGGTGGAATTTGGTCCTGGGACCTATTCTTGGGCATGGCCCGCGGGCTTATACTTTAGGAACCATTTGTCCAGGCTGGCATTTTTGTATTCTAACCACATGAAAAAAAAATGTTGTTAATATGCTTGGTCACAAAAATCCTTGTATTTCCCAAGGAAAGGATCATATATCATACCAACATATAAAGATTTAACAAATGCTTAAATAAAAGCAAAAGTTTTTGATGTACAAAAAAAATCATCATTATATTATGTTAAACAGAAAGTTAAATTATGTTTACCACATGTCTCCAACTACCATGTCTCTGACTCAAGCTAAATACCAATTCTGAAGACTGGTAAGTAGATAGCATTCATGTGAACAACTTGCATCAAAATAAACTGTTGTAATTTAAAAAAAATCTGTATTAAGAAAACTATAAAAAGTTTTATTGGAAATTGATTAAAAACAGTAACTGAGGGTTGCCAGCAACTGTCACTTCAAAAAAATAGTAAAGAGGAGTGCATTTTATGTTTCAGTCTACAAAAATATTTATAATGGCACCTAAAAGGTAGTGAAGAAAAATTTAAATGATGCAGAGTTTCTGAACGATTGTTTAAGAAAAAATAAGTCAGTGGTTTAGACTCACATGAAGAAGTTTCAGCTACAAAATAAAAAATATTTGGCAATTTAAGAATATATAATCTAATACTCATCCCATATTAAAAATGTTCAAGCAGTAGCCTACTTAAAAATTTTATGGCCCTGGCCAGGTAGCTCAGTTGGTTAGAGTGTCACCCTAACAGGCCAAGGTTGCAAGTTTAATCCAGGGTCAGGACACATACAAGAATCAACCAATGAACACATAAATAAGTGGAACAGCAAATTGATGTTTCTCATTCTCTAAAAATCAATCAATAAAAAAGAGAATCTATTTCAGAATGTACTACAATGGATCTGTAAGGGAAGAAAATTTGGGTGCCTAAGATGTGGAATCTCATGAAGACATGTGATAGCTCCGAACCACTCACACCCTTACTTGTCCAGTGCAAACACCACCGTTTATTCACACACCACACGACTGTTTGGAGGGATTAATGAAGCACCTCACAAATTAAATATGCTCTACTAAAATATTAGTGCTAACACAGTATTAATTTAAATTAACATCTAATTACAGATAACAAGACGAGTACACCTTACTGAATACAGCCTCAAATTTGGGGACTCAAACTCAAAGACATGAATTTTAGCATGTCAATTCCTTATGCGAAAGCAAAATTTTGGATAGATTTAGTATCTCAAATTGATGTCTTACTGTATGGCTTTAAAAAAAGATAACATGTCATTTTGTGAGTGCATAAGAAATATTCAGACTTCCGGCAAGATGGAGGCATAGGTGTACGCACCGTACCTCCACGCACAACCAACATTAGAACAACAACAATTTAGAGGCAGAATAACACCCAGAACTGACAGAGAATTTATCTGAATGGAAGTCGGACAGCCAAGAAGTTGAAGTAGACCCGTTCATCCAGACCGGCAGGAGGAGCGGCAGGAGGAACGGAACCAGGCGGGCGCGGGTGGGTAGCAGAGAGCGGTGATCGGGGAGAACTCAGCAAGAACTTGGCGCGAACTCGATGCGTAAGCCATCCGGGGCGTGCAAGATCGCAGCGGTGGACCCTGAGTACGCGAGCAGTGGCTGGCGGACCCAGTGAAGCAGCGATTGTGGACCAGGGCAGAGCGCGCAACCCAGGATCCCAGAGGGACTGTGATCCCAGGAGAACGGAACTACCGCCATTGCTCCCTCCCGCCCCGTCCCCACATATAACGTCACAATCTAGCGACTGCAGTGCCCAGCCCAGGTAAACACCTAAGGCTCCACCCCTCACCGTAACAGGAGCGACCAGACCCGGGGGGGAGGGGAAGGAGAGACAGAGAGAGACATGTCTTCAACAGAAGAATAGATCAGTCCCCCAGGACTCATCCTTTTGAGCAACCAAGAAATAGCCAATCTATCAGATGCACAGTTCAAAACACTGGTTATCAGGAAGCTCACAGAATTGGTTGATTTTGGGTGCAAATTAGATGAAAAAAATGCAGGTTACCATAAAAGAGATGAAGGAAGATGCACGCAGAGCCAATAGTGACCAATAGAGTGGACCAGAAGGAAGCAAAAAACAACCAAGCAGGAAAACATGAAGAAATAAGAATTCAAAAAAACGAGGAGAAGCTTAGGAGCCTCCAGGACATCTTTAAACATTCCAAAATCTGAATTATAGGGGTACCAGAAGGAGAAGAGGAAGAGCAACAAGTGGAACAGTTATTTGAACAAATAATAAAGGAGAACTTCCCAATCTTGCAAAGGGAATAGACTTCAAAGAAATCGAGGAAGCACAGAGAGTCCCAAAGAAGTTGGACCCAAGAAGAAACACACCAAGGCACATCATAATTACATTAGCCAAGGTAAAAACGAAGGAGAGAATCCTAGAAGCAGCAAGAGGTAAGGGGACAGTCACCTACAAAGGAGTTCCCATCAGACTGTCAGCTGATTTCTCCAAAGAGACCTTACAGGCAAGAAGGGGCTGGAAAGAAATATTCCAAGTCATGAAAGACAAGGACCTACATCCCAGATTGCTCTATCCAGCAAAGCTCTCATTTGGAATGGAAGGGCAGATAAAGTGCTTCTCAGATAAGGTCAAGCTAAAGGAATTCATCACCACCAAGCCCTTATTTTATGAAATGGTAAAGGAACTTATCTAAGAAAAGAAGATAAAGAACACATGTATAGTAAAAGGACAGCAAACTCACAATTATGAACAACCACACCTAAAGCAAAACCAAAAGAAACTGAGCACAAAACTAGAACAGGAACAGAACCACAGAAATGGAGATCACATGGAGGGTTAGCAACAGGGGAGTGGGGGGAGGAGAGAGGGGGAAAAGGTACAGAGAATAAGTAGCATAGAATGTAGGTTGAAAATGGATAGGGGGAGGGTAAGAATAGTATGGGAAATGTAGAAGCTAAAGAACTCATAAGTATGACACATGGACATGACTAAAGGGGGGGATATGGGTGGGAGAGGGTGTACAGGGTGGAGGGGAGTGAAGGGGGAAAAATGGGACAACTGTAATAGTATAATCAATAAAATATATTAAAAAAAAGAGAGAGATTCAAAGGAAAAAGTTGCCCATAACCCTGCCACAGTGACAACTACTAAATTTTTTTCTATGCTTATACAGACACATGTTTTGAGGCTGCTGAATCCATATTTATCTGTGCACATTAAACAAGCCTGCGGTCATGTGAATATACTGTCACATCTGGTCAACGAAGAATTTTGTGCAAATCTTTGACAACCTGATATAAATGAAAAGCAGCAATGCCAAATTGATTTTTCTTGCATGCTAAAGAGGGTGAACTTTTCAAGTATTACTAACTAGTATTTATTGTGTTAACTGTATCATGTCCTTTGTTCATTTTCCTTCTGAGATTTTTTACTAATTTATAGAGGCTCTTAATGTAAAGGATATTAATGTTTTGCCTGCTTACGCTATTCCTTCCACTAAAAATGATCTATCCCCACTGCATACCTGGCTCCTATTCGTTCTATAGTTCAGCACCACCTTCACCCAATCAATTCTCTAATGATGGACTGGAAATCTAATCATTCAGTCTCCTGAGAGGGCATGGGGATTCAGCAGTGAACAAAACCTGGTAGAAGGAACAGCAAGTGTTCTCAGCTTGGAGGTGAGTGAGAAGCATAGCTGCTCAGGCCTGCAGGAGGGCCAGCACGGCTGGAGTGGGAAGGGTGAGCGGGAAGTGGGCACAACACCAGGCTGGAGATGCGGGCAAGGATCGAATCATACCTCACAGGCCATGCTAAAACTTTCCATATTTATCCTGAGAGCACAGTGAGCTAAAACAGACGCAAAAGATGACATGATGTATTTGTTTTTTAAAAACCTATCACTTCTGAATGGACACATGGACAATAACAACGGGGGGAATGGAAACAGGAGGGAGGTGAGGACACTGGGGGGTGGGCTGGGATGGGGGTAAAAGGCAGAAAACTACTTGAACAATTAAAATTAAACAAAACAAAACAAAAACCGATCACTTCTGGAACAGGAGAATGGGCCGGAAGGCAGGAATGGGCAGAAAACGCAGTCAGGGTCCTCAGTGCAGCCGTGCTGGGGGAGATGGCAGCGGTGGGGCGATGACAGGGCGAAGGACGGTGGGAAGAAGTAGAGATGAGAGAGACATTTTCAGGAGACGGAGTGAACGGAGCTTTGTGACTGATAGGCAAGGAAGGAGAGGGGGATCCAGGTTTGTGGCCTAAGATACTATTTACCAAAACAGAAACACAGGGGGAGGGGAGAGCAGGTTTGCAGGGGAGCCAGTAAAAAGAGAGGGGTTAGGGGTCTGTTTCAGACAGGCTGGCTTGAGGAAACTTGTGAGGCATCCAAGAGGGAGACACATAAAAACCAGATAAGAGTCCTCTGCTCAGGACAGGTCGAGGTCTAGACTGGAGGTGAACATTTGGAAAACCCAGTACAGAAGGTAACTAAAACCACGGTGGGTAAAATAAGAAATCAAAGGGACTAAGACATCTAATCCCCAAGACTGAGAGAGCATCCCTACGCTGAGTCCTATTACCACATTGCTATGCATATACCACTATCACTGCATTCTTCCTGCAACCTAGTGAAATTTCTTATTTATATATGCTTTCTTGGGAGACAATAACCTTCTCAGATGCATGACCAAAAATTACTGATTTCTGCCCTGGCTGGCATAGCTCAGTGGACCAAATGCAGGCCTGTGAACCAAAGGGTCGCTGGTTTGATTCCCAGTCTAGGGCATGTGCCTGGGCTACAGGCCTGGTTTCCGGTAGGGGGCATGTGAGAGGCAACTGCACGTTGCCGTTTCTCTCCCTCTCTTTCTCCTTCCCTTACCCCCTCTCTCTAAAAATAAATAAATAAAATCTTTTTAAAAAGTACTGATTTCTGTGCCCCAGTCTTGGCATAGTTCCCAAAGTACTAAACACATTCAATACAGTGGCTGTAAAAGCTTAACTGTTAGCTGGAGCTGAAAAAGCAATGTCCACATACACATGAACACACGCACACATTTAAGAACTCAGACTCTGGGACAGCTTACTTGGGTTAAATCTAAACTCCACCATTTATCAGTCATGTGACCTTGGGCAAGTTACTTAACACCTCTGTGCCTCAATGTCCTCACCTGTAAAATAAGGCAAGTAACACTACCTATCATAGAGTGTTGTGAAAACCAAAATTTTGTGCAAAGCACATAGCACAGTACTTGCACATGGTACAAAGCATTCAGATTTAACCATACCTATTGTTACTATTATTATTCTCCTTTCTTCCTTCATCATTTAGTTAGAGAACTGTTCAAAAATAAAAAGGATTTCCAGTTATTCATTGAGGTCTTCAAGCTTTGAAACTTAAAAACAGATCATACTCCTTCAAGTCTAAAAGCAAGGGATAAAAGTAAAGAATACAATTTCAATGTACCTAGTAAATAAAATTAGTATTTTTTAAAAAAACTAAATTTAACAGTGAATTTTAAACAGTGCCCAGTAACAACAAAATCATTTCAAACAAAAACAAATAGTTGTTGGTCTGTATTTTAAAATGTAACAAACCTGTTTATCATGTTCTTTTAATTTTAAATATAAACTTATCATGTTCATTTAATTTCAAATATAAGGCATCCGTTTTCTCTGCAGGTCTTACATGTGTCCCTATTTCCTCATACTATGGGTGATCCTTTAAATAACGAGGGAGTTCTCTTCTTCTAGAGAATCTTGACATCTGCCCCAAGGTATCCACATGTAACTACAATCCATGAAACTAACTTAGCCATTATGCTGATGCTAACAAAACAGCACTAATTTTGTAAAGGTTATTATTTTCTTTGCAGGTATAAATGTTAATTCGGCAGGTAGCTAGCAAACCAAATAAACCCTCTCTGAGCTTCTGTTTGGTGTCACGGCTGGTATGTACAAAGTTCAAACTTCCTTTTATTCTGACTTATTTCACGAGTGTGAATGCAGGGTTCAAAAACTTGAACTGCTGACGGCTCATCAAGAATTTAATCAAAAGAAAGCACTGCAGGGTAAAAACACAACAGGCAAAATTTCCTATTTTGATAGTCTCCTTTCCACTGCTTTCATAGGATGACCCTTCACAGAAAGTGCCTGCTAACGCAGAAACCTGGTACAGGTCTGTGTCATGCATGACTGCCATGGGAAGAAAGGGGAGGCAAGATTATGAAAATAGTGTCTTAGAATAATAGTGTACAGAGTTCACACTGTTCTAGTTAAAAGGTTTTTACTATTTAGTAAAAAATGTTAACATAAATAAAAGCAAACAGGATTACTCAATAAATACCTTTCCACATATAAGTACAATTAGGAATTTCTGGTTCTACTCAGAACTGGTCAGATTTTAATTGATTGAGGGCCATGTCACTCAAAAAGTGATAAATGATATGGACAACTTGACTGAAGATCAGAGAAAAGCTATACATTTTTTAAAACCAGAAACTAAGGTCTATGAGAAAAATTAAAGGGCAATGATTTAAAAGTAGCGCAACAGTAAACTGAGTAACTAAACAACGCACAAGCAAAAGGAAGGACATAGAACACACAACAAGAGTGATCAGGAAGTGTTATGACTGGAACATTGGTTCTTAACTAGGTGACGACAGAACGGACAGAAACCTATGAGGCTCAGCCCCCAAAGACATTGTTTAACTAGCTGTTGTAGGGTCCTGATTTTTAAAAATTTCCAAGTTGTTTCCAATGTGCACCTGGTTAAGAACCACTGGGCTGCAACACCATGCCACAATAGGTCATCCAAACAATGGAATCTTCCTTTCAGTAAGTAGGTCCTTTAAAAGGGCTATATTCTCATATCAGGACTGTGTATCACAGAGTACGTCAAGATTTTTGTCCTGTTTACCACACATTGTTTCCGTAACTCACATTCAGGCGCCAAATCATCACAATCTGCCTTCTGCCTCCGCATGGTGTGCAATGTTGTGAATGAATGGCTCCTTGCTGAATCCAACGTCGCAGGTGAAACTCCCTCATCTGGGCCTCTCTAGGGCACACAGCACTGGGAACCTAATTCTCAAAACCCTCCCTCTGGCTTCTGAGGCACCTTTTCTCAGTTCTCCTCCCATCTCAAATACTTTTCCATCTGCTCCTTAAGCCAGAAGTTCTTAACTGAATTCCACCACAGGCCGGTTTCAGCTCAACAGCAGGTTCCACAGCTAAGGAACCCCCTGCAATTACATATGTACACACAAATCTGGGTGTATACCTGAGGAGGCCATTGTTTTCTTCATATTCTCAAATGAGTTTAAGACCCCTGAACTTGAAGATCACAGCCTTAAATCCCTTTCTTCGTTAACCTTTCAGGCTTCAACTGCTATACATGAGTGTGCGGCCCCTACCATCAATCCTGACCTACCAGAGATCTGAAACCATATCCCCTGTTTGGCATATTCATTAAATTAAACCAACACATCCAAAACTAATTAATCCCCTCAGAAATACTTGCTGTCTTAATCTGACTTAGTGCAGCCCCCATCCAACACTCACACACACAAATCAGAAATTTCAGAGTCACCCTTCCTCTCTTCTCTCCTACACCCGCTTAACTTCCGATCTAACTTCTTTTCTGCATCCAAAGCACCAATGTTTTATTTTAGGCTTTTACATGTCACTACGGCTACAGCCTTCTAATGGAAGACTCTCCCTGCAATCTCCACAATCTGGTCCATCTACCAAATAGGCAACCAGAATTATCTTCCTAACAGTGCCATACACCACTTAAGAGAAACATGTCTTGGCTTTCTTATATGGACAAAATAGAATCTAACTTGTTTTGGTTGGAATGCAGCAAGCTTCACATTTCAAATGTGCCGTATTTTTCGGACTATAAGATGCACCCCCCCACCCCCGCCCTGATTTGGGAGGAAAATGCAGCAGCGACCCTGCTCCTGCCTCCTGAGACCCTGCTCTACCGCCCCCACCCCACACTGAGCCAGGCAAGCTACATTCCGACTGTAAGACGCACCCCCCATTTCCTCCCAAACTGGGGGTGGGGTGCATTTTATAGTCTGAAAATACATTACTTTTTGTAACCTTTTCTACTTCCAATACATTTTAGCAGTCTTAACTTTTTACCAATCCTCTTGTATTCAACAGCACACCCTTTCCTGATTTTATCCCTGCCTAGGATGCCCTTCCCCATTCCTTTAACTAATTATTACTCATAACTGAATTCATTCAGCATGTAACTAATGTGAAGCCAGCACTATGGCTAGACACCGGGAATCAAGCTCAGAACAAAGTAGTAAGGTGAGGAACCCTCATGGCAGGAGTATTCCAGTGGAAGAAAAGTCAACAAACGGAGACACAAATTTAAGCAGAGAACATGCTCTATGTTATAAAGGAAATAAGATGACTCAAGAGAAACTGTAGGGGGAATGATCCAGGAAGGCCTCTTAATTTCCTCAAACATGAGAAATTCTTAACAGGAGATCTTGAAGGATAAGGAGCCAGCCACATGCAAGACTGGGAGGAAAGATCGGAGCAGAGGGCAGAGCAGATACAAAGGCACTGTTGTATCATGACTGCCTATCAGACTGAGGGTGCCACGGTCCTCAAGGAGAACTGTTCCATGTAAATGTGTGTCTTTAAAATTTGGGTTAGTAACTGGCACTTGGTCATCAACTCAAAATAGTTGTGAATTAAATGAATACTTTAAGGACAATTCAAAGAAAGAACTATGAAGGTGGAAAAAGTGTGGAGAGTAGACGTCTTTCCCTTCAACAGTAAGAATCTCGGGAGCCCGAACCACTCCCGTTCTCCAGCGGTACCTGCATACGTCCTCATTTCACTTTGTTATGTTGCACTCAGTGCTCCTGCGCCTAACACGTTATTGGTTTAGTTCAGACCCCCAGATCCCGAAGGGCAGCTGTGTTCCAGGAGCTTTTATAAACACGGAAATATAATACATCTCTGATGTAAGGAAAGAATTGCTTTAATTAAGACACATCTACAGGCCCTCAGCACTTCTGACATAATATACTTCCTTTCCCCTCCCCTAAGAGTTATGATCTCCATTTCCCCCCAAGGCCCTAATTCATCCACTTGCTAAGTCCATTCCGTGACAGCTGCTTACAGACGAGCTACCCTGTCAGTCGCTTTAGGCCCAGCAAACACTCAACGAAACAGGGTTTGATGGTAAAGCCACTATTCCTCTCTTTACAGAGTGAGGGTGAGGATACACCACAAGACAAATTAAGTCACGAATATAGTTTAAGACTCCAAAAATCTTCCAATTTAACAGGCCCAAAACAAAAAGCCTAGAAAGAGTAAGTTAAAAGGCACATGTTCTTAATGTACATACAAATTAACAATTATCCAAGTAAATTTGCACTATTCATTGAAGCAGAAATTTTAGGATTACTGGCCAGCCAAGAGACTTCTCTGCTATACTGAGCTAAAAATTTACAATAGCAATAGGCTGCTAAGAAAATAAAAGTATTACTAATACAGCTTTTTATCAGCTGTGAACTACTAAGACATGTCACATCCCTTACCCTCAGGTCCCCTCCCCAAACACCAAAAAAGAACAGAGAATTGAGTTAAGAAATCTAATGTGTCCTTGAGGTTCCCACACGAAGTTTGTGTTGAGGACAGTCTAATGATAATGAGTTGGTGACTGTGTCTTCAAGGTGGCTGTGCCTCCTACAGCTACCTAACCTGTTGCCAGCAGAGACACTGGAGGTGTGGTCAACCCATGAGCAAAAACACAGGATGCTCACTAGGTTGCACATGCATACGAATAACAATACCCAAGAAGGTTGCTGTGGCCGTAAGCAGGTAAAAAAAAAAAAAAAGGCTTTGTGGCTCAACAAAAGTCTCTGGTAAACTAAAAAAAGTAAGTTAATTCTTGTTTCACAAAGTTTCAGGCTCACCACAAATCTTAGCTGAGTTGGTGCAAACAATAGGTTCTATAAATGTTGACCACACTCAAAAACCAAATATCCATCTTCATTCATATTTGCACTTTTAGGTTACACATTTGCTTTATTAGCTTCGTATCTCAAGGACAGTAACATCTGTTCCCTTTGTTGGAAAGAACAAAGGGAAACATTAACAATGTGTTAGATCTCTATCTCAAAACAAGCAGGCTTCATTATGAACAACCCTATTGAAACCTTGGGAGGCCTGTTTTCCTAAAAATCCCCTAACACTCTGTGTGTGTGAGAGAGCAAGCAGGAGAGAGAAACAGCCACAATCATTTCCTTGCTTATCTCAATATTTTTTAAATCCAGAATCCATGATAACTATGAGGATAATATTAACAATATTATATCAATACTAAATCTATTCTGGTCATCGTAGTCATTCAAGTCAGCAGTATCAACTAGACTTTACTCTCTTTAAACAGAAAAATAAAACCCACGCCTCTAAATACAGGCATATTTGCCAATCTTTTGCAAGGGGCATAAAAACCAACTAAAACAAACAAAAACAGCATTAACACAAAAGAGGGATTATAAAACTTGACCCCTGTACATGTAAAGCAAAATATAGTTTTAATAATATATTTTATATAAACTTCTATTGGATTGGCCAAAACGTCCATTTAAGTTTTTTTCATAAAATAAAAAGACACATTTTTTAATATTCACCAATAACTTTATTGAGTTGGATATTTTGAATGTGTTGGCTATTTCCCACATGGTATAATGTTGACAGTTCTCAGTTATTGTCTTAATTTGATCGCTATCAACTTGAACTGGCCTACCCGACTGTGGAGCAAGAACTCTCCAGCACGGAACTTCTCAAACCATGTCTGACATGATTCAGCAGTCACAGCACCTTCTCATACGCTGCACAAATCTTTTCTCTGTGTGTGTTTCAGTTGCGTTTTTACCTTTCTTGAAATAATAAAGTATAGTATGCTGAAAATGTCACTTATTTTCTTCCTTCTTCAATATTAAAGTGGCTACACAAAAATTCACCAGTTTTGGTAAGTTTTTTTAATGCAGCTGAGATGACAACTGTCACAATACAAAATAACAAAACTGTTTCAATAAGCTAAAGACAACTAAGTGCTACTAGAGCCATCTTAAGGAAAAAACCAAACTTTTTTGGACAATCCAATACATATTTGATAAAAGTAATATTTCAACAAAAAACGAAGGCTTGGATAGGAGCCAAAATAGGAAAAACAGTTTGCAATTCACTGTATTTAGGCATAAATATTTATTTTCTAGTCAGTAGTTTCAAATGTACATGTTAAAACTAAACTATAACATTTCGGCTTGATTTTAAGTTAGCCAATTCAGTAGCACCTAAAAAAGCTACAATCAGCAAGCTACTCCCTGACTAGGCAGCCTCAGTATTTGGTGTTAGTTAGCCCTTTCCCACAAACAAATAATTTTGCAATTTTATGCAGTCATTCTAGAGCCACTTGAATTGCTGGAGCAGAGCAGCAGTTTCAGCTACTGGTAAAATTACAAGGTAGCTACTATCTAGAACATTTACAGCGACATAAAACTCAAGTTAAATGGCTTCACAATGATACCAAGAAGTTTCAAGTTCACCATCATTTAAGGTTATACAAGTAAAAAAAAGTACTGTCTTCTAAAGAAAGACTAATTCTGCTAAATGAAACCACTGGAGTCTATTGCATTTATTCAGAAGTACCATACAGCTAAACAAGCAGTCAAGTCCACAGGGAAATAGCATTTCAATGGCTTCAGCACAGTGCCAGACAAGGCTTTGTCGGCCTTCCTTTTCCAAGAAACAGAGATGTCTCTTTTTACTTAGTGCATCTGCCATAAGTGATAACCAGATGCCTTTGTGACAATTCAAAATTAAAACAAAAGTGCTTCTCCCCCTTCCAAACCTAACAGCGAGAGAGGAATCCAACAGTCAGTGATGACAAAGAATTTCAATGCTTTAATAGAAAGCCTCCAAATGAAAGAAACAAAGCATTCAAGTGGTCTAATGGTTCACCTATACTGCACTACCAAGTACCACTGCCACTAGCACCACCTACTATGTTTCCATCCAACTATGCTGAGCTCTGTCCTCAGTGCTTCACTCTCAGAGACTGGCTCACAGCCGAGGTACGCAGCACGGCCACCATGCTGAATGAGCACGGGCAGGCTGCATTCAGAGTCCATTCTCTTCAACTCTATACTCACCTGAGTCCTAAGAAGGTGTAACTAATCTTGATCAAAACCATTCTCAGTGAAAATACTTGTAATTTATCAGGAGGAGGAAGTTTAACAGCATTTTAAAAATTATTTATTGCAGGTTCGATTCCCAGTCAGGGCATATGACTGGGTTGCAGGCCACGGCCCCCAGCAACCGCACATTGATGTTTCTGTCTCTCTCTCTTTCTCCCTCCCTTCCTCTCTAAAAATAAATAAATAAAATCTTTAAAAAATTATTTAAAAGATTATTTCTTTTAAAGTTGTGAGTTAAAAAACAAAAGCAGGTCACGGACCAGTGTCTACAGTCAGATGTAAATGATGCTCAACACAAGGTCCTAATTTCATCCACGCATGTCCTGAGAAAACTCTGTCCTTTTAACACACAGTGTGATTTTCATGTTCTTGATGGACAAGTATTGTATGGCCCAAGTGGCCACGCAAACCTTTGTGCTTTTTTTTTTTTTGGTGAAATTTTAAAGTTTCATTGTTAACTCCCACATGAAGGCTGATTTGGACTGTACCAGAATTCACCTTAGTGTGTTTTTTTAAAACATTTTACACGATCCCCAGGAGCGTGCTTCCAGTATAAAAGTAGGTATTTCAAGCAAATTTTGTATTTTATCATCCTTTAGATACAAGATAAAACCAGGTTTGTACAATTTCTGACATGATCCGATTCCTTCCGACTAATGACACCCTTCTGGAATCTCACTTTTTCACAATCACGCACACACACACCATCTCGCCTCTACATTAAAGGTTGGTTGCACCCGTGTAGCCTGAAAGATGTCAGATACGTACACACATTCGCCTTTCTGAAATTTCCCAAACTGGGAGTCATGTGACAAGAGCAAACACTGCATCTACACAGTAAGCCATGATTTTTATTGTTTGAATTGGTTAAAAAAAATAAAAATAAAAATGCCCTAACCAGGTTTAGGAAACCTTTGCTGTTTATAACTAGCAGCCAGTATAAAAAGCTGAAATTGTAGGGATAAAATAGTAGACTACTAATAGATTAGATGCCTAAAGTTTCCCCTCATCCACCAGATTAACTCCCTGAAGTAAAATAAAATACCTATCCTTCTATTAACATTAATCTTCAAAGTACACACAGACACACACAGACATGAACACACAACTCAGGTGTGACGCCCTGTCAGGAACCTCAAGAACCTTCTAGCTCAGCAGGCGCGAGGAAATCCACACACAGGAACCACAGCACCAAACAATATGTAAGAAAGGACTTACAATTCAAATTTGTGTCTGTCATTATTTTGGTATCCATGCATGCCGTTTCACTGCTATCTATAAGTACACAAAAAGCACCAGAAGGAAAACATTGCTCATCCAGCTTTGCACACCTGAAGTGGCATTAGGCATATAAAAGGTACAACAAATATGGGCGTCAATTGCAGGCAGTCTTTATTTGTAATTCAAATATCACAATACAGTTAAATTTTCAAAACACTACAGGTTTTGACTAAGAGACATTGTGGAAATATTCTACTATACACTCTTTTAAAATCAATGTAAACTTTATTTTTCGTAGCAATAATAATTTCATCACATGGTCTATGATGCAACAGAAGGAAATCACCAGGTTATTACAGGTCTCCACCTAAAAACAGCACTGATGCTCGCTCAACTGTATTATACTATATTTGCTGATTTATAAATAATGTGCCAGACCCATAAGAAATGACACTCTACAAAAATACTCAGCTGTGTATTTCATATGTACTCATTCTACTTTATAGCCAATTCTGTATTTGTATACATCCACAAAAATTTTCCAGATGAAAAAAATGTGTGAGAATCACTTCACTTGTCCCCCTAAATCTGGCAAAATGATCAGAAAAGGCTAATGTTAAAAGTTTTTTAGACTAAAAATTATGAAAGCCTAAGGTTCCATTAAAAACCCACAGCAGGCTCTGTAAGTCTTTTATCTTGAAAAAAGTGACTGGGTCTGCAATGGCAGTGTTACTTTTGAATTTCTAAAATACTTTTTATTCCACAAGTTCTAATATTGTTCCATGCCTTATTTCAATCCAATCTTTCGATGCTCAGCACAGGGCTCATACCTGTTGTAATGCACACCCAACAGTCACTCAGAACAAACACACAACACCTGACATGACCACTCCACTTCTCTAAATAAAGGGGGGGGGTACAGAGAGAAAACTCAACAGACGAAGTAACATGAATGAAAGGGATATACAGGCCCAGCACACATAATGAAAACTCCCTAAGAAACAGAAATAATACAAATAGCATAAAAAGTCATTTTGGATTAGGGCACGATTAAGTAAAGAGAGGAAATAAGACAACACCAAATGTTGGGAATGTTGTGGCGAACAGCAGGGAAAGCAGAAACTGGATGGACTGTTAATGAAGATGGAAGGTACGGCTTGACCTCCCCCCTCACCCCCCCACCCCCCGGCAAACATGGAAGGAATAGAGGAACAGCAAATAAGGTCTAGGTGAACTGGGCGTGATGGCAGCCTTGACACTGAGGATTACATTCATTGTGTCTCATATGCACCATGAAAATCCTGGGGTTCAACATCCAGCAGCCTCAAGTGTGGTCATCTGCTAGCATGTCCTTCACAGAACAGCTACATCCTTCCTTCATTAACCTAACGATAGCAACACTGGGTTTTTCTTCTTAGAGAATTAAAATGCAATTTTAAGTTTCCCAGTGTTTTATACTTCCCGTCTTTTTAAAAACAAACTACCCACCTCTTTGCACATGAAATTCCTTTAACAAGAGACACTGAATCTCCCATGAAAAAGCCTGAGTTAAAAACTGTACTCTAGCATCAGTAAAATTCAAGAACACACAGTAGATCTTTCCAGTTTCTCGGCCTGATTTTTGAGGACAGAGTACAAAAGGAGACGGCTGGGAATAAGGATGACACCTTTCTGTTTAAGAGAAGCCAGGCTTAGCAGAAAAGGTAGGGGACACACAGAAGCCACGCCTGACATAACTGCCTCTCTGATTTACCATTCTTATTTTCATCTGCAATCATCAAGTTTATATAAAAAGCTTTGTCCCCACTGAACACAAAAATGGCATTATTGTAGTATGTGTATGTGGCCTTTTCATCATGTGTGCCACAGGAAAACCTCATTTACTGACCTAAAATAGTTTTGAAAAGTATAAAAGCTTTAAGCAGTTAGTGATGTAAGGCTTAAAGAGATATCATAAGTATTTAATTGGACATATAAAACTGAGTAATTCTTTGAACAAGATAGTGATAAAAGCTTCTCCATTTGAATGAACTGGCATCTTCTCAAACTTTCAAAGAGACTGCAGTTAAAGCTGAACCTTCTCCTTACATTTCATTCTTTTTCAGTTTCCCTAGGGAATCTGCCATTGTTTCTCCACACAAAAATCACACCAAGCTCGTTTCCTTTTCTTCAACCGATTTTAAGGCACTGTTCTCAATCCTAAATACACAAGCCCATGCTGGTTAACTGCCAGTGTCGCTTTGGAACTGCAGGTGACAGATGCAGCCAGAGAGCTCACAGATGCGGCTGCAGTCTGAGCCTTACTGCAAAGAGCACACTGACACAGCTCGCAGATGCACATCTTGGCAGAAGAGAGTTTTAAAAACCGTCATTCCCAATTAAATTTACTTTTAGGGTGCTTACTGGCTAATATCATTTAGCTTTTCTCCGGACTCTTGCCATGGCTCAGTCCTACCCACAATTCATTTTATCTTTCTTAGTTTCTAGATCCTTCCTCATATTTTTGGTTAATAAAAATAATAATAAGGCGGGGGCTCCCGGCGAAGGTGATATTTGGAAGCCCTCCCGCTCCGGCAGAGGCTGCTCAAGTTTTAGGGGAAACAACAGACCCCTAGCATCTTTGCGCGATCCCTCTTCCCCTGGGTAAGAGCTCCACAGAGACAGAAGAGGAAGCTCCCTTCTCTCGTCTTTCCCAGTAGCTGCTAACACGAAAAACAACCCCCTCTTTTTTTATCCTATACCCCCGTTGGATAACGCTCTTAGGCAGTGACGCCCCACCCCCACCTCGTTATCCCTAACTAGATCCCCAAATGCCACCCTATTCTAAGAACTGGACCCTCCCTAGGCTCGCGGACCAGTTTCCCCCACCTGAGCGCCTCTCCTCCACTCGTCTGCCCCGCACACCCCAGCACGGCCGCTGCTCTGCACACGCCCGCCCAGCGCCCAGACGCCCCGCACCCGGCACTCAGGCCGCCTACTCGCCCGCGCTCCCCGCCCAGGGTCGCCTAAGGGGTTACCGTGGGAAGAGGGGGCGGCGGCAGAGGACACGGCTGTAGCGTTGATGCCGGTTGTGTCGGACGCGAAAGAGAAGCTGGAGGACAAGGATGATGATGAGGCGGGCGCGCTCCCCAGTCTCCATGGAACTCCCGCCCCGGCCCGTTGCTAGGAGCCCCCGAGGCACGGGCTCCGTCTTTCGCGCTTTGTTGTTCCGGGTACAGGCAACTGCTGCTTCCCCGCGACAATAAATAGACTAGACGCGGGGGAGCATAGAGACAGCGCGCAGAGGATAGAGCATCAGTGCACTGAGTGCCTCGCTAGCCTCTCACTTCCGGCTCTCACTGGTCCCGTAACTTTCCCTACTTCCGCTTCCTCCTTCCTAGTCACGAATTAAGGCCCCTCGAGCCCTAGAGACTGACGGGACGGGTAACGGGGGGCAGGGCGGCGACAGCGGTGCTGGGGCTATAGACTTTTGCTTGAGCCGGTTAAAAAGATTTTGAAAAAAACCCTCTGTATCCTGTGTACGTTTTTAGCCTATACCTAAATATAAGTACGTGATGTTTAGCGTAAAGTATTATATAAATGGACATAGTTTATTTTTTTCGAAACCTTGGAATTTACTGTTACCTCAATTTATAGAGACGCTCCACCGTTTAACATAATTAGCAAAGTTAGACCTTAACAACTAAATTAATTTTCTAAGGCATTTTCTGTCCTACTTTGCTTTTTCAGTTAAACGCGTTAAATTACGACGTCGCGGTAAAGCTCTCGGTAACGAATTGTAATCCTAGTCCTAAATTAGAGCCTAGGCGTTGATGGATGAGGGATGGATGGATAGATTAGGTAAATCCGTGGGATGGATGGATGGATGGATAGATAGATAAGCAGGGAGCTTAGGTCACACTTCTGTAGCCTGTCTCTTCGAGATTTCCTTACTTAATTTGGTTTTGCGGTCAGGACTCTGCCTTGGGAGTCGGGAGGCACTTCCAGAGGCGTTTACTCCGCCTGACCAGATGCAGGAAGGAGGGCGGTGGGGAGCGGCGGCCGCAGGCTGGGACTGGGGTGCTGAGCGGGAGAAGCGGCAGGTTTGGCTTACTGGCGGAAGGGCGCTCACGTGGAAGCTGGGTGCCTGGGGGCTGAGACCTCTCCCACGGCTCTGCGCCCAAGGAGCCCAGAAACGACTCCGGGAACCCGAGGAGCGCACCCAAGCCAGTTCGAACGGCCGCACAGCGGTCCGAGTGCGCCCCGGGGACCCCTCAGAGCTGCTTGCAGGAGCGAGACCCGAGTACCGGCCCAGGAGCACCGGGAACCCAGAGCTTCCCCGCAGCCGGCGCAGGCCTCTGCTGCGGAGCTTGGCGGTCAAAAGCCTCTGTCCCTGGATGAAGTCAATGGGCAGCTCTGATTTAATAAAAGGCCAGAAGGCGGTCTCACGGGTTCCTGGCCTGGGATTGATGTGAATCATAAATGAAAAATGATAATGCCAACTCTCCCTTTGAAAAAGAGAAGACAGAGGCTGAATTCTGGGACACTTGGGTGCACAAAAACTATTTGGACGTTTCATTACTCGGGGAGTCTCGGAGAATGCCTCTTGATGTTTTGCTTTACACTCTGTTCAGAAAAAATATCTGAGCAGTGAAAAGCTCTATAGAGTTTTACACTGCTTAGAGCTCTATACGAAACTTATATTTTGTTTCCATTTCTGTACTAAATTATTTTTCAAATAAAATAATTACAGTAGGTAGAGTGAAGAAAATGTACAAGAGGCTGGGTAAGAAAGTAATGTCTGTGTGGTAGTGGGGAGACACCTTTTAGGAGGCAACATTTCTCCCGGAAGGGGTGGGAGAGGGAGTCCCGTGCACAGCATTCCAGCCAGAGGGAGCAGGGTACGCTAGGAATTTGCTGTGTTGTAGTATTATTGTAGACCGGACATCGTGATCAGAGCAAGGAGAACAACATGGGGTGAAGTCCGGGAGAAGCTATGGTCTTGAACCTTCAGTGCTTTGTAGACCATAACAGGGAGTTGGGATTTTCTTCTAAGTGCTAGAGGACTGAAGGGCTGTGCGCTGTACAGTAACATTGTCTGATTTACCGAGGAATGGCAGGGTAAAGGCTCTGTTCTGGTGATTACTGCTGCTGCTGAAAAATCAGTTCTACAGCAGCTGTGACCCAGTTTAAGGTCCTTATGAGGCACTCTCCCTCCAGGGGACCAGCAAGTTACCTGGTGTCAAGCAAGTCAATTACTTCAAACTCATAGATCAGTCAACAGTTTGTTTCACTGAAACTGTTTTAGCATTGGATTTGGTTTTGCTGCAAGCACCATTCTCCATAAACTTATTGAATGCCTGTACACTATCATATTAGCCCATACACCCTTCCTCTGACCAAGGAATTCACAATGAATGAAGTAAGACAGATAATGGCCATGGGCTCCACTGCAGGTATAATGTGCCCCATTATTCAGGTGCCAGGTAAGGTTAAACTATACAGCGGTGGGTGTTTTAAACCAAGACTCTCAATGCAGAAATTGACATATGGTCTGGGCAAATAGTGTCATCAGTTAGGTCAGTGCTACAAAAATGTGTTGAGACCAATGCCAGTCTGCAACGTGTACCAATCAGCAAGAAAATAGGTATAGAAGTTGGGAAGAACATTTTGAAGCTTTTAATAATTGGATATTACTGTGACAACTAAGCGTGAAAGTTTCATATTTATGAAAGCATATGTCTGTGTTTGGTTGGGAACTAAAAACAAAAAGTTGATCCTTCACCGCAGATAGTTATGCCCACTAAGGCTCTGGCTTTAATGAACTTGGTTTTTCAAAAAATCAGTCTGTTGGAATATGTTAGCTATTGTTTGCCTCTCTTAGTGCCATGAGAAGGACACACTTGTTCAGCGTGGCCTTTATCAGAGAGATAGGCAATGGTGTGGTGATATTTACACAGCATTGCCAGGAGTCTTTCCTGCCAGTTATCCAATACTGATAGGGATCAGATGGGTATCCGATCTACTCTGTCATTTGAAACAACCAAAATTTCTACCCCACATAAAGTTAATGCACTAGGAATGTGAAGATCCAGCAGAGAAAGCAGAGGCAGGAAGGAATGCCTCATTCCTCAGGATTCCTGAAATAGCTTCTATGGGGCCCCTTACCAGTATGCCAGTTGATTGGTGTACAGCTTAGGGCACAGAGTCTGATGCTATAACCGGCCTAATGACCCCATTCTGTTCCCTCCCTTTGCTCTCAGATAAAGTCTATGGCAAAGATAGTGCACTAAGATCTAGGGAGATCGACAGAGTTGCCGGGCCAGTTTTAAGAGATAGGAATCAGAAGGGCAGAGTCCAAATTCAAAGCTTATGTCACAGTGAGATTTCTGATAACAAGCTAATTGATTTTCCCCAAATGACATTGACTGGCAGCCAAGTATAAGTTTTAAGGCATTGCCAGAAGTCCTCAGCCTGGCAAAAGGCAATCTGCTGATTTGCTGTCTCAAAGACGATGTCCCAGTCTCTGTATCTGTAGAAAATTGAATGCAGTTGTCAGGGCAGTCTCAGGAGAGTCCTCACTACTCCTCTATGGCAGCATCTTTGAGGGTAAAAAACAAAGGAAGTCTTGGCACTTTGACCAGAGACCTCATTTTTCTGCTGGAGAAGTGATGTCCTTACTGTATTACTCTTGTCCAACAGGGTATGGTGTATGCTCACAACCATTGCACACCGAAACGCCTTTTTGCCCTTCCTCATTAGTTTTTATTGTCCCCCTCCCCCATTACATATTTGTACATTGGGGAAATTCTCATTACTCATCATTTAGCTATATCTGGACCTGGTCGAGAGTGACTGCGCTCAAAGTTCTGAATTTGGGCTGGATGTGACATTGAGTTTTTTCTCCTACTGGGTACGAATTGAGTACATTTTCAATTACATACGTGAGAGTTGCTTTGTGTTAAGAGAAACTGTAGATAATGGTGAACACGCATACCCTGAACAGCAGGAGAGTGATGTGTAAGGAACATTTATTGTATTGTTACCCTAGAACTTTTCTTTTGGGAAGAGTATTCTTCCCTCTTTTTTAGGGGAAATACTTGGACTCGTTGCCTACCTCCCGTCTCACGTGGGTCCAAATGGGAAGTGATGGATAGAGAGGTGTGTTTCTGCGCTAAGCTGGGACAACGATACAGCACTTGTACCGGAACTGAATTATTGCTGCGAGGCCCCAATTCTCTCTCTATGCCTGCTCTGTGAAGATGAATCTTGATCCTTTAAATATGCCTCTTTTGCTAGTCCCTCAATGTTAAACTTTATCAGTTAAAAGTACTGGAGAGACAGTGATGCAGGACAGGGTTTTGCCTCTTGGTTTCAGGCTCCTGAAGCATGGAAGACTTTTTTAGAATCCATCGCCTGCAGCACAGGTGGCCTCCCCAGCCCCATTCAGGGTGAAGAAAAATCTTCCAAGGGGGCGTGATTCAAACAGTATATTTCTTTGCCTACCATGTCTAGTGGGGGGTGACCAGAGTGGACAGTTGCTAATGGTTTTTCTAGATGGACAGGGACTTGGAAGGAATAGGATTGGAAGGTTGGTGACAAGTAAGTGTGAGGAAGAGATATATGGACAGATGGATTTCTCTGAATGAGCACCAGCTGTGAAGGTGATTCTGACCTATTTGGATGCACACTAAAGGCATCCAGTGCAGAGGAGGATGTTAATACTCAGGTGGACAAAATGGCACACTCTGTGGATGTCAGCCAGCCTCTTTCCCCAGCCACCCCAGTTCTTGTTCAGTGGTCCCATGAAGAAAGTGACCATGGTTGTAGAGATGCCCACTAGGAATTCACACAGCAACCTGGATTTCTCCTTACCAAGGCTCACTTTGCTGACACTACTTCCAAAGGCCTAACTTGTCTAGAGCAAAGAACAACACTGAATCCCCGATATGGCCCTTTCCCCAAGGTGATGCACCTCTTTCATCACTGAAGGGTGATTCATCCTCATTAAAATGTTCACATATTCTGGAAATGGATCAGCCTTTACTGCTCATGTTTCTGCCAGCACCCACTCACTATCTGTGAACTCACAGAAGGGTTTATCCACCACCGGTGCATTCCACACACACTGCACCTGATCACGGAACTCATTTCACAGCAGCAGGAGAGCAGCGGTGAATTCCTGTCTATGGAATTAGCTGATCTTACCACATACACCATCACTTGGAAGCAGCTGGCTTAACCGAACAGTGAAATGACTTACTGAAGATTCAACTGTGGCCCAGTTTGGAGGCCATGACCTGGAAAAGTAGGATTCTTTCTTACAGGATATGTTTTGATCAGAGACTATTACGTGGGACTCTCCTTCCATAGCCAGAATACATTTGGATCAAGGTCTGGCCGTGGGAGCGGCCCTTCTCACAATTTCATCTAACAATCCACTTTCAGAATAATCCAGTTCCTTACCTGGAAACCTGGACCGCTGCCGGCACGGCAACTGTAGTCCCCATGGAGAGAATGCTGCTTTCTCAGGAGACACAACAATGGTTTCGGTAAATAGGAAGGTGAGACTACCACTTGGCCATTTTGGGTTCCTTATACCCATGAAACAAAAAGTAAAAACCAGGGGTAATCTACTGGCTGGAGCCATTTTTTCTTCTACAAGTATTTACTGCATAAATAACTCATACAAATTAATAAAGGAACCATTGATATATTTATTTATCCATATGAAAATATACAGAAAAGTCACACACAGGCAAAGTATAGTAATTCTGGACTCTCTCACGCTTATTGCATTAATAACAACAAGTAAAACCCCCACCCAAAGGTGTAAACTTTTAGTGGACTGATGGGCTTTGATGGTATAACTGACAGGGAAATCGGCTTGCTTGTACACACAGAGGAGAGGAGAACAGACTGGCACCCAGGAGATTCCCTGGGGATCCTCTTGTTTCCTCCATGTCTAGTAGTAAGGTTGATGAAAAATTATAGTAGCCAGAAATAAAATGTAGGGGCCTTGAGGACTCAGAACCTTTGGAAATGAAGGTTTGGGTCACTGCACTAATGAAAGCAGCAAGCTGAGGTTCTGGCTAAGGGTGGGGGAAATGCAGATTGGGTAAAGGAACAGGAAATCCATAGATATTAATTACAGTTTTGATTATTAATATTAATCACAGAAATGGTAACTTTAGCATCTTTGCATATTTTCTCTTGGTTCCTATAATGTTCTTCCTTTCTCTCCTCCCATTTTTATTTTATATTCAAGCTCTTGAAAAACTCTATTAAATAGCTTGTTAGAGCTGCTGTAACAAAGTATCACAAACTGGGTGGCTTAAATTAAACAACAGAAATGTGTTCTCTCACAGTTCTGGAGGCCAGCACTCAGAAATCAAGGTGTTGCCAGCATTGGCTGCTTTGGGAATCTCTGGGGGAGAATGTGTTCCGTGTCTTTGACGTGGTTTCTGGTGGCTACCTGGTGATCCTTGGCACACCTTGGCTTACAACACGTCATTCCAATCTCTTCCTCCATCTTCACGTCGTCTTCTCTGTGTGTTCCTGTGTTGCAAGCTCCTATCTTCTTTCTCGTATAAGGACACCAGATGTCGATTAAGGGCTTACTTTAAATTCAGGGTCATCTTATCTCAAGATCCTTAATTTAATAACATCTACAAAGATCCTATTTCCCAAGGAGGTCACGTTCACAGGTACTGGGGGCTAGGACTTAGACATGTACTCTGAGGTCACAATGCAATCAATGCACTACAGAAGTTAACTTTAAAATTACTCTTTAGGCAACAGAATATTTAGAACTGTGACTGAATTTAAGAATTAATTAATATAGCCAGCAATGGATACAGTGACTCCTGAGACTCTGCGTCTCTTTGTTTTGGGGAAAAGGTGAGAGCTTCACTTGTAAGATGATAAACGCATCTTACAGGGTAAAATACAGCATTGTTTTGTTGCAGAAAGGGACACAGGGAGACTCGGTAGTCAGGCAGCTTCCTGTAACACATGGAGCTCCTACCATGCGAGCAATGAGCAGTGCGAGCAGCTACTCAAATGTCTGCCTCTGGCAACACGTGCAGCGCCCAGTGCCCCACTCCCACAGCCCATCCCCCAAACCCACCCATTATGTAGTTTGCAGGAGTGTGCCTCCAGTGAGACACCACCCTTTGAACTGCTTTCCCCACGCCCAGAGGACAAGTTTCCAGTGAATTCTGTCTGTCAAGTGTCACGGCACATTCTTTGTTAACTCGGAACCAAGGCCATGACCTCTCCAACAAGGTCTGGAGCTCAGCCATGTTAGAGGGGTGGGGTCTCCCTGGCCACTCCTTATATGTGTTATTTCTAGATTTTTAAGAGTTTTCTTTATTTCCTTCCAGCCAATCCCTCAACACTCCAATCCCCTGTTATAGTTTTAAAAATTTATGTTGTACTCTCTCTGCTCAAATTACTGTGTGGTGTATCTCTTCTGATTGGACTCACTGCCTCCACTTTCTTGGCTCCTGAGGTTGGTTGGGAAGAGTGGGTATGACCGAGCCAGCTCAAAGAGTGTCCCACCCCAGGATTCAGTGAATTGCATCTGGGAAAAAACAATTTCCCTCTCTGTTAGTGAAGTTGGGAAGGTGTGACTTGAGGGCAACAGACTGACACATCCTCATCTGTAAGGGAGAGGACAATGCTCACCAGGAGATAACAGTGCTGACCTGGAGACAGACGCAGAAACAGAAGACGGAGAGGAAAGAGAAGCAAGTGTAGAACTGCTTGGACGAAAGGATCAGTGTATATGTAAGTCAGTTCTCCTCAGAAAATGTTAACCAGTCAGTAGCTAACGGAAATTTTAATGAAATTAATTAGATTCTAAATTTCACTTGAAAAAGAAAATGCAAGCACAAATAACAGAGCCAATTTTGCAAAAGAAGAATATTAAACTGCCAGATATAAACACATTAAAATCAGTAATAATTAATACAGTATAGAATTAGGCAGAAATGGACAAAAATACGAGTGGAAAAGAGTAGAAAATATAGATCTTGTAGTTAAAGGAATCCAGTAAATGATAAAGGTGGCATTTCAACTCTGTTGGAAGAGGGTAATCAATCAATACATGGTATTGAGATGGTTTGCTATCCACTTGAGAAATAGCCATATATGCATGCATAGTCAGATCTTCATTTCAGAACAAAAATAAATTCCACACGGTTATAGGTCTCTACTGTCCCTTCTTCCAGCTCCATTTGGAAGAGATCCCATGATTTGTCAAATGTATGGGTTTCAAAGGTCCTCGGATCTGTTAGGTTATATCCTCTCTATCCAGACAGTGTAAGTTTTTCCTACGCAAATAATACAGGAGCACATTTTTCTGTAGGGCCTCGGGCAACATGACTATGCACAAAATGCAGTTTCCTTTAACCCTCCTGCTTGTGCATCCCACTCCCCTCCTCAGAATTAACACTGTCGGACATCTAGTTTATGTGACTCAGAAACTCTCCACTGTTCTGGCATTCTGGTAGCACCCTAATTTGTCTTTAGTGCTGCAGTGAATTAATTTTTATGTTTGCATGTCTTCTGTTAATTGAATTTTGAAAAGTTAAAGAAATATGTGTTTTTTAGGTTACCTTCTTGAAACAAAAGTTTAACCACTCATTTGATAAATAATGCAATTCACAGCTAAGATTTATAATATTTGGGGGGAATTTATGCAATACAAATTATTTTGAAAGTGTATCTCATTCTTTAGAGGCAGGGAACTTATTTGCTTTATTTCAATTTTATCATGTATATCTAGCAACTCAGTTAAGTTGCAGGAGGGGGTGGCTGTTGATGCAAGAAGAGTGTTCTTAGACTTGCATTGTTTGAAAGAGTTAAGGTGATTAATTTTAGATCTTGCTGAGTTGTTAAATAAGATTACTAAAAGATTACTACTATTATAAAGAGAATATAAAGAGCATATAAATTCCCCAATGGCAGAAGGCATAAATTACATAATAAAACAAATAAACGAACAAATGTAAAGAAAGCCAGGAAAGGGAAAATAAACAGAAAAAGTAGAACAACAACAACAACAACAAAAAAGCATAACATAAGATAGTGGAAACAACTTCTAAATTTCAAGTAAACATAATACATGTAAATAAATTAAGTTCATGTGCAAAAAATCCCCCAGGACCTATAATAATGGATTAAAAATAGTTTAACTTTGTGTATAAATATATTGAGTTCACCAGTTTAAAAAAAAAAGATTATTCTGGTACATTAGAAGAACAAACAAACAGAACATAAATTGTCTTCAAAAGATTTTTTATATTTAAAAAGCAAAAAGCATGAAAGTAAAGAAAGTGCAAAAGTTTCCAGAGAATGTTAACATAAACACTAGTAGCTATATTGGCATCAGGAAAATAAAAGCAAAAATTAATATACAAGAAATTGGCCATATTATATCAGAGTAGACATGCCAATAAATCTTCTGAATTATTGATAGATAAGGCAAATAAAAATTAGAGGAGATATAGAAGATTTAACTAACACAATTAATAAGCTTTCTATTTACTTTAAAGGAAAAACCCTGAAAATCCATAAGCTCATCCAATTTGTGAAGCTAGAGAAAGCATATCAGAAGAAATTCCAAGAAAGCAGAAAAATAGATGATGAACATAAAGACAAGAATTACTGAAATGGAAAGCACAGAGAAAATAAGAGGATTCTATCGATTTTTCAAAAGAGTAGATAACCCTCGCATGATGCTGACCAGAAAAACAAGAGATAAAGCCCCAATATAAATACTCAGGAATTAAAAAGGGACTCTTAATTTTAGATATGGCAAAGACCAAAGAGATAAAAAGAGAACACTATGGACAACTTTATGTCACTGAGTTTGAACATTTTGAACAAATGCAGAGCTTATTAAAAAATAACAGGAAGAATGACTCAGGAAGAAAGAAGTAGACACTGGAATCTGGTAACTGACCAGTTCTCTTGCTGAAAACTAAAAATGCTGGGAGAAAAAAACTAGAAGCCTTTCTATAAAGCAAATACTGAACAGAGAATAAGAAACGGTGGGATCAAATTTAAGAACAAAGAAGAACGGAGAAAGGTAAATGAGTGTTAGGAGGTGTTTTTGCTCTGGGGGCACTGGCCAATCTTGAGAACTGGAACTTCGCATTTCAATGTCCTCACTAAGTGAAAGGTGCAGCAATAGCCCAGGGGCTGCACAGAGTGGAAGGTGAAGAGAAGATTCTCCTGGCACTAAGGGGGTGCACAGAGGACTCTCTCCTGAGGCTGAGAATGTACCTGAACTACACAAGTTCTCCTGTGGTCGTTTCCATCACCTCAGTAGTCTAGGGAACTTCAGGCTTTGAATTTATATCAAAATGATCTCCGATAACAATGTCTCTAGGTTGCCTGGAAGAAACACAGAAGTCAGTAAAGAAATAGATTTGTATAAGTTTTCAAATTATTTCTACAAATAAGTTTCAAATACTATTACCAGCACATGTAGAGATTTAAACAGGCCCACAAGGGAAGATGACAGCATGAGCAAGAACCAACAGAAAACAGAAACAGATCCACAGATACTTAATATTTGAATTCAGAAAGTTACCATACAGGTAACAAAACAATTATGCTTACTATTTAATGAAATAAAAGATACATTTGAAATGTCTGTAGGAAAAAAAAACTACATAGCAGATATTAAAAAGGACAAGATGGAATGTCTAGAAATGAAAAATATGATAAATTATTTTCATTGATGGCTTTAACAGCCGAGTAGACACAGCTGAAAAGAGAATCGGTTAACCATAAGTCTGAAAATGATTTTAAAAATGAAACAGACACAAAAAGAAAATACAGAAGAAAGGGTAAGAGACATAAATGACAGAGGAGAAAGGATGAATGTATATTTAATCAGCGTCCAGAAAGTACAGGAGAGAGAAAATGCGGCAGAATGAAACCGGTAAACCCACTTAAAAAAAACGGTTGGCAGTATGTTAACAGTTTAATCTCTGTCTACCATATGATTCAGCCCTTCTACTGCTAGACATGAAAGCGTGTGTTTATACAAAGACTTGAACACATATGTTCATGGCAGCTCTGCTTCTAACAGCCCCAAACAAGAAGCAAGGTGCATACCCACCAACAGGAGGAAGGGCAAGCAGATGGTGGCACCTCCATAAAGTGGAGCACTCAGAAATGAAAAGGAACGGACTATTGACACAGGCAATAACAACCCTGATGAGTCATCGAATAGTTACCCTAAATGGAAAAAGGCAAAACTGAGTACATACTGAGTAAAACTGAGTATGATTTTATTTGTATGAAATTCCAGACAATACAACCGATGTACAGGGATAGAAACCAGCTCACTGGATCCCTAGTGATGAGGGAGAGGGTTGAGAATTATTTGCCATTTGTTGGGCATCCAGCATGTGTCAGAAACTGCTCAACTTGTTACATTCATTACCTCAGTCAGCCCTCAGAGGCAACCCAGAGGTGTGCTGGTATATGTCTGCCATGATGAGAAAAATGCTCAGGCTGCGTAGCTGGCTACAATGGGGGGATGGTTTGAGTTTGCTTTGTCTGATTTCAAAGCTTGTACTCTGAAGCCCTTTGTTACATGGTTTCCAAATAAATATTAAACATAAGATATTTCCTCTATAACAGAGATAGCAGGTGATCAGAAAATTTGTTTAAAAATCCTTATATACTTGAAGTAACAAGTGTTATCAAACTAAGATTTCTTACTTAAAAGTGCATTCACCTGAAATAGACCAACTATATATGCAATAGGATCAAGACTCTCTCCTAAGCAGTGCTGGAGAAGACATTTCAGATTCTTTGTGTCTCCTTTTTCAGACACCGAAGATAAAAGCAGGAGGCAGGCTGCTGCCTCTGTGTTAAATTATTTTTTCTTCAGAGGAGTTACAATACCATCGATCAGGCATTGGCATCTCCCCCTTGCTGAAACCATGCCTTGACTGGATTGTGTGGTTTTGCATTTCTCCTCCAAGAAACTGTTAGAGTTACGTTTGCTACAAATTGCTTTTTTCTAGTTTTCCTTTGAGATGGTAATTTTATATGTATAAGGGTTGATTTTAGCATATTTTCTAGGTTGTGGAAATTAAACACTTATCACAAGTCTTTTCTTGCCCATTTATAACTTCTGTCACAATCTTCCTTAATTAACGGTCCTGGAGACTCTCGGCCCTTCCCGAGGTGCCGGGCTTGCTGTCCCGCCTTTCGCTTGGGAAATTCTGAGAAGCCCTGACTTCCAGCCCTCCCTCACCACTTCTCTCTTCTCTGCATGGGCTTGTTCAGCTCGCTCCTGCAGGCTTTGTCCTACCACCCTCTTCCCACAGTGTAGTACATTCAGGTTCAGGGTCAAGTCAGTTTTGGAATCATCAGTTAGAGCTGGAAGGGACTTTGGAGATCAAATCAGTTTTCTAAATAAGGAAACAAAGGCCCACACTACTTTTCCTGCTAGTTTTCTCCAGAAGTGATTCTGCCTCCCTAGGTTTCTTATGAAACCCAACACCTCTCAGTAAGGAGGTTTTCTGCCTTGAACAGACAGAAGAGGAAACGAGAAGCAAGGCTGCCACCCTGTGGCGTGATAATAGAATGGGAAGGAGCGGATTACACAAGGGAGTGTGAGAATTGGAGAAAGCGTTCAAGGTGAATTTCCATGAATTAGAACAGCGCTCACCGACCCGTGTCATTGTCAATATGACTCACCTGGTGAGAGTTACAGTAATGTGGTGTCCTCTTTAGACGACGTCAGGAGCTCCCCGCACAGTCTTTAGACCCAGCCCTGGGGCAGCCTCACCTCCCAGGAAGATAAAATCGGCAGACGTCCAGGATTGAGCCATCTATCAAAGGCCCTTCGGAATATATATATTCTGAAAAATAGGTCTAGGTACACACAATTTTATTTTATAAAACAGAATTAAGTAACACATTACAGGGTATTAAATTCTTAAAATTCTATTTGTTCCTACTTTCACAATCAGTTACTTTTGGTGTGATAGTCATATTCTAGAAATGACATGAAACAGAATTTAATGAATGGTAAGTGAAGCAAATGTTTAAATATTAAGTAGGTTTTCTTTCTGTAGTTACATAAGTTCCGCTCTAGTTTGAGTGTCACAGAAATGCGCACGGAGATCTATTTTTAGTTCAGCATAGTGGATGCCCACGGGGACACACTCCTTGGGGTCTAGAGAGACTCCCTCTGTGGACGTCATGCTCCCAGCCAGCACAGTCAAGGTAAGAGGCAAGACCATGAAAAATTAAGTCCTCCAAAAATATTTACTACATCAGCCACTATCCTCATCTGAGAGCACTGCAAAATGCTCTCACATCAGGTTCCCCCAGGTTCCCCCAGGTGCCCCCAGGTTGCCCCAGGTCTGTGGTACTGCACCTGGAATTAATGAGAACTGGCAGAGGGTACTGTGTCAGTAACACTTCCCCTGCTAATCTCATAGGGTTAAAGATAAGCTTCACTGCGTACAACAGCTTAACATTCTTAAAGGAGCCTAATAACCTCAAAGCAGCAATCTCATTTATTAAGTGAAAGAAGCTGAGAAGAATATTAACTTCATTTTGTATTTTTAAAACTTAAAATTCTAGAGCATTTGAAATAAAGAAGGGTACCACAGATGGCATCTGGATGGCCTCACTGTGTGGTCATGAACTTGAGCTCTGAATCAGACCAATTTAGATTCACCACTTAAGCAATGGCTTTGGTCAAGGTATTTAACTTCTCTCTCCGGGCTTCAGTTTCTTCATCTGAAAAATGGGGTAGCAACCCCACCCCTGGGGTGTGGGCAGGACTACATGGAAAAAGGCATGCAGAGCCCTTAGCACAATGCCTAGCACTGCCAGCTCAGGGCTCCGTAGATGGCAGACTGAATTTCCCCAGAAGTGGAGACATGTGTACAACTAGACTTCAGGTGTGCTCACAACGAAGCTACTGAATTTCATAGAGAAAATCGTAACTTCTATTGCATTTCAAAGGCATTCATCTCAATATGTCATCCATCCAGCAACAGTTGATCGTCTACAGGATTCCACAAGGGCCCTTGTTGAGCCACTGCGTTGGAAGCCTAGAACCTGCAATTCCCCAGCACATCACACACACCCAAATCAATCTCTTGGCAAGAAAGTCAGGCCGAGTTAGTGAGCAGAACACTTATTTTCCCAGGTTCAGATTTTTATACCAGTTATTTACTGTGTGTTCTTAAGCTTCAGTTTCCTCATATGTTAAAATAAAAAGAAGTACCTGCACTTACATATTGCTTAATATACAATATAGTGCATCTTACATTATCTTACATCAGGGAGATGATATATGTAAGTATTGATTCTAGAGCAAGTGCCAATAATGTTTTTTGTTCCCCTGGGATTCTTTGATGTTGGTGGTGTCTAGGGAAATCCTGGGATTTAGGTACTTGGGAAGTTGACTTACAAATCCATTTTGTCTTCTGAATAGGACAATAAAATCACAGGAAGATAATGTTTTTGGCAGTGTTCCGGTTATTGATGTATTGCTCTCAGCTGCAAACCCGCTGCTCTGGAGCTCCCTTTTCTAGGCAGCCCTTCTTTGCAGCTGGCACGGTGTTCAGCTTTGTCAGTAGAGGGCGCTGGAGGAACACCACAAGAGGAAAGGGCTCCTCTTTCCGGTTCGCCCGTTGCTCCTTACAGCAGTGTCTTTCGGCGAGCCACCTTCTGCAAGCCAGGCTGGCAGCCAGCAGAGTCTGCAGGCTGATAAAACACAAGATCTCCTCTGGCGGTACCTCCTGTGGATGGCTTTCCCCTGTGAAGTTCCTAGCCAGGGTTCCCAGTTTGCCAGTCTCTGCTTGCCTGGATCTCCGAAGAGTGTTCCCTGTATGCTAGTCCCTACTCCAATTCCTTGCCTGCCAGCCTCTGCTGAGACCAGCTGTGGACCAGCTCTGGCCCAGAACAACCCAGGGATCTTCTCTGCCCAGTGGACTTCTCCAGTAAGGCCTGGACCCTAGCTTTGTGAAGGGGGCTTCTCTTCCAAGTTTGTTCCCTCTGTGGGTAAGCTCCCTCAGCCCCAGGGTTCTCCCTTTCCAGTTGATCCTCTGCTGTAGTTAGCAACTTTTTAAATTAACCTTTCTTTCCTGGTTCAGACTGCCATTTCGTTTCTGCCCTGTGATTGGACGTGGACTCTTAAGGTGGGTTCTCCATCCAACGTCCATGAAAACCAAATTATTTTATTAAAAAAGTACCTTCCTGATGACAAAATTTCTTCTGTCCCTCCTATTTTACTGGGGAATTATGAACATACAATAGAGATTTTGCTTCTTTATGTCACTTGTGTCCCTTTTGTCAATCCATTCTTGGCTCAGATGTGTAAGTTTTACTCAACAGTCACATCAGAATTGATGGGAACCTGCCAATGTTGTCATTGGTTTAACTCAGTAGTTTTGTGCCGTTTTACAATCTACCCTACACCACAGCAAATATTTTCAAGCTGAGGTGTTTGGGAAAGGCTTCACAGAGGAGGTGGCATTTAGGTTGCTCTACGATAGAGCAATGGAAGGTCGGGGAAATGGAAAGGAAGGAATAGATGTGTAAAAACTATGTAAAGGGAGAACGCACAATTTGGTGGGTAGTGAGAGAGGAAATCTTGTTGGGCCTAGGTGCTCTGTTTCTGCACGGCAGGGACACAGGGGGTCACAGGGAGAAAGAGTTAGCGTTGATTTTTCAACTTAGCTGGGATACATTGTGAGGAAAAGAAAGTCCTTATAATAAATGTAACTGGTGTGCTGATGTTTTCCAAACACTTGTTTACTTATTTATTTATCTGTTCTCCTATTGCTCTTTTAAAAGTGTTCAATGGGGAAACTCCTTCTTAGTCTTCTGAATGAAAATTTGGCAAGTCTTGTAACTTTTTTTGCTACATCTTAGGTAGTACACAGTTCTAAATGTCAAGGAATCACAAGTCAGTAATTTGAACGTCCAACCAACCCATTAATAGAAACCCAGAGCCGCACTGTGTGTAAAACTTTAACCCCCCAGAGCAGGCCCACCTGAAGCCGGCAGTGGGAAAGGAAAATGTAGTTGGCCTCCTCTCAGTCTCTTCTCCTTTGTTTCCTCTTCCTTTATCCATAGCACTGCCAGTTTCTGACTCCCAAAATTTGAAACAGGAAGGAGTGGGTTCAGAGACTCGTAAACGATCTGTAAAAAACAGGGTACCATTCTAATGTGCTCTTATCCTGGCAGATATTTGGCGCCAAGCTTTCTCTTATGGACCCTGTCCTTTGTCCCAGGCAGATGCATCTCCACCTCTGGAGGCCCCTTGAGGCTGTATCTGTGGATTTTACCTCACTGCTGGGTCCCTCTGCCTCTCCAGGTGGTCTGCTTGGACCAGGCTTATGATGACCTCATGTCTGGCATTTTCTGTCCTATGGGGGACAAGCTCTGTGCATACAGCTCCCAGCACAGCATCCCAGTCCTGGCTGTACCACAAAAGAAGTTAACCTCCATGACCACAGGAAGGAGCCACCCCTCCATCCCCAAAGAACCCCCAAGGTCTCCGAGGAGCTCTAGAGAATCTCTACAATCCCATGAGGTGGCAGGCTGCTTCCTTCCCCCTTGGGATTAGGGTGGGATGGAGCTCACACCTTAGCCCCATACCACATATAATACCTTCTCTCCTAGGAGCAGTGGTTCAATATTTTCTAGCTCAGTGTTTACAGTGGCTTTATAGGGCATAACTAGCACAAATAAGGAGACTTGAATGTACTAACAGATGCCCTAGGGTATCTCTTATACGTTCTTTTTAAATTCCATTGTGTAGTAGCAACCCACTTTCCTTATTAACCAGGAAAAGTCACTCCAGCCAACAGAGTAACCACTTCTTTGCCTGTTGATTCCGAGGCATGGGGACCCCACAGTGGCTGGATGACAGTCTCAGCTTCCAGTTTAATGGAATCATGGTTGTGTCTCCAGGTGGAATCATTCCTCCCTTTGGAACTAAGGCCTCTGGACCAGCAAAGTTTAAGGTCATACGGACAGGTAGCACCATTTTGGTAGTGAATCATGAGGAGTAATTCTATGTGGGACCATTCTCATTTCCTCTCTTTGATTCCTGGACCTGCAGATCCTGGCTATTGGATGCACAGCATGCACTGAATACTGTTTTAGCACATACACAGCCTCTCAGAGCACATTCCCCCAGCCTGCCAAGGCGTTGCCCCTGGGTGAGTGCGGTAACTGACTCTTCCAAACATTGCTCCACCACTGCATCCAGCTGGCTGCTTCAGGATGGTGGGAAATATGGTGGGACCAGTGATGTCTGTGAGTACAGGCCCACTGGTGCACTTCATTAGCTGTGCAGTGAGTTTCTCGGTCAGAAGCAGCACTGTGTGGAATCCCATGGCAGAGGATAAGGCATTCGCTATGTCTAGGTCTACTCTTGGACACAGACTGTATCTTCTGTCCACAGGTGGAATTTTTTCTTCATCCAGAAAACTTCAGCTCTGCTTTTAAGGCCTTTTAACTGGATGAGACCCACCCAGTTTATCCGCACAATCTTTTTTTTACTTAAAGTTAACTGAATATGGATTTTAATTACATCCATAAAATACCTTTATGGCAACACCTAGATAAGTGACTGGTTGAATAAGTGGGGACTTTAGGCTAGCCAAGTTCACATTCCAGAAAGACCATCATGTGATGTAACATAACATATTCAAAGGCTCCAGGGATTTGGAGGTGGGCATCTTTGGGAGATCATTGTTCTGCCTGCTGCACGTGGATAATACAAGGCAGGATACAAATGAAAAATAAGCCCTGGCCTGTGTGGCTCAGTGGATTGAGTGCCGGCCTGAAAACCAAAGGGTCTCTGGTTTGATTCCCAATGAGGACACATGCCTGGGTTGCAGGCCAGGACCCCAGTAGGGGGCATGTGAGAGGCAACCACACATTGATGTTCCTTTCTCTTTCTCCCCCTCTTCCCCTCTGCCTAAAAATAAATAAATAAAATCTTTTTTAAAAATGAAAAATCAGTAACAGAAGAATATGACATATGTATGGATCACGGGAGTGGAAAAGCTGAGTTGGGTCCTGTGGTGGAGCCAGTGCACCAAACCGGCTGCGTGACTCTGAGTACTTGCTATGGGCTTTCTCTTTATGGTTTGCGTGTGGTCTCTCAAGCATCTGTGCAAAGGGACACATTACCTGGTTCACAATAGTAAGATGAGAAACAAACCAGTTGGCAGGAGAAGCACAACCATGTCTGGGGTTCTGGAACGTTAGTGAAATTGGCAAGTATACCTTGTTAGGTTCTCCATAGCACCCTTACAGTAAACACAGTAGCAACAGACAAAACACCATCTTGCCTATTTTGTATGTGACGAGCACAGTTGAGTAAATAAAGTTCTATCGATGGACACACTGATGGGTCCACAACTAACTCTTTGCTGCTCCCCTGTGTGAGCAAGGGCAGGCTTTAGAGTATTTGACAGAATGAATTGTGTATGCTTTTGGCTATTCTCCATATCTACCAATAATCTCAACTTAAATTTACATCTAATACACAACTTTGTGTTGTCATTTAAGTAACACAAATTCGCTTTAACAGTCAGCAGAGTTGGGGGAAAAGGAGAGCACATGGTCACGAATGAGAAGTTGGCTATGAATACATTACTGTATAGAAACCATCCCACTTCGTCATACAAGTGATAGACGGCCCAGAAACAGGTACAAGTTTATGTGGGGATTGTGTAGGTGATAAAATGGACATTTCAAATAAAGTACTAAGCAGGAATAATAATATTTTAGGAATAATTACTTAATAATTATTTTGGGACAAATATCCACTTAGAAAAAATAAGTTAAATCTCTTCCTTATAGAGTATTTAGAAATAAATTCCAAGTAGAACCAACATTTTAACGTAAAGAGCTATAAATGTAATAGAAAATTTTTAGATAATATCTTAATGATAATGATATAGTAAGTAAAGCCTTCTTAATAACATGTTGAAATTATCATATGTTGGGAACCGCCCTGCCTGGTATCAGAAGCTGTAACCCCCACCTAGGCTAAGGCTAAGGGGACGCCCTTGGAACCGTAAGCCAGCAAGGAGACAAAAGCTTATCTCCCTGGCAGGAATGCTGCTTCTGCTGCTTTATTCATGACTGAACCCCAAAGCTTGGTCAGTTAGCCAAAGATAGGTAAGATTCCTCAAGGGGGGAATGATCTAAGACAGGCACGATCACGTGAGAGGCCCCCAAGAGAAGGACTTTGGGGGCTACAGCAAAAGGGGGTGATGGACCCTCGCTCCTCGGCTTTGACACAGCCTGAGTCCTCCTTGTCTAGGAGAAAATCTCCTTATCTCTTGTTGCCTTAGTTCCCTTGCTCCACCTAAGCCTGAAACAATGACAGGGTGGTGCAGCTCTGTGCTGAAAAGGGAGGATTCCCCAGGTGATCAGGCCTAAGAAAAAACATGTAAATTACTGTGAAACCTTCTTTGTTTAGAATGCTCTCAGTTGAATGAGAAGGGTCCAAGGAGGAAGTTAGTTTGTTCCTTAAAAGTCTTACAGCTCTTTGACCCTGACTCAAAATAGACCCACAGAGTTCCTTGTTATCTTTTGTTCCTTACTTCCTTGTAATGAGTACTGTACTTTACCTGAATTATTATGCAAAACAAGCCCAAAAAAGCAGGTTTGGACAGTAAATCGGTGCGCTCCCCACTAGAGGGGGTGTCCATTCCGTCCCTACTTCTTCACAGAAACTAGTCTGTCTCTGTGCATGTTTTTTCTCGCATTTCAACGAGCCATCCACAGTGTTCCGTGATCACTGCTGGCCGGTGACCTACGCATCATCATATATCCTTGTTTATTTTGTGTCTAGTTGTTCTACAAATGTTGAGTAAGCGGTGCCAAATATTCTGTCGTTGTGAATTTCCCCTTTTTGTTCTGTCAGTTTTTGCTTCAGCTGTTTGGTGTATACACATTTAAGATTTTTATGTTCTCTTGATGGATTTCTTTATCATTATATTAATATCCCTCTCTCTTTCATAATTTTCCATGCTCTGCAATCTATTTTTATCTTATTAACATAGTCACTCCTGGTTAGTTTATATAATTTACCCTTTCTCATTCTTTTACTTTCAACCTATCTATACTGTTATAATTTTGAAGTGGATTTATGTAGACAACTTATAGTTGGGTCATATTCTTAAGTCCACTGTGGCCATCTCTATCTTTTAATTGGTATATTTAGATCATTTACACTTAATGTAATCATTAATATGTTAGGCTTATAAGTCTGCTATTTTGGGGTTTGTTTGTTCACTCTGTTTTTGTTTTTTTCTTATGCCTTCCTGTGCAGTGCTTGAATATTTTTAGACTTTTATTACCTACAGTGTTTTCAGAGCATCTGTGTGAATAGATATATGAGTACTTTCCTATGGCTCACGTTGTATGTACATAGCACATCACAGTCCATGTGTGCCTTCATTTTACCAGTTTAAACCACATCTGACAGTGTTTGAGTAATTTTTGCTTCAACTGTCAAACATCGTTTAGAAAACTCAAAAGGAGAGTGAAAGTCTATTGTATTTGCTGACATTTTTACTTCCTTTGTTTTTGCTTTCTCCTTGATGTTCCAGGGTTCCCCTTTTTATTTTTTTTCCTGTTTATAAACTTTCTTTAGCCATTTTTAGGTAGGTCTGCTTATGACAAATTCTCTCAGTTTTCCTTCTTCTGAGGTTGTCTTAATTTCCCCTTTATTCCTGAAAGAAATTTTTTTCTGGGTGAGGCATTCTGCCTTGACAATTTTACCTTTCAGAACCTAAAAAACACTGGGTTGCCTCTTTTTGACCTCTATTCCTTCTAATGAGAAATCCGCAGTCATTCATACTGTTTTATCCACATTGCTAAGGTACCGCGTTTCTCTGCTTTTAAGACTTCTTTTTTGTCTTATGTTTTGAAAACTTTTAGTGGTTTGTCCCTAGTCAAACCTTGTCCTGGAGTTCTTTTATTTCCTTTTTCTGTTTGCAGTTCACATGCCTTCTTGAATCTGTAGGTGTAAGTTCTCTTGCCAAATTTGAGAATTTTTCAGTGATTATATCTTTAGTACTTTTTCAGTCCTGTTCTCTTTTTTATTTCCTTCCAGGACTCTGATTATACAAATATCATATCTTTTTGTGATAATCCCAAAGGACCAAAGCACCTAATACTTATTTTTTTTCAGTGTATTTTCTGTTTTGTTCAGGTTAAGTGACTTCTATTGTCCTGTGTTCCGGTTCACCCATTCTTTCCTTTGTGCCCTTCAGTGTGCCCTTGAGTCTATCCATGGAGCTTATTATTTTGGTTATTGCATTTTTTAGTTCTAATTTTTTAATTTAGTTTTTTATGCCTTCCTTCTCTTTCTTTTCTTGCTCTTCTTCCTTTTATTTTTTTCCTTCTCCTTATAATGCTTGGCTGAGACTTTCTATTTATTTCCTGAGGCTTTATATTTTGATGTTTGTTTCAAGCATGTTTGCAATTGCTCTTTGAAGCAATAACTCTAACATCTCTGTTACCTTAGTATTGGCATCTATTGATTATATTGTCTTTAAATGTTTATTTTTATTTTTTTAAAGATTTTATTTTATTTACTTTTAGAGAGGGAAGGGAGGGAGAAAGAGAGAGAGAGAGCAAAACATCAATGTGCGGTTGCTGGGGGCCGTGGCCTGCAACCCAGGCATGTGCCCTGACTGGGAATCGAACCTACAATGCTTTGTTCACAGCCCACGCTCAATTCATTGAGCTATGCCAGCCAAGGCTAAATGTTTATTTTTTTTAGAGCAGTTATAGGTTTGTAGGAATCTAAATTGAGAGGAAAACACAGAGTTCCTGTGTCCCCCTTCCCCTACTTATGCACATCCGTTATCAATACCTGACAGCAGCGTGATACAACTGATTAACCTACCTCTTAACCATCCAGTGTCCATAGTTAACATTAGAGTTTCTTCTTGGTCTTACACACTCTACGTGTTTGGACAAATGTAGAATGACACGTATCCGTCATTATAGTATCAGACAGTATTTTTACCACCCTAAAAATCCTCTGTGCTCCATGTATTTATCCTTCCATGACCTACCTCCAGCCCCTGGCAACTACTGAAATTATATGTAGTCATGCCTTTTTCAAGAGCAAGCTGAAAAAATAACATTTATAATATATTCTAATTT